>NW_023416368.1:73637259-74237259 GCF_014108235.1 Myotis myotis | reverse complement strand
TGAGGACCCCTGTTCTAAATCTCTGCTGTGCCTGGCCCAGCTCTTATTGAAAAATACATGCAAAACAACAGGATAAACAGCCATAAAAAAGACAACCAGTCAACAACCTAGTTACCTCAGCAAGTTACAGACATGATTCTGACTGGTAAGGTAAAAATAAATTTTTGGAGGAGTCACTCTCATCTTAGTTTCACCCTTACAATCTCACCTGTCTACAATGGGGAAAAATGAATGAGAACAGGCCAGCACTACTTCCTGCTTGCTTCCCCAGTGAGGGCCTATTCACAGCCAGAAAGCCAATGGTCCCGCAGGCTTCTGCTTCAATTCAGGTACAGTAGTGAGGTTTGAAAGTGCCTCAAGCAGAGCCAACAGTTCTCTGATCTTTTACAATATCAAACTCTGCAATTGTGTGTCATAGCAGCCATGCTAGAATGAGGTCAATTACTCTAGGCATTTGCTACTTTTCTCTTCTCTTCCCCACTGGTGTTCAGGCTCTTTTCCCAGCACTTACTCAGTGCTATCATTAGCCTTTTCCCCTTGGTTGTGCTGCCCCTACATTTATGTTATTCTAAGTTTTCTCCCCTATAGATTCCTCTGGGGGAAATGAAAGGTCTGAAAGGAAAAAAGAAAAATGAAGTGAAAATTCAGGTGGTTCTTGTTTTAAGTTGCTGTTTTAACAGGTTCCTTTCAAAAGAACCAAACATTAAAACATTAGGAATATGGCCTAAAAATAATAAACACACACACACACACACACGTACACGTACACACACACACCATAACAGTGAAGGTCTTTCATTCTTAGGAACCCCCTTTTCTATCCACTAATTTCTAACTACACCCACTGTTCTTCTCCTCTAACCATGTAATAAACTGTTTCTCAAAATCCATTTCTGAGATATGAAATATTATAAGGAAACTAGCCTTGAGTTATGCATATATGCATATAAATTCTTTGGTTAATCTCTTTCCACCTCTCCCCTTGCCCACTTCCCTCTGAGATTCATCAGTCTGTTTCATGCTTCCATGTCTCTGGATCTATTTTGTTCATCAGTTTATGTTATTCATTAGATTCTACATATAAGTGAGATCATGTGATAATTGTCTTCTCTGACTGGCTTATTTTCATTAGCATAATACTCTCTAGGTCCCTGCATGCTGTCTCAAAGGATATATGCATAACCCATGGACATGGACAATAGTGTGGTGAAGCTATGGGGATGGGGAGGGGGGAGTAGGGTGAGGGGAGAGGGCCAATGGGGGGGAGGAGAGAAACAGGGACATCCGTAATACTTTCAACAAAAAGGATAAATTTTTTTTAAAAAAAAGGCCTGGTGAGTGTGGCTCAGTGGTTGAATGTCGATCTATGAACCAGGAGGTTGCAGGGCATATGCCCGGGTTGTGGGCTCAATACCCAGTGTGGGGCATGAGGAGGCAGCCGACCAATGATTCTCTCTCATCATTCATGTTTCTATCTCTCTCTTCCCTTTCTCTCTGAAATCAATAATTTAAAAAATATATATATTTTTTTAAAGAAAACTAGACTTGGCTACTAGAACATCACCCTCACTCAAGAAACAATGCCACTGAAGTTTTGCTTACTAATTTGCAAAACAAAGGTAACCTCACCTCCCCAATGAGGAGTTCAGAAATGATATTGTGTGCATGTGTGAGTATACCAAAGAACTAGATATACCAATGGAGTTAAAATACACCTTCAATCCAAGAAAATCCCCTGAAGCAACATGTTATCCAACCTTTCCCTTGGCAATAACTATTTTAAGCAGAGGAGTAAAGCTCAACTAACTCTTATGCTTTTATGAAGAATTTTAACCAAACTGTGTTTCAAATTGATGCCTAGACAAACAAGGTGAGGGGCAATAAGGAAAAGGTGGTAAGATGGAATACAGTAGGGTCACAGCAGCCTCAGGTTCACTTAGTACAAACCATAATTTATTACCAACTGTTTTCTATTTTTTCCCCAACTCAGTCTTCAAAATAAATGCAACATGTTAACTCCTAGGTCTTACTCCTGAAAAATTAACAGTGACTCCCAATGAAGTGTCAAAATGATTGATCAAGAACAAAAGCAGGCAGAGAACACCAGAAAGATATACATTCTTGAATTTAAGGATCTCAAAGTCTTATCCAAATGGTCACTTCTAGTTCGTATATAATGGTAGAATTTGTCTTCTAAATACACTGTTATGCTATCTCATGCTACATAAGAGGGCAATAAAGTCTTAAAAAGCCACATGCAGTGATCGCTGTCCAATGTTCTACCAAATGATGCTGACTGGATATTCGTGAACCGGTTATAAATGCATACCATCCACCAATAGATACAAGACCATTTTAGCTGTACTTTAGTTTTTCCAGTAAATGCATAACTATGAAATTGTATATAAATCAAATCATATTTAGCACTGCCTTGGGTTATTTCAGAATTGCATTTGAACAGGAGGAAAACTCCAAAAAATATGGCCTTAAAATATAAAGATCACAAGACACCAAACTGTCTTTAAATCTTATATTTAGTATTTGATATTATTTAGTCTAATATTTAATAGGAACAAATATTAACACAACTACTCAGTCAACTACAATACTGAAATAGCTTAACAGGAACTATGATGATTTCCAGGGAGATATAGAAAGGAGGCCTGCAAAGAATTGAGGCATCTCCTATCTGCAGCATTTGTAGAGGTGGTAGAATGAAATGACTTCCATGGGTCTTAAAGTTGACTACCACAAGAGAACAAAGTCTGATAAGATAATGTCAGAATGTTGGAATAAGCAGCTCCAAGCTCCCCCCACCATACCATGACATCGAAGAAAAGCACCAACTGCCAGACCCAAGTTTGTCAAAGCTCTGAAAAACAAAGACTTATAGCAATCAACTCCACGGAATCAAGGGAGCATTAACTTAAAATGGTAGGCAAGTTTTGTGGCATTTTTAACTGTCCTTGCCCAACCCCATCTCTGGTGCAGTAGCAGACTATGTTCCCAGAATGAGGCCTTGCTCCTTGGTTCCAGAAAAAACAGTCAACCTGATTTGCAAAATATTATGTAACTCTGTTCTAACCTGTCTGGGAGCCACCTGAAGGACGACACAGGTGCAGTCTGTTTTGCCTAACTCAAACCCTCCCATGCTGGGGAAGTAAAATGTTTACATTGCTTGTAAACATTTTAAAGTAGAGGAACAATTTGTAGACACTGGGGGTAAAAGATCACAGTTGAGACATCCACTATACCACTTGAGATCTAGGAGGAAATGTCAAGAAGAGAGTTTCTTTGTGAAATTAGGGCAGTCAAAAGTACCTATGTGTATGGGGAATTTAGAAAGCAACTAGCATGCCCAAGACGAGATGCATGCTCAGAGAAAGTCTTAAGTTTTCACCTGGGATTGAGTGCAAATTCCAAAGACTATTTAAAACCTGGGTAGAAAGCAGATGAGGTCCACTCCCAGGCACACAGGGTGTAACGGCACCCACAGCACCTCACCAGGTGGGACTGAGACCCACAGGCAATTAGTGCATCTTAATAAAGCATGAATACCTTTCTCAAAGACCCCCCCACACACACACACACAAAGCCTCCAGATCAGAGCAAGAGACCTCCTCTGGCCATCTCTTCCTGGTTGCTATTTTTAGGCAGTTCAACTCTGGGCACAGTCTGGCACCACTGGCAGCAAGATGTTACTGCTGGCAGCGCAACGGCTTCCAGCTGCTCCGCTGACAGCCACTTTGAGCATGGCCAAGGCTAAGAGAAGATGGAGAGGAGGAGAGAGCAACTCCCACAGAGTAAAACACACCATGTGTGCCAGACGCTATGCCAACATCATCTCATCCAAACCTTGAACAACCCTACCAGGTAGGTAGAATTCTCATTCTACCAATGGACAAACTAAGGCTCTGAGAACTCAGCAATTAGTTACAAAGCCTAAGCCTATGACATTATGAAAACTGAGAAAAATTCGTTATCTGCAGGGCTAAAGTGATGGATAAGGAAGCCCATTGTATTTCCACTTGTAACAATATGAAGTTAGGTGAAACAGGCCACGTTATACATTATAGTCCAGCTACAAAGACTGTTTAACCTACAGCAAAACCAGAGATTTACCTGTTTGTAACCTTCATTACAGCTACTTTCATAAACACCTAATTTCCCTATTTGAAGATTTATCCATACCCAAACCGCCTTCATTTTTTTGTCAGACTGACACTGAGCCAACTATAAAAGAGAATTTTAAAACCTGCTATGCTAAAGAAATCACAAGTGTTATAGGTTGAACTGTGTCTTCCAAAAAGATATGTGAAAGTCCTAACCCCCAGTATCTCAGAATGGGACCTTATTGGAAACAGGGTAGTTGCAAATCTGTATTATAAAAGGCCTGTGGCCCTAACGCCATAACGCCATAACGACCAAAGACCGACGCAGGTGGGCAGGGCTGCGCAATTTCGCATGCTGAGCTTCTAGTGCAGTGGTTCCCAAACTTATTTGGCCTACCGCCCCCTTTCCAGAAAAAATATTACTCAGCGCCCCCTGGAAATTAATTTTTTTAAAATTTTAATAGCAATCAAACAGAAAGATATATGTATTAATGTTTCTACCTTTTTCGTAAAATATAGTAAAGAAAGGTGTAAATTAGAAACATTGAAGTTTGAAATTATGAAACTATTTATTGAACTCAGAATAGAAAGGTAATACAAAAAAAGTTAAAACAAATGCACCTGTGGCCATCACCGCCCCCCTGGATCGCTGCAGTGCCCAGTTTGGGAATCACTGTTCTAGTGTCATAATAAATTAAGATGGAGTCATACGAGAGTAGGCTAAGCCTTAGTCCAATATTTCTGGGGTTTTATAAGAAAAGAAAAATTTGGACACAAATACAGAGGGGAGAATGCCATTTGATAATGAAAGCAGAAACTAAGAAGGGGCCAGAAAGGATTCTACCCAGAGTTTTAGAAGGATCATGGTCTTCCTGACAATGTGGTTTCAGGCTTCTAGTCTCCCAAGCTGTGAGAGAATAAATGTCTGTTGTTTTAAGCCACTCAGTGAGTGGTATTTTGCAGCAGTCTCAGGAGGAGACTACAATGGGCTAATGTACACACCAAGGTAAGCCCCTCCCCCAGCCAAACTAAGGCCTCTCTGACATAGAAACTGACATAAAATTGGAGGTCCTTCTTAACTGCAAACCACATGGAACCAATCCCATGTACTTGGTTTTATAACAGAGATAAGAAATCGTTACAGCACAGAGAGCAGGGTACTGAGACATAGAGACTGGGTAGGAGTCAGGTTTTCCAAACAACAGGCAGAAATAGTAGGAAACTGTCCTATGGAGGGAGAAGAGGTTATCCTAAAGAATACTATTAAGGGCAAAATTAGTAACAGACCATAAATATGTATTCCAGTCAAATCAGTAATTTCACATGCACAGCAAGGAATTAGTCTACTCTAGTATAATCTTTTTAAAGTTTAGCAGATCTGGGGTCAACCTATAGCAACCTCAAGAATTAATATTTTGAAACTTTGAAAATTACAAGTGGCCCAGGAAAATAAATGTTTTAAAAGTAGATTACCTCATTAAAAGTCTTACTTCTTTGACTTCAGGTAGTCATTAGGCAATTATAAGAGTACAACTTGATTCTCAACCAAAAAAGAACTTTTTTTTTTTTGCTTTGCTTGAATGTTTATTAAAATTTTATCTTTTATTGTGGTAAATATATTTTACATAAAATTTACCATCTTAACCATTTCTGAGTGAACAGTTCAGTGGTATTAAATACATCCACATTGTTGTTCAACCATCACCAGCATCCATCCCCAGAACTCTTTTCATCTTATAAAACTGACACTCTGTACCCATTAAACACCAACTCCTCCTCCTACTCCCCCAATCCCTGGGAACCTTCATTATACTTTCTGTCTTTCAAAAAAAGAACTTTTGAAAAAAAAAATAAAATAAAAGAACTTTTGTATAGACACATTAAAGTTGAAAACAAAAAGGATACAACATATCCCAACCATGGAAAAGTCATAAAAAAAAAAAAAATTAAGCACAAACATCTGAGAGGTTAAAAAAAATGGGAAAGGATCTTGGATCAAACAGAAAACTTCTAGTTTTACTGTAACTTTGACTGTAAATACAACTGAGCCAAAGCTCTTAAAGACAGTTGCTCAAGTATCAACTGAGCTCTTCCTGTGTAATGGTTCTGTCTGAGCTAACAGGAGTCCAGTTGCCCAAAGAGCAGGCATCTAGCTAGAAAAGAGCCATCTAAGGTTGACAGCTGGACTACAAGTTGACAGATGCTTTCTTTATAAAAATGAAATAACTGATTTTTAATGTACTAATTCCCACTAGATACCTGGACTTTATCTATACAAAAAACAGATTAAAATAAGTACACTCACATTGTTGTGCAACTACCACCAGCATCCACCCACAGAACTCATTTCATCATCTCAAACTTTCCATTCCTCCCTTCCCCCACCCCTGGCAACCACCATTTTAGTTTCTGTCCCTATTACTCTGACTACTGTACTCTAGGAACCTCATAAAAGTGGAATCACCCAGTATTTATCCTTTTGCTATTGGCTTATGTTACTTAGCATGTCCTCAAGGTGCATCCATGTTGTAGCATGTGTCAGAATTGTCTTCCTTTTTAAGGCTGAATACTGTTCTATTATATGTATGTGCTTCATTTTGTTTATCCATGATACTTTCTGTCTTGGACACTGGGACTACTTCCACCTTTTGGCTATTATGAATAATCCTGCTATGAATACAGGTGTATAAATAACTCTTCAAGAACCTGGTTTCTTCTGGGTATATATACTCAGAAATGGAATTGCTGGATCACGTGTAATTCCATATTTAATTTTTTGAAGAACCACCATACAGTTTTCCATAATGGCTACACTATTTATTCCCAACAACAGTATACAAAGTCCCAATTTCTCCATATTCTCACCAATACTTGTTATTTTCTAGTCTTTTTTATAGAAGCTATCCTAATAGGTATGAGGTGTTATTTTTTGGATTTAAAAATTGTTAGAGTTTATATCCATGTCAATCAAGAGTAACTATTATTTGAAGTTAAACAATTCATTTTTTACTTGGTCTTAAGAAAATATCCTAGGGTCTGTGTTATTAATATTACTATAATGCCACTAAATAAGATTTTTGGAGAGTCCACCCAAGTCAATTTTAAGAATTGAAAATTGAAAAGGTTTATGGTCCTGGCAGGGTAGCTCAGTTGCTTAGAGCACTGTCCTGATATGCCAAGGTTGCAGGTTTGATCTCCAGCGAGGGCACATAAAAAAGGCAACCAATGAATGCATGGATGGAACAACAAATCAATGTTTCTTTCTCTCTCTCTCTTCCTCTTTCTCTCCTTTCTCTCTTTCTACAATCAATAAATGAAATTTTTTTAAAATGAGGTTTTTAAAAAAATATTTATTCATTAAATTGATTGGGGTGACATTGGTCAACATGAACATAAAGGTTTCAGGTGTGGGTTTCCATATCACAAGTTCTGTACATTGCACCATGTGCCCACCACCCAATAATGAGGTTTTAAACACATTGTAAGCATTGTAACATCTACAGCAGCATTATGTTCTGGAATCCATGGGTGTAACAGTACTTACTTTGGTCAGGTTCAGACAGAATCACTCAGTGACTTTACACAATACTGGGAGTCAGGTCTGTTTGTAGTCTGGTCAATATACTCTAGTGACAACAGATGGAATAATGGGAGGGAAAAACTGAGCAAGCACCAGGTAATCTAAGTAAATATATTAAAAGTATTAAAATTAATAAAATCATATAGACAAAAAAATCTCAAGTAGTATGTATTTAACCTATAGCATCATATGGTTTCTGTTAAGGTTTAAGGGTATAACTTTTATTCTACTATAATTTTCAGTTTTATCTCTCAAGTACAATAGTCTAAGAAAATATTAATTACTTATTAGCCATACAGGTCATAGATTTTAGTTTGCAAGAAAAAAATCAAGGATCCTTATCTAGATTCCTAGTACAGTTTCAACTAGTGGTAAGATTATGTAGAGGAACTTTAATTATTAAATAATAGCCTCTAAATCAGTGGTTCTCAACCTTGGCTGCACATTAGAATCCCCTGGGAATCTTTTTAAAATCCTGATTTCTGGGCCTCATCCTCCGGAAATTCTGTTTCTTTGTTATGGGGTTGTTATGGGGCGGAGCCACAACATTAGTAACAAAGAAACAGAATTTCCAGAGGATGAGGCCCAGAAATCAGGATTTTAAAAAGATTCCCAGGGGATTCAAATGTGCAGCCAAGGTTGAGAACCACTGTTCTAAATAAACATACATATATATTTATTGTTTTAGTAACCTAATTTTAAAAAGCCAATTAAGAATATCAGAAAATGTAACTTAAATAATGTTTGGAATTAAAAGAATATCTTAAAACCATTAACTGTTAAACCTTCAATACTAGAGTAGCAGGTCTCTATTTTTTAAATATTGTATGGATTTCTATAAGAACGTATAAGATATTCTGACATGTTTTGATGAAAACATTTTGGTTTCAATTTAACATTACATTTAGATGCTTTAACACCTTTTTAAGGAATTTTTATTTTATTTTATTATTGCTTAAAGTATTACAAAGAGTATTACATATGTCTCCTTTTTTTTCCCCCGCCCTTGACAATCCCCTGGCCTCCCCTACCCGCTAGTGTCTTATGTCCATTGGTTATGCTTATATGCATGCATACAAGTCCTTTGGTTGATCTCTTACCCGCCCCCCTCCTGCCCTCCCACCCTCCCGGGCCTTCCTGCTGTAGTTTGACAGTCTGTTCAAGGCAGCTCTGCCTCTGTATCTATTTTTGTTCATAAGTTTATAATGGTCTTTATTATCCAGAAATGAGTGACATCATGTGGTATTTTTCCTTCATTGACTGGCTTATTTCACTTAGCATAATGCTCTCCAGTTCCATCCATGCTGTTGCAAATGGTAACAGTTCTTTTCAAGGAATTTTTAAATGATTTAAATTCATGTGGTTATTAAACAAACCAAACAGAATTCATTAAGCTTTAGTCATATAAATTTCCAAATTTAGGTATAAATTTTGCACAAATTTTAGGTTATATGTTTGGTGGCCTATACAATTAACACATGAAAAACAAAGAGTGACTTCTAAAAGTAGTTACTGGGGAATAGCGCAGAACAAGGTCTCCATGTACAGGACATGGTTTGTTAATGTTACATCAGCTGTGGTCACATATCCCAAACTGTCCTAAACCAGATGAAATATTTTTTAAAACTTGAAACACTGACAGCCCTCAAGCATAAGAGCCATAATGCCTTTTATTTCATCTATGAAAGCCATTTTACCTTAGTGTAATTTCATCTGAAGAAAATTTATTTAAAACTCTAGTATGATTTCATTATATTTTAGTTTAATATGGATCACACTTAAAGTGATTAAACTTAGTTATAATTTTTAAATCTAATTTAAATATTTGTTTTATCTGACCAATTAAAATAGAGGATGGCCTGTTTCTGTATGATCCTCAGGCTAAAAATAGTTTTTGTATTTCTTTAAAGGATACAATGAGAGAGGGGCCTGACATGGCTCACAAATTAAAACATAATCAAAGTTTTTAAAAAGAAATTGTCTCTTTTACCCTTTAAACAATAGTACACACACACACACACACACACACACACACACACACACACTATACCTCTTTTAATCTGAAGGGTACCTGGGCTAAGCAGAGAATTATACAAAAACTGTTGCCTCAGCAGAACTATATTTCCCAGCCTCCTTTAATCTGGGTACAGTCACTGGGTTACTTCTCTACAACAGAATGTCAGCACAAGTGATGTATGTCACTTCAAGTTAGGGATTTTAAGAAGCAATTATTCTTTCTCTACATTTTCTTTCCTTTCACTGGCTGAATGCTGAGGGTGTTGAGTCCCTAAAGGATGTCAAAGCCATCATCTGCCAGGACACCCACAGTAGTCAACACATTTCTATTGTGTTAAGCTAAAGGAATTTGTGTTATTATAGTTGAGGAAACACTGTAATAGTCACTAACAAACATGTTGTATATTCACTGCCTTTCATATTTAAGTAACTTCTACTTAATTTGGAAGTTCTCCCAAGCATCCTTAAAGAAGAAAAAAACACTTTGAAAACAGATTGTTTATACTGCTGTAAGCTGTCTGCTTATTCTACCCATCAGTCTTATCCTTGACAACTGGCTACTGTTGCATTTTTTTCTGTTTACTGTATGCTCAGATGAATTTTAATATAAAGCCTCACTATAACCCCCTTTCAAGTGAACTAAAATTTAAAACCATTCCTGCTCCATATATGTAGTTCAAGTGCTGATATGGCATTGAGACATTATCACATTCCATCTAATGACTATGTTTAAAAAAAAAAAAAGCAGAAATTTAAAAGTGGATTGAAACAGCCCCTCTTCACTTCTTTATTGTAAATAAGGGCCAATAAAGCATAAGAAGAGCTATACATTTCACTTAACCTTGAAACACTGCAGTATCTCCAAAACTAGAACTTCCCCAAACAATAGAACCTTGACATTTTCAAGAGCTGCATCTTGACACCATCACAGATTCAAAAATATGTCAGTCATGCCACAATGCATGCTCTGTAACATGGATGCCTTCACACATGACTGGCAAAATGCGAATGACAACAGTGTGTTGAGGAAAGACTGTTGGTTCATGAGTGAATCTTCCCAGCATGTTAATGTTTGAAGCTATCAAGGGCAAGATTTTTCGCAAATAATGAGAAATAATGAAGACTTTAAGAAAAACGGTGAGAATCTTACCAAAGTGCCTCCCTTTGGTATAAGTAGTGACATCTGACTTAGTGGCTTCAATATCTGTTGTTTTATTACCTGATGATGCTGTGGGCACACAAGAAGCTACACCATGGATCAGAACTTTAATTTTGATGACAATGGCCTCCAGGAGAAGCTAATCCCTACAAGAATCTACATATCAAAGAAAAAGCATGTTCCGGGATAAAATAAAGCCTAGAATCACGTAGGTATGATCCTGAGTGCATATGTCACCATCTACTGTGCTAGCATTTTTTATTTGGATTGTTAGTAATCTGCTTACAAGGTTACATTTCATTAAGTAGTCTCACCTTAATCCTATGTTTCTACAGTCCTATTATTTTTAGTGTGATTTGGCAGAATGAGAGATTTTTCATGAATGCATATATCACATTACAGTAGATATGAGCATACCACAAACTGAAATGGTGAACTGCAAATGGAAGCAAACAGGCAAAATGACAAACTCTGATCTCATAACATCCCATTCAAAATCCTGCAATGTACCTGACAAATATCATCTCCTTTAATCCTAGATTACTAACCTTGAAAACTACCTAAAATTGATGTGGTACCTATCAAATAATGGAAACCTCAAATACAGTCCAAAAATACTACAAACACGTGTAATTGCTTTTAACTTCAGCTTTGTTTTGACAATTTTTGCTTAATCTGCAAATGGAGTAACAGATCCTTTCTGTGGTTTCTCTTCTCTTCCAACCCGAAGGCCCACCATTACCCACTAGGTCTCAGCAAAACCATTTTGCTTAAATTTTGAATACATAAATTCTTTATTGCAAGGCATAATCTGTTCCTTCAGAGTCAGCTTTAATGAAAACTGCTTTACAGAAGGCAAAATGGAAGCATCCTAAATATACAGGGCTATTTATAACTACTATTTAGTTGACATCTCCAAAACTGTATTCCTTATGACCAAGCAAACCGACAGCTTTGGAGTTTTGCTCATTTTGATCCAGAATCACAGAGGCTCCAACCTGCTCTACACTGTGCTTGCTTATATATCCTGTGTCCCATCTCTGCCTGCCATTGCCTCTCCTAGGATTTCTGATGCGCTTCCCCCAAGAGCTTGGGTTTTCTCACCACTGCCACGGTACATTCCTAGATGGAGCTCAAAAGGATATTATTTTGGTGTGTGTAGATTTTAGGTGTCCTTACCGGCATGAAGTAGTAAAAAAACAAAAACAAAAACAAAATAAAACACTATATGACCCCTTCCAATCCACTCCCCTAGCTATTCAACACTATGCATCTATCAAGCAAAATGTAAGTAAGTCATTTTTCTCTGCTTCCTTCATTTCTGTCTCTACTGATATTCATTTAATACCTATTAGGTTAATTCTCCCCTGTCATTCACCAGTTTCTTTTTACAAATCCTATCCTTGGCACCGATTTCAACAAATATAACATTTCTGAAAATTTGAGACATGAAATTAACTCTCATTGAATATCAATTTTCCCAACATAGTAAAATACCTCTAACCTGGCACTTCTGAAATACCAACAGTGATCATTTGTGTTAATAATGACCTTGAAGTTCTTCAAACTTCCAAAGAAGCTTCTGAGTCAAAAGAATATTCAGTTATATACCATACAGGCTTAATGTTAAATGTCTTTACAGTATTCTAAATCTTTTTTTTTTAATATATTTTATTGATTTTTTACAGAGAGGAAGGGAGAGAGATAGAGAGCCAGAAACATCGATGAGAGAGAAACATCGATCAGCTGCCTCCTGCACATCTCCTACTGGGGATATGCCCGCAACCCAGGTACATGCCCTTGACCGGAATCGAACCAGGGACCCTTAAGTCCGCAGGCCGACGCTCTATCCACTGAGCCAAACCGGTTTCGGCCAGTATTCTAAATCTTAACTATAGTATTTGACAACCCATATGCCACAGTATACAGCAAATATAGCTACTATTTTATTAATATACACTTTCATCAACCCATTCCAGCTACTGGTGTTCCAATAAAATCATCGTCAGAGCTTCCTTTATACATTCCACCCCTTAATCTGACATGCCCTTAAGTTTAAAAAATATTCCCAAGTAAGTCTAATATAAACTCCTCCTTGAGAGCTAACACTGTAAATACTGGTAGAAATCAGCCTATGCAACTATGGTTCTCATCCCTGTCTGTATACTGCTTGGGAAACTTATGAAAACACAGTCTTTTAAAATATATAGGTTCTGCCCTAGCCAGTTTGGCTCAGTGGGTAGAGTGTCAGAACATGAAATGAAGGGTCACAGATTCAATTTTGGTCATTGGCATGTATCTCAGTTGCAGGCTCGATCCTAGGCCCTGGGTTGGAGCATGTGTGGGAGGCAACCAATCTATGTGTCTCCCTCACACCAATTTTCTCTCATCTCTCCCCCTTCCTTCCACTCTCTCTAAAAATCAATGGAAAAATATCCTCGGGTGAGGATTAATAAAACATATAGGACCTAAGGCCAATCCTAAACATACTGGACCATAATGTCTTATGATTGAACTCATGTATCTGACTTCCCCAAGTAACTCCAATGCACAGCCAAGGTTTGAAAACAAATGCTTTAAACCCTTAAGGAAAGAGCTGTTGCTGCTCTAGGTGCTTCCAACAGGTCAACAGAGAACCAGCCTACATATGGGTACAGCATTTAGGTGAGACCTGCAGGAAAGAAGAGTGGCCAAGAGGGTATTGTCAACCCTAAAAATTCCTTCTAATGTGGAAATCACAGGATTAAAAGGTTTGTCTACCCTAGGAAAAAGATTGGGGTAAAGTACTGAAAATAATTTGAATCACATTAGTGGTTATAATCAATTAAAAGAGTCATAAGCCTACCCTAGTCTCTGCAGAGTTTCATACATTAGACTAGAAATCAGAGGTCTCAAAGAACTTGCTCCTCGAGAGGTCCCAGTGGTCAAGAATATCATTCCTCCACTTTCAATAAGACAGAACAGCAAAGTCCCAAAGTAAAGCCAAGTAATTAGTGAGAAGAGCCTCATGATCATTGTTAAGAGAAGTCTGATGTAGAAAAACTGTACATATTTTGCCATCAGTGAGATCTGGCTTCAAAGCCTTCCTCCACCAGTTACCAGTGACTTAGATTACTCAACCTCTCTAAATTCATTCCATCACCTGTAAAATAGGCCTGAAAAACATGCAAATTTAAATGAGACAATATTTGTAAAAACAGAATTTTCAACATACTATAATTTCCCTTCCTCCTTAGTAATTTCTATATGTCTCTTCCACTCTCCCTAATACTTTTATTGGCCCTTACTCAATTTATTGCTATTAGTAAGGGGAACACGTGAGGCATAAACTTTGATTCTGATCCTCCAAACCTAACATGAAGCTTAAACTCTGACAACCCATTGAAAATACACCAGTGGCTAGATTCATATAGTAACTTCTTCAGGACAGATTTTTTTTCCTCTCAGGTCCTGATTCCAGTAGAGCAAATGGCTCTCAAACTTTAGAGAAGGTAAGAATTACTAGAGATCTTGTTTAAAATATAATCTCATTTCCCACCAACAATTCCATAACTGATTCAAGCAAGGATTCTCAATGGCCACTAAAACTACTAGGTAAAAGGTTATTAGGAGACAGCATAGTGACTGACACCTTGTCAAAATATTACCCCATGAGTTACTTATTGATTGCAATCAGGAAAATGCACCTTTATCTGGCAGTCAGAGCTTTAATCAAGAGGTAAACTTAGCATTGCTAATAGGATAAATGAGGTATCATGTGCCTACTGATACAATGTATATATGAAGTATAAGTAGTACTTTTGACTAAAAAATGTAGCCTGAATATAATCAAGACCCTAGATCAGTGGTTCTCAACCTTGGCTACACATTAGAATCACCTGGGAATCTTTTTAAAATCCTGATTTCTGGGCCTCATCCTCCAAAAATGGTTTCTTTGTTACTAATGTTGTGGCCCCACCCCATAACAAAGAAACAGAATTTCCGGAGGATGAGGCCCAGAAGTCAGGATTTTAAAAAGATTCCCAGGTGATCCTAATGTGCAGCCAAGGTTAAGAACCGCTGCCCTATATGCAACTTACAGTTTACCTATAATACAGAAGATAGACAACACATGTAGGAAACAATTAGGCAATACAAAAAAGCTGGCCTAGAATCTGCAAAGATCCATGTCATGAAGGAAAAAAATGTATGAGGATTGTTCTGGAGTTAAAGAAACATAAAGGCAATGCATGGATTTTGATTAGCTCTCTGTTTGAAGGTGGGAAAAACTATAAAAGACATTGTTCGGGACAACTGGGCAAATTTGAATGTGAAGCAGCTACCAGATGATTTTATAGAATTATGGAATAATTATGAAATTATTGTTAATTTTCTTAGATAGGGTAATGATATTGTAGCTATGTAGAATTACTCTATTTACTATTTGAAGTGAATTATGGAGAGATACAACTGTGTGATACATGTTAAACACACACAGATAAACCTACCTATGTTAATTACTGAATCCAGGTGTTCAAAATACTACTCTTTCTGTATGCTTAAAAGTTTCAATAGCCCTAACCGGTTTGGCTCAGTGGATACAGTGTCGTCCTGTGGACTGAAGGGTCCCAGGTTCACTCTGATCAAGGGCATATACCTTGGTTGAGGGCACATCCCCAGTAGGGGGTAGCTGATAGATGTTTCTCTCTTATCAATGTTTCTAACTCTCTATCCCTTTCCCTTCCTCTCTGTAAAAAAAAAAAAAAAAAAAAAAAAAAAAAAAAAAAAATCAATACTATATATATATATAAAGTTTCAATAATAAAAACTGAGCAAAAAATACACATTCCCTGGCCCCAAACCCCAAGGTTCTGATTCCTTAAGCCTGTGGTAGACCCATAAATCCACATTTTAACAAGCTCTGGGCCTATTCCATAACAGAGGGTTCTCTGACCACTCTAAGAAACATGGCTGAACAGAGAAGGTGGAGTGTGTCTGCTGTCTGGAAGAGCCTGGGTTCTTAATTCCCAGCCAGCGCTCTTTTATGGGCAGGCTTCCCAAGCCATGGACTTGGTGTCCTCCTCACCTTTGTCATCTTTCTTCATGTTTCCAGTATATTTAAGATGGAATGTAAAGGGGGCATAATGATGAAAAAGAAAGTTTCCCTTTCGTGTACCTATGAGCATCCCGCCAGGGTTATCAATAATTACTCTACCTCCCTTCCAAAAGTACTGTGAAGAAAGCTGTTGTGTTTACCTTTCTGTGAACTGAATACTCAAATTTCTTCCTAGAAATGAACGATGAGTATACAATCCATGCTCTACAAATTGACGACCAAGATAAATTGAAATAGCTTCATCAAATTAAAAAAAGCAAAATTGCTACACTAAAAATAAGTAATTTTAAAAACTACTTGTTTGATATTTCAGGATAAAAGTGATATATACTAGTATACCTGTACAAGAAGAAACTTTTTGTTAGCAATATGCAAAATACCTTAGGACACTGTGGTTTGTTTTAAGGTATATAATATGATATACTGGATCTACCCACATTAAATATACAGAAAAGAAAAATCTAAGGTTGAATTTTATATAGAAATGGACTAATGTCATTGTAACTATATTCACTGAATCCACCAAGCAAATCCCATCTTTCCCAAAAATTCAACTTGAACCAAAAACGTACCTATACCTTAATCTAAGAGAAAAAAAAAAAAAAAACACAAGAAAATTCACTTAGAATTCTTTCTAAAATAGATCACAATTGACATTGAAGCTATCTTTTTTTAAACTCACTAACACTAACTTTTCAAAGTTAGAAAATACATATCAAACAAATTGCAGTAGGTGATTTTGAGGTTCTTCTCCAATTAAGAAAGAAATCTTGGTAAACATTCCTATAAACCTCCAAAATGTATAACTTGAATATATGCATTGTTTTAGCTTAACCTAACAGTAAAAAATTTACAACAGACTCACTTCCCTCCAAGGAGCATGCCCCGGCCATTCCCTCCACCCTTTCCTCTCTCTTTACCCCATAGGCACCTATCTCCTAAACTCCAAGGGACTCCACGAGACTTGCAACCAGGGGAGCAATGGGTAGAGGCAGCTCATCCAGGGATTACCTCCTGAACCTGTCTCCAAGGCCCCCTTTTCTCTGACTTCCCAGTGAGCCAAAGCTGCCCAGCCTGGGCTCTCCTGTTGTGCCCTTCCTTGTTTCACTAAATGTGTTTTTATGCAGTCAATTAATTCTTGCTTGCTCTTCTAAAAAAAGAAATTTTTTAAACAGAAAACTATAAAAAATAAGCAATGTAAAATACTTTCATTTTACCTAAAATTGCAAATTCACAAAATTAGCTAATAAACCAGCATAACAAGTTTCTCAAGAAGTCTAATCCACAATAAATTTTAACATTAACAGGAGAGATACATATGCCTTTATAGGTAGCAAAGTGACTAAAAATAATGAGAACTTATTTAACAATAAGTCTAACATATGATAGGACTGCAAACAGTTCCTGGGGAACCTATACATTGTTTAATATTTTAATTGTTCAAACTAGTCTGAAATTCCTTCTTCAAAACTTCAGAGCACTAATAATACCAATACCATAATAGACTTTTCAAAATTGAAGGGACCTTAAAGATCGACCAATTTAACTCCTTATTTGCTAAATCCAATATGAAGAAACTACTATCAGAGTTTTTGGTAACTTGTAGAATGATAAATCTGATTTCTCAACTCCAATGTTCCCTTTATTCAGGGGTGGGGAACGTCCGGCCCACAGGCCGAAACCATTTGGTTTGGCCCTGCCAAGGCAGTAGGGGTGAGTTAATTAAATGTTTGACCAATTATAGCAGGCTAATTTTTAAGCTGATAATTTTGTATGGCCGGAGAATGATGCCCTGTGATGATACCATGAAATGTCCTGTGCTTTTTAATTTGTTAAAATATCTCTAATAGTGGTGAATAATGGAATGTCTTCAGGCAACAGACAATTCACTGAACTTTTTAAATGAGGATATATTTTCATGATTTTTTTTAAAACTTAACTCATTCAGAGCTAAATAAGAAATCCAGAATTTCTGAATAAAAGAACGTAAGTAAACAGAATATCCTGGGAAGTAAACTAAAGTTTTAGCCACAAAATTATTTGCAGAGAGCACACTATAAAAAACAAATCAATCCATGGTGAAAATAGCAAAATTTACTACACGGTTTATTTCTTTTTGCATTCCACAGGATCTTTTCAACAGTCCAGACATTATCCATTACATAAGCCTAACTAACTGACCTTATGGATAAAGTTTGAAAAATCAAACAACTGATGTAAAAGACAGAAATGAACTGCTTGTGAATTCTGATATGTGCCTATTATATTTCTGGACTGCTAGACTTCTGTTATACAGAATTTGAGGTTTTGTTCCTAGGTCATCCTGGAAATAATTATCTTTTGTCACTAGTTGCAATTTTACTCAAAGTATGGCATTTTTTCATAACCTTTCCTTAAAAATTCACCAGAAATGTCAAGTTTTTACTGTTTCTGTTCACTCAAAATAATCTTCAGAGTTGTTCTCTTCATAGTCACTCTCCTTTAGGAAGTACTGGCTCCTTATCTAAATTTAATTCACAGCTAATAATGTTTTTCTATAATTTTTCAAGTGAGGATAACTAGATGAGACTTTATGTTGTTAAATTTGTCCCTTTTTTCCTTGATGGTATCAAAATGCCTTGCCCATTGCAAGATCATATAAAATTATTATCCTACACTTTCTTCTAGAGTTTTTACACTTTAATATTTTATTGCATCTTTCATCCTTTTAGAATTTTTGTTTATGTAGAGATCAACTTTTCCCCCCTAACTGGGTAGTCAGTTGCCTCAATATCATTTGTTAAATGATCTTGTTCCCATTCACTGATTAGACATGCCACCTTTACTGTCTAAATTCCCATGAACCTGTCAATTTATTTCACATTTTCTGCTTCACTACCTATATGTTTAATTCCTCTGCCAGCATTACATTGCCCAAATTATTAATACTTTAAAGCACATCCACTTTCTAATAAGGTAAATCTCAACATTTTTTTCAAGGGTTTTTTGACTACTCAAAACACATTTACTTTTCTCAGTTCAATTTTTCTCAAGGTTCTCCTCAAAAACTTCCATTGAATTTTGAACCAGAATGCCATTAAATTTATGGATACACTGAAAAACAATTATATTTTTACAATATTGAAACTCTTGTCCAGTAACAGGCAGACATATAAAGCCTCCTTTAAACATACATACACACACACACAAATACATGTATATAATCTTTTAATATGATTATAACTAGTCCCCCGGCCCCACAAGAATGAACTTCTTAAATCACAAGATCTTAGAGATAAAGGGATATTACAGATCACTTAGTCCAATGCCTCTTATAATCCCAGTTATGTTTACCTCAAGCCTACTTAAGAGAATAATTTTAAAATTAAAATATACCTTTTACATTCAACATAATCATAAAAGCACTATTTGAATCACATAAAAGGCAGAGAAGTGGGCTACACTGATTGAAAACTGCTTTGAATTAGAAATCCTTTAAAAAGATAAGATGCATACTTGGGCTCAAAGGAAAAAACACTGAGTACCATAAGTGCACACACTGGAGACAGCCCCAAGTGCTTTTAGACACTCGTGTTTCCAAGGTAAAGTCATTTTGTTAGGGTGTTGTCCAAGAACCAAACTTCAGAGTGCCAAATCATTCCATTCCCAATTGTTCCATTATATTTATTGTTCATATTTATTAAGAACAAATCCAATAATAATCTCCAAATGAAACAAGCCTGAAACCCAATTTTAAATGTGTTTCTCAAACCTGGCTGCACATCTGACCACCTGTGGAGCTTCTAAAAATAAGATTGCTTAGGTCCCACCTTGGGATTCTTGTTCAGCAGGCCCAGCAATGCTAGAGCATTTCTTTCTTTCTGTATTTTTTTTAAAGCTGTAGTAGGTTCTATTCTCAGCCAGAGTTAAAAACCACTATTCTAAAATATTTAATAAGAACAAAGCCCCATAGCATACCAAGTATCCCTACACATTTAAAAAGTCTATTTACCTCTTCACCAGCCCAGCAACATTTACTGCTGATGATCTAAAGAGCTATGTCCCTGTATTATACCAAAGTCTTAAAACAAACAAACAAAAAATACTAAAACAACGCTTTACTGTTCACAGATATGTGATGCCATTGTAATATCTGAAAGTCTTTTTTCTTTTTTCTTCCTTGAAGGCAACCCTCTACCCCAACCATCCCCCAAGAGAAAGGGAAGCTGTTATTCACTTTAAAAATTGCAAATACCATTAAGATCTTAAGCAAATTCTTCTTTTACTTTGTAAAATAGAAGGGTGAAAGCACACTCATTAAGAAATATAAATAAAAAAGGGGATTAATGACTTGGCTGTGACATCATGACATTAGGTGAAATTTCAAAAAACTGTTGCTTCTAGACTACAGAGAACTGCCAACACACTTAAGCACCTTAGATATAGCACAAAAGCAAAGAAAGGCTGATATGCTGAAGGAAAAACTTATATACAACAATGCAATATGCAAACTAAATCAAAATGTCCCTAAAGTCTAACCCTCCAAGAAAATGATCTCACTTTCTAATAACACACTGTACTGAATTGAGGCCCAGTGTGATTCATATTCCCAGTATGAATGGCTCATATACCTGTTACCCCTGGGAAACGCACCTGAAAAATAGAGCACATACAGCTACAAAGGAAACTATATGTTAGGTAATTAGTGAGGGTAAAGGATGCACTAAATAATCATAGTAGTGCTATGCAAAGAAGGTTCATGACCAAGTCATCTTACAAACTACCCTTCCATACTCCAATTTTGGCCCAGCCAAAAATGCTTTCTTACATTCTGCAAAGTTTTTTGATGAAAGAGATGTCCAGATTTTCCATCTTGAAAAGAAAGTCAACATGCATAGAAGTTTACCACCTTACTATAAAGGAAAATTAAATTTTCTTAAGCACTGTGCTTTGTCCAAGCAACATTCAAATAATTTTACATTTAAAAAACAAAAGCATGTGAAGAGATAGGTACTCATGGTTTAATGGAATCGGTTTTGACAATGGACAACTTCACCAACATCTTTTCTTATGTGGCCCCAATCAATGATATAATTCCTAGAGCTTAACCTTTATATCAGATGACTACATAAAATAGCAAAATTCAAGTAATTAATATGAATGAGAACTGTAGCCCCCAAAGATCTACAGTAAAAACTGAGATGATGTATGTTTATACACACTGACAAGTAATTTGCCAAGAGATTAAAACAAGAATAAAATCCTTTCTCCAAAGTTTTCCACATGAATGATTTCTATGCAAGCCACATGCCTAGCAGGTATTAAAGAGCAGACTCTGCTCCTGGAGTTTTTCAAGCACAACCAGCTTACTGAAAAAAATAAAAATAAAATCCTTCCTCAGAAAGTATTTCCTCTGAAGCATTGCTATGTTAGAATAAATAACTTCACTGAATTAGCATCTCTTTTAGTACACTGTACTTTTAAAACTTAATGAAATATTTAGACCTATATTCTAATCTTGAAAAAAAGACTAAAACAATTCAGACAATAAAATCACATGCATCTTTTAAAACAAACCAAGTAGCCCAGCAGACATGGCTCAGTGGTTGAGCATTTACCTATGTACCAGGAGGTCACTGTTCCCAGTGGGGGCACATGTCCGGGTTGTGGATCGATCCCCAGAGGGGGGTGTGCAGGAGGCAGCTGATCAATGAGTCTCTCTCATCATTGATGTTTCTCTCTCTCCCTCTCCCTTCCCCTCTGAAATCAATAAAAATATACTTTAAAAAAACCAATATATATATATATATATATATATATATATATATATATAGTCTGTAGACCTTGAAATATCAATGAAAGTCTGGGAAAATAATGCACTGCCCTCTTTTAAACAACCATAAAAGCTAAATTTACACTTAAAATGTACTTGTCAGTTTGTTCCAAAATCTGGACTTCCACTCTACCCAAATACAATTAAGATTTAGGTTGGTTGAGGGAAAATTCTCCTACCTAAAAATTTTGTGAAACCGAACTCCAATTTCATTATGTCTCAAAAGCTTACTACTAATAAATACCTAGGATGGATTACATTAGAAACAATTCTCTCAGGAATTTTAACCTGATACCAAGCTTTTGATTGCCCACACTTAGGAGTCTAAGACATGGAGAGAGATAAGTGACTTCGGCTTGTTATTAAATACATGCTGTTAAAGTTTGCTACTATTTCAAAATCTTTCTCTTCTCCACAGTTTTTGTCCCTCTCCCCCTGTATTCTTTTATACCTCATCAAACTGCAAGAAATCAAAATAGGTATCCCCAATATCAAACACACTACCTTAGATTCAGTATTGGGTTTATGGGTGTTTTAAGTTTAGATTTCAAATTCAAAATATTTTTCAAAATTTTACTTCACCACAAGCTATGCTCAACATAGCTAAAAGTCAACTACTTTTTTTCTATTTCATTGCCCCCTCTTCTTATAAAGTTATCTGCAGGAAGCAAATTGTCTACAGACAAATACAGCTAGGAAAAAATGTTGCTTGGCTCAATTCAGGAACACCAGTAAACAACCCTAGGTGGACCAGAAAACCACTCACAGGTTCCCTATTCAGAATTTGCATGTAAATTTTGTAGGACAAAGTTCTTACAGTCACTTTCAAGATTTCATTAACTCAATCCCATGCTTTCTGAAACATTTTTACTTGAAATTCTGAACAGAGATCTACACAAACATTCAAAAGACATGAACTTGATCTCAGTTAACTAAAATACTGAGCACCTAAAATCTCCTACTAGGTGGAGGAGTCAGAACAATCAAGGCAAAATGTCTTCTCACAGAAGCAATGTACCTCTGTGTAATTCATCTTCAATACGTTTTTTTTTTCTCTTGAAAATGCTCTTACCTACAACTCACTGTTCCCAAAATACACTCAAGCTGATTTAAGTTTGAGAGCACGGATTTACCAAGGTTTTAATAGGATCATTTCCTTAGTTTAGCCATTGAAGGCTGCTGGCAGAAAGAACATCTGCAAACGGTGTTTGAGAGATTCACCTGGCACACGGGAAATTTACAAAAGGGAAGAGTGCTGCAGGGCCAGGCTCAGGGCTTGTGGAGATGTGAATCACCTACACACTGGCCTGGCTACCCAAACCAAGGTTCCATCAGAATGTGTCTGGGTGGCTAATTGATTTTCTGGAGGTGAGAATTAAAAACAAACGCTTACACTCATCGCACATACACAATTTTACCTGTCACTAAGAAAAGGGCACGTCTAATCCAGGAAAAAAAAAAAAAAAGTCATTTTTTTCCTTCAAGGAGGGCAGCGGTTTGGAATCATTTGCTGGGGATGGGATTGCAGGAAGGGGGGAGGGGAGGGGGCGTGGAAGAAAGGAGTGCTAAATAGAGAGGCAGCGAGGGGGTTCGCACAGGGCCCCACACAGGCCACTGCGGAGAGAAGACGGGGGAAGAGGGGAAGATGTCTCACCGGGGGACAAAACCGAGTGCACACCGGCTGGAAGAAGGAAGGTTCCCCCACCACCACCACCCCGCCCCAGGAGAAGAGCTGGGGTGCAGATAAAAAGCTCTAGCGTCCGGTTACCTTAAGATACCGGGGACAGGGCAACGGGGATAGGGGATACCGAGGTCTCCAGAGATGGGGGGAGGGGAAGGATGAGGCAGGGTCTCCGGTAAGTGCGAACCAAGGATGAAGACAAACAGCGGGACTTGGGCCTCCCCGGGCCAAAAGGCGTGGCCAAGGTTCCAGATCAAAAAAGATGGTCTTTTTGAGATGCCGGGGGAAGTGCGCGTCCAACCCCTCCTTCAAGACCCCGGGCCGGGCCCGTCCGAGGGGCCCACCTGCGAGGCACCTCGAGGGCGGAACGCGCCCCGCAGGGCCCCGGCCTCGCCCGCGGGGCCCTCCGCAGGACCGCTGGCCAAGCCCCCACCCCCATCCCCGCAGTGCTCTTACCTCCACACCTGCCCCATCTGCAGCAGGTGGATGACCGACTGCCAGATCCACACGGAGAGGCGGCACAGGCGCTGCGCCCCCGGCGTGGCCGAGCCCCCCGCGCCCGGGCCGCCGCGGACCGCGCCGTGGCCGTAGCCGGCCCCCATCATGGGGGGACCCCGGCTGCTGAGCCCCTCCACGGCGCCCAGCCCGCCGCCCGTGTAGTCCTGCACGAACCAGCGGAAGCTCAGGCTCTGCACCAGCAGCGACGGCACCAGCACGAAGAAGAGGGTCAGCCCGAAGTAGCCGTAGTCCCCCTTGCGGTAGTAGTCGAGGGCCAGCCACAGGTCGGTGCCTACGTCCCCGAAGAAGACCAGCAGCGCCAGCACGATCCACAGGCAGTCGAGCCACGGCCGCTCCACCTGCGGCGGCTGCGGCCGCGCGGCCGAGGGCGTCGGGGGGTGGCGGTCGGCGCCGGCGGCCCCGGGCGGCTGCAGCGGCTGGTCCCCCCCGTCGGCGGCGGCGGCGTTGCGGCGCGGCTTCTTGCCCAGGAGGGAGCGCAGGCAGGCGGAGCGGCAGCCCCAGTAGCACGAGGAGGTGTTGCAGCAGTGGCAGATGTGCAGCGAGCTGCTCTCGCCGGGCTCGTCGCCGCCGCCGCCGCCGCAGCCGCCTCCCCCGGGCTCCCCGTCCTCCTCGCCGCCGCTGCCCACCGCCTCGTCCAGGTTGTGCAGCTGGGCGAAGCCCACCCCCACGCCACCGCCATCGGATTTCGCCGCCATCTTGACTCTCTTCCCAGCTCCGGAGGTTGGGGGGGGGAGGGACGGGTGGGGGGTAAAGAAGGCAGGGAACGGGGAGGGGGGGAAACGAATGGAGAGGAAGGGGGGCGGGGAGGAAGCGGGGGAGCAAACGAACGAGGGGGGAGTGGGCCAGGGAACCCCCTCCGCTTCCGGGTAGTTGGCGTCACTTCCGGGCGAGCCCCCCAATCGCACGGCGCCCGTAGCTCCCCAGCCCTACCCACCCGGCCAAGATGGCCGCCCTCCTATGCCTCAGCTGCTGGGCGGGGGGCCGGGGGGTTCTCCCCGCCAGGGCTCCCCTTCCCCTCTTCCGTTGACCCCGAAACCCATCAGGTTGACCCCTCGGCGTTTCTGAACCCTGCTGGGCCGAGTGAGGCGGTCCAAAGTGATCCCTGGAGGGGGCAGTGCCAGACGTTTTGGGGTCCCCTTCCTCAGCGTCGCAGCTCACAGCTTTCCTCCTGGAGAAACGCCCCCTAACACCCTCCCGGCTGCTGGCGGAGGGGCGGGACCTCTGGGGGAAGGGGCGGAGCTAGTGAAAAGCAGGTGATTACGTGTCACTTCCGGGAGATAGGATGACCTCATTGTATAGTTAGACACCCCCCCCTCCCCATCAAAATGGCTGTGTCTCACCTCTTTGGCTGTTCTGTGTGTGTTTTTCTTTGAAAAGTACCTTTTATTCTTTTCTTGTTTTGGGGTCTTTAGAAATTACATAAGTCAGTTTAGATTCCTACTCACAACATACTGATTCTCACTTCTATTTAAATACCTCCTTGCCCTGTTACCTCTGTTGATCCCCTGATTTTTCTGTCACTGGCAACTTTACCATGTTTTGTAATAAAGTTTCCACAGTTCCCTTAAGAAAACTCTAGGGAAAATCCAGTTAAAATCAGCCTGATTGCATCTTGAATGTTGGAGCAAAGATTGAATTGGCACATTGTGACCTTGAGTGTATCATCTTCCCCCATTGATGTATTTCTATCAACTTTTTTTTTAAGTATGAGATTTTAAAATTCTGTAACCTTAATTTGGAAAATTCAGAACTAGCAAGGGGCTAAGCTGTATCAATTACTTTTCAGGCTATTTGAATGTGTGAAGATTGCCTTTTAGAATTTTTGGTGCTAAGGCTCTGTCAGTAAACATAGCTTTAAATGAGTGAAAATGTTATCAATGTGCTATGTCATTAAAATAGGTGCAGGGTACACTATTTAATCTTAACTAACAAATTACAAAAGTGAAGCAGCACTGAATGGATTTGAATTACAATAATCTTCCAGTGAAAGTATATTTGAAACCATATTGAGCAAGCTACATGGTTATAGTTGTTACTGATCAGGTGAAAGGAACATTTTGAAGTTAAAAATAGAACAAAATTAAACACTACATTTTTCTCATTGACCTCTCTGAATTTTTGTGCTCATTTTTCTGACTCTGTCTACTTCTTCCTTCAGTAAAACCTTCTAATAATGCCAATAACTTTCTTTGGAATGCTGAGGACAAAGTAGGTGATATGTGTGTGGATGACATTGAATTTCTGTGGAAGAAAAGTGCCTTTGAAATTTTCCGTAATGCTATTTTGATGTCTGATATTTAACTCTATAGCACTTACGTTTTGGGAGTGGCAGGGAAAGGCAAGGATCCCACATTTCAGGACATAACTTTATGTGAGTATTTATGCCAAGCTAAATAAAACCTGTAAAATCTTTACAGAAAGTACCCATTGAGAATTTTTACACCAGTCATTTGTTTGGGGGGTGGGGGGAGGTAGAGAAATAATTCCAAATTTTTTTGGAAACAAGTTATATAGCTGTAGCCTTTTATTTCATACTATGATTTAAGCCTCTTGTTGCTATGGTAGTAATACTTCTAGCCAGCTAGTAAGGGTTATTTCTGCATATAGATGGGGTTCTACTTCTTTCTTTGCTGAATTTGAATTAATAACACCTGAGAAAGATGGCATAAACATACAGTAGGATTGCCCAGGGTTGGATCCCGGTTCCACTAAAATAATGTGAATGATATGAGCAAGAAAGTTGAGGTCTTTAAACCTCAATATCCTACATTATGTAGTGGAAATAATAATAGGCTTTCTTTGAAAATTTGTTGGGCAAATTAAAGGTGGTAATCCATTCAAAGCTCTCACCACGATACTTGATAAATAGTAATAGAGTAAACACTAAATAAATGATAACTGCCGTTGTTATCATTATTGTTATTATTATCACTATTGTTGTTGCTATTATATTAGCATAATACCAACATATAGTTGCTTAAATTGTATCATTCAAATTTGGTATCTCTAATAAATGAAAATATTTTTAAGTACATCTAGGAAATAGATATAATTTTGTGTTTTAAAATATATTTCCTCCATTTAAGCCTGTGAGGCTATGAAATGAGATTCAAAAGCAAGCAGCAGTGGCATATTTGTGATTCATATTTCTCCCTGCCCTAAAAGAACATAAACTACTAGCACAATTAGCTAAGTAAGTTCACTCACTCTATAAGGCTGACAAATGAGATTGAGTCAAAAGTGCTTTCACAATTGAAGTTTCAAGTAGATTTATAGGAATCACAAACTATCAAGTGATTTCAACTTTATATTTTCTGTTTCAACCATTTTATCGCCCTAACCGGTTTGGCTCAGCGGATAGAGGGTCGGCCTGTGGACTCAAGGGTCCCAGGTTCGATTCTGGTCAAGGGCATGTACCTTGGTTGTGGGCACGTCCCCAATGGGGAGTGTGCAGGAGGCAGCTGATTGATGTTTCTCTCTCATCGATGTTTCTAACTCTCTATCCCTCTCCCTTCCTCTCTGTAAAAAATCAATAAAATATAAAAACAAAACAAAACAATTTTATCATTCTGCATTATTTGGAAGTGATACACTGTAGAACCCAGGAGGTTCTAAAATTAAAATATCTTACAATGATAATACAGCTATCATGAGACTCACTGAAAGGTTAACATAAATTTGGACTGTGTCATGGATGAATGGTACTTTTTCTTTTACCTGGAGTTTTGGAGCAATTAAATGTTCCAAGTAAGTTCATCACTTAGCACAATGGGGTGTGGTGAATTAATAAAAAGAAATGCATTGCCCAAAGGTCTGCTTTCTTAACAGCACACCAGTTAACCCCTTCCTAATGACTTGACTTTAAGGTGGTTTTATGCTAAGAAGCTCTAACTCTATGGGCCTGCTAAGGAGCCACCCCCAGGCCTACAAGACACTTTTGTTGTTGTTTACAAATAATTTTTTTTAATCTTTGCTTTTCATAATTCAGTCAGTTAACAACTTTGGCCCCTGTTACTTCCACTCAGATATAGGCTGGGAAGCCAAACTATAAACATGTAAAGTAATAGTGAGTCAATTTTTAGAGCCTATTCCATGAGTAAAATAAGACAGATATAATATATGGAAATTGTGGCATACATTTTGGTTTGTTTTTTTTTTAAATATATTTTATTGATTTTTTTACAGAGAGGAAGGGAGAGAGATAGAGAGTTAGAAACATCGATGAGAGAGAAACATCGATCAGCTGCCTCCTGCACATCTCCTACTGGGGATGTGCCCGCAACCCAGGTACATGCCCTTGACGGGAATCGAACTCGGGACCTCTCAGTCCGCAGGCCAACGCTCTATCCACTGAGCCAAACCAGTTTCGGCCATTTTGGTTTTTTAGAGAAACCTTTGGGGTTTTTCTTCCTGATTCTCTGCTATTTTCAGAACAGCAAAGAGGGGGAAATTGGTGTTGAATGCTCTTATATATTACTAGAGGCCTGGTGCACAAAATTCGTGCATAGGACTGGGTCCCTCAGCCTGGCCTGCACCCTCTCCAATCTGGGATCCTGCAGGGGATGTCTGACTGCCTCTCACAATCTGGGACCACTGGCTCAAAACCACTCACCTACCTGCAGCCTGATCGCCCCTAACCCCTCTGCCTGCCTGCCTGATTGCCCGTAAGTGCTCCCCTTCTGGCCTGATCACCCCTAACTGCCTCTGCCTCGCCCCACACCCAGGACCCAGGATTCCCTCCTCCGGCCAGTTGCAGGCACCCAGTACCCAGGCTTCCCTCCCTCTGCCGGCCGCAGGCACCCAGCACCTGGGCTGGCCACAGCTGCAGGGGACTCACCCGGCCGCAGCCGCAGGCACTCAGGCACTCAGGACTGCAGGTTGGGCAACTTGTCCCACTCCCTGGCCGCAGCCTGGCTGGTCCTCATTCCTCTCTCGTGAGCTCATTTGTGCCTGGCTGGTGTCCATTCCTCTCTCACAAGCTCATTTGTGCCTGGCTGGTCCCCATTCCTCTCTCCCCAGTGTTGAGTGTCTGAGCCAGGGGTGGGCAAACTTTTTGGCTCCAGGGCCACAATGGGTTCTTAAACTGGACTGGAGGGCCGTAACAAAAGCATGGACGGAGTGTTTGTGTGAACTAATATAAATTCAAAGTAAACATCATTACATAAAAGGGTACGGTCTTTTTTTAGTTTTATTCATTTCAAACGGGCCGCCGCGGGCCGTAGTTTGCCCACGGCTGGTCTGAGCCCTCACAGCATGAGGGTGTGATGACCATTTGTATATTAGCTCTTTATTATATAGGATACACTGTCCCAAAAATTATTCCAAAATGCAATGGGATTATTATCCCCATATCAGTGGTTTAGAAAACAGCCTTGAGTCTACCAAATAACTTGGGCAGAGTCACATCCATGGAAGGTTTAATTCCAAAGCCTAAACCATTGCCCTGGGCCAAGAAGTTACTCTCCCCTGGAAATGAAGTCAGAGACCCAATTATGATGGCTGATAACACATCTAGGAGACAGAAAACTGGCATTCCAACATGAAAATTTTCCCTAGCAAAGGCATTACAAAGGGGCTTCCTCATACGTTCTTCACAAGATTTTCCTAATTTGAGCCTGAGTAAAACCTCAAAACCATCAGGGGATGTCATCCTTCTCAATTTTATTCCCTGTATCTTATTGTCTTCTATAGAAATAGGACTTCTTTTGAGCACTGCAGAGTAAGCTCATAGAACCCATTATCCCTTGAAGCTCCATGTCTGTATTTGATGTTAACATCAAATACAGACATGGAGCTTCCTTCCATGTCTGTATTTGGTGCCTCCTTCCCTCCCTCCTCCCCAGAGGCGCTCCTCCTGTGCCCTCAACTCTGAGGAGGACGGAGGGAGGGAGGAAAAGAGGCGGCACCTCCTTCCCTCTCGTTCTCTCTCTCTCTCTCTCTCTCACCCTTGACTAGATTCGAACCTCAGGTCCTTCAATCCCCAGGTCGATGCTCTATCCACTGAGCCAAACCAATCTGCACGCCTCTCCTCTCTTTTTTTTAGGGCTTAAAGCAGAGGGTTTCAATCACACTTTTTTATCCTGGTAGATTCAACTAAGACCACTTGTTGAGGTTAAAGCACTCACATTTGCCTCTTGTTGATCACTGAGAGAGAAAGAATTCGACAGGGCCCCTGTAGTTAAATTGTGAAATCCCTACATGAGGAGAGAGAAAAGGAGACTATGTCATTTTTTCAATATTTAGAAATATTCCCCAGAGAAAACTGGGGACAAGAGACAGGGAATAAGGTGATGTGTGCCTAGCTCCTGATAAGCCTTCTCAAACTCTGACAGAATAACAGGATAACTCCCTGTGCACTAAAAGGCATCTCTGGTCAGCCTCAGTCTTCAAGAATGTCTTGGCTTAATAGTCTTTTACCAGAGAGCAGGTTGCCTAAGTTAGTAAAGAAGTTGCACCATGTGTATGTTTTCCATCCCATTCCTCTGACCTCATCCTCTTAGATTTCTTCTCCACAAAGCCAATTTAACAGTTGTATCTCAGATTCAGATTCAAAAACCTCTTGGATGAGTTGTTACCTGTATACTACTCTTACCTCACCCTAGCATAACCACGTGTACATGTTTATCTACATTAAAAGATGGTGAGAACATCAAGAGAGAATATTGGGAGAGCTATGGGTATATTGACTACTTATTATCTCATCCTAATCTCTAATTTATTATTGCAGTTCTTCCAGAGCAGTCCAAATAAGACCCCAGAGGCTTGAAATAGTGTACAAGTTGGGGAATTATGATGTGTTCTAACCATAAAGTGAAAGAAAGGATGGAAGGAGATGAGGTTGGAGAAAGGGGTCCCAGGCTGTCCTCACATGGAAGTCATTACAAAGCCTCTCTTTCCCACACCCCATCTTCACTCTCTTTCTCCCTTTCACCAGGTTCATCTATTTGCTTTAAAATAACCCCTCAATTGAAAATTGAAAACCCACTGCATGGGAGAACATATTTGCTGATGTTATCACCGATAAGGGTTTAATCTCCAACATTTATAGGGAACTCTTACAACTTAACAAAAGGAAGATAAACAATCCAATCAAAAAATGGACAAAGGACCTAAATAGACACCTTTCAAAAGAGGACATTCAGAAAGCCAAGAGACATATGAAAACATGCTCCAAGTCACTAATCATCCGAGAGATGCAAATCAAAACAACAATGAGGTATCATCTCACACCTGTCAGAATGGCTATCATCAACAAATCACCAAACAACAAGTGCTGGAGAGGATGCAGAGAAAAGGGAACACTCGTGCACTGCTGGTGGGAATGCAGACTGGTGCAGCCACTATGGAAGACAGTATGGAGTTTCCTCAAAAAGTTAAAAATGGAACTCCCATTTGACCCAGTGATCCCACTTCTAGGAATATATCCCAAGAAACCAGAAACACCAATCAGAAAGGATATATGCATCCCTATGTTCATAGCAGCACAATTCACCATAGCTAAGATCTGGAAACAGCCTAAGTGCCCATCAGCAGATGAATGGATTAGAAAACTGTGGTACATCTACACAATGGAATACTATGCTGCTGTAAAAAAAAGAAGGAATTCTTACCATTTGCAACAGCATGGATGGAACTGGAGAGCATTATGCTAAGTGAAATAAGCCAGTCAATGAAAGAAAAATACCACATGATGTCACTCATTTATGGATAATAAAGACCATTATAAACTGATGAACAAAAATAGATACAGAGGCAGCACAGCATTGAACAGACTGTCAAACTACAGTGGGAAGCCTGGGGAGGGAGGGGAGGGGGGTAAGAGATCAACCGAAGGACTTGTATGCATGCATGTAAGAATAACCAATGGACACAAGACACTGGGGGGTAGGGGAGGCCGGGGGAATGTCAAGGGGGGGGGGGGGAGGAGACATGTGTAATACTCTTTGTAATACTTTAAGCAATAAAACAAAAAAGAAAAAGAAAGAAAGAAAATTGAAAACAATTCAGGCCTTCGTCAGGATTTTTACCTTTATCCTGAGAACAATAGGAAACCATTTGGCAGACTTAATTAAATGAGTGCTCAGAGCAGGTTTTCTTTTTAAGTTTACTCTCATTGCTGCATTGAGAATGGGCTGAGAAGGAATGGACAGGAAAGATTTGGACAGAGCAGTCAGGTGGTGATAGGTAAGAAAGATCATGGTGAACTGAAGTGGTGGTAGCAATAAGATAGGAGTATTGGACAGGTGGAAAGTATTTCTAAGGTAGAATTGATAGGTCTTGCTGATGGGTTGAATGATCTTTTACCCTCTCTGCATCCATCCCCTTGAGCATTTAACTTTGAAGTGTCCTCTGCCTCTGCCTCTGGACTTGACCATGTGCCTGGCTTTGGGTAATACAATGGGGCCTTGACTTAGGAGTGTCCCGACTAACGAGTTTTTTGAGATACCAGCTGTCTCTTGGCTGATTTTTGCATTGAGTTGACAGAGTAATTTGAGTTAATGAGTTCCTTAACGAGCTCCTTAACGAGCTCGGTCTCGGTACAAATTAAACTCGTAAGTCAAGGCCCCACTGTAGTTGAAGCAGAAGTGCAAGTATGGTGCTTCGAAGTCTACAACTCGAGAGGCCTTGCTCTTTCTTGTGTTACTGTCATCTCCATGAGGACATTCCTGAGGTAGCCTACTGGCATGGAACAGATACGTGGCAGATACTTGAAGTGCCCAGTCAGCCCAGTTGAGACCCGTCTAGAACCTAGACCAGTGATGGGGAACCTTTTGAGCTCGGCGTGTCAGCATTTTGAAAAACCCTAACTTAACTCTGGTGCCATGTCACATATAGAAATTTTTTGATATTTGCAACCATAGTAAAACAAAGATTTATATTTTTGGTATTTATTTTATATATTTAAATGCCCTTTAACAAAGAAAAATCAATCAAAAAAATGAGTTCGCGTGTCACCTCTGACACGCGTGTCATAGGTTCGCCATCACTGATCTAGACTGTCTGCCCTGCTCAGCATGAAGCAGGTTCCTGGTTCCGCCCTTGGAGGCCTGGCTGGCTGGAGCTGCTCAGCCTGGGAGGAATGCTTGGAGCAGCTGAGAGTGGTTGCACCTGATTGTCAGGAAGTAGGAGGGGTGGGTGCTGTGAATAGCTCCCATTTACAGGCCTGAATGGGCAGGCCGAGGCAGGGAGGGAGAATGGGGGCAGCACATCAGTTCGATTTTGAGGAAGGGCTTTGTCAAGTCAGAATTCCTCAAAGATGGTCATGAGTTCTTCGTCCCTGGAGGTGGCCAAGTGAAAGCTGGGTGACATTCTGGGGAGATATAGAGGGGATCCAGGTATTAGTGGATACACTGAGCCTTCAAGGGTTCCTCCAACCTGGGAATTTCAGAGGGTTTCCCATAGACCAAGCCTGCCACCGGAATGCCTATCCTTCCAAACCCACCTCAAGGCCCACATCCAGGACTGCCTCTTGTAGAGAGTGTCCCTGCCGCTGCCCGGTCAGATCCCATTTCCTTTTTCCCGGCTCATTGGTGGTGAACTAGACACCCTATCAAAAGGGAAGAATCGAGTCAAATGGAATTGCGTGAAGCTGACTAGAGCCAGGACCTACAATCGCACCCACTCCTGTAGCAAGCGCTGGTGCAGGCCCAGCTCGCTCGCGCGCTGTGCCTCAGTGTCTGGCTTTGTGCCATTCCCCTCTCACTGCCCGTCTCTCTGTCCTCACATCTGCCTTCTCATCCTGCCCTGTCTCTCGCCGTGTCCCTGTCCATTCTGTCCTCTCTGTAACTCCTGCCCCTTGCCCAGCAGAGGCGCCACACGGCCCCACTTCCCCTGTCTTGCCGGTGCGTCCTTTGTCTTCATGGCCAGTCCGGGCCGCTCTCCCTCTCTCCCTCCATTTATGAGCCTGTGTGTTAGAGGACAGGGCAGTGGGCTGGAGGCCACTCACTAGTGACCTGTCTCTGCGATCACCTCATTATTTATCACCAGGGACGCCAGTGCTTCCATAAATTACCCCAACCCGGAGCCGCCTGCGCCGGAATCAATAGTCGCCTCTCGACTAATATCCAATTATTAATAACCACGGGGAAGGGTGGCCAGCCGTGGCACTCTGGGCCCTGGCCTGGTGGGGAGAGGAGGGAAGGGCTGGGTGGGAGCTGGCACCCCTGTTGTGAAATACCTGTGCAGGGCACGAGGTGGCGACCAAGGTGCCCACATTCTCTCCAGGGCTGGGCGATAGAAGCACAGACATGGTTTCACCCTGAGGTCAGAGGGCGGGAGGCAGAGCCCCATCTTCAAGCGCCTCCAGTCTGAGAGCGGAGACACGTCATGCCCTGAAGCCTGCTTGTTCAGGGCCTACCCAGGCCCGAGAAGAGGTGCAGCCTCCCAGGGAGGGGAGCTGTGGCAGGACCTCACTCTGCAGGACCTCTGGCTGCGGGCACACCGGAGGCTGCTAGAGGCAGGGTGCTGGGGAGCGGGTGGGTTCCATCAGGATAATGGGGTCAGCGGGGACTTGAGCCCTGCAGGTACATCTGGATAAATACCTGAGCCCTAGGGGAGGGGCATCAGAGAGAAAGCTGTAAGGGCAGGGGAGGGGCAGGGGTGCCCCAACCAGTGGAACCAGGGGCCGAGGGGTTGGAATCAAAGCAGCTGTCTATGCAGGTGATGGGGGGGGGGGGGGGGTAGAGGCCAGTAGAGGGGAGACTGGGTCTCAGAGGCCCCTAACCTTGAGATATCCAGCACCCAGACACACACCCTTCAACTACTGGCTCTCTCCTAACTGCACCCAGAGGCCCAGTGGGAAACACATCCTTAGATCAACACAGTCACAAAGCGAAGGCAGAGACACTAAAAAACAGAAGTGCAGAGAGGCAGAAAGAGATCACACAAAGTCAGACACATGCCCTGCTAGGCACAGACACACACACACACACACACACACACACACACACACACACACAATCAGAGACTCACAGATGCATGAATAAACAGGGACACACAAACACACACAAACACAGTAATGCTTATACACCCTGGTACTTATCCATGGAGGCATTTCCTCCCACACACACATGCCCACACATGTGGACACAAGTGCACGCTCGCAGCCCATCCTGCACACCCGCTTTGTGCACACAGTGGGCACATGCAGCAGCGAAGGCCTCTGAGGGCGTCTTGCAGGAGCCAGGATGAGGCTTCTGCTCCTCCGGAGCCCAGCTGGTGCCAACACTGCCACCGTGTGGCTGCAGGGGCACAAAAAAAAAGAGAAAGAAATGGAATTTCAGCAAGCACTCTCATACATTCCTGCTGGTTTTGCAAAATAGTACAATTTCTATTGAAAGAAATTTCACATTATCTGTTAAAATTAAAAATGCAATCACCCTCTAAGATAGCAGTGCCTCTTATGGGAGTTTATAAATGTGCACATGTCCAAGTTACCTGTGGTCAAGGTTATTCATGTAGCCTTGTTTACAATAAAAAGTGTGTGTGTGGGGGGGGGGGGGGGGGAGGACGAGAAAAGAAAACCAAGTGTCAATCCAAAGGGAAACTAGTTGACAGAATACTATGCAGTGATATTGAAATTTTATAGTTTTCTTTTTAGTGATATAAGAGTTGGCAGGATACTTTATTATACAAAAAAAGAGCAAGGTTTGCCCTGACCAGTGTGGCTCAGTTGATTGGGCATGATCCCATGCACCGAAAGATTGCTGCTTTGATTCCCAGTCAGGGCACATGCCCTGGTTTTGGCCTCAATCCCCAATGTGCAGGTGGGTGCAAGAGGTAGCCAACTGATGTTTTGCTGTCACACCGATGTTTTTCTCTCTCCCTTTCCCTTTCTGAAAAGAAAAAAAAAATCCACTTTTTAAAAAGAGCAAGGTGCAAAGCAATAGAGCACTTTCTATAAGAAAGGGGGAGGGTAAATTTCCTCCTGAGGAGAACCAAGATGGCAGCGTAGGTAGATGCCATACTCACCGCCTCTCACAACCACATCAAAATTACAACTAAGATACAGAACAACCATCATTCAAACCTGTCTGAAGTCTGGCTGAATGGAATTCCTACAACTAGAAAAGGAAAGAAGAAAGTATATCAAGACTGGTGGGAAGGGTAGAGGCACAGAAAGGGCTGGTCCAACACCCACGTGTGGTGTATTTTTAATCAGAAGGGAAAACTCCACTGCTGAGGCCTCCCATGAGAAGTAAATGGTTCCAGCCCTATACAAGACCCCCAGCCCAGGGTTCCAGAGCTGGGAAGAGAAGTCCCTGTAACTTCAGGTTGTAAAAACCAGCGGGGCTTCACAGAGGCTGCTGGAGACCCAGGCAGTCCCTCTTAAAGGGCTGGCACATGCACTTACTTGGACTTGATTCCTCTGGGCTCCAATGCTGGGACCACAGCTCAGGTGAGATTTAGGGACATATGGGAAGGAACTAGATTGTCTGATATTGGAGAAATGGTGGGGTCGTGCCCCAGCAGGTCCAGGGGTTCCCAAAGGTGTGGACGGAATCGGCAAAGAAGGAAGGACACGGAGGCAGCGTTCAGATCATCATCATAGCCAGGTTCTCTAGCCAGGTTCTCCAGCCAGGTTCTGTGTTTATTGTTTTGTTACATCTGTATTTATACCGGTTGATTTTAATCCTATCAATTCTATTCCAAAGGTTGGGGTGTTTCTTATCTTCATTCCAAGGTTACTCTATTGTTCTATTAAGCTACAAGGAAGTAACTGAAGGAGATTATCCTAAGTAAAGATTATGTGGCTTAAGCGTGATTGTTCGTAGTTAAAGTGATTAATTACCTGTCTGGCACTTAGTTAAGGGGTTTTATTCCCTCCCTAACTCCAGAGAAAAATCCTTACTTGAGGAAACAACCTTTTCCCGAGAGGTGACCTTGGTATATCGCTAAGAAGGGGAGCAAACATATTAAGAACAGTATGCCATGCCCTGACCAGTTTGGCTCAGTGGATAGAGCATTGGCCTGTGGACCAAAGGGTCCTGGTTCGATTCCGGTCAAGGGCATGTACCTTGGCTGCGGGCACATCCCCAGTAGGGCGTGTGCAGGAGGCAGCTGATCGATGTTTCTCGTTCATTGATGTTTCTAACTCTCTATCCCTCTCCTTTCCTCTCTGTAAAAAATCAATAAAAAATATATTTTAAAAACAAAAAAAAGAACAGTATGCCATATACGCCAGGTCCCTTGAAACATATGCTGTGCAGATGTTTCTTCCCTGCAGTGACTGTGTCAAGCAGCAAGGGCGGACCAGCTTCCAGCAAATTCCCATTTTTATTTTTTAAATGACAGTGCGTGTAAATCAGCGGCCACCTCTTGGATTGGGTTGTTTAAGACTCCGAAGAAGACTGACAAGCAATGATAGCAAGCATAGCAATAAACATAGTGGATGGAATGCACACAGAGCCTTGTAGAAGGTTGCTGGCCTCTTCAGTCAAGGATTTCAGCTGTCCTCAAGTTGGTGGTTTGGTTGTCCTTGTTGATCTGGCTAGCGGGCGGCGTCACTGGCGACGGGCTTCCCGAAGTGTCAGCACGTTGAAGGGCTGGATCATGGGTCCATCAGGGCCGTGCTTGATGGTGGTGTCGATGTATGGGGAGGAATCAGCTGTGCCCTCTGGGTCAGCTGATATGGATGATACCGGGGAGGAGGAGGAGGAGGCGGAGATGGAGGGTAGTAGAGAGAAAAAGAAGAGAAAGCAAAAGAACTACAAGGCATGGAAGTGTTTAGAAAACAGAGGGAGAAGAAAGGGAAGAAGGCAGCACTCTGACACAGCCCTTTCCTTCAGCTGCCCCTTTCCCTGTGGTCCAAGGTAGAAATGGGAAACAAGTCCTGTTGCAGTGAGAGGGCAGCTGCTGTCAGCCAGTCTCTGTCTTTACCTGGGTCCCGATCTGAGCTGGGTGTGGGAAGCGAAGCAGCCATGGGGGCAGGAGACCTCCCTCAGAAGGAGTGAGGGTTCAGGCCTCTGATTTACACACGCTATCATTTAAAAAATAAAAAGGGGAATTTGCTGGAAGCCGGTCCATACTTGCTGCTTGCCACAGTCGCTGCAGGGAAGAAACATCTGCACAGCTTATGTTTCAAGGGACCTGGCGTATATGGCATACTGTTCTTAATACATTTGCTCCCCTTAGTGCTATGTGTTTTAACCAAGGTCACCTCTCCGAGAAAGTTTGTTTCCCCAGGTGGGGATTTTTATCAGTAAAACCCCTTAACTAAGTGCCAGGCAGGTAGTTAATCACTTTAACTACTAACAATCACGCTTAAACTACTTACTCTTTACTCCCTGGAATGGAGATAACAAACGCCCTAACCATTGGAATAGAATGGATAGGATTAAGACCAACTGGTATAAATACTGATGTAGCAGGAGAAGTAGAGACAGAACCTGGCTGGAGATCCTGGCTAAATCCTGGCTAGAGAACCTGGTTAGGCTGCTGATCAACTGAACGCTGTGTCCATATCATTCCTTCTTCGCCGACTCTGTCCACACCTTTGGGAACCCCTGTACCTGCTGGGGTTGGACCCCAACATCGCGACGGTGGCAATGGCAGTGGCTGTCCCACTAGCAGACGGGCTAGAGGGGACTCCGGGCGGCATCCGGCGTGGGAGCTGGGGGATCACCATGGCAAAGAAGCGGAAAGGCTGCGTGGCGATCAACTCGGACATGGAGAACAGCGGCAGCGGCGAGAACCTGGATCAGGAACTCTTGCCCCTGGCAAAGCGGAAGCGCAGTGACTCTGAGGAGAAGGAGCCACCTGTGAGTCAGCCTGCAGCCTCCTCAGACTCTGAGACGTCGGACAGTGATGATGAGTGGACGTTCGGGAGCAATAAAAATAAGAAGAAAGGAAAGGCCAGAAAAATAGAGAAGAAAGGAACCATGAAGAAACAGGTCAATAAAACTGCTTCATCAGGCAGTTCGGACAAAGACAGTTCAGCTGAGAGCTCAGCCCCTGAGGAAGGTGAAGTGTCCGACTCTGACAGCAACAGCTCCTCCTCCAGTTCAGACTCTGACGCCTCTTCTGAAGATGAAGAGTTCCATGATGGCTATGGGGAAGACCTCATGGGGGATGAGGAGGACAGGGCTCGTCTGGAGCAGATGACAGAGAAGGAAAGAGAGCAAGAACTCTTCAACCGCATTGAGAAGAGGGAGATGTTGAAAAGAAGATTCGAAATTAAGAAAAAACTAAAAACAACCAAAAAGAAAGAAAAAAAGAAAAAGCAAGAAGAGCAAGAAAAGAAAAAGCTGACACAGACTCAAGAATCTCAGGTAACATCCCACAACAAGGAACGGCGTTCCAAACGGGATGAGAAACTAGATAAAAAATCTCAAGCCATGGAGGAGCTAAAAGCAGAGAGAGAGAACAGAACAGCTGAGCTCCTCGCCAAAAAACAGCCATTAAAAACCAGTGAGGCACACTCTGACGATGAGCAGGAGGAAGAAGATGACAAATCCAGTGAAAAGACAGGCCGCTCATCCCGAACACCATCCTCTGATGAAGAAGAAGAGAAAGAAGAGATCCCTCCGAAATCACAACCAGTGTCCTTACCCGAAGAACTGAATCGGGTTCGATTATCACGGCATAAGCTAGAACGTTGGTGTCATATGCCCTTCTTTGCTAGAACTGTCACAGGATGTTTTGTACGGATTGGCATTGGAAACCACAACAGCAAACCAGTTTACCGGGTTGCTGAGATCACGGGTGTTGTGGAAACCGCCAAGGTTTACCAGCTTGGTGGCACCAGAACAAACAAAGGGCTACAGCTACGGCATGGCGATGCCCGACGGGTATTCCGCCTAGAGTTTGTCTCAAACCAAGCATTCACTGAAAGCGAATTCATGAAGTGGAAAGAAGCGATGTTTTCTGCTGGCATGCAGTTGCCCACTCTAGATGAAATCAATAAGAAGGAATTATCTATTAAAGAAGCTCTTAATTATAAATTCAATGATCAAGACATTGAGGAGATTGTAAAAGAGAAAGAAAGGTTCAGGAAAGCTCCGCTTAACTATGCCAAGAAGAAGACTCAGCTGCTAAAGGAAAAGGCCATGGCGGAGGACCTGGGGGATCAGGACAAGGCCAAACAAATCCAAGACCAGCTGAATGAGCTGGAGGCGCGGGCAGAGGCCCTGCACCGCCAGTGGACCAAGAACATATCTGCTATTACTTACATCAACCAGCGGAACCGGAAATGGAATATTGTGAAGTCTGAGAAGGCCCTTGTGGCTGGAAGTCACAACATGAAAAACCAACAGATGGATCCCTTTACCAGACGGAAATGCACACCTATCATCGTTTCTAATTCCAGAAGCCCAGCTGTTCAAGCTGCCATCTTGGCCCAGCTGAATGCAAAGTATGGTTCTGGAGTGTTACCAGATGCCCCAAAGGAAATGAGCAAGGGTCAGGGAAAGGATAAAGATTTGAATTCTAAGTCAGCCAGTGACCTCTCAGAAGACTTGTTCAAAGTACATGATTTCGATGTGAAGATTGATTTACAAGTTCCCAGCTCAGCGTCAAAGGCTTTGGCCATCGCCTCCAAGGCTCCACCAGCCAAGGATGGGGCTCCAAGGAGATCTCTGAACTTGGAAGACTACAAAAGATGACGAGGGCTTATTTGAGCTCACCCAGCCTGCTGCTTCTGACCCAGCATGCCCATCAGTGTCCCGCCTTTCCTCTTCCTTTAATGTGCCCTCTCTGGGCTGGAGCAGCAGTAGAAACTGGGAAGAGACTCTAAATAGAGTGCACAAGTATCCATTTCATTATTATGCTTTGTTATATAGGGTGGGGTTTTTTGTAATATCAGTGCACAATTTAAACATAAATAAACATTAAGATCAGCCTAACGCACTTCTTGATTGCTAATCAATTTCTATTACCTACCAGAAAAGGATTGTGCATTTCAAAGGAGTAGTAAAATGTCAGTTCAACACAAACTCTGCTAACCAGAATATCACACCCCCGGAAGACATACATCACTGAGATTGTTTTTGCCGCCCATCTTTTGTGGAATAGGTACAATGAGAATGAGCAGGAAAGAAAATAACCAGGATGAGGGGATAGAAAAGGAAAAACCAACTGAGAAATTTCTTATATTGCTGAAAAGGGGGAGAGAAAGATCTGGGATGAAGAAAGGCCGAGCTTGATGGGAGGAGCAGATAGGAGAGAAAACACAGGATTATATATAACAGAGACATACGTAATTTACACTGCATGCAAATTAGGTCCTGTGAGGCTGAGTCAAGCACAGAGTGGGCTTAGGGGCCCACTCATGAGCTCTTTTAGACATTCAGCTTCAGACACAGCAGCCACAAAGTAACAGGCACAGCAACTGTCAGTAGCATTTTCTGCTATATACAGCCTAGAGCTTCTTCATCATTGCAACATTTCCAACCAGTCTTCATGGGGCAAAGCAATATGCTCAGTGCCATGCTAGATACAAGATTGAATAAAATACAGTCTTATTGTCCAGGGACCCTCAGATTAGAGTGGGGGATCAGAAGAGAGGCACTTAGACTTTCTAAGGCAGGAACTCACATTGGTGGCCTCAGCTGAATTGGGCAGCCATACATGTTTTATTGGGCCACTACTGTGTGTGTGTGTGTGTGTGTGTGTGTGTGTGTGCGCGTGCGTGCGCGCGCCTATGTGTGTGAACCTGAAAGTCTTTAAGCACCCTCCATTCTGACCTAGTTCCCACCATTCCCCAAAGTTTTACCATGACAACTCACACATTATCCAGCTGCTTGGTACTTGAAGGCATTTGAGTTTGCAGCCCTTTTGTATAAGTGGATAAATTTGATTGTTGGGTTTTTATCATTCTTCTGTCACCTTCTTACATAATAATGGCTAACATGATGATATTCCTGACTAGATCAAACAAGTTCTTTTTAAACTAACAGGTACCACCTCCAGTTTCTGTGCTTGCTCTTGGCTAACACTGTGTTTGCCTTTGTTCCCAGAACTATACACTAGACTGATAGTTTTAATGATTTTTCAAGAATAATCCCTAAATCCTTTTCTTGATCTGTGTGTTAGAGGATTATTTTCTGCCTAGACACATCACTGGACTGGCCTTCTTGCTCCCCAATTAATTATTAGTTTGTCTACATTAAATTATACTTGCCATCTGCTGATAAAATCACAAAACTCCTCAAGCCTTTTCCATTGCTTTCACTGTTTATTGCTGGGTCGTTTTGCCTCCTAGCAGTTGAATCAGCTGCAAACTGGGAGGTTTGGTTACTAATTCCTTCTTCCAAGCCTCTTCTCTATAGTAGAATTTCTTTGTGAAAAATTTCCAAAGGGTAAAAATTTTCTATGCATATATTTTATATACATATGGTTTTGAACACTTAACACAAAAATCAGTATAGGCAAGCTTCCTGGAAAGCATAAAGAAGTAAAGAAATGTACTAGGTGATTTTGAACAACTTCACAACGGGTCATAAAATAATGACTTCTAAAAGAGAGATGCATAAAACAAGGATGAATAGTAAATAGCAGAAATAAAAGGAGATCCCTCAAAATATAATGTAGAAAAATCAACATGAAACAAAACAGCATTGGTAGTAAGTTTAACTCACAGAGCTCAGATTTAGGTGTGCAAGAAATAAGGTGTTATTTGCCATTAAACAAGTTAATTCATATTTCAAGTCCTAATCTTAAAAGGTTGGCAAGCTTTCCACTTCAGCCATCCTGGAGTGATCCCCCAGGATGTGATAAGGTTCTAAGGTCTCACATCAGGTCAATGCCTGTGTATTGGTTTGCTCAGGCTGCCATAACAAAATGCCACAGACTGTGTGGCTTAAAGAACAGAATTTATTTTCTCACAGTTCTGGAGGCTAAAAGTTCAAGATCAAGATGGCAGCAGAGTTGGTTTTCCCTGAGGCCACTCTCCTTGGCTTGCCTTTCCCTTGTATCTTCACAGGTCTTTCCTCTGTGTCTGTGTCCTAATCTCCTCTTATAGGAAGGAATGCCAGTAAAACTAGATTAAGACCTATCATCTGATCTCATTTTAACTTACTTACCTCTTTAAAGACCTTCTCTCCAAATACAGACACTTTCTGAGATACTGGGGATTAGGTTCCAACATATGAATTGAGCAATGGGGAGCTCAACTCAGCCTATAACAGCCTAGAACAGTGGTTGGCAAACTCATTAGTCAACAGAGCCAAATATCAACAGTACAATGATTGAAATTTCTTTTGAGAGCCACATTTTTTAAACTTCAACTATATAGATAGGTACATTGTTATTAACCTACCTATGTAGTTTAAGTACTGTTGATATTTGGCGCCTCCCCTGTGCTGCGTATCCCCCGGCCCACCTGCGAGCGTCTCCGTCGCCCGCCCGACCAACACCCCCACTTCTTCTAACGCCACTTCTTCGAAATAGACTCGCCCAGGCTGAAAACGGACTTCTGCGCATGGGCCACGATGTTTCAATCACACTGTACGTGCACGCCTGCACATGGTATTTTGTGGAAGAGCCACACTCAAGGGGCCAAAGAGCCGCATGTGGCTCGAGAGCCGTGGTTTGCCGACCACTGGCCTAGGATGATGAGCTTGTGGCCATCAGCCAGTGTTCCACACAGAGATAAGAGCATTATCTCTGGCCATGAGGTCCCTGTCCATTCAGGCCAACTGCTTTCTGTTGCTTTTAAGCAATGCTGGGGTATCAGGATGGCTCCATAAAGCTATGATCCACCATAGTCCCATGTCCTGAGCACATCTCGCACCATTTGAGACCGCCAGCACCACCAGCAACTGCACCCCAGAGAAATGACAGAGTGACCTCTGCTATTCCAACACCCCAGTCCTCCCTTCTGTCATCCAAATGGGAAACTTTCCTTTTTGGTTTTGGAAAACCCTGCTAGGCTCTATTTCCTGTCTGCTGCTGCCTTTCCTAAGATGATGAAGTATCTGCTTAAATTGAGAGAATCAAAAATGTGCAAAAATTAATTAGGGTCTCACACTACTCTTTGGTTACATATGACAAATACATGTGTCCATGAGTGTTTATGCTTTTTCCTATCCCAGTTCCTAAAAGTTTTATTTCCTATTTTGTAATTATATTTTTTTTCAATCAAAAATGGTAATGTCTGCCCGGCTAGTGTGGCTCAGTGGTTGAGTGTCCATTATGAACCTGGAGGTCACAGTTCAACTCCTAGTCAGGACACATGCCTTGGTTGTGGGCTTGAACCACAGAAGGAGGGCAGGGGTGAGCCAATCCATGATTCTCTCTTATCATTGATGTTTCTCTCTCTTTCCTTCTCCCTTCCTCTCTCTGAAATCAATAAAAATATATTTTTTAAAAAATCAACTACCTCCAGAGAGCATTTTCCCAAAGAAGGGAGACTTATTTCCTTTCCTCCTTTTTTCTTCTCCCACCTCCACACTCAAAATGCTTTATGTCGGGAATAAAGAAAAGCAGCCCCTAAGGTCTGCTAACTGCTGGAGAATTACACGTTCACTTGGGAACAGGTGTAGTGACTGGCACCCGAGACTTCCAAGATTCATTTCTACTTGTTTCACCAGATTTCTCCATGTGGTAGGAAATATGTGCACAGTTGTTCTCAAATTTCACATCTTATCATTTGCACCAACAGAGAAATATCAATTGACCTCTTTTGCTTTAGGCCAAAAATCCTAGAGCAAGAGCTCATGGGCTCTGCTTCCTAGGTGCCCTCTCCTGGGACAATCAATTACAGTTGGGGCAGAGGGCAGAGCAACTCAGGTAAGAACATGGCAGGGTAGGCCCCAGGAAGGTTGGGTTTCTCAGAGAAAAGGGAGGCTGGGCAGAAAATCCCATAAAAGTCCAGAACCAACAAATATATCATTTATACCCATGGGTGGTTACCTAACTGATAAAAGCACCCATCATTTCACTATTATAAAAAAAATAATGAAATATACTCTTAGCTTACTTAAACGTGCCTAAAATTGCAAACCAGCTGACTTTTAAACTATTTATTTCAAACTCCAAAGATTCACATTTCTGGAGTGAAAGCTAGCATTTCCCAAAGGAGAGAAGAATATAAATGCTCTTTTTCTAGAGAATATAAATAAGAACCAGCGCTCACAACATGTACATCAGAAAATGTCTGGCCCTAGCTAGTTTGGCTCAGTGAATAGAGCATTGGCCTGTGGACTGAAGGGTCCCAGGTTCAATTCCGGTCAAGGGCACATGTCCAGGTTGCAGGCTTGACCCCCATAGCGGGCGTGCAGGAGGCAGCCAATCAATGATTCTCTCTCATCATTGATTTTTCTATCTCTCTCTCCCTCTCCCAAATCAATAAAAATATATTTTTAAAAAAGAAAAAGAAAATGTCTGATGAGAAATAAAGAGTCTATGAATGTGATTTGTGGCTTAAAACAAAGAGGAGCTAGAGAGGAGTGTCCAGGGTAAGAAGGTTTTGCTTGTTTATTTATTTGCTTACTAGAAGCAGAGACAGGAACTTACTCTGTACTAGACAGGCATTGGGCCAGGAGTTTACATGCATTACTACTTAATTTTTAATCACCCTCCTGAAAACAAAAAACAAAAATAAAAAAATCCCCATTTTGCCCAGGAGAAAACCAAAATGCAGTGAATTTAAGTGATTTTCCCAAGTTAAGAGCCAACAGGGAGTGAAACTGAGATTTTTAATTCAGGTTCATCTGCAAGTGGGCTGCAAGGATTGGTGCTCCCTACAGTATGTGTACCCAGCAGACAAAGTAGAACAACAATGAGAGAAGTGGTCAGAAATGGGCAGGGAATGGGATGGAGTCCTTAGTACAACTGCAGGTAAGTTTTCAACTTTGGAAACATAAAATGTGAAGTTAATGAACTACACTTTATCTACTTAGGTTAATTTAAGGAAGTTATCGGAATTGTCTCTATTATTGAATGAGAAAAGGAAGACATTGCATAGAAAAAAAGAACATAGGAGTGAGTAAAAAGAGAAAGTATAACAATTTATGCATCTGTTCAATAGCTCAGAAATTTTTCTGTTACTTTTCTTTTTTATTTATTTTTTTAAATATGTTTTTATTGATTTTTAGAGAGAGGAAGGGAAGAGGGATAAAGAGATAGAAACATTGATAAGAAGATCATTGATCACTGCCTCCTGCACACCCCCTACTTGGGACCATGCCTGCAACCCAGGCATGTGCCCTCACCGGGAATTGAACTGGCAACCTCTTGGTTCTGGGGTCAATGTACAGCCACTGAGCCACACTGGCCAGGCATGTTACTTTTCTTTTTTAAATGAAGCTCAGGAGTGAGTTAAGATATGAAGAATTATAGGATCCCTTAAGAATATGGTAAGAATTTTTCAAGGTGTAAACACAGGTTTGAGTTAGACCAGAAAGATTCCTCATCATCTAGGATTTTAGTATTTTGCTGTTTAATATTTTCAAAGTACTTCAAAGTTTTAGGGTAGTTACATGAAAAAATAAAATCATCACTGTTATCAATGCTCTTACTTAAAATTTTAAAAATATATGTGAAAACCATATGGAATTTAACAGTCCCTCGCTCAATTAATACTTTTTATGGGTTTGTAATTATAAAAGGATTTTAAGGAAAATTTTTCATTAAAAATTAGAAAGTAATTTTAACATTTGTTAAATGTTAACATTTTGTTCTTCTTTAACAAGTAATAGTTAAGGATGAAGTATTTAATTTCCTACGTTAAATAACTGCTTCGCCGGGTTCTATCATTTTTTTTTTTCAGTTCATGTTTTAAAATCTCAAAACAATCTCAAATAATGGAAATGTCAATTTTTTTCCACTATAGTAACATAAATTATCAGTTGCCACCGCCTCCTCAGTAATTCAAGTACTATTGAAACATGTCACACAATGTAAGGATTTGATTTGAGCACCACTCCAAAGATAGAATGATCTTGGATCCACTCCTGTTTAGCCTTGATCCATGTCCTTAACCCTTCTGGGCCCCAGTTTCATTATGTAAAAAATAATCTTATCCCCTATTTCATCTTAGTTATTAGGAAGGTGAGGTGCAATCGAGGACTGCCTTATTCATCTCTACTCCAACCCTCAGGGGGCCTGGCCGACAGTGGGTATTCATTGAATGCTTGAAGGGTGTAGTGAAGAAGGAAATCTATCTGCGGAGTCTAAAAACAAAATCAAGCATCTGTAAACCTCAGGGCCTCAACATTCCTGGCCACCATTAATCTTTTACTACCATCTGGAAACAGTGCATGTGTTTGTGTACTTCACATCAAGAGCTATGGGTTCAGAGTAGAAGAAAAGAAATGCATAATCTAAGAACATACATGTAAAAATCAACTTAATTTAAAGACTTTAAAAGGTTCAAATGTTAATTTTTATTCATCCACTTTTCAATTTCAAAATAGAAATAAAATTGAGTAAAAACTATGAATAAACTTCAGTTTAATATTAAGGCCCTTAAAGAAGACAGGGAAACAAACGAACGGGGGCGGGCGGGGGGGGGGGGGGGGGGCGGGGCGGGGGGAAGGGGGGAAGGGGAGGAAGGACAAAGCCCACTGGTAGTGTTCCCTTTACCCCAAGAGGCAAGATTTACCTCATTATCTGAAACTGCTTTTAAAATGACTGCCTTTAAATGTTTGTAATATTTGTATGTACTGCCTGAAATTGTTACAAAAAGCCGGAGGAGGGGTTTAAATTCCTACTTTGGAAGGACAGACAAATTTGAAATCACTTCTAATCTTCGATGGGGGAAAGGGAGATAAGCTCACACTTTGGTACTTTGGAAGGAAAGTGGGCCCTGATACTTTTCATTTTATAAAAAACAAACAAAAAAAAACCCAACTCAAGAAGACAGCCCTGGCTGGTGTTTCTTAGTGGTTAGAGTGTCAGCCCACTCAATGAGGAGTTTTAGGTTCCCTGTCAAGGGCGCATACCTGGGTTGCAGGTTCCATCCTAACTGGTCTGGGTGTGCGCAGGAGGCAGCCAATTGATGTGTCTCTCTCACATCATTGTTTCTCTCTCTCTCACACCCCCTCCTTTCCTTCCATTTTCTTTAAAAATAAATGAAAAAATATTCTCAGGTGAGGATTAACAAAAGAAAGAAAGAAAGAAAGAAAGAAAGAAAGAAAGAAAGAAAGAAAGAGAGGGAGGGAGGGAGGGAGGGAGGGAGGGAGGGAGGGAGGAAGGAAGGAAGGAAGGAAGGAAGGAAGGAAGGAAGGAAGGAAGGAAGGGAGAAAGAGAGAGAATTAAGACAATCATCTTTGTGGCTACCATGCATAGTAATTTCAAAGACTCACTAGCCATTGCTTTACCACAACTATACGCAAAAATGGGCCCAATGGTCCAAAGAAATTAAGCCAAAAGTTGGGCATCCTTATGTCTCTTTTAATCCATCTTCACCCTCCAGGATTGCTATAAAACATAGGTCTCTCCTCTCACTCTTTCGAAAAAAAAAACATGTCATAATGCTTTCAGGATGACCTCTTCCTCCTCGTCCTCTTCCTCCTCCCCTACTCTTCTTCCTCTTCCTCCTCCTCCTCAAACACCACCACTGCCACCATCATCTTCACATTGCTTCCTCAGTTTACCTTTTCAGTATCTCCTCCTCATTACCAAAGTCCTAGCCACGCTAGACTCTTCCCTGTTCTCCAACCATGCTACTTTCATGTCTCTGTGCCTGTGTCAGTTCCATTACTCTTTTTGCCTAGAAAAGCATCTACTCCTTCTTGAAAGGCTGGGGTAACTTTGATCTCTAACAGCTATCGCCAACCCTAGGTGCACTAGGATCATCTGAGGAGCTTTTTAAAAATACTACTACCCAGGCCCCATCCCCGCAGAGAGCCTGATTTAATTGGTTGTTTGAAATGTGCTGTTGGGGTTGAGAACAACTCATCTTGTGACCCTTTTCTTCTCTATGTAGGCTGAATCATTCCTTCACATGACTTTCAGAGCTTTCTCTACATACTTTCATCATACCATGTGGCACAGAGTATTGGAGTTCTCATTCATCTCAATCTTTTCATGGGTCAGACCAAAGATCTCCTGGGACGGGAATCTTACTTTTCATCCTTCTTTGTATCCCATGTCAGAATCACCTGGAGAGCTTTTACCATCGACACCAAACCCCTAGAAAGTCTATCTGGAATCTTGAGAGGTGGGTGTGAGAGCAGGATGGGTGTGGAGGATGAGATTTTTTGTCTTTTTAGTAAGTTCCTAGATAACTCTGATTGTCAGCACCCAACATACCTCCTCCCACCCAGCTACTGATCTGAAGACAACTGTGGCTCCTTTCTGTCTTGGAGTTCATTCTCCCCCCAAAATGCCTCCCAATTGTATACCCACTTCCCCCTTTTTCATGGCTTGGTATATTTGGTATATATCTCTCAAGTGTTTTGCTTCTGTCACACACCTTCTCAAACTTGTGCAGGCTTCTAACTGCTTCTTGAGTCAAATTTAATCATTGGCTCTGAGGTTTTCTACTAATTTATATAAGAGCCTTCTCTTGCATTCATTGTATCTTCAGATGAGCAAAATACTATGTACCCTCCAGCCTCTACAACTCTCCATATTCTGTTCTTCCAGGCTGGTTCCCCCTCTCTTCCACCAAATTATACCACAGTTTCCTTAAGTAAAAAGCAAAATTTGTTTAAAAATCACTGCTGAAATCTCGGTAAAGCATTTCTTCAACACTTCTTTTTTTTTTTAATATATTTTATTGATCTTTTACAGAGAGGAAGGGAGAGGGACAGAGAATTAGAAACACTGATGAGAGAGAAACATCGATCAGCTGCCTCCTGCACACTCCCTACTGGGGATGTGCCTGCAACCAAGGTACATGCCCTTGACCGGAATGGAACCTGGGACCCTTGAGTCTGCAGGCCGACGCTCTATCCACTGAGCCAAACCAGCTAGGGCAAGCACTTCTAACATTTAAAAAAAAATTATTGAGTAGGCATCTTTGTTATTTTTCTTGGTTATTTTGCTTTTGAGGGGGGTATGCTTCTTTTTGTGTGTGTCTGTTGGAACAATTACTAGCTATTTTTCTCAGAGTTTTCCCTTTGGGGAGGCTCAATGTTTCTATCTATGAAATGGAGATAATCACAGTAACATTCACCTGCTTACCTGAATTCAGTGCTGTAGGATCACAGAAGATAGAGCACATGGAATGTGCTTTGTAAGTTCTAACCTTTACAAATACAAGACAGTCGCTATCACTGTCACTATTATCTGCCACCCAAATTCATTTCAGTAGTTCAACACACATCTCTATACCAACAAAAGCCTTTCTTGGAAGCATGTTAAGCTCTTTTGCAAAGAAGATGATACAAAATGTTTACGTTCTACCTTCATTACATTATTATTCTAATGGCATTTATTTAGCTCCATGTTTCCAACAAGCTTCACGTTATTTGCAGTTCTCAATGTGTCCTTTCAAAACTAAGTTTAAGAGTCAGCAGCAGAAACCACTTGAAGCCACAGCAAGGCACCAAACGTAGACCAGGGTCTCCCAGAAAGGCAAGCACATTGCGGGAATAAGAACCCAGAATATGTGCTACTTTCTCTTTGGGGTCGTTCTCAGCAGTAGTTCTGCTTCTGGAACAGCCTGGGAGCCCCAAAAGAAAAACACTGCATGCAGTAGCCAGCCTCCCACCCCCATCTTTCCCTCAGCTCCGCCTAAGCAAGTCACAATAATATTTGGAACTGGCAAAGCAACTTCTTTCCAGGGCGTTCACAGCGCTGAGACATTCCTCCTTAATGCACTCAGCACTCCTGTGGAGGAGGTGGGTGGCAAGCAATTTCAAATCCTTTTCTCCTTTCTTTCTATACCTACCAAAGAGTCTTTGCTTTCAATAGCTGACACAAACGACTGAACCATTTTGGTTAAAAGATTATGATTCGCCCATCACCCCCCATTAACACCATTAAAACAACCTTTGTCCTTCTTCAAATCTGTGCAGCCAAGTGTGTGCAGCGTTTAAAAAGAACACAAAAACTGTCCTGGACGCCTGTGTGTGAGACCGGGCATTAGATACCATGTCCTTTGTCTGGCTTTGGAAAACTCCCACAGGACAAATGGGATTAAACGTGACACTTCTCTTTCTCTGGTGAGCCTCCTACGACTCGCCCCTTTTCACAACCTTCATCCCCACACACAGCCCTCTAGCTCTCTGCTCTAGGCACTACGGTGACCGTCCAGGAATTCCTCTGTCTCCCTCGACCTCTTGCCCCACTCAGGCAAGAATTAATTGTTTCCGTTAGATAAGAAAGGGCAAATAGAACAGAAGGCAAGCCATTAAACTTGGGGCACCCTTAGGCGCCCATTCCTGCATCCCTGCTGGAGGCCCAGAGCCTTCCCGCTGGTCCTCTCAGTTTCCTCCATGACAACTCATCTGGGACTTTAAGCAAGTGCAACAGGACACAGTCTGGGATTTTTCTAAATCCTCCATCACAACATCCACTCTGCGAAATAACTGTATTTACTAATGATCAGTTTGAAGTTCACCACATGGGAGAACAGACAGGGAGACAGGAACTATCATTTAGCAAGTGCCTATATATGCCAAGCACCATGCTTGTTACTATAATGTCATGTCATTGTCACAATAACCTGTAAAAGAAGTATTCCCATCCTATTTCGTGTGTCACTCACCAAAATGCCAGTGGCTTAACATCATGAAGGTTTAGTTCTCACTTTGCAAACGTATTTATTATGACTCTGCTCCATGTGGTCACCTGGGCACCCAGTTGGAGGCACTGTCATTTGATAGCTACACCATCTGGACTGCATGGCCATCTTGGTCTCCAGCGTGGAAGAAGGAAGCCTGGAGGATCATGCATGGACTTTTCATTGCTTTAGCAGAATAAATGTATTTACTAATGGACACTTGTGCTCACATTCCATTGGCTATATACGCACACACATGCCTCCACCTAACTCACTGCAAGGGGACAGGGAGGTGCCTGAAAGCAGGTGGAATGTTCCATGAGTAGCTGTGGTCATGCCAAGGCAGTAGAAATGTAAATGTCAATAGCTATGCTTCTGTATCTTTAAAGACACATATCACATTTGTAATGGTTGCATAAAACCCACTGCATGCCTGGACCATACCCGACTCATCGGGGCCTCTATTTGAGGACATTTAAATTGTTTTCCCTCAATTAGCATTCTTTGAATGCTTACTATGTACAGGGTGCAGTAGGTAAGGGACCAAGAGTGTGTTTACAGTTTCAGAGGGAAAGTCAGACACATTTACAAATAAATGTCATTTTAATAAAAGGCAGGTTTTGATGAATGGAACAAGAAAACTACTAAGTCCTTTGGGACTGCCAAGGAAGCAATCATTTCCTGTCAAGGTGCTAGGAAAGGACTTAGAGGGGATTTATCCATTTCAATTGGCCTTTCAAGATCGATTATTATTCCTGAACCTGTAAAGAAGGGGAGGGTGCAGAGGCCTCAGGCAGGATAGCTCAGAAGGTGTTCAGGCCACAGTAACCTTCTGCTATGTGGCTTAGGCGAGGGAGCAGGCAGGGAAGGCAGGAGAGATGAGGCCAGCAAACATGGTGGATTCAGACAGAACAGGAGAGTAGAGTGTGCTGTGTTTGGGGGTGTGGATCTGGGGAAATGGGGAGGTCCCCACTGCCGGCCTCTGAGCACAGAGATGCCATAGTGAAATCTATCTAAACCAAGCATGCAGCTGGCGAGCCTCGAGTTTGCATGCTTGATCTAGACTCTCCTAGACAGCAACCATCAGAGTATTCATTACTAATTTTTTTCTCTTCTTCCCTTTTGGAATTTCTAGTCTTCATGAACATATTTATTTTCCTTCTACCTTGGAGTTTGTAATCAAACATCAACTTAATCTGCATAAACACGTATACCACAGAATCAAAGTTTCTTTATCCAAAGAAGCCATTGAGGCATTCACACTCCTTTAGCATTTGGGGTATTTCTTCTTATCCTCTTTGAAATAAACATTCTTGTAAAATATTGCAACTTCAGAATAAAGATCAAGTGGCAGAGCCCCATACTATAGTTTGGTTCCATCATATTGAATTTGGCTCTGCTGAGTTTGGACCCCCTGTTGTGACTAAAGACCAGTTTACCAGCTACTAGCCATGTGTTTTTGCCAAGTTACTTAGCCTCTCTGTACTTTAGTTTCTTGATTTAGCAGGAAAGAGTATCGACTAATAATTTGTTCCTTCTTTGGGCCAATATTGATGAAGCACCTTCTACGGGCCAGGAAATGTGGGGATCATAGATGACCTTACTAAAAGCGTTTTATCCTCCTCTGAAGAAAGGAGGCAGGGAAGGAGATGAATAAATATTAATTACACACCTACTATGTGCCAGCACATCTCCTTGAGGTTGTACATGTGCTATGTCGATTACTTATGACACGACTCCCATGAGTTATTTCCCCTTTCTACAATGAAGTAGCTGAGGACACCCACGGTCACTTGCACAGTGGCATTTGGCTGCTGAGTGACAGACCCAAGTTTGGAGTCCTGCACACTACTGGGTCCCAAGGCCCACGCCATTTCTACTCCGCCACAGCAAGAGCCGCTGGGAGTGAAAGCTTATGTTTGCTACATGGCGTTTTTCTTCTCAGAGCATCACTGTGCCTCTTGGTATCCATGTGAGGTAAGAAAGAGACATTATATGGCTCTCCTGGCTTACTTTTCTGGAACATATTCAGCTGTGATGAATCAGCCCAAAGTTCTGGGCTCCAGGCTGCTTCCCCAGCCCCTAGATCTCCTGCCCACCCAGCAGACTGCCTCCCTGGCGTCTTTGTTGCTGGAGGAGTCCTCTGAATCACCGTTTCGTCACTCCCTCTTAATTGCTCACAATTACCCAAGTTCCTGGTCCTACAATAACCAAGGAAAAGGGTAGCATTTTCTAAGACATATGTGTTTAGTGTTGCTGGCAGATTTGTAAACTTATTAGTGCCTCTGCGTACCATATAATTAAGATCGAATTATCCAAGAGTTTTAAATAGTGCCTGCTGCTGACGATCCTAAGGAATAAATATGCGCTTTTTTTTTTTTTTAAACATTTACAGCTCACCTCACCCCCATTTTCTCTGCAACTCTTATTCTCGGAAGAGGCCAGAGGACAGTTGGGTTTAGCTGGACTGCTTAAAAAGGCTCACTACACTGCAACACTTTGCTTTTAGAAACGTTACCATATCAGAAGCATAAAGGCACATTTTAAAACATCCGCTGTGGCACCTTCTTGAAGGACCTAAAGTGCCAGGCAGGTGTGTAAAGGCAGATTCGCAGAAGCTGGGCCCGTGTCTTAGTGAGACTTGATCAAAAATGGCTTGAGGCTGCTACTGCAGGAGAGTGGTATACAGCTATGTGAGTTACCAATATCTGGTGCCATGAATAAACATATAAACACAAATATATATGCACCATGGGAGCCTAGAGAGAAAGATGGGACAGAAAAGGGATAATCCAGGCACATGTATGAAGTGCCCAAACCAAGACACTGTCTGGGCCTGTCCCTGTCCTTAGAGAGCTCAAAATCTAGTGGGAAAGGCAGAATAGAAAGGCCAGGAAGATATGCCAGTGTGGTAAGCGATGAATGCCTGTAGGCAGAGGGTGCTAGAGTGTATGGGTGAGTGGTAGAGTGGGAAGGATTTCCATGGCTGGGGAACTAAGGGCTCTTGAAGACTACGAGGCGTTAAGCATTACAGAGGGGAAGGACATCCCAGGGAGAAGACACAGCATAAGCAGAGCCTCAGAAGCAGAAGAGAGCAGATCAGTGAGTAGTTCTGCTGGGTGTGAGTCCTTACATGGCCCCTAAAACAAAGGCGAAAATGCTTATTTTAAGTAGAAGAAAAACATGAGTAGATTTCTATTAAAAAACACAACTCATTACAGGTTGTAATTGAATGATTTGGAGTATAAGAGCCAAGATATACGAAAATAGTAATTCCTCAGTGTGGTGCTTGTCCCAGCAGCAACAGGGTTACCTGGCACTTGTTAGAAATGCCACTTCTCAGGCCCACCCAGACCTGGTGAATCAGAAAGTCTAGTCCTCTGTGTTTTAGCAAGCCCTCCAGGTAATGCTGAGACATGCTCAAGGTCTACTATGTCTCATCCCTTCCCTCTGTGTTTTGTGCCCCTGGTGCCTTGGGGACAGAGACCTCATTTTTCCACTGGGCTGTTGTAGCCCCCTGCATGGTCCCTTGAAGACAAGTGGAGCTCAGGTGAGGGATGGCCAAGCAATATTGCATTGTCTCCTGTCACAGCTGGTCCTGGGCCCTAGGGGTGAGATTGAACCCATGAAGGACTATTGAGTCTTCCCAGGGAAGGGAAGGCTACAAGGAGAAGCAGCTATGTTCACAGCAACCCAGAATCGAAGGATAAGTAGCAAGCAAGGCAGAGAAGTTCAAGGAAAAAGTGGGAAAGGGAAGGGGGTGGGGAGGGCTGAAGAAGGAAGAAAAGAGATGAAATGGAAAGAGGCAGGGTGGGGTCAGGAAGGAAGAATACAAGAAGGAAGAGAAAGAGAAGTCTTGGGAAGGTAGATGGATTTGTATATTAACTCCTCTCTCTCCAATCCCAGCACTCCCAGCTCTGGCAGGAGCTATCCCTGACGCTCGTGCTGTGGTTCTGGCCATCCTCAGTTGGCATGGCCCTTCTTCAGGCTCTTCCATTTTTCTATCCACTGCTTGCAGAGCTCCTATACATGCTCTGATTACTCAAACACACATACACACCTTGCTAGAATTTTAATTGGAACTGCATTAAATATTAACTCTTTCTATCCAAGATTATGGTATATCCTTCCAAGACTACCTAGGTAAGCTTCTCTCAAATTCTATACCCTCCAAAGTGGTGTGATATAATAAAGGTTTATTGTTGTTTGAAGCTGCCATGTTTAGGAGTAATTTGTTAAGCATCAATAGATAACCAATACAGGCTATATATATATATAATCCAGAGAAATAATATACCTATTTATAAATTAACTTAAATAATATTTTTCTATCTTGTTTGGCAGCACTGACTTTTGTTTGTTTTCTTTCCTCTTTTCCATAAGAACACTTAACACAAGATCTATCCTCTTACGAGGCTTTTAAGTGTGCAATACAATGTTGTACATCAGGTCTCGAGAACTAATTTATCTTGCAAAACTGACATTTTATATACATTGATTAGCAACTCCCCATTTTCCCCTCCCTCCGGTGCCTTAAACCACCTTTCTATTGTTTGCTTCTATGACTTTGGCCACTTTAGATAATTCATACAAGTGGAATCATGCATATACTTTTTGTAAATTCCTAGATTTGGATGTACAGCCATGATTAAAAACCTTTGACATATTTTGCTTTTACCCTTAGTATAGTACCTATCATTTTTTATTAGTAACATTTTTTGCTGGTTTTCACTGATCAACTGTGAGCTCATTAATTAAAGTAATGTTGTTTGTTCATTTGGGCACAATGAACCCAAAAGGGCACATGGCAGAGTGAACTATCCACAGATATTTGTTAAATTGGAGTGACCCTGTTGTAATGTACCCCGCGAATCACAGAAGGACGCCTCAAGAAGTCGAAGTAAAAAGTCACATTATTGCAATCCAGGACTCCAAGGGGGCATTTCGCTCTCCCAAATCTCGAAGTGCTAAGATGGCCGCAAAATCAGATTTATATAGGCAAGAATCACAAAGGTATTGATTACATCCCAGGGTTTGGAATGAGGAACCTGGTTCGCAAAAAAAGCAGTTTACAGAAGCAGAATTAAGCATGTTAATTATAGTTTTGGGTCTCCGGATCACTGAGTTGACAGAAACACATTATCTGGGACCGCTGGGTTGACAGGAACACATTATCCAGAGCCCTCGGGTCTTGAGACCACTGAGTTGCTAGGAACACATTATCTAGAGCCATCAAGGCAATTTAGAGTAATTGTGCTGTCCTGGTCTTGGGACCACTGAGTTGACAGGGAAACATTATCTGGAACCCTCAGGTCTTGGGATAATTGTGCTGTCCCGGTTCCCAGGTACAGAGGAATGTGCTTTCTAAAACCATCTGACCACAACCAATGGGATATTCACATTACAACCAATAAGACATTCAATCAAATGGGATGATGTATATAATTCAGAAAATCAAAATAACTTTTCTACTGTTAAGCCAAACAGCAGGGTTAGAGTTAAACTACAGTTTCTACCTGAGATGATTGCTACCATACTTCACCCTGCCAATAACCATAGAGGGTGGGACCTCCCATTGCTACCAGCCAGCCAAACCTCTTTAATGTAGCTTTTCAATTCAACATATATTTTTAAAAAGTCTACTTTGTTTTTTTGTTTTGTTTTGTTTTAATATGTTTTTATTGATTTCAAAGAGAAAGGGAGAAGGAGAGATAGAAGCATCAATGATGAGCGAGAATCACTGATCAGCTATTTCCTGCATGCTCCCTTCTGGGGAGTGAGCCCACAACCTGGGCATGTGTGCTGAATGGGAATCGAACCATGACCTCCTGGTTCATAGATCGACACTCAACCAATGAGCCACTCTTGTCAGGCTAAAGAGTCTACTTTGAATCAAACACTGGACTGGTGTTGGAGGTGCAAAGAAGAGGAAGGTCAGTCCTTATAGCCAGGCGCTCAGTCAAGCAGTGCCAACATCGGAGACCCCCAGGGGCTATGCTAGGCAAAGGAGACTCATATGAAGTGGTCAGTTCAGATCTGAAATGTTTCCAAGAGTAAGTGATGGATGAGCCACATGCCATAGGGCAACTAGGAGTTTGCCAGGGAACAATGAAGGAAAACCACTTAAAACCAAGTAGAGTGTTGGCAAAGGGCAGAAGGGTGAGAGATGAATGGCTAGTAGGGATGTTGAATTTACCTCATAACTAATGGGAAGCATGAAAGGGTGAAGCAGGAGAGTAGCAGAACCCCAAACTTGTGATTTTAGAGAGATCACTCTGCTTGCAGCATAAACAGTGGGTTATAAGGCAAAACTAAAGATCTCAGGATCACATGGAGAAGATGGAGGTGAAGCAGGAATTTTGGGGTAACATAGACAGGCTTAGGGTTTTTTAGAATTGGGGTCCATGGAAAAGCGCGGGGCTGCAGACTGGGAGAAGGTACATCTCCATAACACAAGGAAGCCAGGTGCAGTTACATCTCCAGAAGACTAAGAAGCAGCAACAGTTGCATTTACATAAGACAAGGGAATGGAAGTAGCCAGGAAAGGTCTACATTTACAAAATAAAGAGAAGGAAGCCCTTCATTCAGATGGAAAAGAAGAAAGCCCAGAGAAATGGAAGGATTATGAGGGAAGAGGGCTCAGGAATCACTATAGTAACCAATTCGAAGGGGAATATTGACCAATCAGAGGGGATATCAGGACACAGGAACTGCAGCCTTTATAAGCCATGGGGAAAGAGAACTCAGTGGGACCCTTTCCCCCTCCCTACGTGGGAGTCTGTACTTGTTCTTCAATAAGTCTCCATCTTTGCTATACCACTTTCTGTCTGTGGATTCATTCTCCGATTCCGGTGGACAAAGAATCCGGGTTCCAGTTCAAAAATTCGGTACCAGAGGTACTGTAATGATCCAGATGGGAGGAGGCAAGGTTTGAGGGTTGGAGATGTGGGACAGGTGTGAAGGACAGGCCCCTACTGGTTAGCAAAGTAGAACTGGGGCCAGAAGATTACCCACCTTCCCCTGTAAAAAGGTTGGGGGAAGGGAGGTAAGTAAGAGGTATATTATACAGGTATCATTTTCTTTCCAAATTTTCCTCCTTAGAACCAGAAAAAGACAGAAAATCGGGAAGGAGAGAGGGGGTGGGATTCAGGAGGAAATGCAGCACATATGCTAATGTCCCTTGGAAAATATAACCAGCCCACAACGTCCATCTATTATCTTAAGTGAAAATACATTTTCAGCTGAAAAGAATTATTTTAAAACATGGGTGTGAAATAAATGAGCACATGAAGCCATGTTGTCCAAAAGGCCTCAGCAGAATGTTTTCCTTACATAGCAGCCTCAGGGTAACACTGCCAGCATTCCGCAGTCCCAGCAAGGATCTGTGCTTTTGTCATTCAATGATTTGCAATGGAAAAGAAAAAACTCAAAAACCGGCTTATCTAAGGAATGCATCTGAAACTCCTTAGTGGGCAGGTGCTTAAGAGCACTGAACAGATGTCTGTCTGATGCACCAAAAGTCATATGTGTACATTGTAAAGCATGTGTGCTCCAGTTTCTTGCTACTGTCCTGGAGAAAAGATACCAGACATGTGTCAAGGGGCTCTGCCTTTCCCTCCTGACTATTCTCCTGCAGGATATGGATCCTGTGTTGGTGGCTACTCAGAGTCCTCAGCTCCCTGGCATCTGGAAAGGTCTTATCAGACTCCATCTACAGCAGGCCCTCAGATAACGTCATTTCATCCAGTCATTTCGGTGTAACATTGATGAGAGGAAAATAGTAATTCCCGGCCAGGGCCACTGAGTGGAGTTTGCAGGTTCTCCCCCTGCTTGCATGGGTTTTCTCTGGGGGCCCTGGTTTCCTCCCACTTCCCCAAAGATGTGCACATCAGGTGATTGCTGTGCCCCTGTCTGAGTGAGTGTGGGTGGGTCCCAGCGGCCCTGAGGTAGAAGGGTGTCCTGTCCAGGGTGGGTGCCAGCCTTGTGCCCTGTGAGCTGCCGGGAGAGGCTGCGGCCACCTTTGACCCTGAGAAAAACGGGTTGGAAAATAATAATCTTCTTGTCTTTATTAATCTTTCTTGAATGTGTGTATAGTTCACATTTATTTTAATGTTTAATATTAGAAGTGTTTTAGGTCTATAGTTAGAAGTTTGGTGATGTTTTTGTGACCAGAAATATGCCATAAGAACTTAACTCTTGTTTATATAATTAGTCTACAATAAAACTGGTTTTGTTGTGCACCATTTTGCTTAGTCACAATTTCCAACAACCTATCAATGATGTTAACTAAGGACTTACTATACTTCATTGCCTCCAAGCAAGACTAACCAGCTTTCCACAGATTTCTGAGCAGCATCTGGTGTCCTCTCCAAATTTTGCAAGCCTTCATTCCTTGTTGTTAGTCCTGCATCCTGGATGCCCTTCTCACAAATCTTGCTTTCACAGGTTTAGGGTAGTTACCTGCTATCTCTCAGGCTCCTTCTCTACCAAACTTCTCCCCCTCCCACCAGTCACCCATAGTGATGAGGTCCTTCCATTCATCCTCAAGTTGACTTCCACACACTCTTTTTTCCCTTTTGGAAGATAGATGGTGCCTCGCCTCCAAGAAAAGAGGAGGAGAACCCTACTTTACATGAGAGGCATCCTGGGGCCCTTGGTAGGGCTAGAAAATCAGGGAAACATGGGTCTCTATCACAGCTCTTCCTGTCCTCATTTTTAGGATCCTGGGCAGCTCACATATCCTCTCTACTCCTCTGTTTCTCCCTGAAGAAAATGATGGCAAATCCCCTAAATAACATAATCCTTCCACGTGTCCAGCTGTGGAGGACACAAGGCAAAGCAAGTGGGTTCCCTTGTGTAGGGATCTTTACACACACAGTGGTCCTACCAGAGGGCAACACAGCCCTAGCCAGTGTTGCTCAATTGGTTGAGAATCGCCCCATGCACCGGAAGGTCGCTGGTTCCATCAGGGCACATGCCTGGGTTGTGGGTTCAGTCCTGGTCAGGGTGCTGATTAATGTTTCTCTCTCTCCCTCTACCTTTCTCTCCCTCTCTAAAAATCAATAAAACAACAACAAAAGGCATCACTAACTGTATTTCACATACAAGGAAGCTAATATGGGGAAGATGATGTGAAATGCTCAAATCAGGCAGCAGAAAGGCCAGAATTTGAACCCAGGTCTGCTCGCCTCCAAACCAGACCCTCTTTCTACTCTGAAGTGCCTTCCTCCATGACATGACTTCACCCTTCCCGTAATCCAGATTTCTTTCCTGTTTTCTTTCCCTCTGCCTATAATATACTCAGGGCTGTGCCACTATCCTATATAATAAAGAGGTAATATGCAAACACACACACACACACACACACACACACACACACACACACACACAGCCCTGAGTATATTGACCATCACTCCAACACACAAGATGGCCGCCCCATGTGGTCAAAGATGGCCACCACAAGATGGCCGGCAGGAGAGGGCAGTTGTGGGCAATCAGGCCAGCAGGGGAGGGCAACTGGGGATAGTTCCATGCCCCCAAATCTACTATATTATTTGCACTAGCCAATTCTAAACCTGCTTCCCTGACACACTTGTTTCTTCCTATGGAAACCACAATAAAGACTCTTGCCCACATTTTCCCCTCACTCCCTCTGCCTCCTGACCACCCCCCTGTGGCTCCCCTGGTTCAGTGTGGCTCCTCCTCTTGGGAATTATGAATAACAAACTATTATTTCAATGGCAGTCATCTTCTCATGTGTTGGCCTTATTATATCTCAAATTTTCTATTAATATATTATATTGTAAAACAAACAGAACTATACTGCCAGACATTAGGAAATGGTTTCTTGCCCCGACTTATAATGAATAAGCTTAGATTTAATAAGTCAGAAGATCAGGAGTCATTTCCTAGAAGGACAGAGAATAAGAAAGCAGAAAAATGGCTAGAGACAGAGGGCAACATTTAGTATTAAGTATTTACAGAGCTGACTGATTTGTAAATGATAGGAAAAAGTGGAAAATGCTTTAAGTAGGAATAAGATGCCAAGATGAATTATAGATTGTAGAAGCAAATAAGGAAGCCAGATATTCTTGCAAATTATCCAGGCCTTTTTAAGAAGCACAGTGTCAAAATAATTCCTTGTGATAACATGGGGTGTAAGAGTAACAAAATATTGCAGAAAGGACATCCCAGATCTTGAAATTCCATCGCAGGTTAAAGCAGACATTCTATCTGAGAATGTCTGACAGTTTCTTGTGAAGTCGCATGGGACACAGGTAAATTCTTCCCTGTGTGACCAGTCTGGGCATTGCAGGACATCCAGGGTCCCTCCCACTCAACATGGTAGCACCTTCCAATCATTGTGAGAACCAAAACCTCCTCCATGGGTTCTTCAAGATGCCCACATTGCAAAAACCACTAAATCGACAACTCCCAAGCTTCTCCCAAAACTGGCTCACTTCAATTCCATGGCCCTAAGATGGCTGAGGCTTCACAGATGAAGTATATTATTAATGTTCTTTAAAATTTGAGAGTTACTATTGCTAGTCGCCAAATGTCATTACTATGCACTGGCCATAACATGTTAAGACACAAAAGAAACAAAAATATAGCAAGAAAATAATGACAAACCAAGCCACAGTGGCTTACTTTTGAGAGAAAATTACAACCTCTAGTGAACATCAGAAAACTACTTTTATATCTTACCAGAACAGTTGTGCAAGTAACTATAGTTCTGGAAGCACAGTTTTGGGTCTGCACTCCTCAAGCCTCCAGGTTCTGAGATATTGATCTGGTCGTGTGTTCTTGGGGGTTAAGAGCTTGAGCTCTGGAATATGATAAAACTAGGTTCAAATGCCAGCTCTGCCACTCTCTAGCTGTGTAGCTGTGGCTAATTTACCTGACCTCTGGGAGTTAGTTCTATACTTGTTAAATTAGAATCAGATGCCTAATTTGTAGACAGTTGCAAGAATGAGCTAATGCATATAAAACAGCCCAATGCATGGCACGTAGAAAACAGTATGCTATTTTCTACAGTATCTGATCTTCCTATTTTCAAACTGTCCCCCAGAGGGCGCCAGACACTGTCCTGGAACTTGAAAGGCTACTCAGTTTTTTCTCCAATTTGTAAAACATGCTCTAAAAATCCTAAGCATTGGAGCCTGAGAAAAGGGATTTAGCAGACTTTACATTTGTTTGTCCCTTCACTGTTGAGAGGTCTTATACCTAAAATAAAAATGCTCAACTTCAAGACTGTCAGTTTAAATAAAGATAAATGCATAACCTTGTAGTGTTGAGGACACCACTTTAGAATAGCAACAGATGAAGGACAAAGTTGTGGAAGCAGCTTTCCCCAGGTGCAGGCAGTAACGGATGCAATGCTGGTAGAGAATTTAAACGCAAGAATAAAACTGACTGAAAGCCAGTTTGTTGTAGTTTTTTTAGGTTGCCATGTGCCAGCAATTCTGGATAACGTCAGTGATAAAATACTCCACAGAAAAATCTTTTGCTGTTCAAAGTTGTAAACAATTTCAGTAGGTATGACTGCATTTTAATAATATAAATGTAAGCTTTAATTTGATACACTGTGATATTCTTCCATGGAACCTATTTACATTAATTCTTTGACTTGAGCTTGAAGTGCATTCCTCGAGTGAATTTCTGCATTTGCTTTTGCAGGCACCTGATAGACTAGCAAGCCAGAATATCTTTAAACTAGATTATCAGTTAAGTGTTTCTAGAATTCTCAGATAGTATACATTCTGACCCTAAACCTATGTGAGAGTGAAATGTAAACTTCTCAAGGTGAAATTCTTAAACATATTTGTGTACCCTTGATTCAGAGGCAAAGTCAAGATAGACAAGTTCTGTTTTGTTTTTTCTATCTCCTTAAAAAAGGTGAATTTTTTTTCTCCTGGATTACCCAATGAGGCATGGTTTCCAGGTTTCCAGCTTTATGAAGGAAGGTTTCCAGATAGACTTTGCACTTGTGTAGGCACTAGACTATGTCTTCTCTCCCCCTCAACCAAATTATTTAAGTGGAAAATCCAGGCCCTTAGATGTTCTGTAAGCAATAACTGCTTCAGTATCCTTGCTTTCGTCTATGAATTCATGATTTCCATTATTTTGGGTTTTTAGGGTTTTCTTTTATTTTTTGCCAGGCCAACTATATGCCTTTAATAATTTGTCATTTTCAAAATATTTAAAATATTTGTTTTAAAAAGACATTTATAGGTGTTTACACCTATATATGGTGGTTATTGCTAAAAATAGAAGGCAATAGTTTTTGTTTTTGTTTTTTAAATATATTTTATTGATTTTTTACAGAGAGGAAGGGAGAGAGATAGAGAGTCAGAAACATCGATGAGAGAGAAACATCCATCACCTGCCTCCTGCACATCTCCCACTGGGGATATCCCTGCAACCCAGGCACATGCCCTTGACTGGAATCGAACCCGGGACCCTCCAGTCCGCAGGCCGACGCTCTATCCACTGAGCCAAACCGGTTTCGGCTAGAAGGCAATAGTTTTGGTATTTTTATAGTTAGAGCTTCATTTCTAACTAGAATGTATTTTTGTGATTAGTTTCTACATTAGAGTCTACATACATTTCAATTATGTAGACTCAAACAGTATAAAAGGAAAGGTACAGTGGACAATGGGCTCTGACTGAAGGAATGTGTGTTAGGAACTCTGGTGAGTTCAGCTTTAGAAGCAAAATGATACACAAAAACAAATATCAAAAATAATCTAATGAACAGTAAAACAAAACAAAACAAAACAAAACAAAAACAAACAAATATCAAGCTGGCTGCCCCACCTTCCCCATCATTCACATATGCTAGCCATCATTTTGAACACTCACTGTATCAGTGTGTGATGATCAAGGTGTGATGGTTCCTGCAGCTTCAGAGTCACCTGGGGGAACTTGTGAAACAAGCTTAGGCTCCCAGAGGTTCTGATTCCATAGGCCTGGGAAGGAGCCCAAGAATCTACTTGTCCCCCCAGGCTCCACCCCCACCCCAGGTTTAATGACATAAATATTTTGCACTCCACAGTTCAAGAAACACTGCCTATAGCCAATAATGATCTGCTATCAGTGCCAAGGTAACCCCAATAGGATGAAGACAGGCGGGAGGAGGCTCTCAAGCAAAAGCAGGGTAAGGGCAGTTGTAGAAAGCAGTCTCCGAATCTGCAGGGCCATCCTCCTGCCTTGCAGACCTGATATTCTGAGGATCTGTGCAGGTCACTCCTCAATGAGGCAGACTATCAAAATGCCCCTTCCTGGAAGCCATAAAAGTGGTCACAGGAAAGGCTTTGGCAAATCCTCCTAGGAACAGTCTCTCCATTTCTCACAATCACAAATATAAAGTTTACCAGAACAGTCCTAGGAGTCAAACGGAAGGTGCCTAGCCAAACAGCAAACAGTAGTGCACTGCTTTCCATCGTATGAATAGCTGAGAAGCAGCAGGCTGTGTGTTAGGAACATAACCTGTATGGGACACTTTATGCATTGTAAATAATTTTTACTGGATTTTATTTAATCCTCTCAACAACCCTGGGAAGTCTGTCAATCTTCATTGTATAGATGGGGAAACTGAAGCTCCGAGAATTTTGTGAATTGTGGAGGCCACTCAGTTGGGTAATGCTGAGGCAGGGCTCCACAATCTTTCAGTGAGTTGACTGCCTGTGGGAGAATGCTGGGCTGCCACAAGGCACCACCTGACTCACACAGTAGGCTTTCTCTGCCACTGGCAACTGCTGTCCCCAGGGAATGCTCCCTGGAAAAGCAGCATGGACTTGGGGATCCAGCCTCTGCTTAGTCCACAGCATTCCCAGGTTCCCTCATTGATTAACTTCTCCCACAGTGGACAAACACAAAAGCCTGTGTGCAGGATGATGGCCACTGCAGGAAGCTGTGAGGAAGTTGTGAAGAAAAGCTGATGAGCTGTGACCCAAATATGAGACAGAGATAAGAATAATGTCACACACGCCGAAACCGATTTGGCTCAGTGGATAGAGCGTTGGCCTGCGGACTGAAGGGTCCCAGGTTCAATTCCGGTCAAGGGCATATACCTGGGTTGCGGGCACATCCCTAGTGGGAGGTGTGCAGGAGGCAGCTGATCGATGTTTCTCTTTCATTGATGTTTCTAACTCTCTATCCCTCTCCCCGCCTCTCTGTAAAAAACCAATAAAATATATTTTAAAAAAAAGAAAAAAGAATAATGTCACACAGAGAACCATGATGAAGGAGTGAAGGAGACCAGAGTTGTCTGGGCTGTTCTTGTTATTTCATAATCCATGATATATATCTCCTATATAATATTTATTTATTATATCCTATATAATAAAAAGCTAATATGCTAATTAGACCAAACAGCAGAACAACCTTCCAGATGAAGCCGGGGCTGCGAGGGCCAAGGCAGCCAGGGCTGCGAAGATCTACTCTTGCATGAATTTCGTGCATCGGGCCTCTAGTGTGTGTGTGTATGTGTATTAGTATATATGTAATTGCATTAATTTACTTGAGTTCCATAAGAAACTACCATATACTGAGAGATTTAAACATCAGAGATTTATTTTTTCATAGTTCTGGAGACTAGAAGTCCAAGATCAAGGTGTTAGCAGGGTTGGTTTCTTCTGAGGCCTTTCTCCTTGGCTCATAGATGGCTGTCTTCTCCCTGTGTTTTAACATGGCTTTTCTTCTGTGTGTATCTGTGTCCTAATCTCCTCTTTTTATAAAGGTACTAGAGGCCCAGTGCACGAAATTGATGCACTGGTAGGGTCCCTGGGCCTGGCTGGCAATCAGGGTCGATCAGGGCCTTCCATCTGCCGGCTGGGGCCTTCCTTCATTCCATGCCACCCCCTGATGGTCAGCACATGTCATAGTGAGTGATCAAACTCCTGGTCTCCCAGTCGAACTTCTGAGGGGACACTTTGCATATTATATAGACATTTTGCATATTATATAGCCTTTTATATAGATTAGTCATACTGGATCAGGACCCCACCCTAATGACCTCACTTAATTTTATTTTATTTTTTTATATATTTTATTGATTTTTTACAGAGAGGAAGGGAGAGAGATAGAGAGTCAGAAACATCGATGAGAGAGAAACATCGATCAGCTGCCCCCTGCACATCTCCAACTGGGGATATGCCCGCAACCCAGGTACATGCCCTTGACCGGAATCGAACCTGGGACCTTTCAGTCTGCAGGCCGACGCTCTATCCACTGAGCCAAACCGGTTTTGGCAATTTTAATAACCTTTTTATATTGATTGATTTGAGAGAGAGAGGGAAAGGGAAAGACAGAAACATTGATCTGTTGATCCACTTATTTATGCATTCATTGGTTGATTCTTTTTTTTTTTAATATATTTTATTGTTTGTTTTTTGTTGTTTTTTTTTTTACAGAGAGGAAGGGAGAGGGATAGAGAGTTAGAAACATCGATGAGAGAGAAACATCGATCAGCCACCTCCTGCACATCCCCCACTGGGGATATACCCGCAACCAAGGTACATGCCCTGGACCAGAATCAAACCTGGGACCCTTCAGTCCGCAGGCTGACGCTCTATTCACTGAGCCAAACCGGTTAGGGCCATTGGTTGATTCTTGTATGTACCCTGACTGGGGCTCAAACCTGCAATCTTTGTGTATTGGGACAATGTTCTAACCAACTGAACTACCAGGCCAGGGCTTTAATTGCCTTTTTAAAGGCCCCATCTCCAAATACAGTCATATTCTGAGGTGTACTGGGAGTTAGAACTTCAACATATAAATTTTGGGAGGACACAATTCAACCCATACCTGTCTTCAGTCCTATTTGGGCTTCCCCCGCCACCCGCCCCCCACCCCGCAAAAAAAGAAAATAGTGGTTAAACACAGAACTTAGCTTCACTAGATCCTCCTCCACCATTTTCCTCTGCATGATGATGACCTGCTACCTTCTCTCCTGTGTGCCTCAAATTCTTTTTCTGCATGATTATAACAGCGTAGAAAATGTCACATCGGTCGAAAGTACCATCATTACAATAACACACTGTTATAATAGAAACCTAAACATCACAGTGATCTTATATTTCCACGGCACTTTACAGTTTACAGTTTTATTTCATAATGAACTTGATGCTTACTGTAACTTTGTTAGGTAGGTATGGCTATCCTCATCTTGCAGGTGAGACAAGAGTAGAAAGTGAGAGTAGAAGTGACCATCTCAAGACTATATAACTAGTAGCATGTGTTAATAGGATCTGCAGAGGCCTCCTCCGTAGCTTGATGTTAGCTTAAGGACATTAGGATTAATTACACGTATGGGAGAAAATGTTGGTCTTACTCCAAAGACAATCAATTAACCTACCACTGGCCAGGATGGGTAATAACATTTTTTAATCTCTAAGTAAGAATGAATGCTTTAGACAACAAAGGCAAATAAATATATTGGGGGTAAGGACTCACAAGTTAAATCTAGAATAAACCCTTTCCAATTAGAACTGTAAGAACTTCTATCACATTGCTTCCCTAACTTTACTTTCTGGCCTTATAGAATTAATGACAGACATGGTTCCCCCCTTTTTATTGTTTCTTTATTTAACTAACAGACATCTGTCGAGTACCGTCTATTTGCCTACCTAGCAGTGAGGAGCTCTGAGAGGGGAAGAAGCCCCAAGGTAAATGGGATTTAGACCTTTGTTCTAAAGAGCATAAAGTCTAGTGAGAAACTAATATGATCAGGAATATTATAAAGGAGAGAAAGATGGGAATGAGGAAAGGAATGTCAAGTGTGAACCAAGTAATTATGTGACCATATTTAATTTTCAGATTAAAATTTGATGATACAGTGGATGAGGCCAATTACAAAATTAAGTTCCCTGATGAGACCCCCCAAAAAGCAAACAAACAAACAAAAAATATGTTTCCTGTCCTGGCCAGTGTGGTTCAGTTGGTTAGAGTGTCATCCCATGTAGCCTGTGCACTGAAGGGTCTCGGATTCAATTCCTAGTCAGAGCACACATCCAGGATGCGGGTGAATGGGAGGCAACAGATCGATGTTTCTCTCTCTCTCCCTTCCTTCCTTCCTCTCCCTCTAAAAATAATAAAAACATATCCTAATGTGAGGATTTTTTTTTTAAATTATGTTTCCTTGGTAGTGATGACAAAGATTCTCTCTTTGACCTCTAGTCAGACCCTCTGAGCTTTTTTATCTTTTGGGCCTCAATGCTGGCCTATAAAAACTGCAGACTCTCAGCACAAATGATTTCATCCACCATCACCACACATTCACACACACATTAAAACCTTGGATAAACCTTAACCTGATTTCTAACAGCTTAAGGTCTCATCCTTAGGATGAGCCTAGCCACCTTAAAGCACCTGCCTGAAAAAAAAACAAAACACAAAACTAAAGGCTACTGAAGAATTTACTGCTTGTCCCAGTCAACACCTGATAATAGGCCCTTTACCTGCCTTTACTGAGAATTTACTAAAAATGACTTACGGTTGCTTCCCTTTGTCAGTGGTTTTGCTTTCTGTGGTTTCAGTTACTTACGGTCAACCACTGTCCAAAAATATTAAATAAAACATTCCAGAAATAAACAATTCATAAGTTTTCAAGTTGAGCACCATTCTGAGTATATCATCTCATCGTGCGGGCATTGTATCATCTCAAATGTTCACAAAAAGAAGGTGAGTATAGTACAAATAGGTTTTTGAGAGAGGCCACATTCACATAAATTTTATTACAGTATATGTTATAATTGTTGTATTGTTTTTTATAATTGTTCTATTTTATTATAATTACTAAAGGCCCAGTGCATGAATTCGTGCACGGGTGGGGGCTGGCCAGGCCTGTTGGGAGGAGGAGACAGTGGGAGGTTGGCCGGCCAACCCTCCCCCGAATGGGGTGGGGGCGCCAATCGGGGCCAGCCTGGGGAGGGGCCATGGGTAGTTGGCTGGCCAGCCCTGCACCTGATCGGAGTGGAAGGTGGGGAATTGGGGGTGGAGCTGGCTGGGGGGAGGGGCTGGGGGCCAATCAGGGTGGGAGAGGCCGATCAGGGGCAGGCCTGGCCAGTGGGAGGGGCCACAGGAGGTTGGCTCGCCAGCCCCACCCCCGATCAGGCTGGTTCACTGGCTGCAGTGGGCGTCATAGCAACTGGTCTTTCCAGTCATTACAGTGTTCTGGTCTCTGGCTTTTTATAAATATAGATTGTTAATCTCTACCTGTGCCTAATTTATAAATTAAATTTCATCATAGGTATGAATGTATAGGAAAAAACAGTGTATATAGGGCTCTGTACTATTCATGTTTTTAGGCAAGCACTGGGGGTCTTAGAATGTATCCCTCATAGATAAGGGGTTGGCGAGTCTACTGTGAATTGTCGATCCTTCCTCTGTCCTTTGAGATGTATGTATACCTCCTACAAATCAGGCATGTTTTCCTCAAAGACCTCAAAGCCATTCCTTGAAAGACAACCCTCAGGAAGGATAGGGTCCTTGTCTCCCAGTCTGCGGAAGGATAGAATCCTGATTTCAATAGCTGCCAGCTCACAGACACAGCTGGCCTAATGACATTTACATTGACCAAGGTTTTGTAATTTTTCACTTCCCTGACTTTGGGCAAGTCCCTGGCTGTTCCTCCCTATTTCCTCATTTTTGTGGGGGGTGATAATTGTGTAGCTTTCCCCTTGAGGTGGTCGTCTCTGAGAAAAAAAGCTGGGAGAAAGGCAAAATAGGATGAAAAGAAAAAGGATAATGGAGGAAAGCCAAAGGAAGAAAAGTAAAGAAAGGCATAGGAGGGGAAATTGGAACTGGTGTCATAGTCTATGAAACAGACTCAAGAATTGAAAACAAACTACATGTCACACTGAAAATTATATAGAGAGCTTCCCCTCAATAATGTGGGGAAAGAAGAAATGGAAAGCTAGGAAGGTGTGACTAAAAGGGTGGAGAGCAGACTGAGGTTGCTTCCTGACTGTATTGAATACGGAACCTGATTTAGGTTCAGTGACAATAAAATAAACTCCAACAGTAATCACTGGATTAGCATTGTTGACATTCCCACCTAGTAAATTTTCCTACTTCTTAATTATGCCTTTTTTAGATGTGCCTCTTTATTTTAATTATATCTAATTAAATGTAGTTTCATATTCTTAGTTCACTTTATCATGGCTATGAGCAGAAAAGCATTTTGACAAAAAGACTGTGCTTTTGGGATATTTTCTTTATTCCTCTTTCCAGCTGCCAGTGTGCATAGGGGAAGTCGAGTTCATTCATATGTGTTTCCCACTGCCACCTTCATCCCTGAGGCATACATTCTTTAATACTGATCCTATTGGGAGATGAGGGTCTATGTCCTCTCTTCTTGAAATTGAGTGGGTTATTTAACTGTTTAAGATCAATAAACTGCAGTGGCAGTGACATTATGTGTCATCTGAGCATAGGTCATAAAAGCCAGCTTTGAGCATAGATCTAGCATTGTTCCACACAAAATATTGAAGGACCCAAATTTGTAGCAAAATTCTATGGCAGTTTTAAAAGTTGAGCTGCTGTATAGTAAATAACTGGGCATTCTTAATACTTGAATATGGACTGTGCACAGGGAAAGGAAATATAATGCACTTTATAACTGTGTTGTAAAGTGGAAAATGCGGCATCTTAAATAAAACTATTTAAAATTGGCACCATAAAAAAAAAGTTGATGCAGCTTTTGCTATGCTCTTGGGAATACTCATATATATATATATATATATATATATATATATATACATATATATATATACACACACATATATACACATACACACACATATATATATATATATATGTGTGTGTGTATACACATATATGTATATATATATATATATATATATGTTTTTTTATTTTCTTAGAGAGAGAGGGAGAGAAAGAGAAACATTGATGTGAGAGAGAAACATCGATCAGTTGCCTCTGCACACACCCCAACTAGGACCGAACCAGAAACCTGGGCACGCGCCCTGACTGGGAATCGAACCGCAAACCCTTCAGTGCACAGAACAATGCTCAACTATCTGAGCTACACCATCCAGAGTAGGAATACTCATTCTTGACACCCTCAGCTGTCATATATGCAGCCCACCTGCCCTGGGGCCAGGGTACTAAAGGAATAACAAATTAAGTCCCAAGGAAATGATGGGGAACCGCAGAAAGAGGTGCCTGAGCAGTCCCTAGCTGCTTCAGCCTTTCCTCCTCCCTGTATTCCAGCTCTAGCTACCAACTGCTGGATGTTGTTTTAAGCAATTATGCTTGGGCTAACTTATTTTATGCACAACAGCAATAGTCCCTCTTCCTTCCAGTTTTCCACTTTCTTCTGAAGTGCTAGGTTCCTGTTCTTCTGATTGGTCTCAAAAAATGAAGTGGCTCAGTGATTGAGACACAGGAAACAGCATAAGGAATGTGGCTATTAGAATGAAGTATCTGAACACAGACTCTTTGATCATATCATTGTCCTCAGAGCTTCCCCTTTGTTGTTGTGTCCTGATAAAACTTTAGCCTTCCTTTGCTTAAGAATGGCTGTCTTCTGCCCAGCTGGCATGGCTCGGTGACTGAGCATCAACCTATGAATCAGGAAGTCATGATTCGATTTCTGGGCAGGGCACATGCCTGGGTTGCAGGATCGATCCCCAGTGTGGAGCTTGCAGGAAGCAGCTGATCAATGATTCTCTCTCATCATTGATGTTTCTATCTCTCTTTCCCTCTCCTTCCTCTCTGAAATCAATAAAAATATTTGTTTTAAAAAAGAATGGCTGTCTTCTCCCAACAGTCACAGTTCAGAATCTTAGCAGACAAAAGCTGTGAAAAGTAAGTCTAATTTAAATTAGTGTGATGGCAAGGGCCTAGGTTTTAGATGCAAAAGAGTTGTCTTTACCTTTGTGCCTCACTGCTTGGTTTTGTCATTGAGCCGCAGTTCTTCCTTCTTCTCTGAGCTGGAAACAATACCTCTCATACCAACTTCACCAGCCACTGAGAGGCCCATATGTGATAGCATATTTGAAAACACTTTGCAAATTGTAAAGCAGTGACTGGGCCACACCAGCCAGAGTAGGAATGGGGGTGTGGGAGAGGAGAGATCAGAGTGGAATATATTAAGTAAAATACAGGGTTTCTAGTCAACAAATATACATGGAGTGGCTACTATGTATAGGCACTAAGATTCTGGGCATACTGCAATCAAGACATGGTCCTTGTTCTCAGGGAGATTACTATCTAGTGCAGTGGTTCTCAACCTTCCTAATGCCTCGACCCTTCAATACAGTTCCTCATGTTGTGGTGACTCCCAACCATAAAATTATTTTCGTTGCTATTTCATAACTGTAATTTTGCTACTGTTATGAATCGTAATGTAAATATCTGATATGCAGGATGTATTTTCATTGTTACAAATTGAACATAATTAAAGCATAGTGATTAATTACAAAAACAATATGTAATTATATATGTGTTTTCTCATGGTCTTAGGTGACCCCTGTGAAAGGGTCATTCGACCCCCAAAGGGGTCGCGACCCACCGGTTGAGAACCGCTGATCTAGTGGAATGTTATAGACATATATAGTCTATTTCAATACAGTTTATTAAGAGGTAAAATCAGAGAGAGTAACCAAGGTGGGTTCAGGTCTCATGGGTGGTGATGTAGCAGGGTGGTGAGAAGCACAGACTCTGTACCCAACTGCTTGGGTCTGAATCCTGGTTACACCACTTATCACTGTCTGACCTTGTGGAAGTTATTAAGATCACTGTGCCTCCATTTTCTCATAAGTAAAAGGAGAATAATAACCAACTTCAAAAAATTGTGAAGGGACTACATGAGACAATATATGTAAAGCATGTATCACAATGTCTGGAACACTGAGTAAACACTCAAAAGTATGAACTAGTTTTGGAGGGAGAAATCAGGGAAGGCTTCCAAGAAGCAGTGACATCTGATATGAGATCTGAAGGATGATAGGAATTAACAAGTCAAGGGACAAGGTATTGTGAGATGCGTATATACCAGGCAGAACACCCAGATTCTTCAAACAGTGATTTCTCAAACTTTCATGTGCATAAAGATCATCTAGGAATCTTGTAAAGTGCATATTCTGAATCAGTAGCCCTGTAATAGAACATTTCTAACAATGTTTCCAGAGAAAGCTGATGATGCTGGTATCTGTTCTACACTTCCACTCAGTAGCAAGGTTTTAACTGGATGCATAATTTTCAAGAAGAAATGGCAAACTATTTAAGAATAGATGGCACTGCCGAACCAGTTTGGCTCAGTGGATAGAGCGTCTGCCTGCAGACTCAAGGGTCCCAGGTTCGATTCCAGTCAAGGGCATGTACCTTGGTTGCGGGCACATCCCCACTGGGGGGTGTGCAGGAGGCAGCTGATTGATGTTTCTGTCTCATCGATGTTTCTAACTCTCTATCCCTCTCCCTTCTTCTCTGTAAAAAATCAATAAAATATATTTTAATAAAAAGAATAGATGGCATGAAAATTGTACAGAATAGGGGTTGGGGGCTGTTGTACTGGATAGAGAGTAGGAGAGATGAGATCTGTGATGCTGATAACTGCCTAAGGGGATAAATCACAAAGGGACTTACAAGTGCAGAAAAGAAAAATGAATTTAGAACAGCAAAGAGGGCTTTAGCTGGCAAGTGGAAAAATCAGAAGAAGGGGAACCCCACTCGAAGAAAGGAGACCAACTAAGAGGCTTTTTCTGTTATATAACAGTAGGTGAGAAATGATGGTGGCCTGAACTAGGTGGCCTTGAAGACTGAGAGAAGTGGGGGAATTCAAAAGCTATTAGAAAATACAATCAACAATTTATTTGGTGGTGGATTTGTTTGGGGGATAAAGGGGCTGGAGAACACAAGAAAGACAGGGCATGAGGTTATCAGGTTCATTTCAGTTGCCCATAGTTCACACATAATAACAAAGCACATGGAGAAGAACTGCTCATCAATGGAACAGATAGGTAGGGTCTTCTCCATCAGAGATGCTCCTGCTACTTTTGGCAACTGTTGACCTATTTTCTTCAAACTACCTTCAAACTGCCTCAATTTCTACTCACTACTCAAGGCCTAGTAAAGAAACACAAAACCAGTAAGGTAAATCAGTACTTCAAAGTTTAGCTCTCTCTTTCTGTTTTTTTCGTAAATTGTGTGGGGTGTGTTGACTTTCCCAAATTAGCTATTACTTTGAGGACAAGGGCCATGTAAAATCTATTGAATTAATTCCCACAATGCTGATGGCCAACTAGGCACTTACTGCATGCTAGTTGATTATTTGATAGAATAACATCTATCAATGTCACTTATCTCATAAGATGATAAAAAGAATAACATCTGTAAGGTGTTGAGTGTTTTACATGCATTATAAATGCCATCATCTTCTTTGGTTCCTCTGAGACCCTTATATCCAGGCAATTTGTATAATAACTTGTTTGACTATAGTTATGTCGAATAATTTTTAATAGAATGGAAGCCTATTTCATTACTGTCAAACTCTACTGCCATCTACTGTTCATGCAATAAGTTAACATGTTATGTGCTCCACCACCTCTATTTACTACTCAATGTTTTCTTCAGACTTCAAGGGCTTTCTGTGCTTTAAGCTTCAACCCAAAATAGATGTAATTGTCTAATAGTTTCTGATTTTTTAAAATAACAATTCAGCATGATATTGACAGTTTTCTCTCATGGCCAGAAAGAGTTTAAACCCTTATGGAATATTAAACATGTTAAAATTTAATGACACAATGATCTTTTCATAGCCCTCCTCCATCCACCAAAAAAACTAAAAAAAGGTAATGAAATTTATGAATAATTTTTCCTTACCTCTAGTAGACATCATTAAACTGGTTATACTTCATTTAGGGTATAAATCTTACTCATCCTTCAAGGTCCTCGTTTCAAATGATACCTTCTCCATAAAACATTCCCTCACTCTTCATCCTGGAATAAATTCTTCCTTCCAAATTGGTAATTGTTATAATGAACCGCATAATGGAAGGACAACAAAAATTCCAATAAAAAATAACTTTATAAGTCATTTCCCTTTATTCCCCCTTCTCTATTGGTTACAGTTTATTCTTTTGCAGATGAAACTGGACTGTCAGCTGTAACAATCATATAAGAGGTTCTAAGAACAGCACCTTTTTGGAAGGGCAGGGACAGAAGCAGAAACATGTGTTGAATAATCGGATGAGATTTGAGGCAATTTGTCTTTGCTGTGAGACTTTAGCCAACTTGCTGTGCTACATAGGGAGGATTTCAAAAGTCAATAATATGACAGTACACCAGGACTCACATCCTTGCACATTCATCATTAATTCCCTATTTTAGAATGAAAAACGCCAGTTTAAAAGGGGAGGGAAGCACCCAGGAAAGAAAAATTAAAGTAACTTTCTGGCATAATTTAGGTGCCTGGGAGTAGTTTGGTTGTACTGTATTCAATGGGGAGGCTGGGCAGTGGTGACCAAAGCCCCAATGCCTTGTATTTCATAGATCTAAATTGAAGTCCAGTCCGTGCTACAAATTAATTGTGTTTTAGCAAGTCACTTGAACTTCCTCGCAAGATAGGAGCACCTCCTCTTCTGTGCATTGCATGTATTTATACCTAGGGCCTCTCATAGGTCTTTGGATGCTTTTCTTTTCTTGTTCAAGGTCACAGCGCCTTAGCGCGGCGCTCTCTGGGAGACTGCAGCGTCCGACCCTTACACTTGGCGTCTTCTCTGAGGTCACAAGCACCGATTCCATCCCACACTTGCAATCTCTTCACCGCGAACGGATGGAAATCGCCACAACTGATGGCAGCCCCGCGCTCTGAAGAGCCCTTGGAGGGCTTACTACTCAAGTTGAGGGAGGGAGGGAGGTCAGGGACCTCTTCTCGCGGTCCCATCTTCCCCGGCCTTTTCAGATACGGAATATTTGAAGGGTGTAAGGGGTACAGCGGTAGCCATGAAGGCAAAGAAAAGCCTTCTCCTAGTAGGAACACAAATCTTCGACTTGGGCTATGTTTCCGGAGGCATTCTCTACGGACCCAGGCGGGGAGCGACTTCCGGGTCTGACTTCCTGTCTTCCAAGTTTCGAGTTCCGCCGCTTCCGCCCAGAGTTGCTCTAGGTCCGGCTGGGAGCAGCTACTTCCGCCAGGAGTCCCTAGCGGCCAGGGCTCGGAAACCGGCTCTAAAACAGCTTCCTCCTTCTCCTCTCGGCCCGCCCATCCAGGCCAGGTCCCCAGCTTGGGCGGCGGCTGCTGGGCCTGTCGCGGGGACTTTCTCTCGGGCCTAGTCCTTGGTCCGCGGAGGACCGGAGGTGCGGCAGAAACACCCCGGCAGCCAGGGACAGTGGCCGCAGGCCTCGCCGGGCCCACCCTGGCCTGGGGCGGGGCCCGGCCTTCCCGCCCAGGACCCCGCCCCTCCGGCCAGCCCCGCGCCGGGTCATTCTCTTCAGCCCTGCGGCGGTGTAACCGCCTTCCACCCCCGGGACGCGGCCGTCCCCTGGCTCCGGCCGCTGGGGACCATGGAGTTCGCGGAGCTGATTAAGACCCCGCGGGTGGACAATGTGGTGCTCCACCGACCATTCTATCCAGCCGTTGAGGGGACCTTGTGTCTAACTGGCCACCACCTGATCCTGTCCTCCCGGCAGGACAACACGGAGGAGTTGTGGCTCCTCCATTCAAACATCGATGCCATCGACAAGCGGTGAGTGCTCATCCCACCCCCAATTCCGCTGGGAACCTGGGGTCCGTAGGTGGACCCCAGAGGAAACGCGCCCCAGTGTTTTCCTTGCAGGCAAACCAGCCAGCAAAGTAAGCCCTGTCCGGCCTGGATTGAGGATTTGAGTTGTAGAAAGCAGAAAACCATCCACATGAGATCCCTGGCTTCTCTTAAATCTGGATGGAATCCCCAGGGTTATCACATGGCTGTTATCCTGATATTATTTTTGGTAGATAACACTATTTCTGTGACTTTCTTTTTAAATTTCTTCTCCTCGCACCATCATATTCTTTGAATAATAATTGTGCATCACAATTATTCATGAAGTTGTGATTCAGTGTGATTTAGGTAAAGTCATCATTTGCCACTTTTGAGGAAAACTCAATTCAGTATGTAGTGTCTAAATTCCACAAAACCTTACCCCACCCCCAAAAAATGTTCAGTTGATTATGTACATTTCTCCTTATTTCTTACCTTTTGTGCCATCCATTTAGTATTTCCCACATTGGGAGATTACAATGTCTTTTACTTCTCTTTACTCAGTTCTGCTTTTGGAAAGCTCCCCTCCACCCGGTTCCCACCCCACCCTCTGCCCTTACCCCCCTCCCCCCAATGTCCTTATCCATAGGTGTACGATTTTTGTCCAGTCTCTTCCCGCACCCCCCCGCACCCTTCCCCCTCCCCAGAACTGTCAGTCCACTCCCTTTCTATGCCCCTGATTCTATTATATTCACCAGTTTACTCTGTTCATCAGATTTTATATTCACTTGATTTTTAGATTCACTTATTGATAGATATGTATTTGTTGTTCATAATTTTTATCTTTACCTTTTTCTTCTTCTTCCTCTTCTTAAAGAAGAATACCTTTCAGCATTTCATATAATACTGGTTTGGTGGTGATGAACTCCTTTAGCTGTTTCTTATCTGTGAAGCTCTTTATCTGACCTTAAATTCTGAATGATAGCTTTGCTGGGTAAAGTAATCTTGGTTGTAGGTTCTTGTTATTCATCACTTTGAATATTTCTTGCCACTCCCTTCTGGCCTGCATAGTTTCTGTTGAGAAATCAGCTGACAATCGTATGGGTACTCCCTTGTAGGTAACTAACTATTTTTCTCTTGCTGCTTTTAAGATTCTCTGTTTGTCTTTTGCTCTTTGCATTTTAATTATGTGTCTTGGTGTGGTCCTCTTTGGATTCCTTTTGTTTGGGGTTCTGTGTGCTTCCTGGACTTGTAAGTCTACTTCTTTCACCAGGTAGGGGAAGTTTTTTGTCATTATTTCTTTAAGGTTTTCAATATCCTGCTCTCTCTCTTCTTCTGGCACCCCCATAATTCGGATGTTGGTACGCTTGAAGCTGTCCCAGAGGCTGCTTACACTATCTTCATATTTTTGGATTCTTTTTTCTTTTTGCTTTTTCGGTTGGGTGTTTGCTTCTTTGTATTTCAGATCTTTGAATTGATTCTTGTGATCCTCTAGACTGCTGTTGGATATCTGTATATTATTCTTTATTTCAATCAGTGTATGCTTAATTTCTAGTTAGTCCTTTTTCATATCCTCGAAAGTCTCACTAAATTTATCGGCGGTTTCTAGAAAATTCTTGAAAAACCTTATAACAGTGGTTTTGAACTCTATATCCAGTAGTTTGCTTTCCTCCATTTCTGTCATTTGTGACCTGTTTGTCTCCGCATTTTGGCTGCTTCCCTGTGTTGATAGAGTGGCTTTGTGTGCTAGGTGTCCTATAGGGCCCAGTGGCTCAGCCTCCCTAATTACCTGAGGTGGACACTCTTGGTGCACCCCCTTGTGGGCTTTGTGCACAGTCTTGTTGTAGTTAAGCCTTGATTGTTGTAGGTATCACTGGGAAGAATTTACCTCCAGGCAAATTGGCTGTGAGAATCAGCTGTGTCTGCAGTGGGAGAACTTCTGTGCTGGAGACACACTTATGGGGCAAGACTTGCTTCCGTGGGGCTTTGGTACTCACTGAGTCTGCCCCCTGAGTGTGTCCCTTATGGATCTGAGGAGTTGTAATCTGGATGGTCCCACTCTAACCACTGGGTACCCTGGCCCTTGGATCTCTAAGGAGGTGCTAATTTAGCCTCTGCCTTAGGCTACCCAGCAGGAGCTATGGAGAGATCTGCAGATTCCCCTTCCTTGTTTGGGGTTTGGAGGTGCCCAGATGAGGCCCAGCTGTGAAGCAATGCAAGCTGGTGTGGGGCCTTGGGCCTTCTTTTGGATGTTCTGGGTCTCTCTGACCCAGCTGCAGTTTGTTAGGTAATTTTCAGATTGCAAAGGGCTAGGCCTTTCCTATGCAAAAGGCTCTGCGCACAGCTTGGGTGGGGCCGGGTCTCAGGGAATCAACAGGGTGGAGCAAACAGATATGACTGATCCTTAGCCCTGCCCTTAGAGGTCCTGGGTCTCAGTGTCCCACAGTATTCGCTGCAAGCACCTCTGAGAGAAAGCCGCCCTCGAGTTCCGCCCAATGCCAGACAGTCCAGTTTCTCCCCATATGAGTCTGGGTCCCCAGAGACTCGCCCAGAACTGGAGTTCAGAGCAGTCAGGAGCTTGGGTCTCCCTCCTGATTGAAAAAGACAACCACATCCTCAGTTGCCAGCCCTTTCTGCGCACAGCTCTGTACCTCTGTACTTTACTTCTGCACCTCCTCTGAGTCTCAGGGTGCTTTTCTTTTTCCTTCTAGTTGTAGAATTTCCACTCAGCCAGCCTTCCTGTGGTTCTGGATGATGTCCATTTTGCATTTTGTCTTTTAGTTGTAGTTTTGAAGTGGTTGTGCAAGGCAGCAATTTCAGGTGTTTTCCTATGCCGCCATCTTGGTTTCTCTCCCTGACTTATCTCTTTTTATGTTTGCTTTTCACTCTTTCATCATATTTACCTAGCATTTACTACATGCTGGGTCTGGTAGGCTTAAGGTAGTATATAAGACATTGGCCTTTTAATCTGTTAGGGGATAAATGACAAGCTGTACACACATTTGTGTTTTTTCCTGGGGAACAGCATGATGTAATAGAAAGAGCATGAGCTAGGTGGTCAGGTCAGAGGTTGTTTATTGCTTTCAGAAATATTCACTTCGTCTTGTCTTCTATGTACTGAGCACTGTGAGGGCCTGCAAATGTAGTGGTGACTAAGACAGGTGAGGAGCTTATGTACTGTGGAAGAGATGGACATCAGATAAATCAACAAATCTCTCTCTATATAAGCCTAAGCAACTGTTACAACCTGTCGACCAAATGACTGGTTGACTGTTCACTATGATGCAGATGCTCAATGCAGGAGCTGCCCTCTGGTGGTCAGTGTGCTCCCACAGCCAACCTCCTGGGGGCCAGCCAGCCAACCTCCTGTGGTCCTTCCCCCTGGCCGGCCAGCCCCAATGGACCCAGATTACCGGCCAGGCTGAGGGACACCCCCCCCCCACCTGTGCACGAATTCGTGCACTGGGCCTCTAGTAAATATATAACAATGTCAGGCAATAGGTGCCAGGAAGGAAGATGGAGGATAGAGAATGCGAGGAAGACAAATGGCATTTGAATGAATGACATCTGAAAGGAGGAAACTAGCAATGTGAATATCAGAGGAAAGAGCATTTCAGTCAGGGAACTGTGGATACAAAAACCTGAGACAGGAACATGCTGGCATGAGCTAGGAAAAACAAAGAGGCCAGTGTGGCTGGAGGGCAGTGAGCAAGATGTAGAGGCTACTGGGACAGCAGAAACTATGGTTAGAGGGATAAGCAGGGCCTTATATGCCATTGTGATGGTTTTCATGGGAAGCCCTTGAAGAGTTGAAAGCAAGGAATAGCAGTTGATAGCCTTTTTAGAAGATGATCCTGGCCTCTGGCGGAAAATGGATTCTAGAGAAGCAGGAGCGGAAGCAGCAGGCCCAGTTAGGAGACTGTTGAATAGTTCAGGTAAAAGGTGATGGTGACTGCCTGGCTGGCATGGCTCAGTGGTTGAGCATCAACCTATGAATCAGGAGTTGATGGTGACTTAGAGTGGAAGTAGTGGAGAAGCAGACAGATTTGGGATGTATTTCTGAGGTTGAGCTGCCATGCCATGCTGATAATTGTAAATGGGGTGTGAGAGGGAGAGTAGTATTAAGGATGACTCTTTCAGTTTGTCTCTTGTTTGATAGGTGCCCTTGGACAAGCTACTTAACCTCTGTGAATCTCAGTTCTGTCACATAAGAGAAAGACAACCCCTCTCATATCTAGTAGAAATTCATATTGAATAATGCTTTAAAGCTTATAAAATACATTCCTGTAAACTGCATATATGATTTTATTTGATCCTTTCAGAAGACAAGGCTGTAAACAAATTTTTCAATGGTACTTTTTTTCTTTTTTATGGACCTTAGATATAGACACTTGAGTTACTCCTACTCAGTTGATGACTCATCATTTCCATGATTGATTCATTATAAGGTTTTCTCAGTGTTTTGTTTTATTCTTCTTTAGTGCTAATTTTCACTAGAATTTTCCATGATAAATATACTCGGTTCCCATTATAGTCATGTGCCTGAGATTGTGCCTAGGATGGGTGGGAGCCAGAAAGTAGATGCATAATTCATTTCACAAAGTAATGCTAGACATCTCTCCAAAATGACTATTCTACTTTGCTCTCTTACATTCTTAACCAATATTAGGTATTATTGTCTTCCTAATTTTTGCCAGTCTAATGATTGTGAAATATATCTCTTTGTTTTAATTTGTATTTCTCTAATTGCTGGTGAGTTTAAGTATTTCTTTATACATTTGTTAGCAATTCAATTAAAAAAATGTTTTCCTTTATGTGAAGAACTGGGTTTGTTGTCTTGTGTTGATTTGTGCCAGTTCCTAGTATACTCTCTAGATATTAATTCTTCACTTAGATATTGCAAATGTCTTCTCCTAGTCTCTCACCTATTTGTTAACTTTCCTGTGGTGGTTTTTGGTGAACAGAAGTCCTTAATTTTAATGAAAAAGTTGTCAATTCTTACTTTATGGTTTGTGTTTTTTAAGTCTTACTTAAGAAGTACTTCCTTGCCGAAACCGGTTTGGCTCAGTGGAAAGAGCGTCGGCCTGCGGACTGAAAGGTCCCGGGTTCGATTCCGGTCGGGGACATGTACCTGGGTTGCGGGCACATCCCCCAGTGGGAGATGTGCAGGAGGCAGCTGATCGGTGTTTCTCTCTCATCGATGTTTCTGACTCTCTATCTCTCTCCCTTCCTCTCTGTAAAATATCAATAAGGTGTATTTTAAAAAAAAAAAAAAAAAAAAGTACTTCCTTATCCCATGTATACATAATATATACAGATTTCACTGTGTCCCATAAGTTTTGTAATGTTGTGTTTTTATTTTCATTTGTCTCTAAGTATTTTCTAATTGCCCTTGTGATTTCTTCTTTGATCCATTGGTTGTTTAAAAGTGTGTTGTCTAATTTTCACAATATGGTGATTTTCTCAGCCTTCCATTTGTTATTGATTTCTAACTGTATCCTATTGTGGTCACAAAAGATACCAGGCAAACATCGTTTTATTATGCTTCACAGTTGGATTACAACTTACTATACTGGTATTGCAGTACTTGCTTTATTATGGTGGTTTGGAACTGAACCCTCAATATCTCTGACGTATGCCTATACCTTGTATGATGTCTGTCTTTTTTAATCTATTAAGACTTGATTAGAAGCCTAACATATACTCCATATCCTGAAAAATGTTCCATGTACACTTGAGAATAATATGTGTACTGTTGTTGTTGGGTAGTAGTGTTGTTTAAATCCTCTATTTCCTTACTTATCTTCTGTGTGGTGGTTCTGTACATTATTGTGAGTAGGATATTAGAGTTTCCAACCATTATTGTAGAACTCTCTATTTTCCCTTCAATTCTGTCAGTTTTTGCTTCATATATTTTGATTGTCGTTAGTTGTATAAGTGTGTGTAAGTGTTATATCTTCTTGCTGTGTTGAACCTTTTATTAATATACTAGAGGCTTGATGCACAAAATTCGTGCAAGGGGCTTAGTCCTCACAGCCGCGGCAGCTTGCCTCGGCCCTCGCAGCCCCGGCTTCATCTGGAAGGTCATCCAGAAGGACATCCAGAAGGTCGTTTGGCTGTATGGTCTAATTAGCATATTATGCTTTTATTATTATAGATAATGTCCTTTGTTGTCTCTTTGAACCATTTTTCATTTAAAGTTTATTTTGTCTGATATTAGTATAGCCTGCTGTCTTTTGGTTACAATTTACATGTAATATCTTTTTCTATCCTTTCACTTTCAATCTGTTTGTCTTTGTATCCCAACTGAGTCTCTTGTAAGACAGCATATAGTTGGATCATGTGTGTTTAACCATTCTACCAATCTCTGTATTTCAATTTTAGAGTTTAATCCATTTACATTTAAAGCTATAGCAAGTCCTTGAATAACATAATTGTGTTCAGTGTCGTTTTGTTATAACATTGATGAGATGCCATAGGAACTTAACTCTTGTTTATATTAATTAGCCTATGGTAAAATTGGTTTTGTTACACATTGTTTCACTTAAAGTCACAGAACCTATTGATGACATTAAGTGGGAACTTACTGTATTGATAAGGAGGTACGTCTGTTAATGTGTTATTTGTTTTCTATATGCTTTATAGCTTTTTTGTCCCTCATTGCCTGAATTACTGTCTTGTATATAGTTGATTTTTTTGTGGTGAAATGTTTAAATTCCTTTCTCATTTACCTTTGAGTATATTCTGTAGCTATTGTCTTTGTGGCTACACTGAGGATTACATTTAACATCCTAATGTTATAACATTCTAATATGAAATTATACCAGCTTAACTTCTGTAATATGCAGAACTCTACCCCTTTACAGTTCTGTCCTCATCCCCTTTTCATTGCTAATGTTGCAGAATTACATCTTTATGTGTTGTGTGCCCCAATACATAAACTAATAATTCATGTAATGCATTAGTCTCTTAAATTATGTAGAAAACAAAAATTGTAGTTACAAACTACTGTTACAGTAATACTTGCTTTTAAAAAATATATTTTTATTGATTTCAGAGAGAGGAAGGGAGAGGGAGAGAAAGATAGAAACATCAATGATGAGAGAAAATCACTGATTGGCTGCCTTCTCCATACCCCCTACTGGGGATCAAGCCTGCAACCCAGGTTTATCCTGATGGGGAATTGAACCTTGAACTCCTGGTTCCTGGATTGATGCTCAATCACTGAGCCACACTGGCCGGGCCCCAAATAATCTTTGTTAAATGATTTGGTCTAGTATAAATTGCTTTATGTTTGAAATTTTTTTCAATATAGATTTTAAATAACTTGTGACTCACATTTTTATGATGCAGGCTTGACTTTTCTTTAGATTAATTAGGGAGAAGAAAGTTGAATAGTTTAATATAGATGATGATTATAACTACATTCTCTTTTCACAGAAATAATCATATGCTTAAAGTTAGAAACCTATATGTTCTTAACCATAATTTATAATTTTTTTACAGATTTGTGGGGCCACTGGGTACCATCATCATAAAGTGTAAAGATTTTCGAATAATTCAGTTGGATATTCCTGGAATGGAGGAATGTTTAAATATAGCCAGTTCCATTGAGGTAAGTATTTTGGAAGCAAAATGTGTTGAAACTAAAAAGTAATTTAAAAACCTTATATTCTGACTCATTGTAGCTCTTATGTTTCTTCATTAAATATTTGGTCATGTTCTATAACTCAAATATTGAAAACTGATAGGAAAAGCGTCACCCTGATTCATTGTTATAGGAATGTAATAGGATTTTAGGGTTACTTATTCTTCCAGGTTCATCCATATTTAGCATGTGACAATTTCCTTACCTTTTAAGGCTGAGTAATATTCCATTGTATGTATATGTATATGTATACATATATGTATATGTATATGGTGAGACTTTATAAAAAAGTTATTTCTTTTATAAAGGAAATAATTATCACTGATGATTATTATCTCTTGTTTGTTTTTAGTAAATCTGAATTTCCATATATCAGATTTGCTTAAGATAGGATGTGTTTGTTTTCTATTTGTTTAAATAATATTGAATATCTGTTCAGATTATAAATAATAGAAATTTTACTTGGATAATTTAATATTTAAATTGAAGAGCTCACACTATATCCTTCCCCATTCTAACCAACTATATTAATATGCACTTAAATTTTAAATTGCCTTATTTTAAATCACTGCTGCTAAATTGTAGCAATTAACTTTATGTTTATAATATTTTCTTGATAACTATAGAGACATGCTGATTTTTGTTCTGTCTTTAAGTGACTAATCTGAGCTTTGTGTCTGAAACAAATGTTATTGCTTTAACTATTACAAGGGGGCAGAAAGGCTTAAAAATCTGTAACTAGGATTTTGTTTTTTAAACATGAAGAGAAAAATAAAGGAACAACTGTTGTGGTACTGCAAAAATTGGTATGCAACATTTTTCTGAGTTTGCTAAATTTTACTTAAGGAAATGAGAAGATGAGCCAAACTGTCTTACATAGCTGTCATTTGGAAGTAACACAGTAATGTTGATTTGGCTGAATTCACTAACATGAGTAAGAAATGCCAATGGCTTCTAGGCTGTTAAATTGAAATACAGTCCTGTTATTTGAGCAGGAGAATGCTGCTGACTCACTGCAGTTAAGCATGTGGTTTTGGGGTTGTGGTTTTTTGTTTGTTTGTTTTTTCAGTTGTGGGGTTGGGTTTTCATTGACCTGTCTACATTTTTCTTATCCCTTTTCTAACTTGTAAGATAGCTGATTGGTGGGTGTTAGTGAAGTGGCCCATGGTGAAGCATAGTGGTGAAGAAATAGGGCAAGGCTTATTATTCCTCTTTCTGATTGCATTTATTTAGCTAAGTAATGCTAACCAGTTTTTTAGTTAGCTGTAGATGTTACCAAATGCTCTATAGAAAATGACTGATTATATGGAAGTCATTATGGCTAAAAAGAAGCCATACATTATGAGCCATTCTCATAATTTGATGTCAGAATGAGAATCCTCTTCTCTTTCTTTTTTTACAGTTTAGTAAATACACATAGTGAACTTGGCCTCTAGCCTTTTACTGTCTTCCAATTCCCTCCCCCAAATACAGTTTGACATAATTTGGGAGTAATAAGTGAAATTCTTATATAGCATAGTTGAGCTATTCCTTGTGATCACGAGTCCATATACTCAAATATATTCTGTTGTCACAAATAGAATCCCATTGAAAGGATAACTGGCAAATGCTCAGTTTTCTAAATTATAGCAGGAAGTCTGATGAAGCTGCTTTCTGTGTACTTTCAACTACTTTGGGGGTTGAAATGTTTTTAGTTCTTTCAGCATTAATATGTTTAAAGGAAAAGTCCTATCTCTAGTGACATAAAATATAATCACAAGTGCTTATTGCCTGCCAGAGTGGTGCTGTCTTACTTGCATTTAAAATAATGATTGTACCAGCCAGAATGGAAAACAATATGGAGGCTCCTCAAGAAATTAAAAATAGAACTATCATATGATCCAGCAGTTCCACTCCTGGGTATGTACCTAAGGATACAAAATCATTATCTTGGAGAGATACCTGTACTCCTGTGTTCATAGCAGCATTATTCATAACAGCCAAGGTATGGAAACAACCTAAGTGTTGATGGATGGATGGCTGGATAAAGAAAAGAGAGAGAGAGAGAGAGAGAATATGAATGAATTAGAGAGAGAAATTATTCAGCCTAAAAAAAGAAAGTAATCCTGCCATTTGCGACAGCATGGATGAAACTGGAGAGAATTATGCTGAGTGAAATAAGCCAGACAGAGAAAGACAAGTACTGCATTGTATCACTTACATATGTGATCTTAAAAAGTAAAGCTAAAATCATAGAAATAGAGAATAGAAAGTGGTTTCAGCTATAAGATGAATAAATCTTGTGGGTCTAATGAATAACGTGGTGACTGTTTTTCAAAACACTGTATTGTTTGAATGAAATTTGCTGAAAGAGTCAAACTTAAATGTTCTCAAAAACAACAGCAAAAGGTGATGTGACGTGATACTGTGTCAACTCAATGGGGGGGGAGGAATCCCCTCGCTATGTGTATGTATTATATACTACACTTTAAATATTTTACAGTTTTATTTATCAGTTGTATTTCAGTAAAGCTGAAATTTTTTCTAAATGTTGCAAAGCATATCTTAAAAATAAACAAATGAATAAAATAATGTTTGAATTGACTAATAGCCCTGGCCTATATCAGATATGGATACTGGCTTTTCTGCTTCTGTTTAGTGTGACTGGCAGCCAAAGACATGTAGAAGTAGATAATGGATTAGTGAGTCATGCTTCTCCATAATTTCTGTTTTATGAGCTTTGGAGGAAGGCTTCATGATTTATGGACAGAAAGAAGAATAACTTTGGATGGGGATGTTTTTGCTGAATGACATGTTCAGTCTATTTTTTTAATAAGTCGTGTGCCCATCCTTTTGTGTTTGGTCTTTCTATGACCTAGAAGGAGATAGCTTCATTCTGAGAGTTTTGGGGTATTAGCATGATGTTAGGCCCTCTAACCTCCAGGTGTGCGTCTCTATAATTACTGCAGTTTGAATTATGTTAATTGATTTTGGTGATTTTTTGTTCCACCATAGAAATTCTTTCCATAATTACCCTCTCTGAAGGATGAAACTGCCACTCAGTGGAGGATGTTCTGTCTGTCCATTGCTTCTGTCCAGTCAAGCTTTCTGGGGTTGCCACCCAGAATTCAAGTGCTGCAGATGATTATAGGCCAGGGGTGGGCAAACTTTTTGACTCGAGGGCCACAATGGGTTCTTAAACTGGACTGGAGGGCCGGAACAAAAGCATGGATGGAGTGTTTGTGTGAACTAATATAAATTCAAAGTAAACATCATTACATAAAAGGGTACGGTCTTTTTTTTTTTTTTTCAGTTTTATTCATTTCAAACGGCCGGATCCGGCCCGCGGGCCGTAGTTTGCCCACGGCTGTTATAGTCTCATTGTGGGACCGTGGAGTTATTGTCCTGGCTTGAAAATGGGTCAGTGTAGCATAAAGATATGCTGATACCTGACAAAATGGCATATCACTGTAGGTAGGGAATGAACATTGATGGGGCATATTTGGAGTATATAATATGTGGACCATGTAATAGCTAAGATTATTTTAGAGTTTATTATGTGCCAGGCACTGCTCTAGGCCCACACACTCTCTCTCTGAATGTCTGTAACAGCCTTATGAGGTAGATACTGTTATTTCCCCAATTTTACAGCTGAGGAAATTGAGGCATGGAGCAGTTACAGAACTTAATTACTATTGCACTGGGGTTTGGAAATTGAGTCCAGCAGTCTGAGTCCAGTCTGACTCTTTGGCTGCTAAGCTCTATCACCCTATTTTACAGTTATAACTGATACTGATTTTATTTTTTATTTTTGTAAAAGGTATTTTTATTTCAGAGAGGAAGGGAGAGGGAGAGAGATAGAAACTTCAATGATGAGAGAGAATCATTGATTGGCTGCCTCCTGTACGTCACTCACTGGGGATGGAGCCCGCAACCTGACTGGGAATCGAACCGTGACCTCCTGGTTCATAGATCTACGCTCAACCACTGAAACATGCCAGCTGGGCACAGATGCTGATTTTAAATTATTTTAAAATGTTTATATAGTTGATAAACTAGATTTTGAGCCAAGGCTTTACTGACTACCAAAACATGTTTGTTTTCTGATTCCCAAAAAGTATTTAAACTGTTTTATTAGGCTTTATTAAATGATGTCAAAGTTATCTCATTTTTCTTCTAGAATAGGCATGCACATTTTAAAATTCTGTTCATTCAGCAAATGCTAATTGAGTATATGTTATGTGTCAGATACCTTATTAGATCCCAGAAACACGGAAATTAGCTTCAGTAAGCTAAAATTGTATCTAGTGATAAATATAATGTTAGACAAATATGCCCATCATTAGTAGGTCATATTTGTTTAATACCAATTTGGCAGTCAGAAAGTGTTTCAAATTGTGGTATGTTCCTTTTTCCTTTCTTTATTTCCTTTTTACCCCCTAGGCATTATCTACCCTGGACTCCATCACTCTGATGTACCCTTTCTTTTACCGGCCCATGTTTGAAGTGATAGAAGATGGCTGGCATTCTTTCCTTCCTGAGCAAGAATTTGAGCTCTACTCTTCAGCTGTGAGTAACTTTTGAGAAAACTATGGATAATAGTTGAGAAATAACACAACACCTTACTTTACTTCCTTTTGATGAGTGATAAGGTACATTTGACTTACTCATTCCTTTTCTCATAACACTGAACTCAGCATCACACCTTGTCCTGGTTTCTCCTTTTTAATTTCTTTAAAAATATGTTTTTATTGATTTTTTTAGAGAGAGAGGAAGGGAGAGGGAAAGAGAAACATCTATGAGAGAGAACCATCGATCGGCTGCCTCCTGCATGCCCCTACTGGGGATAGAGCCTACATGTGCCCTGACCAGGAATAGAACTTTTTGGTGCATGGAACAACACTCAACCAACTGAGTAACACCAACCAGAGCTTTCTCCTTTTTTATTTATTTTATTTTTAAAAAAATATATTTTATTGATTTTTCACAGAGAGGAAGGGAGAGAAATAGAGAGTCAGAAACATTGGATGAGAGAGAAACATCGATCAGCTGCATCCTGCAACCAAGGTACATGCCCTCGACTGGAATCGAACCCTGGACCCTTCAGTCCGCAAGCTGACGCTCTATCCACTGAGCCAAACCAGTCAGGGCTTTTTTATTTTTTAAATATATTTTTATTGATTTCAGAGAGGAAGGGAGAAGAAGAGAGAAATAGAAACATCAATGATGTGAGAGAATCATCGATTGGCTGCCTCCTGCATGCCCCTCACTGGGGATCGAGCCCACAACCCGGGCATGTGCCCTTGAGTGGAATTGAAGTTGGGACCCTTTAGTCTACAGGCTGATGCTCTATCCACTGAGCCAAACCAGCTAGGGCTCTTCTTTTTTAAATAATAGAAAGGAACAAGGGATTTGAAGTAAGTAGTAGCTCTATTCTCTTCTGTTCTGGTTCAGCATTATATGAAGTATTACGGTCTTTCTGTTGCTATACTTTAAGAGGATGAATGAGATGATGTTGGCCCTGATAGTCATGGATATACTTAATATAAGTTAAATATAAGGGAGAAACAACTGTCTCTCACACATTTGATGGGATGTCATATAAGACAGGGAACTTGTACTGAAATCATGGTAAAAACCAATAGAGGAAGTTGTAGAGCAACAAATGTTGCTAAATATGAGGAAGAACTTTCTAGGAACTGGGGATACATAGCATTGCAGAATGCTGACTAAAGAATGGAGCTTGTTTTCTCTGGAAGTATCTAAGTATTGATAGATATTCTTCTTTTAAATTTCTGAGATGGCTTCTTCATTGTATGAAAATTGATCTCTAAGGTCCTTTAAATTTTTTCAGATTATTTTGTGACACTGAGATACTAGCTCTGAAGTATGTGTTTTTCAGACCAGTGACTGGAGGTTAAGCTATGTTAATAAGGAATTTGCGGTCTGCCCCTCTTACCCGCCAATTGTCATAGTACCCAAATCCATTGATGATGAAGCTCTTCGGAAGGTGGCTACATTTCGACATGGAGGACGCTTCCCAGTACTCAGTTATTATCATAAAAAAAATGGAATGGTAAGTGTACAGTACTGCTGCTTAGTCTACTGAAAGACTTAGTTTGAGGATTTTTTCTTAGAAATGGTTCCCTTCTCTGTGTACCTGTCCATTGAAGTGGTTAGTCATTCCTGCTAGGACTTCCTTCATTTAAAATTCAGGGAATTGGGAGTAGAGTGTTTTCTGTGATCATTTTATGACTTTGAATTCTTTCTGTGATGCTGCTCAACCTTAGAAAACCCCAGCTAGGTTTATCCTCAGGACTCAATACAAGGGGAACTAATAATGTTCATGTGCTATTTAAATTAATGTTCTCAGGCAGAAAAGTAAATTTCTCTGATCAGAATGATGGTAAGATACTGGTAAATTGAGCAGAAGTTTTTATTTTCAAAAGGGAGAAGAGTGGCACCTGTCATTAGTCACAATAAGTAAACATGGGCATCAGGAATTGAATAGGCAAGTGCTTGCAGTGTATTTGTTTCCTAGATATTTTCTAAATCTGTTTCTGTCCTCTACTTTCTCTCAGCCAATGAACTGCTTCATTTTGAGACCAATAGTAAATTGGTGGATAAATTATTATCACCTATTTTTCTTTTCCCCTGGTATTAAGTCAAACATGGATATTTAGGATAAAAAGATTTCTAAAAATCTGCTATTTTTGCATCAGGCCGTCCATTCTGCTTGCTTAATAGTATATCTGTTTTTACTAGGGTTCATTACAAAGTATTTTAATAATTGATGTTAAATATATTGAGTATCCATTTACATGGTGAGTGCCATCTGAGAGTTAGCTATTGTCATCCTGTGAATGACATTTCTTGTCATGTTAAATTTCAGGGTAGTTAAGATAACAATGTATACAATGGGGTGAAGTTGAAATAACTCTAAGCCATTCACCAGGAAGAGATCAGTGTAACAGTTATTGATTTCTTGAGAAAAGTTTCAAAAGCAAACCTTCAAAATATATAGTTCATAATATTTGGAGACAAGTGGTTAAGTCCTGGAATACTGAAAAGGATGGAAGAGGGCCACTGGAGGATAAGTAATACCAAGCAGCTTTCAAGATATTGAAGATGATTCCCAAAACAAGAATAATGAGTAAACTTTTTTTATTTTGCCATTGGTGCCTTTTTCTTTATAATTCTTGCCAACCCTAAGTTTAGGTAGTTGAAGCAAAAGTTTACTGGTGCATAGGCCATTATTATTATCTTCATTACAGGGCTAGATCAACTGGATAATTACTTCACTGACTAAATGTATTATAATAGCTCATCTTTAAAAGGAACTAAAATATTATGTGAAAGTATTTTGAGATAGTGGGAAGAAAAATCATTTGAAAGTGCAAGGCTTATTTTTGTTTTATAGTTATTAACTTTGTCAATAAATAGAAATGTATCTTTATTTTAGGATCAGATCCATCCCACTTGTTTTTGAAGTACTCTTAATCTAGCTAATTTACTTCTGTTTTGAAAAACTTTAAATGCAGCTACTCTTAAGTTTTTTGTGTTTGAGAGAGAAAAGGGGAGAGAGAAAGAGAGAGAAATAACATTGACTTCTTGTCTGCTTATTTATGCATTCATTGGTTGATTCTTGTGTGTGCCCTGACTGGGGATGGAACCTGTGACCTTGTTGTAGCAGGATGATGCTCTAACCAACTTAGCTACCCAGCTAGGGCTTAAGTTTTAAATTTTATTGTGATTCTAGGTAATTATGCGAAGTGGTCAGCCACTGACTGGCACAAATGGGAGACGGTGCAAAGAAGATGAGAAGCTGATCAATGCTACCCTCAGAGCAGGAAAGCGTGGCTACATCATTGATACTCGATCTCTAAATGTAGCTCAGCAAGCTAGAGCCAAAGGAGGCGGCTTTGAGCAAGAAGCTCATTATCCCCAGTGGAGGCGGATTCATAAGTCCATTGAGAGGTAAAAGATTCTGGAGACAGTGATGGGCTCTTATTTGAAGCTAATTAGAGTGGGTGAACCTTTAGCTGTTCAAAAATCACAAGTTTTCAAATGCATCTAAACATTAACTTAGAGTCCAAAATTGACTGGCTCTCCTGTCGTCGTGGTTTGTAAAATGAACAGAAAACTTACCTTGGATGCTCACAGGTGAGTTTCAGTCAGATAGCACTGTTCCTGCAAGTCAGCTCTGAAATTTCATCCCCACAAGGTCTGCTTCTCTGCTTGTAGATCAGTGGTCACCAAACTTATCCAGATAGGCTATGGATAACTATATTTTCCTAGTCAAAGACTTTAGACATTTAACTTCCCCCATACCCACCTATTTTACACCCTGTTTCCTCCACCTGTCTTGTTTATGCTTGCAGTTAGTGGTTTATAGTAGGTACTTTGGGTAGGTGGGTGGGAGTCGGAGCTGGCTGTGGGCACCCCTGCTGATAGTACCAGGTAGACCCATTGGAGTAGCATTGCAGATGTCAGTGGTGCTATCTCTGACCTGTCTCAAAATGCAGTGCTCTAGCTCTCTCCCCAGTCAGATAATTCAGCTCTTCGACTGGTGTTTAATCTATTCAGATGAGGAACAATTACTTTGACAGACATTTTAAGCATCTTTGCAATCATGTTGCAATATTAACTCTTCATTATTTAATCCTTAGGTTATTGTATAGCAAGGTAAATATTTTATAGTATTTTGAGCTACTTTGGCTCTTGGATTGATTGGAGGCTGAGTTTTTGGTTTGGTTTCTTCCTTCATTGTTTTTGTTTTGTTTTGTTTTTCTTTTCCTCATATTTGAAAGGTATCACATTCTTCAGGAGAGCTTAGTCAAACTTGTGGAAGCTTGTAATGACCAAACACATAACATGGACCGATGGCTTAGTAAATTGGAGTCTTCCAACTGGCTGACTCACATCAAAGAGATTCTGACAACTGCCTGTCTAGTGGCTCAGTGTATCGACAGGTAAAGTACATTTCAGTGCTCCAGAATGGGACATGCACTGCTAACTAGGCTTTGCTTTTATCCAGACATATGTTTATATATTAACATATGCCTTGGAGATATTGTGGGTTTGGTTCCAGACCACTGCAATAAATCGAATACTATCTCAATAAAGCAAGTCACACGATTTTTGGTGTCCCAATGCATTTAAAAGTTATGTTTAACTATACTGTAGTCTTTTAAGTGTGTAATAGTATTCTTTAAAAAAAAAAAGTGTCCACCTTAATTAGAAAATACTTTATTCTAAAAAAACTAACCATCATCTGAGCCTTCAGTGAATTGTAATCTTTATGCTGGTAGAGGGTCTTACCTTCAATTTGTAAAAAATGCAATATCTGCAAAGTGCAATAAAGTGAAGCTCAATAAAGTTTGGCCTATTCTATATCTTATGTTCAGATCATTTTATAAATTACTATAAGATAGTCAATGGCATTCAGTTATCGATGATGTATGTGCATAGAGTTTGTCATTTAATTGATAGTTAATATTTGTTGAATGAATTGTGAACCATGTACATATATGTCTTTGATGACACAAGTTTTTTTAAGTACCAAAGACCTAATTTTTTTTCTATACAGTCCTTAAATTATTAATCTACCCATTTTCCTTTTCTGAAACTGTGAGAAAGAAGTTTTTCTATGCCTTCTCAGAGGGCCAGACTTGCCTTCTTACAATGAAAGGAAGCATATGCGTTTGTTACACAGTAAAATAATCCTTTCTAATCTCAGATACCTTATTACAAACTACTCGATGTGTGCAGTTATATCAGGATCTCAAAGTTGAGAAAACCTGATGGTAGTGATGTGAAGTATATGAAGTGATTTTAGTTTATTCACTCAGTTGAAGGTTGCTAATCCTTGAGACTTGAGGCAGAAGACTTGAACAGAGGCAGAAGGATGGTATAAGTTGTGGCAGAAGCTTAGCATGCCCTTTTTAAGAAGGGGATTCCCACTGAAACAATAGGTAGGTATAAGTATTGCCACCACATAGTTGGATGGCACTTTTCTTTGAGAATCTAATTTGTTTTATTGATGCTTCCAAATTAGGGAATGATATATGTAATTTTTTATGGTTAGTGAGAAATTGATCATAGAATGGATTGCTTAAAATCACGTGGTAAGTTAGTGACAGAACCAAGAGTGGGCTTGCAGTCAGGATTCCCAGGCTGTCACTGTTCTTTTATTTTAGATGAAGCTCATTTATCTAATAAAATATGGGAAGTGAATAATACAGAATGATGAGGTGCTAATATTAAGGGTTTTGTTTCTTTTTAGCCTAAGTTTAAAAGATTTCCCCTTTCTTATGAAACATGAATTGTAATAGACACTTATCACCATGTTGTCCAAGTTTTCAGCCATAATAATGAGATGATGCAGGTCTAGGTGCAGAACAATATTTGTTATCTCCACCTTCGCTTAGTTTGAGGTGCTGCCTTAAACAAACAAGAACCTCCACACTCCTAGGAAAGTTGAAGATTTTAATTATTTTGCAATGTTTTGTTTCCCTTTTCTGATATATATTAGCTTGTTACTTGTACCTACATAAAAATCTGCCCTTATATTTAATTACTAAAAATGTAAAAGTTGACCTTAAGTTAAATAAATTCAGAATATACCACAGATAACAAGATATATATTCAGTATATATCGGAAGCCTTAAAATATTTGCTCATATCTTTTTCAGGCTACTCATTAGATTTAATGCTACAAATGAGTCGTTAGCCTAGCCATAAGTGAACATCAGGGAGCTTATTGAGTTCAAATTAAGAACTCAATTCAGCAAAAGTCAAAAAGCTAAGTGCATTATCTGCAGTGTAACAAAAATTGGCAGTAACCTTAATATCCAATCATAGTATTAAATAAATTATAGTTGTTCACTTAATACAATATTTAATAACCATTAATACAGTACTTCTAAAGATGGCATAGATGCATGGGAAAATGTTTATAATAAAAGTGAAAATAATAATAAATTACTTTTCCTTGCAGCTATACAAAGTATATATGTACATGGGAAGACAATAATAATCAAACATGAAACTTTTATGAGAAAGTGGTGAATCTCTTTTCTTTATTGCCTAAAATTTTCTTCACTGTCATTTCAATATAAGACATGGAAGAAGGAGAGGGGAGATGTAGTTAATTTAGTTTTTGATGCTTCGTCCCACACTCTTTAGAATATTGAGGTCCCAGAGACGACCTAAGTGTCGTGGTATCATTGCCACTTCCTTTCTAGATTGATTGACAGTTTTATTTTTTTTAAATGTTTTATTTCTTCCTGTTTCATGTTTCTCAAAGTATAGTTCAAGACTTGTTTCCCATTATAATTGATGAAGGCGTCCTTACAGTCAGCTAGCTGATAGTGAGAAGGCAGAATCAAGGTCAGAGAGATACAGAAAAATAATTTTAAGTATGTTTCTAGGTTCAATGAGAAAAGCCTTTAATCAACTATTAAAGCAGAAGAGGTAAGTGCCTACTATGTGTGTTAAGGACTGCTTTTGTGTTTGTAAAGATAGAAAACTTTTAGCTAAAAAAAATTCTGTGAAATTTGTTATAGCTTGAAAAGGTTCTTGCTGTGTGAAATTTGGGACTCATACTATAGTTTTACTTTTTTCCCCAGGAAGCTCTCTTCAATATGCCTTATTTAGACTCTAACCCTATGGGACAGTGTGGAATACATAAGACTTTGTACTCAGTAAATGTTTATTATTAGCAGACTTGATTGGCCATGTTGGGAGTATCCCATTTGTACTCTGAATTTTCCTATCAGGGAAGGAGCATCCATATTGATTCATGGAACAGAAGGCACTGATTCCACACTTCAGGTGACCTCCCTGGCCCAGATCATCTTGGAACCAAGAAGCAGGACCATCCGTGGTTTTGAGGCCCTGATAGAAAGAGAGTGGCTGCAGGTGAGAAAAGCTGTTTTGTGTGCAGTGGAACAGCTGATAATTGATGTCGTGATCCTGGTTTGTGGGAGCGGATATAATGTATGACATTTTGATGGCTGGGCCATTTTCTTTGTGTCTTGTTTCCTGATGTAGACCAAAACAAAGTGACTTCTTTGAGGTTCAGGGACCTTGCCCAGTTCATCTGTTTATCCTTAGTACAAAGCACTGCTGTCACATAAGGCTGTGGATGAAAACTGAAATAAAGGCCTCATAAACCAGAAGAAATCCTCCAAGGCAGAGGTTAATTTGTGAATGTACATACACTGTGTAACGTAGTAAACAATTGTAACTAAAAATATGTGTTTAAATATATCTTGGAATAGAAGTATCTCTGGAGAAAATAATTTCTGGCCTTTCTAGTTACAATCTGGATTTATTATGTGTTAATGCTGTTACATGTACTCTGTCTACCCTGCCTGACAACTGACTATCTCTGTTTAACTCAGACCATCTTAAATATTTGGTAGAAATCTATTGGACTACATTCCTTATGTTACAGAGAAAATAAACAAATGAGTATGATATACTTATATATTGGCATTTTAATGAGCATAAAATCCCATTAGCTACTGGAAAATGGTCATGGCATTATCTTAGTCACACATAAGGACCCAAAGATAAGAAATTCCTTGAAGGGTGTGATTTGGGATAAGGGTGGTACTCAGGTTCTGGGTGGGCCAGAGCCAGTGGTTCTTGAATTTCCTTTGGTCAGTAGATACCAGACTCTTCTAGTTCTTTTGGGGGAAAGAGAGACATTAAGGAGGGCTTTATCTCTAATATAAAGATATTCATAAAGATCTCTTCATGACAGTAACTAACTTTTTTCCCATATGTAACTAATGACAATATCAGGAGTGACTTATAGAGTCTGTCTACAGAGCCCCATATTTATCTCCATTTAGTGGTGTGGCTTATGTAGTTTACAATAGTCTGCAATGCTTTGGATAGATAGAAGGTGTTAACTGCCCTTTGTTTTGTACCTGAAAAGCTTATGTTCTTTGACTATGTTCCAAATTACACAGACAAAAAATTTGTAAGTTTATTATTACTGAAGTTCATTATTCCATTTGGCATTCCAAGGACAGTTTGGGTTCTTATGGTTAAGTAGTTGGAAATTGTTTTAAACCAAGAAATCATTAATCTAAATAGCAGTCACCAAAACTATGTGATGTTCCATTTAATAGGAGTTGCATTGCACCTGTGTGAAATAATTTTAATAGAATGTGGACTCTCACTAGGGTCTGACTTTCTTTTCCCTCTTTCCTTATCATTTCCCTCTTTTCTTGTAGGCTGGTCACCCGTTCCAACAGCGCTGTGCACAGTCAGCCTATTGCAGTAGTAAGCAGAAATGGGAGTCACCTGTATTTCTTCTCTTCTTGGATTGCGTGTGGCAGATACTTCGTCAGTTCCCTTGTTCTTTTGAATTTAATGAGAATTTCCTCATCATGCTCTTTGAGCATGCTTATGCCTCACAATTTGGAACGTTTCTGGGCAACAATGAAAGTGAAAGGTGGGTACACTGCTCACATGGGGGCCATTTCATTTTATGTTGTTTTGGCCACTCCCTAAAAGAGTTGTTTCTGCATTAATGTTATATATAAGATGGTAGAGATTACGGTTAGTAAAAAATTTTCAAAGTGTATGTATTCTTATTATGAGCCTATCCTACGACTTTGTTTCGCTAGATTAAAATTAGTCCATATACTGATTAAAAAGCTTTGAATAAGTTGGGTAACTATTTTAAATTATAATTTCTTCATATAGAATTAGAGTATTTTACATCTGCAAGAAGCCTTAACATATAACTGCACCCTCCATCCGGTTTTATAGATTTAGGAAGGTAATGTGCAGATTAGTTAAATGACTTGTCCAGGGACACATAGCCAGCTGGTCAGCAAAAGTCAGGCTAGAGTACAGGTCTTCCTATTCCTGCTATAGCCTTTCTCTGTTAAACCAGTGGATGTAACTTTAATTCGGCATTTAAATAATGTGTTTGACTGGATTCTTTTTGGTGTTGTACCTATTAATATCTCTCAGACATACATTCAGTATAGGGTTCACAAATAGATATTATCTCACATTCTGATTCCCCTTTAATAGAGGAGGATTCTGAAGCTGTGTGGGGTGGGCTTAGCCTGAAAAAGTTCAGTGATTGGCTAGTCATGGGTTTGGGGGCCAAGGGGCTAGAGGGAGCAGTGGTGCAGTGGTTCCTTATCCTCATCATGCCTGGTTCCTGGGGACGTAATAGTACGGGACTTGCTGTCCTAGCAATTAAATGCTAGTATTACATGGGGTCTGTGACTATGTCGATTATTACTAGCATAATTTCTAAAATGTGCCCATTTATTTTTCATCCCTAGCAATTTATTCCACGATATAGAGCATTACGGAATTTCAGGATTATTGTGAAGACTGTTCATTGTAAATGAATAGAGATTAAATCTATATTTATATCAAGATACATACTTATTTTTAATCTATTTAGATGTTTTGAGTTAAAATACAATTCCAGATACAATGTTGTGTATGACATGACCAGATTCTGGTTTTTTCCTTCTTCTGGTTTTGTTGTTATTGAGAACTACAGTGCTGAATTTTCTGACAGAGATTTTTATTTTACAACATTTTATTCTGCTACTAAAAATCTTGCATTCCACCTTCTAATATACAGAAAAGAAATTGTCCTATTAGGAGAAGCATTTGATAGTTGTTATAAATTAACTGCTCTCATGGCAATTTTTTTTCTTGATCAGATGTAAGTTGAAGCTACAGCAGAAAACGATGTCTCTGTGGTCGTGGGTCAATCGGCCCAGCGAGCTGAGTAAAGTCACGAACCCTCTCTTCGAAGCCAACAGCCTTGTCATCTGGCCTTCGGTGGCTCCGCAGAGTCTGCAGCTCTGGGAGGGTGAGCCGCGCATCCTTGGCAAACTTTCTGTCATTAGTCAGGGATGAGCTTTAAGCTGCCTGTGAGGACAGGCGGGTGTTGATATTTGAAGATGGTAAGGTGGGCCTCACTCTCAGTCCTGTGTGTATTTTTTTCTCAGTACTTTTTGAAGAGCCTTCACACTGTTTTCCATAACGGTTGCACTTCTTTAAAATCCCTCCAGCAGTGCACAGGGGTTTTAATTTTTTCACATCCTTGCCAAGAGTTGTTACTTTCCTTTTGGGTTCCACACCCCACACCCTCACGCCCCTGTAGAATCCATCCTAATGGAAATGAGGGAAAGTAACTTTTTGTATAAGAAAAGTTGCTAGACAGTTAGGACAGGAATAAATTGTAAGCTCCTAGGAGATGGTTTCGGTTTCCTTTCTTAAGCAGTCATTAGGGTAGGCTCTTCTGTTAAATGCTACTGAAGGGGGAATGAGCTAGCCGTTCTAGTTAGGGTTTACACCGTACACATACCAGTGCCATCCATCAGTGCATTGCTCATGTGGAACAATAGTCCGTGCTTAATTTTCAAATCTATTCTAAAGGAGGTGTTTCACCTACATTAATTTTTCAGACTCCTAAAGCTTGTCTTCTTAAATACCAAAGCCTGTTGTTGTTTTTTTTAAATAGCCAAAATTTATCTAAAATATGTTAGCCATTCATTAAAGAAAGACTGAAGTATACCATTTAATTTATTTTTAATCATTTTTTGAAGGTTATCTTTATTCATCTTTGTAGTAAAACAGCATCAGGCGTATACACAAGGATGGCAGCTGTTTGGTAAATTGAACTGAATTTCCATAAATGTTGGTTGTTCTACCATGTTCTGATATGCTCTCAAGGACAATTCATGTGTGGAGAGCAGTTTGCCCTCTGTATGTGTCCAAGGATCTCAGATTGCTTGGCTCTCTCAGCTTGAGATCAAGTCTGTTTCTGTTACTTCTCTGGACACCTGCTTTCACATCTTGGTTGTTCTTAGCACATCTTCAAGAGCTGCCTTCTTCCTCCTCAGCTTGTGCTTCTAATCTTATCTGTCGGGGTGTCTCCTCGTCAGAACTGTGGGGAAATGGCCTCAGAATGTCTCGGGGTTCTCTAAGCCTGAGCGTTAGTGCGTTGGGAAGTTGAGGCTGCTCAGAGCTTCTCTTTGCTTACTCTCCTGATTGTTGGAGGTGGTCACCGGTGCAGGATAAGTGATCTCTCCAATGGGAGATTTCAGCTGTACTTCTTGTTTAAGACGTCTGGGACAGTTTACCTAAAGCCACTGTCATGCTTAATAACTGAAATGAGAGACAAGCTTACTTGGGAGAAAAGCCAAATTTGGGAGTTGGATGACCTAAACTAGTTTTTACCAAACCTTATTGAGAGTTTAGGAATTAAGTGATAGGAGGAAATCTTTGCTGTTACTAGCATGTGAATGAATTCCCATCACTCTGTTAAGAATAGAGTTTCCCTATGTGTTTAGTGTCTCCGCAGCTTAGAACTGGAAGAAATTCTGTGTTACATAAAATCTGCTCATAGTACGTATATGGAGTGTATCATGAGACTGCTCTTATTATCTCTCTCTGCTGTGTACATTTACATCATAGTTAACCATTAATATTAAGTAATTCTTGTACTGAAGAACAGGATTTTAAAAATAGGCTCATATATGTGGAAAAATCAACGCAAGTCAGTCAATCTTGTTTCTACCTTTCTGATAGAGAGTAGCGTTTGGACATATACAGAAAGACTCTTGCCTGGCCAGTATGGCTTAGTGGTTGAGCATCAACCCATGAACTAGGAGATCACAGATCAATTTCTGATCAGGGCACATGCCCAGGTTGTGGGCTCAGTTCCCCGTATGGGGCATGCAGGAGGCAGTTAATCAGTGATTCTCTCTCATCATTGATGCTTGTATCCCTCTCTCCCTCTCCCTTCCTGAAAATAATAAAAACATTTTTTTAAAAAAGAAAGACTCTTTAGGGCCCATGGCAGTTTGGAGTTTTGTTTATGGAGTATATTTTAATGAACCATAAAACATTTGTAAACCTGCCACCCACTGACGTGTTGCCAACTTAGAAAGTTTTTGTTCGTCCTTACTTTGATCTATTTAAGCCATTAATTTGAGATGATATAGTTAACATAGGTCTGTGTAGAGGAGAGAAAATGTCTCCTTTAGTCAACAATAAAATGATAATTTTTATTTGGGGAAAGAATCAATTGCCTGTATAATTGAAAGGCTGCCTGTTTAGTGAAAGAGAGAGAGAGAGAGAGAGGGAGAGAGAGAGAAAGAGAGAGAGATGAAATTTAGGATTTAAATAACAAATTTGTGTGGTTCTGCTTTTACTGTAACTTATGTTTCCAGCAAAAGTGATTTCACACATGTAGAAGGTCTCACAGGTCTGAATAAAGTTCTGTAATTATGGGGGGAAAGATTTCCATTATGAAAATGGAAAGTTTATGCCATTGTAAATTATCAGCTTGTTTTCCTGAATATATTAGAGAACAATACTTTGATCTATTTCGTAATTTTGTGTTTGGGGTGGTGAAGAATTGAGCATGTATATAGAAATAGTGATTTCTTGAATACTCTATTCAATTGTGTTATTTTAGTAGCTTGAGTTCCTGTGTATTTTAGAGTATAATAAAACATAGATGTGAACTGTGAAAAAAAGAAAAAATTAATACATGGAATTATATATTATCCACACCTTTAGTGTTAATCCATTGTATGTATCTTTCTCCCTTCTGTTTTCCTTTCCTGGACTCAATAGGTATTTTCCTGCGTTGGAACAGATCCTCCAAGTATTTGGATGAAGCATATGAAGAAATGGTTAACATCATTGAATACAATAAGGAATTACAAGCAAAAGTAAATCTCCTTAGGAGGCAGTTGGCAGAACTGGAGACTAAGGATGGGGTGCAGGAGAGTCCCTGAAAGGTGTCCCCACTCCTGTGTAAGAACCTTCCCACACCCGTATCCCACCTCTCTCTCCTTTTGATCTTCAGCTCACTTTTACATAGTAGCCTTGAACTTAAGGCTTTAGATGTGAGAACCCTCTAATCTAATGGATTTCTCAATACTTTATGAATGCAGTTTACTATAATTACACATGTTTCATGTGGCCTCTTAGGCCTTTTTACTTTGGGAGCAGGAAGGAGGTGCTAGTTACTTTATTTTATTCTCTGTGAACCAGGTGACCTATGTAATACCATTAGTGTTATGCACCATTTCATCATAAGCTTTCTGTGTCTACTTTCCAAACAGAGCTTCAGACCGTCAAGGTTATGACTAATCTCTTTAGGGGATATATTAATTTAAAAAAAGGATCAGACGCTTAAACACTTTGAAAATATAAATATTTTTCAAAACTGAAATGGTAGATAAACCAAGAATGTTACGTTTAACATGCCATTTCCAATACCTTTGCCATTCTCTTTAAAATAGTTTTGAATAACAAAGATGAACTCAATCTCACTCTGGTTTGTCAGGAGAGGAAATTCTGAATATTTATTCAAGGTCAATTATTTTTACAAGGGCAACAGCTATAGTCCTCTGCTATTTACCTTAAGAAGTAAATTTAACAGTAGACAGTAAAAGTATGTGCAATATAGAAATAAAGTAGGAATTTGTTACTGATATGGTATTGTTACTGTTGAATTGGTTTTTCAGGTTTTTATCATACATATTAAATATGTATCAGATGCTGGATGTAACATTGAACCATCATTTATAATCGATGTTCATTTGTTATAATTAAGCTACAAATATGGTTTCCTTAAACCAGAGATACACTGCCCTTGTCTGACATTCTCATTGCACTGGTTTATGTATATATGTGTATGTTTTATTTTTAAGTATTCTAAGTGTTTACGAATACTAAAATTACAACTTTCATGGTGGTGTGAGCCTTTGAAAATGTATCTGGGCTCTGCTGATTTGTCCATTATATGTTAGGCAAATGTAATTTAAGTGGAGGTGAAAGATTATGAACATGATGCAGCTATGTTTTAAACTTCAGATTGAAATGTTTCAATGTTATAGGAAAAGTGATAACTAAACTTACGCTGTGCTAGTTCATGCCCGAAACTCAAAGTTTGCAATTCAGTGCTTTCCATGTACATTTCTGTTTTGTGGAATTGCCCATTTTAACAAATACTGTCAATTCCCGTTATTCTTTAAAAAGATAGTTGAAAAATAATCATTAATACCATTTCTACCCCATCTACATATAACCATTTCAGTGTAAAACATACCAAGTCTGAACCCTGCTTTAGAGCTATGTATTGAGCTAAAAATACAATTTTTATAAATGGGCTCTATCAGAATCTCTGGCCACATTCAGCTTTAGAAAGTGACAAATTCGTTGTATCCCCAGTTCCCCAAGTTTTATCTTTTTTCTGTCTCCTCAGACTTGCAGCAAAAGTCTGGACAACAATCCATAGTCAGAACTCTCTTTTGGTAAATGTGCCTGCCTTCTCCTATCAACTCCGTTTTGTTCTCAACTTATTTTCTTGGCTATAGTTGTGAATCTCGGGCATTAAAGCCCTCACCAAAAGGCTAAGGCAAGGAACAAAGGAGGTGTACTATCCTGTTATATATACCTCTGTGTTGTGTGAAATGTCTATCTTTTTTAAAAGAGGAAACACCCTAGCTTTTTTATGGCCGCTCAAAATTGCTTGCTGCTTTATTCAGGCAGTTGACTTTTTTGTTTTCTCCTAATTTGTCCCAAGACTACATATGAAGAAGGTACCCCTTCTCTGTTAATGGACCCATAGGAAAACCTAGACATTTCTCTTTTTTTAGTAATTTTTTAATAAGTGGCCCCCCACTAGTGTTATTGATTGGCCATATGGCTTCTATGGGTTTTAACTTTTAGGTGGAGTTTTTATTAAGTTTGGTCATGAAGAAATTGTATGCCATTAATTTATACCCACCTTCGTGATGCATATTTTATGTGTGAGCCAGAGTACAATAGCATAGTGTTTTAATTTCGTTTTATTTCTTTTATTGAGACAGCAGTCTTAAGCTGTTTGGACAAGTTTGCATTTTAGTATTAATTTATAATTAGAGACTAGAGACCCGGTGCATGGATTAGTGCACAGGTGGGGTCCCTTGGCTGGCCTGCAGGGATTGGGCCAAAAACAGCTCTCCAATATCCCCGAAGGGGTCCCGGATTGCCAGAGGGCAGTTCTTTAGTGATGCGTCCCAGAATCAGTCTCCCTCCTCTCTGGTTCCAGGTGTGTCACCCAAGAACTGCAGCTGCCAAGTCACCGCAGCTCAGCAGCTCCTGTGTTGAGCGTCTGCCCCCTAGTGGTCATTGCGGTCATAGCTTCTGGTCGGACAGTTGAACGTTAAGACAGTCGCTTAGGCTTTTGTAGATATAGACTGTCCAAATCACAGTTCTGATTATAGCTTGTAAAAACAAACTTTGGTGTAAAGGAGTGCACTTTCAAAGGAGTCATCTAATTATGTGAATATTAAGGTTTTCCCAAACTCAAGAATTCTGTCAAAAACAAGTGCATTAAAAATATAGCGAAGAGGGTTGTTAGTAATACTAATAAGTTACCCATCCGTTGGATAAGAAGAATACCGTACAATAGATATACTTTTTAGAAGATACTTGTAAAACGTTATGTTTGGACAATTGTCTTTGAGAAATGTGGCTTTAAAATCTTTAATGAAGAGAATGATGGCAGAAATAGTGAGCAAGCAAATTGGCCCATACGAGTCAATAAAAATCAAGTGAGATAAACGAGTTCTTATATATTAGGCATCTTCTGCATTATTTGTAGTGAAGGCTGCTGGTTTACATTTTTGGGATGCAAAAAGTACTCCCCACAAAGATCTTAAAAATACAAAGGATTGCTATCATTCCTGTCAGCATACAAAGATCTTTATATTTAAATTAATTAATTTTTTTAAATCAGAAAAACATGGTTGATAATATAAAAATGCTGAAACTTTCACTGATTAGACTTTTTGGCAATTAATTGTTTGGTCAAAATTTTTCATTTTGATTTTATTTAATGGGAAGAAAACAAGCAGAAATTAAAATCTAACAGGTTTAAACAACTTATAAATGTGTTTAATTTCTAAGAAAAATTAAGCCATTGAAACAAGATTTTAAAGTGATTTTTAGGGAAGTTTTAGAAGACAGTAAACAGTCATTTCAGATCCCATTGGGGAATTTAAAAATCTTTTCTTTGACACTGAACGCTGATTTAAGAGGTGATGTGTCATTGTTTTTCATTGTAAAGGATGAAATTTAGTGAGATTATAGCCTTTGATTCAGTTAGTATTTATATGAAATAAAAAATCAATATCATGGAAAACATTTAACCAGTGATTGTCTCCTGAAGTGAAAACGAGGGACATTTTGCTGCATTTTAAAAATCTGCTTAAAGATATAAGTCTTGTAGTTAATCTGGTTTCAGGATTAGCTATTTTAATTGTCAGTATTAACTGGGTTATCAGGTTCACTTATTGTAAGATCTTAACCTGAGAAAAGTTTTGGTATTTATCCATATCCAGATTTAATGGGTGAAAAGTGTATGAGGGTATTATGAGCACTCTTTATCAGAAAGTTATTTCTTGGACCAAAACTGAGCAATTTTTTAATAGTTGATCCTCTGTTCTGGCAGCTATGAAATTTACCAGAAAATGAAGTCATTCAGTACATCTGATCCGGGTTTATGTTATACCTCAAGGCAATATAGATGAGTTATTTATTATTCCTTAGCATGTCAGGTCTTCCCTCCCTTCCCAGAGCTGATATCCTAAGTTATTACCAAATAGTGTTTTTATGTTAATTCACCATCCTAACTGAAAAAAATTAAGACTGATTTCACCATTATTATTTATTCTCAGATGATATGAAATGCTAATTTTCTGACAATATCAGTTTTCTAAATTTTGTTTTAATGAATAAAACTGCTTTTACCTTCACTCAGTCTTTATAATGTAGTGCCCATAGCATCAGCTTCCTTTAAACCAACAGCCCAAAAGAGACCCTCTGAAACTCTATGATTAGGTTGTAGAAAATCTGGACTTTTTATCTATATTCTCTCCACGAAACCCAAGGTCCTATTTTTGAATGACACTGTGGAACTCTAGCTTGTGCTTAATTTAGTTAAAGATAGTGGGGCTCACTGTAGACACTACTTTGTCCTGAAAAATAATTCCTGATGAGAACTTACTTTTAGAGTCATCCTGGTTGATCATCTGTGAGTATATAGATTAACTACATTTGTGGTTTGTAATAAAAACAAGTTGTACAACACTGCCTGTGTCTGTCTGTCTGCCCAAAACATTTATTTCACTTTTAAAATGCACATATATCTTTGGAGAGGTAGATTATTCTTCACAAACACTCAAAGTTCTGTTGTTTAGGATCCTTATAGCTCTATCACCATCTACACTAAAAATGTACTTGCACAACTTATTAAAAAAGAATATGTATTTCTTCAATAGCGGGTATTTGAATGTACTCTTGATATATTTGAATGTGACTCTTGGAATTAACTGCACTATTATTCAAGTCTCATACAATAAAATTGCACTGTATGGCAAATGTGTCTGTAACGTATGCTTTGCTAAACCTCAGAGTGCTGTAATGTACAGGTTTCTGTATTATGAACCTCTCTATATAGTCTTTGGGAAAAATACTGAACTTTCATAAGTCTGTGTAACACTTTAATATTATTTAGAATGTTCCCTAAGTGATAAGTTCACTATGTCCTACAACTGGAATCATTCATTTTGAGTTGGCTGCTTTGTCAAGCTTGGTTTACTGAACCCAGAAATAGTCTTGTCAAACGTGGTACTGTTATCTTAGTGTGTAAGATCTGTGTGTGGTGTTCTGCCTCAGAGGAGTGTTGCACAGATGCTATTGTTTTAAATTTCTATAGACAACGGGAATAAAATTTGAATATATTCAAAAACTGGTAAATTAAATCTGTAGGCTGACTAATTTTTTTCAAATATTTGTGAAGGTTGGGGCAGTTTTCAATTAAAATTGCTATTTAAAAAATTCAGATCCATAAAAAAAGTGGCAAAGTAGTACAGTGGTCTCCCATATACTGTTCACCTAAATTGAATAACTTACATTTTTTCATCTTTGAGTTAACGTGTGTATGTATATATGTGTGTGTATGTTATTTTGCTGAAACATTTGAGGGCAAGCTGCAGACTTGATGATCTTTCCACCTAAGAACTTCACAGGTATTAGGAGTATGTATTTACATACTGTTTACTCGGTATGTATTTTTATGAATAAATAATTGAGAGTAAAGGAAAGCTACTCAAAGTAGGTTGTCAACTATGAAATGTAGAATGATAAATTAGAAAGTCACTATTTGGCAATCATCACAATAATTGACCTAGGCAGTCACCATCAGTGGATGTTAAAACTAGTAGGATAAAGCTTGTGAGGAAAAGAATCTAGTCTCAAAATATTTTTCCATAAAATACTTATTAATTACAAAGGGGAAAGAATAACTTTATGTGAAGGAACCTTGTAGATACCACCTTGTCCAAGCACAATTAGCACCACTAGTAATGGGACAAATCAATATCATGTGCCTTCTGATATGATTCACTGAGAACACAGCATCACATTTTTGCGAAGACAGAAAAATAAAAAGCCCAATCTGAATCTAATTATGAAGACAGATCAGGCAAACTTAAATTGAGGGACATTCTATAAAATACCTTGTCTTTATTATTTAAAGAACTTACAAAACTTATAAAAGGAAAAACTTTTTATAAATTTGAAATTATTTCAAACATTTTTTAAAAGCACAAAGTCAACAGAAAATAGGTGGCATCATACAAAACTATAAAATTAAAAGGAGAAAATATTTCAGCTGATAAAAATTGTCCCCCAATAAATGAAACATAAAAAAAAACAACAAAAAAAACCCCCCACCGCCCTAGCTGGTTTGGCTCAATGGAAAGAGCATCCTGCAGACTGAAGGGTCTCAGGTTCAATTACAGTCAAGGGCACATGCCCAGGTTGCGGGCTCAATCCCCAGTAGGGGGTCATGCAAGGGACAGCTTGATCAATGATTCTCTCTCATCATTGATTCTATAACTTCTCCCTCTCTCTCAAATCAATAAAAATTTTAAAGAAAAAAAAACTAATACATTCCAAAAGGAATATTTGCCTTTAAACAAAACTTCCAGTCCTAGCCGGCCTGCGGACCAAAGGGTCTCGGGTTCGAATCCAATCAAGGGCATGTACCTCAGTTGCAGGCTCCTCCCCGGCCCAGGACCTGGTCAGGGCATGTGCAGGAGGCAAGCAATCAATGTGTTACACCACATCAATATTTCTCTCTGTCTTTCCCTCTCTCTTCCACTCTCTCTAAAAAAAAAAAATCAATGGAAAAATATCCTTAGGTGAGGATTAAAAAAAACCAAAAACACAACTTCCAGACATGATATGAAAAAACACCTCAAATGAGAAATTACAAAACTCAGAACAGAAACAGGCTCAAAACAAAACAGGAAGATACTTGGGAAATGAACTCAGAAAAGAATTTGAAGAGTACAGACAAAGCAAAGTCATCTTTTTTTTTTTTTTTTAATTTATTGGTTAAGGAATTACAAATGTGTCCTCATCCTCCCATTAACCCCCACAAAGTCATCTTAATGATGAATTCTAAGGTACTCAAAGAAAGCTAGATTCAAATGAAAAATCATTAAAAGTATGAAAGGCTAAGAGTGAAAATAATAAGCACAAAGGTCAGAGAGAAAGTGGTCAACATAGAGGACACACAAATAGGAGCCAGTCTTCTCTCTATATAAAAGCCTAATATACAAATTGTCCCCTTGGGAGTTTGCCCAGGAGATTGGGAGTTTGATTGCTCACTATGATGTGCACTGACCACCAGGGAATGGCACGGAGGGAAGGAAGGCCCCAGCCAGCAGCCAGAAGGCCCAAATCAGCCCTGATCACTGGCCAAGCCTAGGGACCCTACCCATGCATGAATTTCATGCACCGGGCCTCTAGTGTATGAATAATTGGAATCCCTGAAGAAGAAAAGCGAAATATGAACAGTTAAACATATAATCCAAGAAAAGTTTCCAGAAATAAAAGGTCTGAGTGGAATTGGATACAGATTAGTCAATTGCAAGACATATCTTGGACTTTAAATATGAAGAAAAAAAAATCTCAAAGCATCCTCTAGGCAAAAAGAGTCACTTAAAGTGAGGTTGGGCCTGGCCAGAGTGGCTCAATTGTTGAGCGTCATCCAGTGCACCGAAAGGTTGCCAGTTGGATTCCTGATCAGGGCACATACCTGGGCTGCAGGCTGGATTCCTGTTTGGGATGCATCGGGGAAGGCCACCGTCTCTCTCTCGCGCTCACTCTCTCTCCAGCCCCTCTCTTCCTCTCTCTAGGCCTCTCTCCATTCCTCTCTCTAAGCATGTCCTTGGGTGAGGATAAAAAAAAAAAAGTGAGGTTGCTATTAAGATTCTCAACAACAACATATAAAGAAAGACAATAAAGAGAACAGTATTTTTGAGAAATACAAAGAAAAACTGTTAGCCAAGGATTTTATATTCAGCCAATCTGTACTTTAAGAATCAAAGCTGTTGCCCTAACTGGTTTGGCTCAGTGGATAGAGTGTCAGCCTGTGGACTGAAGGGTCCCGGGTTTGATTCCGGTCAAGGGCATGTACCTTGGTTGCGGGCACATCCCCAGTAGGGAGTGTACAGGAGGCAACTGATCGATGTTTCTCTCTCATTGATGTTTCTAACTCTCTATCCCTCTCCCTTCCTCTCTGTAAAAAATCAATAAAATATATTAAAATAAAAATAAAGAATCAAAGCTGTTGTGAAAGTTTTTAAGCATACAAGAACTGGGTAATGGTACAGTTAAGAGTGCTTCCTGTGCTCGCTTCAGCAGCAAATATACTAAAATTGGAAAGATACAGAGAAGATTAGCATGGCCCCTGCACAAGGATGACATGCAAATTCGTGAAGCATTCCATATTAAAAAATAATAAAAAAGAGTGCTTCCTGAGACATCTGTGAAAGGATGAGTTTCATCCAATTTGGAGATGACTGGAAAAACTATAGCTTAGGGCCTAAAATATATTGTAACTACAGATCCAAGACTAAGACAAAGTTGAGACAATGCATTTTTTAATAAGAGAAAAGAGGGAGAAAATAGAATAAGTTTATTGACTGTCATTTAATAAAAGTCAGATATCATTTAAGTAAAACAAATCAAATTATAGAACATTGAGTTAGGACAAAGGTGCCTATAGCAACCTTCAAATACAGTATTATAAAGTTATCTCCAGAAAAAATTCAAATCATTTTATATCCAAGACAATAAAAACTCCAAAGGAATAGCATAAAGAAGTATAGTAGCCCTAGCTGGTTTGGATCAGTGGATAGAGCGTTGTTCCTTCGGACTGAAGAGTCCCGGGTTTGATTCTGGTCAGGGGCACATGCCTGGGTTGCCGGCTCAATCCCCAGTAGGGGGAGTGCAGGAGGCAGCGGATCAATGATTCTCTCATCATTGATGCTCCTATCTCCCTCTCTTTCCTCTCTGAAATCAATAATAATATATTTTTTAAAAGTATAGTAAATATAATATAAAACATGGTAAATATAACAAAACAATGTGATAATTAAAACCAAACATCAGACATATAAAAAATGTTAATGGGCTTGATTCATTTATTTAAAGAAAAGATCTTCAAATTGTCTTATACCAAAGCAAAACCAAACTCTCTGCTGTATATAAAAATGAAAACAAGTGACTCAGAGAAGTTAATAAACAAGAATGATGTGCCAGTACCAGTCAGGGTTCAATATATTTCAAAGCTACAGTAATCAAAACAATGGTACTCACTCCCATAAACACAGACATAAAACCAATGGAACAGATTAGGGAGCCCAGAAATAAACCCCCAAGTACCAGTATATGGTGACATAAAACAATAAAGACTTAATTAAATAATAAATTTTTTTTAAATCCACAAAACTATCTCTGGTTGCACTTTTCTTTATATGTGAATGTATATCTACTTGCAGAGGATATTATTAGAATTGGTTTGTAAAGAGTTCTGTTTAATTGGCTTAAAGGAGTTAAGTGATTATATTAAAAATGCTCAAATAATAGAAACTAACCCAAATGCTTTTCAGGATGACATCAGCTAAGAAAATACTTTATATTAAAGCTGGTTTGAGTTTTGGTTGGTTAAATAGGTGTGGATTTAGAATCATAAACATTAAGTACAGCACTTTTATTTTACCTGGGTTTTTTAGTCAAAGAAGCTCATGTTATCTCTGTTGCAAAATTTGTGAACAAGAAAAATAATTTGATGTGATAAAATTTTCATAAATAACCTAAATATAATTATTGAAAACAAGTAAATTAAATAGATGTAAATAGAATAAGAGTGGTTTTTTTTTTTAGGTAAAACTTATTAGCAATAATTATGTGATGTGTGTACTTAAATATAGCTCCCAAAAATAAAATATGATTTTTAAAACACAAAAAATAGTTTCCCAAACATTTTTGTTAACTTAAAACCTTAAGAGTTTTGTCATGTTATGTAGTGAGTCAAGTTAAATTTATTGAATATATAATTTACAAATAAGATAAAATATGGTTAATGTAAAAAACATTCAAACCTATAAAGAATTGTTGTGAGTTTATTTGCGCCAAACTGTCAACAATTGCCGAGTAGCAGAATCTCAACAGATTGAGATAATGCTCTGGTCTGGAGGATGGGAATTTTTCACCTTGTTTTACACATACAATCAAAAGAGGAGACATAAGTGGGTTACATGAAATCCATTGGTGATAGATTAGGGAGGCGGGAGGAAGCAAAGGGGGGAGGGAAGCTCTGGGATTGGATAAAAAGTAAAATGTTAGACACAAGCTTCTTTTACAAGGGTGGGTATAGGATAGTTAGCAGTCGACAATGAACAGGATAACAATTCCAATGCGGGAATTTGCAGTCTCTGCCCTGGTGCATAGGTTGTGCCCTGAGGAGTCTGGAAAAAGGGAAGTTATCCTGACATTCCAAAGGTCTGTTATCATAGATGCAAAACGACAATAGACTCAGGTAAGGTCAAAGTTGATCTTTGTCAGGGAAGATACCAGCCTAGTACATGACTACCCACCAGACTGCTTTTTAATTTTAAAATTTTTAATTTCAGACTATCCTTTGGTTACTTTAGGTCTCTGAATGTGCAAGGCTGCCACGCAGGCCTTCCCTGAGTTAGTCAAGTTAGCATGTGGCCCCCTTTCATCCACAATACTGAGACATTAATTGTTAAGTAAGACTAAGTTTATCTAATGTTGACTTCTTATTGCAGAGAAACTGAAAAATAAATTTGGATCTAGTAATGAATATGGTTTTTTAAAAATATTTTTTTATTGATTTCAGAGAAGGAGAGAGAGAAACAGCAGTGATGACAGAGAATCATTGTTTGGTTGCTTCCTGCAGGACTGACCCCCACTGGGATTGAGCCCCAAATGTGGGCATGTACCCTGACTTGGAATCCAACCTGTGACCTCCTCGTTCATAAGTCGATGTTCAACCTCTGAGCCACACTGTCCAGGCATGAATATGTTTTGAGCTTTGTTGAGGAAGCATATATTTCTAAAAATTATGAAATAAATTTTCCAGTAAAAAAAAACCCACCTATGTTTCTAGTAGTAAAGTATTCATAAAGTTGTTACTCTAAAAAATGCTAATTGCTTACTCTTTAGTTGTCATTAGAAATTAAGGTTTCTAAGGGTTAAGAATTCTAGTTAATGCCCAATTGATATGTTTCTCTCACATGGATGTTTCTCTCTCTGTCTCTTTCCCTCCCTTCCATTCTCTCTAAAATTCAATGGAAAAATATCCTTGGCTGAGGATTGACAAAACAAACCAAACAACCAAAAAAAAGGTACAAGGTATGGAAATGTATTTTTGAGGGAATTAAAAGAAAATAGTTTCTCATAAAACAAGGTGGTTATTTCTGAATAAATAAAAAGAGACAAGCTAAAAGGGGCAAGCAATGTTGTAGAAGTTTGTGGGAAAGGAATCTTGAGAAAGAAATTTTGTGTGGTCAAGCTAAATATCATTAAAAAGAATTTAATTAAGTAAATTAAATATCAAAAGTAAGCTGATGCAAAATTGAAGTTTGGTTCTTTTACTGTCAAAAGGGCCAAGTTTTCCTGTACTATTGGCATGCTCTTAAGGAATTCTAAAGGGAAAGCAAAGATTCTGTGTTTTATTAAAATTATTTCTTATCCCGTGACATCAGGTCTTCGACTGTTTAGGTTTCAAGTCTTCTTAATATTAAAAGAACTAAATTTTGCTTACAACCATTTAACTTTCTGTATTTGCCTACAAAGTCTTTGTCACCATGATTAAATAAATATTAGTTCATAGTGACCTAGGACTGTATTTATTTGACCAAGTGTTTTAAAACTTTTGGTGTGTTTGATAAATTTTCCCAAAATTCAAAATTAAATTTTCTTTTTCTTAACTTGAAAATAACTTTGACATTTTCAGAAGGATCCCTGAAACATTTCAAAGGAACTCTCTCTTTAGAAAAGAAGGGAATTAAGCTAATTAGGCCTATTTGATATGCTAACATTACAGGGGAAACATTGTCGAATAAGAAACTGGAAAAGTGAATTACTTTTTAGAGCAGCAGTCCTCACAGTGTGGTCCCTGGGCGAGTAGCAGGAACCTCCTCTGGGTGCTTGCTAGAAATACCTTCTCAGAACCCACTCTGTATATACTGAAGAGGCACTCTGGGGTGGGGACCAGAATTATGTGATTTAACAGGCTCCCAGGTGATTCTCTCACATGCTAATGTTTGAGAACCACTGGCTTTGATAATAATTGTTAGGCTATCAGCTTGGGCAAACTACGGCCCGTTTGAAATGAATAAAACTAAAAAAAAAAAAAGACCGTACCCTTTTATGTAATGATGTTTACTTTGAATTTATATTAGTTCACGCAAACACTCCATCCATGCTTTTGTCCCGGCCCTCTGGTCCAGTTTAAGAACCCATTGTGGCCCTCGAGTCAAAAAGTTTGCCCACCCCTGGTAAAGAAAAAGTCTGGTTCAATGTCACTACTCTCCTGACTGTCAGCAGACAGTGAGTGGGGAGGTGGGGGGAGGTGGGTAGCTAGCTTGTTAGAGCAAATCTTAAAGAATTCCTTAAGCATTTATTTCAGAAATATTAATTTCTTTCTAGCAAGAGTTTATGAATTACAGAACATGTCTTGGATGATTTTGTTGTTGTTGTTGTTACCAGCACTGCTTTCATCTGTTGACCTAAGAATGTTGAAGCCTATAGAGAAGTTTTATAAAAATTTATCTGAGTCGCTGAAACCGGTTTGGCTCAGTGGATAGAGCGTCGGCCTGCGGACTGAAGGGTCCCGGGTTCAATTCCGGTCAAGGGCATGTACCTGGGCTGCGGGCACATCCCCAGTGAGAGATGTGCAGGAGGTGGCTGATTGATGTTTCTAACTCTATCTCTCTCCCTTCCTCTCTGTAAAAAATCAATAGAATATATTTAAAAAAAAAAAAGATTTCCTATCTTAAAAAAAAAAAATTTAGCTGAGTCAAACTGAAGATATGCTTGGAAGCAAGATATCAACAGACATAAAAATCCTTCTGAGAATAACAGTTTGCAGTTTCTTATATGCATTTGAGATTAAGGAGAGAGTGTAAGGAAAATTACATGAAGGTGAGAGAAAGCAAGACAGGGATAGGTTCTTAGAAGTATTGTAGGCTGCGGAAGGGCACCAGGTGTTAGATCAAACCTGGGTTTAGCAACCGTGGTACTTGGGTTCTGGCTAGGAAAGAATTGAGACCCAAGACCCAAACTGTAAGAGAACATTTATTGGGTAAATTACAGAGGTAGAAAAAGTAATTCCTAGAAGAAATGGGCTTAAAAAAATAAGTTATAGAGGTAAAGGGAGGCCCTTGGAGCTTGGGAGTGAGGAAGCTAATGTAACATGCCTGGAGGGGGAAAGCTAAAGGCATGGGCATGCTTACCGAGGGAGAATGCACTGGGTCCTCTGTCCTGAGGGTTTTGCCCTAGCCAGTTTGACTCAGTGAAAAGAGCATCAGCCTATGGACCAAAGGGTCGTGGGTTGCAGGCTCCTCCCTAGCCCGGGCCCTGGTCCAGGTTTGTGCGGGAGGCAACCAATCAATGTGTTGTATTTCTCTCACATTGATTTTTCTCTCTGTCTTTCCCTCTCTCTTTCATTCTCCCTAAAAATCAGTGGAAAAATATCCTTGGGCAAGGATTAACAAACAAACAAACAAACTAAACTACAAATTTTATTCGGGTTTCAACGTTTTTTCAACTAATTTCTTTTTTTCTGTTCCAGGATCCAATCTAGGATCCCACCTTACACTTAGTCAAAAGAGGAAGTCCAAGTATGAGGTGGACTGACTCCACAGAAGAAGCTATGGGCATGAGTCTACAGCTGCTGAGCAGGGCTAATGGGGAGAGGACATTGTGGACACCACTAGTTCACAGTGTCACTAGGAGTCATCGCTGACTCAGTAGCATGTAACACACACTGTTCTTTAACCTATGACAGTTCTTATCTTACCTGACCGTGAGACTTTTGAAGAGTACTGGTCAGTTACTTTGTAGAATGTGCCTTTATTTGTATTGTCTGATGTTTTCTCATAATTAGATTTGTTGTAGGCAGTTAGAAGACATGAACAGAGCAGGGACTATGGGCCAGGTACAGAAGGTCACCAGGATGGAAAGCCCCAGGTGCCTAGCAATGGACAATCAATTGTAGGGTGAGACCTTGCCCCCAGGGTGACTTTTCCTCCCCCAGCCTATCACTGGTCTTGAGGTTTGGATCCCCTGACCTTTCCTCCCTAGATAATATCTAGGCCTCAGTTGTATTTCAGCCCCAGGCCCAGATAAGCAACAAAACCAGCCACAACTGACCTCAGGACCAGCTGCGTGGAATAATGACCCCCTGCCCTGGTGCCAGCCAATCAGTGGAGACTACAACCCTGAATAGCCACACCTGGAAAGTTACTGCGTAGTCTATTGAGCTCTTCCCTGGGAACTCCCCTAAAATGTCCACCCTTAAACCCTTAGAACAGAGGACCCAGTGGGCTCTCCCTCCTGGAAGTGTGCCCATGCCTTTCCCTCCCCGCCCTGCCCCCCAACCCCTGCATGTTACCATTTGCTTCCTCACTCCCCAACTCCAAGGGCCCTTCCTTTACCCCTGTAACTTATTTCCTAAGCCCATTTCTTGTAGAAATTACTTCTTCTACTTCTGTGATTTACCAAATAAATGTTCTCTTACAGTTTGGGTCTTGGATCTGAATTCTTTTCTTAGCCAGAACCCATGTACGGAGGTTGCTGAGCCCAGATTCGGTCTACCCTACTAATCATACACCTATTGCCCTTCCCGCCGCCTACAACATATTGGGGTTATGCATTGTTAGGAAAGAGATGACAGAGGTGAAATGCTCTTTCCAGTGAATCAAATCATTATGTATGTGATGTTAGCAAGTCTTATTTCTGATGATGTGAACCTTAGTAACTTGGTTAAGGGAATGACTGCCAGTGTTCTTCACCATCAAGTTACTATTTTTCCCTTTGTTATTAATAAACATCTATTTTGGGGAGAAATACCATGAGATTATGCAAATATCCTGCTTCTCATTGAAGTCTTCACCCATTAATCTGAGCACCTCTCTGTGGATCTTGCCTGCAGCAATTATTGCTGTGTGTGCTTATGGGGAATGTCTACTTCCCTCATTCCTTCCACAGTTATTAGTAGGAATTCTTCTGTAATAGTTGTGCCTTGGCTGGGTGGTATGGCTGGTTGGAGCTTCACCCCGTACACCAAAAGGTTGCAGGTTTGATTCCCAGTCAGGACATGTAGGGGAGGCAAGAGATCAATGTTTCACATCTCTATCTTTCTCTCTAAAAATCAATAAAACCATGTCCTTAAGTAAACATCCTATCTAATAAAAGAGAAACATGGTAATTAGTGTACGACCGCTACCCTTCCCATTGGCTAATCAGGGCAATATGCAAATTAACTGCCAGCCAAGATGGCGGCCGGCAGCCAGGCAGCTTAAAACTAACATGAGGCTTGCTTGCTTCAGTGACAGAGGACTCCAAAGTTCCCGCCTGCCACTGCAGGCCTCTGAGCTGCAACTCTAAGCAACTATGTAACAAATATAGAAGCTAAACAAAACCCCAGAAACCTGCTTTAGTCCGCCTGGCTGAAGCCAGCAGGATCGCAACATTGTAAACAAAGGCCAGAAACCTGCTTTCAGCAGTGGAGGCCTAAGAGCTGGAGCCAAGCCTCAAAGCTAAAGCTGGCCCTGAATTTAAAAAAAAAAGAAAAAAAGGAGCGGTTGGGAGCTTCAGTCACCCGCCAGCCTGAAAACAGCCCTCAGCCCCTCACCCAGACTGGCCAGGCACCCCAGTGGGGATCCCCACCCTGAAGGGTGTGTGACCAGCTGCAAACAGCCATCATCCCCTCACCCAGGCTGGCCAGGCACCCCAGTGGGGACCCCCACCATGATCCAGGACACCTTTCAGGGCAAACCAGCCGGCACCCACCCGTGCACCAGGCCTCTACCCTATATAGTAAAAGGGTAATATGCCTCCCAGCACCAGGATCAGCGGAGCCGCGAGGCCTCCCGGCACCGGGATCAGTGTGAGAGGGGGCAGCACCCAAACCCCCTGATCGCCCTGCAGCTCTGTGTGTGACAGTGGGCGGGGCCACAACCTCCCTATCCGCCCTGCTCTGTTCGTGACAGGGGAAGGTGCCCCAACCTCCTGATCAGCCCTGCTCTGTGCCTGATAGGGGGGAGCTCCCCAACCCCCTGATCGCCCTGCGGCTCTGTGTGTGACAGGGTGCGGCGCCCCAACCCCCCCCCCCCCCCCCCGCCCGCCACGGTATTAGACGTGTGTGACGGAGTAGAGCCATAACCTCCCCATCGGCCCTGCCCTAAGTGTGAGAGTGGTGGTGCCCCAACCCCCTGATTGGCCCTGCTCTGTGAGTGACAGGGGGCAGTGCCCCAACCCCCTGATTGGCCCTGCTCTGTGCGTGACAGGGGGTGGCGCCGCAACCTCCCCATCGACCCTGCCTTGAGTGTGACTGAGGGTGGCATCGCAACCTTCCGATCCACCCTGCTCTGTGCATGACAGGGGGCGGATAACTCCCCAATCGGCCCTGCTCTGAGCCCGACCAGGGGCTACACCTAGGGATTGGACCTGCCCTCTGCCACCCGGGAGCAGGCCTAAGCCAGCAGGTCGTTATCTCCCGAAGGGTCCCAGACTGTGAGAGGGCACAGGCCGGGCTGAGGGACCCCCTCCCCCCTGCCCCCGAGTGCACAAATTTTTGTGCACCGAGCCTCTAGTTAAAAATAAAAAGAAATAGTTGTTCCTTACCCCTCATCCATCCCTCCCTCCCTCCCTCCCTCCCTTCCTTCCTTCCTTCTGTTATTTATTTATATTAATATGGACTGGAGGATACTTATTATTTGGGTGTGTGATCTGAGAGCCTGTGGGAACCCTAATCAGAGTATGCTGGATGATCAAGGCCAATTTGCCATACGCATGCGTGCAGGCAAGGATGTAACCTATTTATGTTAATGTGGCACAAGCATCAGGAATTGGCACAAGGTCTCTTTTGTTTGAGCGTGTACGTAAGTTGCCACTGATCAGCCAGGTGGGCGGGGCCACTTTGAAGAACTACTTTGTCTGATGGTTCCTGTAGTAGCAATGGCTACTTGGGCTACAATAAAGTCTCTCCTATATATGCCTATGACTTCTCGGGTCTTCTCCGTCTAATACCTGTCTGAAGACCTGTGCTCCCACAGTTGGTGTAGCTGAGCAGGATCAAGGACCAGTGCTCCCACAGAGCCAAAATCTCAATCCTGACCATGGAGGGAAAGTGAATATTATCACTAAACAGAAACCTACTTTGCTGACTGAAGCCAAAGGATATGAGGAAGGGACACACTGGTTGGCAAGGCCGGAGAACCAGCCTGGAAAGGGGCAGGAGCCCAAGGCAGAGGCCAAGGGCAGGACTGACTCTGGAGGGCCTCTGCTGGTAGGACAGCACCTGCTGTCTTTAGGTTCTCTGTCATTCCAATCAGCACTTAAGTCTGGAGGAAGTGTCTGCCCTTGGCTGGGCGAGGCAGAAGGCTAATGGTATTCACGCCAGACTATTTCCACGGGGAAGAGAGAAAATAGATGCTAGGTAGCTAGAAGCCACCCACCTTTCAGTCCTCCTTGCCCTGTCCTCAGGAATCAATGTTGAAGCCCAGTTTCCTCCCCTCGCCCCACCCCAACCAACCAGACCAGGAGCAATGTCAGTGGGTTGTTCCATTTGGCAAAATCCCTGCCTGCAACCCCACTCAGAGTAAGTTCAGTGTCATCCCCGACCCCATGACAAAGTTTGAAGAAAACAAAAAGTACTGCCCTAACTGGTTTGGCTCAGTGGATAGAGCGTTGGCCTGCGGACTGAAAGGTCCCAGGTTCGATTCCGGTCAAGGGCATGTACCTTGGTTGTGGGCACATCCCCAGTGGGAGGTGTGCAGGAGGCAGCTGATTGGTGTTTCTCTCTCATCGATGTTTCTAACTCTCTATCCCTCTCCCTTCCTCTCTGTAAAAAATCAATAAAATATATTTTTTAAAAAAAGTACTCTCCATGATATGATGTGTATTAGAAAGGGAAACCCAGTACCTGGGTCAGCATTCTGGTCCCCCTGGCCTTGACCAAATATCTTCAAGGCTCTGGATGGGGTGCCTGTTCCACTGTGAAGTGGGTCTACGTGGCCTTAATAATCTCTATGAGGCTACAAGTCTGTAAGATTTCAAAATTCAAGTGCACCTAAGGAAAGCCCATAATGGAAATAATGTCATGTCAGAGACCAATTCCAGCATGACAGCAGGGCTGAATCTGGGAATGGCTGAGGGCATTTCCCCAAACCTGAAAAGGGATGATTATTTGCTGCCAGACAGCTAAAAGGTATCTTAATCTACATGTTATTGCCTCCTACTGGCCAAACACCTGAACAGCCGTAGGCTAATTCCCCCATTCTGACAATGCTTGTGTATATACCCTTTGAAGTGTATATTTCTGCCTCCCCTCAGGACAAACTGTGTTAATAAAAAGCATGGGGTCCTGGGACGAGGAGATTTAAGACCTTAGACTTTAAGACCTTAGAACTTAGAACTTAGCTCCTTTAGCTAAGCTCCTCTGACTCCCAAATGCCTTTCAAAATTATGCTTCGTCTCTGGACTCCTATTTAATCTATGCACAGCCTTCTCCAGATTCCTGAACCCTTCTTGATGCTGGAACAAGAACCCCGGCAATGTCATATGAGAAAATTGAAGAAACTGAAAAACATAACATTAGGCACATTTCATAAAACCATAGATTCTTAATGTTAAAGGAGAACCTAGAGCTGTTTTCCAAAAGCCTAACGTGGATGAGAGTCACTTGGGGGTCTTGTTAAAATACAGATTACGATTCAGATCTGAGTGGGGGCTGCTTTGTTCAGGGACCACACTTGAGTGCCAAGCCTCTAGTGAAGAGGGGTGGTTCTCAACCTTGACAGCAAGTTGGAATCCCTTGAGAAGCTTTTAAATATACCTATACCACCCTGGCTCAATGGTTAGAGCAGGGGTGGGCAAACTTTTTGACTCGAGGGCCACAATGGGTTCTTAAACTGGACTGGAGGGCCAGCACAAAAGCATGGATGGAGTGTTTGTGTGAACTAATATAAATTCAAAGTAAACATCATTACATAAAAGGGTACGGTCTTTTTTTTTTTTAGTTTTATTAATTTCAGATGGGCCGGATCCGGCCCACGGGCCGTAGTTTGCCCACGGCTGGGTTAGAGGGTCGGCCTGTGAACCGAAGGGTCTCAGGTTCGATTCTGGCCAAGGGCATAAACATGGGTTGCAGGTCCCCCGCCAGGTTGGGGCACGTGGGAGGCAACCAATTGATGAGGCTCTCTGACATCGATGTTTCTCCCCCCACCTCTCTCCCCTCTCTCTCTCCCCCAAAAAAATCCTCTAGTGAGAATTAACATATATATGTATACACATATACATATATATGTGTATTTATACACACATATATACACATATGATATGTATATAGGATGTATATATACATTGAGTGGCCAGATTAGTATGACCACCCCATCAGTACTTCGTTGGGCCACCTTTTGCCTTCAATACTGCGGTGATTCTTCTTGGCATTGACTCCACGAGATGTTGAAAGGTGATGCGAGGAATCTGACACCATGCCTGATGAATAGCACCATCCGGTTCTGTGAGACTTGATGATTGTGGAACCAGCTGCCTGATGGCTCTTATAACTTCATCCCGCAAATGCTCAATTGGATTGAGATCTGGTGATTGTGGGGGCCACCTAAGCAAGGTAAAGTCTCCCTCATGTTCTTGAAACCACTCCTGCACAATACGAGCACCGTGGCATGGCCATTGTCTTGTTGGAAGAAGCCATCTCCATTGGGATACACCATCAACATGATAGGATGAACTTGATCAGCAACGATACTTAGGTATGTTGTGCTATTCAGACGTTTATAATGATCTGAGCCTCTAGCAACTTCAGCGAGAAATTATAGCTAATTTGCTTACAAACGTCAAGTGGTCATAATAATCTGGCCACTCAGTATATATATATCTCCTATACTTCTACTCCCTCCCCGTCCCCACCCCCTCAATGAGATTCTGATTTATTAGTTCTGGGTGCAGCCTGGGCATGGTGCGGTTCAGAAACTCCCTGGCGATACTAAAATGAAGCAAGGTCTGAGAACCAGGGCCTAAGCTCAGGCTTCTTGAACTTCAGAGCGATGAACCGCATCGCCTGCAGGTCTTGTTCAAACACGGCGCTGGGCCTCGCCCCCGCGAGATTCTGACTCCCGGGTCTGGGATGGGGCCTCATATTGGCATTTCTAACAAGCCCCCAGGTGATGCAGACCCGGCTGGTCCCTGGCTTTGGAGGTCAGTTTGACAGCTGTTTCTCCTACGTGGGAAACTAAGGTGAAGTGACTCGCTCAAGGTCTCTCCATGCCCTATCTCCCCACTCCCGTCTCAGGCTTTTCCCTCAGTTTTTCCAGCTTTCTCTTCTGCGTCTCATTCTTTCCACGTCCACGGCGAAGCCACCAATGCCATCACGAGCGGTTCTCCGGGGCTGCAGAGGGGAAAGGCCCTTTGGAAGCTGCCCCGCCCTGACGGTGCCCACACGGAGATGGGCAGGCTGGCAGCGCCGCTGCGGGGAGTCGCTGTGCGTGGGACTCGGCCGCACCCGTCGCGGTCCCCGAATTCTCCCTTCACCAGGTGGGTCCCAGACAGAAGTCGGTGTGAGGAGTGCGCGCGTCCAGGAGTCCGTGGGGGACCCGCGGGGAGAGGGTTGCGGTCTCCAGCCGCGCGCTCCCCCTTCCCCAAGCCCCACCCACAGGTGACCTGGCGCCGACAAAGGGTGACACCAATCCGCGGGTGGGGGGAGGAGGGGGGCCGGGTTTGGACGCCGAGAGGATAAAGGTGCCGCGCGCCCGGCTCCCGCTAGGGTTTCTGCTCCCTGCGCTTCGGCTCCTGGCCACGTGCTGGCTCCGCGGCGCCGCACGTCTGGGCTACTTGGTCCGAAGGTCAGTGCGGAGGCGGCCCGAGGTTCCCCTGTGGCGATCCTGGGGAGCGAAGGCCGACGTCGCGGGGGTCCCCTAGGTAGGCTCTCCGCATGGTGTGACCCAGGCGCCGCGCAGCCGACTATGCGCTCCCGGGGGTGAGCGGGGGTCCCCAGTCGTCGCCGTGGAGCTGGGAGAAAGGTCAGCCCTGGGTTTGGGGGGAACGCCCGGGCTCTGCAGGGGTCCGAAGGGCGCGACACCCTGCCCCTTCCACTTTGGGGAAGGGCGCCCCATCTCCCCGTCCCTCCCATCCCCTCTAGGTAATAGGGGCGGGCGCGGCTGTTCTCATAAAATCGGTTTATCGGTCATCTCCCCGCAGGGTGGGGTCCCATCTTTCCACGGGGAACCTGGCTGAAACCGCCGGAGACGGGCGTGCGGCTCTCGTCTCCGAGTCTTCTCGGGTCCCTCTCCCGGGCAGGTGTGCCAGACCTCCCTCTGAGGCTATTGGCTCACTCTTAGTGCTCGGGATTCTTTCGGACCCTCCTTCACCAGCTCCTAATGGAATCTTTATAATGGCTGAGAAGAACTCTTACATTCTTTCAGCCATCTAATTGGGTGGTCCTATCATTGCCCCTTTTCCAAGGATGGAGAAACTTGAGGTTTGGATGGTAGTGTACACAGGTTCCCACAAGCAAGGGAGTGCGGTGCCTGGCCTTGAACCCCGCCTCTCTCCTCGGCCCCCCCCCCCCCCCCCCCCCCCCCGCCGGTCTGGTGATCCCCTCCTGGGAAGCCGGGAGGAAGATGCCCTCTGCCAACCTACAGAGTGTTTCCTCTTTGTCCTCTTAAGTTATAATCACATCTCTTCTCTGGAGGAGAAGGGAGGTGGGTGGGGGTGGAAGGAGGGTTTGAAACTCTATGGAACTGGTTTCCTCCCCTCCTCTCTTGGTAATTAGTGTCTTTCTGATTTAGGGCAGCCACTTCCTCCTGTGAAATGGAGTAAAGATCCCAGCTTCTGGGTTACTGTGAAAGGTAGGGAAGAGTTCAGGAAGGCAGGTGCTTTTCAAGTCTCAGTAGTTATGAGGTGCCTGGTTTTGCCTTGGGTTTTTACTATTAAGAAAACACGTGTTATTTAATGAACCAGAAGATTGAAAGCTGAGACCGCCTTGCAGACGTGTTTTATAAGCATGATTGGTCCTTAAAACAGAATAAGATGTGGGAGAACCCAGGGGAAATGAAGGTGAGCCTGGTCAGCAGTGTCCGTTATTTTTATTGATTTCAGACAGGAAAGGAGAAGGAGAGGAAGGGAGAGAGAGATAGCAATCTCAATGAGAGAGAATCATCCATCGGTGCCTCCTGCAGTCCCCCTACTGGGGATCGAGCCGGCAACCTGGGCATGTGCCCTGACCAGGAATGAACCTTGACCTCCTGGTTCATAGGTCTGCGCTCAACCACTGAGCCACGCCAGCGGGCAGCAGTGTCCTTTAGAAGTGGGAGAGGGCACTGGGGCCGGGAAGTTGTCATCATCCAATGGCTGTCCTTTTGTGAAATCTGTTTTATTGAGTGCAGAGCAGGAACTTCACTTTTGGGGGCAAGGAATGCAGTTGGGAGCGGCTGACCATTCCTGGAGACCCCTGAGACTGGGAGAAAAGATAAAGGCAGCTGTGGTCAGTGTGACTCAGGTTGCAGGTTTGATTCCTGGTCAGGGCATTTACCTAGGTTGTGGGTTCGATCCCTGGTCGGGACCTGTATAGGAGGCAACCGATTGAAGTTTCTCTTTCCTGTTGATGTTTCTCTTTCTCTCTTTAAATTAATCAATTCACATATCCTCAGGTGAGGTAAAAAAAATGCTAGTCGTAAGCCTAAAGATCAAGTTAGTATCTTAACAGCAGAAGAGTATTTTTGCCTTACAAATGGAAGAATTTGTAGTTATGGCTGGGTTGGCCATTTTGTATCGGTGCCAAACCATTCATCAAAGAATAGCTTTTTAGTGCATGCTTGGCAGCAAACACAAGTAAAGGCCAAAGTAGTCAGTGTAGAATAACTTTTTAGTTTCATGGTTTATTCTAGAATAAACTGAGTTGAGTCGGCACTTCTGGTGCAAAAGCAGTGCTGGTTAAAACTACTGGTGCCTTAGCACAAATCAAGGCTGTGGCATCCAACTGTACCAGTAGACATGGCATTCTTCATGTGCTTTCAATAAATAAGTAAAAAAATTGCCCGCTTCCCTTAAGAATGCCCTTTGTGAAACAGTAAAAATGATGAATTATATTAAATCCTGACCCTTGACATATCTTTTTAGTATGCCAAGTGGTGAAATGGATGCACTTGTTCCATGTGGAGTACAACGGCTGTCTTGAGGTAAAGCATTTTGATTGGGTCATGAACTGAACTGGCCACTTCAAAACAATTTTCAGATGACGCCACCCAACATCCGCCGGAAGTGCTCAGAGGAGCTCCAGGGAACCGGCCTTGGCATCTGGTATCCTGGGCTTGGAGAATTGGGTGCTGCTGCTTCTCCACACGGAATCACTGCCCGTTGCTGAGATCATGGTGTTCTACTTCACCAGCAGCAGCGTTATTGTCTTGGAATACAGCGTAAAGCAAAAGTCCATGTTGTACCAGTGCTCAAGTGGAGTCGCATCTCCTGTTACTTCCAGCATTTACTGAGCGCAAAGGAAGGGCGCACCTGAACTCTCTGCTCTGCAGCCTCCTGTACTTGTTACTACTTTTAGCATCCTCCAGGCTTTTAATCAAGTTTAATTGTGCATGGGGGGTTTTATTAAAAAAATATATATCTATCTATATCTATATCTATCTATCTATCTATCTATCTATCTATCTATCTATCTATCTATATATCTTCTTCTCTTTCTCTTCAAGTAATGTAACATCAACACCTGGTGCTTTGTTGGGAGCTTTTAGATGGGAGCTCTTTATAGGGCTAGAGGGCAGTATGAAATTCATTGTGATTGGGAGGGGCTGTGATGAGGAGGGCCTCGTCCCTTTGGCTGAAAGCTAAATGCTGCCCATGGAATGACCTTTCTCTGGTGTGATTTAGAACTTATTTCCATGAGGCGATGACAGAAGCCCTACCACTAGTAAAACTGACTCGTCTCAGAGTGGGAGGTGGGAGGCCAGGGTAGAAACGGGTTTGGACAGAGGATTTAGGATGGCTCCTGAGAACTTGGACGCTCCTCTTTCTCCATGATGAACTGGAGCTATAACATGCAGCCTTCATAACAATGGGATAGGGTGAGGACAGAACTGGTGATGGGTGTATACTTAGCTTTAAGTTGGATTGATTAGATTTAATAGTGTTAAGAGGCATAACCTTGTAAAAGTGACACTTTTTGTATTTATCTCTAATGGGCCTCTGACTGGGCTTTGGTGGGGGTCAAGGCCAGTTTGTTTATAAGTTGAATTCATTCTGATGCTTGAGCCCTGCCTGTCCTTTGGAGCCATGGAGGTCAGTATGCTGTCTATTTGGCATCCCACTAACAATTAAGACTAGGCCACAGGGGAGATTGTCAATATTTTGTGTGGCAAGAAAAGCCACATTTTGTCTTTGCACTCTGGATGCTGAAATCTTCCTGTGTAACATAGCTACATCTAGATAAATATGAGTGTTTTCTCTTATTAAAATTATTTCCAATGTCTATAAAAATGTGTTCTTCTATAGAATGTTTATGGCCCATATTGACACTTGTCTGTAAAATACATATTTGAAATAATATTTGGAAAAAAAGTAAACAGTTTAAAAAAAATTCCAGGTTGTAATTATGATGTTTAAAAGAATTAAGCATTTCATAGCCAGCCAAGTAATTTGTTTATTTACCCTGAAATAATACTTATTTTGAGTTGTAGACCCAGAATTCAGGTTTCTCCATTATAGACTCAGTAACTTATTATGTAACAGGACTGCCCATTCAAACCACCTGCTTTCCAGTGAGATTCTGAATAGAAGATATATTTTTATTGATGTGTATAAGAGAACCCCAGCAGGAAGGAAGAAAAGAACAAAGCCCGCAGGCCAGGAGGCATAAGGATTCACGTTTTAACCACACCCAGAGCTGTACGTGCAGCATTCTTATTCTTGTTCTAACCCAACGACAGCGACCTCCAACAGATCTATCTGTAATAGCACCTTGGGACTGTGGCTAAAACCAGAAGACTCTAGTGTTTCTATTTATCTCAAGTTGGGGTATGGGGTTGAACTGGAAAACTCCCGTTATTAATTGAAAAATTAATAATAAAGAATATTTTTAAAAATTTTATTTATTGGAGAGAGAGAGAGAGAGAGAGAGAGAGAGAGAGAGAGAGAGAGAGAGAGAAGAGAAATGCCGATTTGTTGCTCACTTATTTATGCACCCATTGGTTGATTCTTGTATGTGCCCTGACTGGGACTGAACCCGCAACCTTGTCTATTGGGATGATGCTCTAACCAACTGAGCTACTTGGCCAAGGCTGGACACTACTTTTTTTCTCCAATAGAGAACCATTTTTGCTTCACAGAATGACAGACACACTATGGTTATTCATATCTGGAGAATTGGAATACATTTTCTAAAACAACAACAAGTGAGTCTGTGACTTCAAGGAAAAAACTAATGGTATTTGTTGCCAAATAACTTGTATCCACCACCATGAGCCTGATACCTTCTCAGTACTTAGGAATAGCCAGTAGGACTTTGATACTGTATAGTGAAGTGTGTTAACATTGGGAAGCTCTGCATAAATCCCTGGACCAATATTTTCCAAAAGATCAATGCAGGAAATTACAAACCATGCAGGGGTAAAAAATCAATTCAAAGCATTAGATAGACCAGTGGGTTTTAATGTAATGGGGTCTGAAAGCCATCGATATGGCTTCAGTTCTGCATGGGAACTAACCTTAAAGAAACTACCATGTGTTAAGTTTTGGACATTAAAAACTGGTATCTGGAATCATCTGAAAAGGCTTTTATTTTTTTAATATATATTTTTATTGATTTCAGAGAGGAAGGATGAGGGAGAGAGAGATAGAAACATCCACGATGAGAAAGAATCATGGATTGGTTGTCCCCTGCAAGTCCCCTACTGGGGATTGAGCCCACAACCCAGGCATGTGCCCTTGACCGGAATCGAACCTGGGACCTTTCAATTCGCAGGCCGACACTCTATCCATTGAGCCAAACTGGGGTGAAAAGGCTTTTAAAATACCAAACCCTTTTCCCACTGTTTTGCTGTGTGAGTTTGTATTTTCTTCATATACTTCAATCAAAACAACAAACAGATCAAGTCCAAAAGCAGATGTTAACATGTTATTTGGCTTTAAATGAATTAAGATGTTAAACATTTCTCATCCAGCTGGAGTGGCTCAGTGGTTGAGCGTTGACCTATGAACCAGGAGGTCATGGTTTGATTCCTGGTCAGGGCACATGCTCAAGTTGCAGGCTCGATCCCCAGTGTGGGGTGTGCAGGAGGCAACCAATCGATGATTCTCTCTCATCATTGATGTTTCTATCACTCCCTCTCCTTTCCTCTCTGAAATCAATAAAACTATATTAAAAAAAACACACATTTCTCAGTTTTGCTTTCTAATACAGCAAAATATTCTTAGATATAAGCCACATAAACAAAAGCTCTTTATAGCCCTAAATTTTTAAGAGTTTAAAGGAGTCCTAAGACCAGGAAACTTGAGAATTGCTGCCTTATGCGTATTAACTTGAACTTGGCAGGAGCAGTATAATCTTGACTTAGAAAAGCTATATGCTGTAGGTGATTAGAAGTGTTTTGTTTTGCTTCTGTTTTTAAAGTCCATGCATTGTTAAAGCAATCCCATAATAGGGACAGTAGTGCCGCTTGGTGGTTAATAATTGGGTCCTGAAGGGGTGGTGGCTGCCTTGGGTAAATTCGATAGTTCAGTAAAGCTCTCCACACCTGTGAGCATCAAATGTTAGCTATTAATAGTAGTGGAATAGGATGAATTAACTCAATTATGAATTGTCCACATTATTAAACTAAAAAGCTTTATATGCAATTAGAAATTTGTACCTCCGTCATGCCTTCAACTCCTTAAAGAAGGGAAAGAAGAGATGAATAGAGTTGTACCTATTTCATATCTTCAGTTTGCCTTTCCCTGACTGTAGTCTACTGAACCTTTAAAAACAAACAAAAAACAAACCCTTTTAAATTGTGGCCATTTATTATTTTGCTTTTGGAATTGAGAACTCTCCTTGAGTTTCAACTGTTCTGGTAGATCTAATTTCTTGGCTTCCTCATGATCCCCTTGAACTTGCTGAAATAGGTGACTTTGAGAATCAAAGTTCTTACCTGGTCTCAGGTGTCAAGATTGGCTGCAAAATGGTCTCCCAAAGGTCTCCTAAGGGATGCTTGAAGGCAGCTCGGGCCTTTTCGTAACATGGCACACCCTGGATGCCTGAGCATGGAGCCAGAGATGTGTCAGTGAGGGTTCTTTCCTGCTTGTTTGGGAAAGTTAGCTGGGACGAAGGGCCTCGGGACCTTTGTATGTAGGACTCCATCTGATACTGGGGAACTGTCGGATCAAGCCACTGATCTGACAGAAGTACCCACACTTCCACCCACCTTATTTCTTTGTCCTAAAGAACTAAACCTTTTGTGGCTCATAAAAGGGTGTTAAAGCATATGTTTTCAGAAGATTGGTGTTTTTTCCCCCCTATAATTTGGACTTTAAGGATTACAAAAAAGCTGCTACTCCTGGCATTTTAATTTAGAATTACTGTTATCTAACTCAAGACACTGAGTTGAGTGTGGTAGTAGGCTAAATTCAGATCCTAAACTGGAAATGTCTTCAACTCTGGTTACCTTTTCTCCTTTCATGGTGTACAATATACAATGGTTGAGATCTGGGTTATCTCTTTTGAGGGGTAGGGCACCAGAGTCAGCTCTGAAGGTTCATCTGCCAGTGCTGCTGGAAGTCTTACAACAGAGGGCGGTGGAGGCCACGGGGCTGTGTGCAAAGTGCAATCGGCCTGACACTAGAGGGTGGGAAGTTTGCAAGATGTGGGGCTCTGATGTACTCTTGTGACACACTTACCTGGTTGTTGGGGATGGAATGAGGAAAATGGAAGCCCTTTGTGCATTGTCCAGTCTCAATCCATGTGTGATTGGACCATCTTTTTAAAAAAAATATATTTTTTATTGATTTTAGAGAGGAAGGGAGAGGGAGAGACATAGAAACATCCATGATGAGAGAGAATCATTGACCCCCTCCTTCCTACATGCTCCCTACTGAGGTTTGAGCCCGCAAACCCTGGCATGTGCCCTGACCGGGAATTGGACTGTGACCTCCTGGTTCATAGGTCAGTGCTCAACCACTGAGCCACTCCAGCAGGGCTAATTGGACCATCTTGACCTCTTGAGGCTAGAACTGATTTCATGGTCAGTCAGTGCAAAAGCTGAGGAAGAGGAGGAGCCAGATTGAAATCAAATATGCATAATCTGGGAAGAAAATAGAAAATGACTTTTCTAAATGATTTTTTCTAAAGTGATGGCATTGAAGCAGAAACTAGTCACAGCTTACTGAATATTGCTGAGGGCCATTTTACCCTAACCATCTGCTTTTCTAGTCTGGTTCATTCTAAAGATAACATCGGAGTGTTACACAGCACTATGTTATTGTTATTTTTTAAAGTATATATTTTTTGATTTCAGAGAGGAAGGGAGAGAGATAGAAACATCAATGATGAGAGAATCATTGATCGGCTACCTCCTGCACGCCCTAGCATGTGCCCTGACAGGGAATCGAACCTTGACATCCTGGTTCATAGGTTGACGCTCCACCACTGAGCCGTGCTGGCCAGGTGGCACTGTGTTATTTAACCTGGGACCTATTTGTGCTCTGTGTTGGTGCACAGACAGGTTGATAACAGTTGTCAGTGTTAAAGCCTTCTCTAGGATCCGCTGACGTAGTGTTTCTGGTGTGTATGACTCTATGTAGTAAGGTCCGCGGTGACAGGAGAGCCTAGTTAATGTCAGCATTGTGCACTTCCAATTCTAAATCTCCATCCAGCCTTTGTTTGCCTGCACTTTGCATGAGGAGTGTTTTATCCCCTTTTCACAGGGCTCTGCTCCCAATGGGCTTCTTGACCGGCACACTCAGCAGTCTCATTAGTTCAGTTCATGAATCCAAAACATGGCTTTGCTCGTGAACTGACAATCTTTTTTAAAAAATTCTTTATTTTATTTATTTATTTATTTATTTATTTTTTATTGCTTAAAGTATTACAAAGGGTATTACATATGTGTCCTCCCCCCCCCCCCGCCCTTGACAATCCCCTGGCCTCCCCTACCCCCCAGTGTCTTATGTCCATTGGTTATGCTTATATGCATGCATACAAGTCCTTCGGTTGATCTCTTACCCACCTCCCTCCTGCCCCCCCAACCCTCCCTGGCCTTCCCGCTGCAGTTTGACAATCTGTTTGAGGCAGCTCTGCCTCTGTATCTATTATTGTTCAAAAGTTTATAATGGTCTCTATTATCCATGAATGAGTGAGATCATGTGGTATTTTTCCTTCATTGACTGGCTTATTTCACTTAGCATAATGCTCTTCAGTTCCATCCATGCCATTGCAAATGGTAAGAGTTCCTTCTTTTTTACAGCAGCATAGTATTCCATCATGTAGATGTACCACAGTTTTCTAATCCATTCATCTACTGATGGGCACTTAGGCTGTTTCCAGATCTTAGCTATGGTGAATTGTGCTGCTATGAACATATGGGTGCATATATCCTTTCTGATTGGTGTTTCTGGTTTCTTGGGATATATTCCTAGAAGTGGGATCACAGGGTCAAATGGGAGTTCCATTTTCAGTTTTTTGAGGAAACTCCATACTGTCTTCCATAGTGGCTGCACCAGTCTGCATTCCTACCAGCAGTGCACGAGTGTTCCTTTTTCTCCACATCCTCTCAGCACTTGTCGTTTGTTGATTTGTTGATGATAGCCAGTCTGACAGGTGTGAGATGGTACCTCATTGTTGTTTTGATTTGCATCTCGCGGATGATTAGTGACTTTGAACATGTTTTCATATGTCTCTTGGCTTTCTGAATATCCTCTTTTGAAAGGTGTCTATTTAGGTCCTTTGTCCATTTTTTGATTGGATTGTTTATCTTCCTTTTGTTAAGTTGTATGAGTTCCCTATAAATTTTGGAGATTAGGCCCTTATCAGATATGACATTGGCAAATATGTTTTCCCACGCAGTGGGTTTTCTTGTTGTTTTGTTGATGGTTTCTTTTGCTGTGCAGAAGCTTTTTGTTTTGATGTAGTCCCATTTGTTCATTTTCTCTTTAGTTTCAAGTGCCCTAGGAGCTGTATCAGTGAAGAAATTGCTTCGGCATATGTCTGAGATTTTGTTGCCTTTGGATTCTTCTAGAATTTTTATGGTTTCCCGTCGTACATTTAAGTCCTTTATCCATTTTGAGTTTATTCTTGTGTATGGTGTAAGTTGGTGGTCTAGTTTCATTTTCTTGCATATATCTGTCCAATTTTCCCAACACCATTTATTGAAGAGACTGTCTTGGCTCCATTGTATGTTCTTGCCTCCTTTGTCAATATTAATTGAGCATATTGGTTTGGGCCGATTTCTGGGCTCTCTATTCTATTCCATTGATCTATATGCCTGTTCTTGTGCTAGTACCAGGCAGTTTTGAGAACAGTGGCTTTGTAATACAGCTTGATATCTGGTATTGAGATCCCACCTACTTTGTTCTTTCTCAGGATTGCTGCAGCTATTCGGGGTCTTTTTTTATTCCAGATGAATTTTTGGAGAGTTCGTTCTAGATCTGTGAAGTATGCCGTTGGTATTTTAATGGGAAGTGTGTTGAATTTATAGGTTGTTTTGGGTAGTATGGACATTTTAATGATGTTGATTCTACCAATCTATGAACACGGTATGTTCTTCCCTCTGTTTATGTCTTCCTCTATCTCTTTTTCCAACATCCTGTAGTTTTCTGAGTAGAGGTCTTTTACCTCTTTAGTTAAGTTTATTCCTAGGTAGCTTAATTTTTTTGGTGCAATGGTAAATTGGATTGTTTTTATAATCTCTCTTTCTGAAAGTTCACTATTGGTGTATAGAAATGCCTCAGATTTCTTGGGGTTAATTTTGTATCCTGCTATAAAATTCTTTATTTTTGAAAGTGTTACACATGTCTCCTTTTCCCCCCATTGACCTGTCCCCATCCGCTCCCTAGTGACCTGACAATCTTTTATATATATATATATATATATATATATATATATATATATATATATATATTTTATATATTTTATTGATTTTTTATAGAGAAGCAGGGAGAGGGATAGAGAGTTAGAAACATCAATGAGAGAGAAACATCGATCAGCTGCCTCCTGCACACCCCCCACTGGGGATGTGCCCACAGCCAAGGTACATGCCCTTGACCAGACTCGAACCCGGGACCCTTCAGTCCGCAGGCCAATGCTCTATCCACTGAGCCAAACCGGTCGGGGTGAGCTGACAATCTTAATGTTAATTCTGGTTAAGGAGTTTGTGTTATGAGGGCTTGGGACATATAGGTTCCATAATGAACTCTGCTCCTTTTTTCTTACAGGGTATTTGAGAAAATGCCAGTCCTTAGGATGCTGCAGCGAGTTGTGGGCCAGATGCTGCAGAGCCCCGCCTGTGGCTGTAGGGCAGCTGCCCTGCCCGGCCGGGTCCTGGGCACCTCCCCTTGGCAAATTCCAGCAAATGCCAACTGCCACTCTGCTTCTCTATCTGAAACAGACCGGCCGCGGATCTTCATTACAGGTTGAGTTTGTGGCTTGATTATTTTATCTTCTGTGCAGCTTCTGTGTGATTGTGTATTTGTTTTTGGAATGTTTGACATGCTATCAGCTAACATTTATTAATCATAGACTACCTTTTCCTCCCGAATATTGAAGATCTCTAATCTTTATTTGTTTTCCCTGTCATAATTTTTGTTGTTGTTGTTAATTCTCACCCAAGGATGTTTTTGCCCATTGATTTTCAAAGAGAGTGGAAGGGAGGAAGGGATAGGGGAGAAGAGAGAGAGGAAGAGAGAGAAACATCAATGTGAGAGAGGCACATCAATTGGTTGCCTCTTGCCCATGCCCTAAGTGGGGCCAGGGATTGAGCCTGCAACCCAGGTATGTGCCCTTGACCTGGAATCAAACCCTTCGTTGCATGGGCTGACACTCCAACCATTGAGCTTCACTGGCCAGGGCTCCCTGCTATAATTTTTAATTATCTGAGGGAGGAACTATTTAGCTGGGGGTCCAAAAGCTGTTGTGGATCTCAGTTCCACTGCCTTATTAGGATCGTCTTGGGAGCAAAGGTGCAGGATGAAAGCATGGATTCTGAAACCAGGCGCATCTTTTCTTGTTGAAATTTCTCAACCTAAACTCGGTGTCATTCATCCCAAGCAGTTACTACATGTTTGTGTGTTGGAGACAGAGAAGATAAGTTAGGGCCTGCCTGGAGGAGCTCACCCCCATCATCTCATGTTACCATCCATCTCATTGTCACCAGACTTGCTCCCTGATCCTCCTTATCCCTGTACACCCAATGCCTGATTTTGTACCCGCCTCACTGCAAACTTCACTCCCACGTACTTCCAGCCAATCCAAGCCCATCTGATTTAATTGACATGTTTATTTCCTTCTTGCCAGGTTTTCTTCCCTTGGCTTACATTCCTCACAGTGTGTGTGTGTGTGTGTGTGTGTGTGGGTGTGTGTGTGTGTGTGTGTTTCTTTTACTGCTTCTTTCTCTTCTTCTGCTGTGAATAGGTTTCAAGTGTTATAGGTTCCCCTCTGCACTTTCCTCTCTGATTTGCTCAGCTTGTTGTCTGCTGTTTTACTCCCTCCTACTTTCACTAACGAAGCATCTTCCAGGGCCCATGTGAGCATCAGTGGGCCTGGTTTCAGTCCCATGTTAACCTGTGCTTACAAGAAATCCCACTTTCTGTATCTTCCTGCCTCATTCATTTCTCCCAAATGAAATTTATGGTATGTTCCTTCAAATGTGCTCCCAGCACCGCCCCCTCTCCCCCTGCCCCCTGCCCAGCTCTCCCATTTCTATCAGTGACATTTTAATGCCATTTTATTGATTTTAATGCCTTTTTGTTGATTCAATTATCTGCCCCTTTTTTCAGATACCTTCTTGGTTTGTCCCCCCTCTTTCTCCTTTCACATCCCACTCCAGTTTTGATGGAGGATGGGGTCCTGGGAAATCCCACCAGAGGCCAAGACAAACTGTATATTTGCGTATTTTAACACTTGTAGTAGACAAGCTTCAGAGCCATTGAAAAACGAAGGCAAAGCTGGGAACAAATTTCTGGCCCGAGGAGCTGGGAGGTTGTCGGCTTCCTTGTGACTTTTCTCTTCCTACACCCTTTCTTCCCTTTAGGGACTTTGTGCTGGAGAGAGGGTTGTCTCTGAAACTAATCTTAGCTGTATCGATTTCTATATTCACTTGGAGGAGGTAATTCAATTCTATCAGGCCAACCTGGGACTTTATCTAATTAGATAAGATTATAACTATAGCCTATTCCATTATTCCATTTTGGGAATAATTGCTTTGGTTAGATTTGGATTAAAGTTTTACTTTTTCTCCCCTTTATCTAGGGGGTCTTGGCCAGCTTGGAGTGGGGCTTGCTACCTTGTTAAGGTAAGAGCCTTAAAAGCTGAAATTTGAAATCTGAGTTCTTCAGTATAGGACGTTGGTCTTTGGTACCATTTAACCATTTAATCTTTTCCCTCCCCTTCCTGTTTTGAAGATACCATATCTAAAGTGGCTGTTTAGAATACATTTCATTTGGCCTCTTAATATCATAGACATTTGGCTCAACATCTCCCACACTGGTCCTTTGCGCCCTCTCTTTTCTCACTTAGACAGAGTAAGACACCTAACTCCAAATGAATCACTTGATTTTTAGATGTTTTGGGGCAGAGGGAAGTACGTGTAGAAACTGACAAGGAACAGTGTGGGATTTAGAGGGAGTGGGATGAAAAAATAAGAGCAAGGAAAGAAGAATGGGGAGGGAGAGGTAAAAACTTATGGGTACAGGGAAGAAATTGATGGCAAACATAGGGATGATAAGAGGTGAAAGTAGGAACAGAAGATGGGGGTATGAAAAGGGAGAGAGAGGCCTGAGTGTGGTCAGAACTGAGGGTGTGTGTGTTTGGGAAGAAGAGGGATAAAAGGCATGAAAAAAAAGGGGATTCAGAGGCTGACCGCAAGTTACAGTTCTTATTTGAAAGACTGTTTTCATAGAACCAATTATATCCTCGCTGTACCAACTCATGTGTATTGATTTTCCCTTCAGGAAACAATTTGGGAAGGACAATGTGATTTTGTCTGACATAAGAAAACCCCCCGACCAGGTGTTCCATAGTGGTGAGAGATCATTGCTTTTGTTTTTTTCTTTACTTTTCAAAGTGCAGTTAGAGAAGCAGCTCATGAAATCTGTGTGCCACAGCTCTTAACCAGGTGTGTGCATTAAAGAAGGAGAAGTATTGAGGCACAGATGTGTCCTTGGTAGTTCTGTAAAATGTCTATAGTTATGCTGCTGCTCATTTAAGTGTGACAAGAATAGGAGAGTTCTGAATGTAAAGTTTTGGAATAACATCTTTGGCTATCATGTGGCATAGTATCTTTGGAATAAAAGCATTGATTACTGTTTTTTTAATATATGTATTTTATTGATTTTAGAGAGGAAGAGAGAGAGAAACATCAATGATGAGAATCATTGATCAGCTGCCTCCTGCACGCCCCCTTTTGGGGATCGAGTGCGCAACATGGGCGTGTGCCCTAACCAGGAATCTAACCTGCAACCTTCTGGTTCATAGATCTACACTCAACCACTGAGCCACACCGGCTGGGCAATTCCTGTCTTTTTGAGTTTTTAGTAAACTTATTGGCTCAGAGAGCTAGCAAACAAAACTAAAATCCTATAATGAGGAACTTTAAAAATTTGGAGAAAATAATCCTCATATTTCAACATAGACTTGCTCTTAAACTACTGTGTATACACACACACACACACACACACACACACACACACACACCTCAAACTCATCTAACTCCACTAAATCAGAAATGTTTTTATAGTGTCTTCTAGTCCTTTCTGTTTCAATACCATCCTTTTGCTGTTTATGGAGGGGAAGAATGGTAATTTGCTATAATGGGAAAATTGGCATTGAATAAAATCAGCTTTACCTCCAAATCAACCGGGTATTATAAATTCATGATTTCTGGTTCTTCTATACCAGTGATTTTCAACCTTTTACATCTCATTGTACACATAAACTAATTACTAAAATTCTGTGACACTCCAAAATATATATTTTTGCCTATCTGACAAAAAGAATAGGTATAGTTTTCATTCATTCACACCAGATGGCTATTGTGTTGGCTGTTGCCATTTTTTAAAAATATATTTTTATTGATTCCAGAGAGAGGAAGAGAGAGGGGAGAGAGAGATAGAAACATCAATGATGAGAGAGAATCACTGATTGGCTGCCTCTTGCATGCCCCCAAATAACCCTGGCATGTGCCCTTGACTGGAATCAAACCCAGGACCCTTCAGTCTGCAGGCTGATACTCTATGCATTGAGCCAAACTGAATAGGGCCATTTTTTTTTTTTTCAGTTGACAATCTAAGGGAAAAGAGATCACTGCCCCAGACTAAATAGTCAGGTATTGCATGTTTTAAAATTTCTTGTGGCATATTGGTTGAAAACCACTGTTCTGTACCATGGTATTTTGTTTTGGTTTTTAAACCCATTTCTTTCTTCCTTTAAAAATACCTAACTTTTAAGCAGAATGCAATCACTCTGAATGTAGGGTTGGTGTTAACAATGCTGACTGGATCCAATTGCCTGGTTGTGACCATATTTCTCCCACTTACTCTGATTCTGGCAAGTTCTTAACCTCTCTGTGCCTCAGTTTCCTCATCAGTAAAATGTGTCTACCTCAGAGGCGGTGTGAGAGCTACATATACAGAAAGCCCTTAGAGCAGTGCCTGCAAGTCTAAGTCCTTATAAGCATTAGCTGTTGTCAACTGTGAGGTGGTTGTAGCTGGCGATTCTTCCATAGTAAAATGCCCAATAGTGTCGAAGTGGTTCAGTTACCAAGTTGGTATTAATGGAATTCACAGCTCAAGGAGTGGGGAGGACCATTTAGCTTTTCAAACCCCCAACTTCTCACTTTTGTGGTTTCACCATGTTCCTTGTAGGCCCATTTATTCATTCCGACGTTCTGGATTACAAGCATCTTCGAGAGATAGTGGTAAATCACCGCATCACCTGGCTGATCCACTATAGCGCTGTGCTCAGTGCGGTCGGAGAAGCAAACGTACCCTTGGCAAAAGCGGTAAATATCACAGGTAAGTCTCTGGACCTTGCCCAGTATTTGTCGATGTTTCCCGTTCTTCAGCAAGGGGTTGTTCAGTTGTGATACTGTCTGTTGCTTTCAGGATTGCATAACGTTCTGGATGTTGCCTTGGAACACAATTTGCGATTGTTTGTGCCCAGCACGATCGGAGCTTTCGGACCTACTTCTCCCCGGGACCCAACCCCTGATCTCTGCATTCAGAGACCCAGGACGATCTACGGGGTGTCCAAGGTCCACGCCGAGCTCATGGGAGAAGTACGTATCGTTTGGCAAGATGACTCAGTGTTTTCTTTTTTGTTCTTTTGCCTCAGACGCCTGCTGGTTTATCCTTGGGGGGCTTCCCCTTCCCCCATCCCATCCCCCAGAAATGCTCATAAACTGATTATGATTGCAAAACAGCATGTTCAGATAGCTCTGGAAGAACTCAGCCCTCAGCCATATGGTACCACTTACACTTCCTAGAGGCCCTCAAATGGCATTTGCTGCCCTTTTGTTTGTTCTCCCATTATTGGTAGTTATTGTTGGTAACTTTAAATAATTTTTTTAATCCTCACCTGAGGATATGCTTTTTATTTTATTTATTCATTTTTAGAGAGAGGGAGAGAGGGAGAGAGAAACAATGATTCTTGCCTCCTACAGGGGCCCAACTGGGGATTTTTTTTTAAAAAAATATTATATTATTGATTTCAGAGAGGAAGGGAGAAAGAGAGAAAGATAGAAACATCAATGATGAGAGAGAATCATTGATTGGCTGCCTCATTCACAACCCTCAGTGATCGAGCCTGCAACCTGGGCATGTGCCCTGGCCAGGAATCAAATCGTGACCTGGTTCATAGGTTGATGCTCAGCCACTGAGCCATGCTGGCTGGGCCCAACTGGGGATGAAAACCACAACCTAGGTATGTGCCCTAATCAGCAGTCAAACCCACAACCTTTTGATATATGGGATGATGCTCCAATCAACTGAGCAAACTGCCAGGGCTGGTTTTATTCTTTTATACTCTGTGTCTTTTTTGTACCATATAGCAAATTTTAGTTGGTGTCTGATCCTTCAGCTGATGTCACAGTCGTTGCTCTCCAGTCACCCACTGTCCTTCCCTGTACTCTTTCCAGTGCTGCTGTGCAGGACAATAAGCAGGGACTCCTTCCCAAAGAAAGGGTGGAAATCCCTACTGGGGGCTGAGTTATTATTTACTATGTTGATGTAACCCCAGGATGATGATTCTTTGAAGATACAAGTTGAAGTTATTTATTAAAGAAAAATGAGAGTCTGTTAGAAATTCTAGAGTCTTCCTTTCCTTCAGGAGAATTTTAATATTACTGATTAGGATGGTATTTCAGAAAAAGGCTGTTATTTCTTTGTATTGCTCTATCTGATTTAAAAGATTCTTTTTAAACTAAGTTTCCTTCCTTTTGTAGTATTATTATTACCGGTATGGGTTAGATTTCCGATGCCTGAGATATCCTGGCATCATTTCGGCTGACTCCGAACCTGGAGGAGGAACAACTGGTAAGTGTGGCTTCCTATTTCTTTCTCTTTAAGAAAAAAAAAAAAAAGGCGGGGGTATTGATTTTTAGAAAGAGAGAGGAAGGGAAAGAGTGAGAGAGGAACATCAATGTGAGAAGAGAAACATAGATCGGCTGCCTCCTGCATGCCCACTACTGAAGATTGAGCCTGCAGCACAGGCATGTGCCCTGATGGGGAATCAGAGACCGTTTGGTGCATGCGATGATACTCATCCAACTGAGCCACACAGGCAGGGTTCCTATTTCTTTTGTTTGTAAGATAGGGAATAGGATGATGGCCCTGCAGTCAGATGTATGCTGACTGGGGTTTCTGCGTCCTCTCCAGGAAGTGCATCTGAGAAGCTCATCGAACACAATTGACTCACACTTGCTAAGGGCAGCTTATGTCCGTGTTGGAAATCCAGCTCAGGACGGGCCACTGGGGGCACAGTGCTGGAATCAAACAGTTAATAGTCAAGAACAAATTTGTTACCCACAGTGTAGGGAGACATATGTAAAAGGAACATAAGCATTTATCATTATTATTATTAATTTGGACCCAAGCACTCATTATATTTCCTAACTCCTACATTAGAAATCCTTCCCTTATGAAGGGTCCTGAGATACACTATAAAAGATACTTGAAAAATCTGAGGGATTTAAAAAGAGGCTTTGGTTTTTGTTAAAAAGTTTTTTTTTAAAGTTTTTCCTAGTCCTGGCTAGATAGCTCAGTTGGTTGGCGGTTCAATCTCCAGTCAAAGCACATTCCAATGAATGCATAGCTAGGTGGAACAAGTCAATATTAACAATAATTACTAATTTTAATTAATTAATAATTAAAATAAAACACTTTTGCCTTAGTGTGGTGCTTCTCCAAGTATGGGAACCCCTGTGTATCCCTGAGACCTTTTCAAAGGGTCCAAGAGGTTGAAACTATTTTCATATCAATCGTAAGCTGTTATTTGCCCCTTTCACTCTCCTTTCCAAGCGCACTGGGGAGTTTTCCAGGGGCTGCGTGATGTGTGCTAGCACAGCAGACTGAATGCAGAAGCAGATAGGGGACAGTAGTCTTCTCTTAACCAGACAGTAAAGAGATTTTTCAAAGCATAAAACATGCCATTCTTCTCACTAAATTTTCTTTTGTTTGGAAAATATGTCCTTTTTCATATAAAATGTCATACATGTGAATATATAATGGTCTGTTATTGTCATTTTAAAATGTAATATTTAAACATTTTTTCTCAGTTAATTCCTGATACAGTCAATATTAGTATAATTCACATGAAAAATACCTCATTGGAGGTCCTCAGTGGTTTTTTTTTAGCATAGAATGGGCCCGGCCAGCATGGCTCAGTGGCTGAACATCAACCTATGAACTAGGAGGTCACAGTTCAATTCCCAGTCAGGGTACATGCCTGGGTTGTGTGCTCGATCCCTGGTGTGGGGTGTGCAGGAGGCAGCTGACCAATGATTCTCTCTCATCATTGATGTTTCTATCCCTCTCTCCCTCTCTCTTCCTCTCTGAAATAAATAAAAATACATTTAAAAAAAAGAAAGAGAGAGCATAGAGAGGTTCAGAGACTAAGATGTTTGAGAACCACTGCCTTAATCCAAGAAGCTCACTCATGATTTTTTCCTAAGAAGACCCACTGACAGGATTTTCTTTCAGACTATGCAGTCCAGATTTTCCACGATGCAATCAAGAATGGCAAATTCGAGTGCTACCTGAAACCTAGCACGAGGCTACCGATGATGTACCTTGATGACTGCCTCAGGGCCACCCTGGAATTCATGGAGGCCCCGGTAGAGTCCCTCTCTAGTCGGACTTACAACATCAATGCCATGAGCTTCTGCCCCGAGGAGCTGGCCCAGGAGGTTCTTAAGCACATACCAGAATTCCAGATCACGTACAACGTGGATTCTGTTCGACAGGCCATAGGTTGGTACATCATTGCAAACCCTGTCAAACTGAGGTTATGCTTCACTCTGCACTGAGTCCCTTGAGGACATACTAGTAATCAGTGGAGGATAAGTAGAGCTTGAAGCCTTCCTGAGGGTCTTGGCACCTTCTGGAGAAGGAGTTGTTGAGCCATAGCCCACAGAGGCTGCGATTTTGGGAAATGGGTGGAATAAAGTGGGTGGAATAGTTTCATTCCAAATAAACAGCTTGTCAGCATTTCACCATTTTACAGTTTGAACATAAAACAAGCAGACATAGTAGGAAAGGAGCAAATACTGTGACCGTGCCACTCTGTAGCTCTGAGCACCTTTGCCTGTAAGATTCCTACCTTATGGGTTTGCATGAGATTTTAATAGTGTGTGACAATTCACAGTGCCTGACAGTAGACGTATAATACAGTCTTCTAATCTAAGAGGGCGACTGTGTATGCATATAGTAGCTGCTCTGGTTTGCTCAAAGGGGGAATTTCAAAGAGGCAATTTATTTTATGGTATCTTGTATGATAGACCATTATATAAAGTACTAGAAGCCCGGTGCACAATAATTTGTGCAATGGCAAGGGGGGGTGGGTCCCTCAGCCCAACCTGTGCCCTCTCACAGTCTGGGACCCCTCAGGAGATAACCACCTGCTGGCTTAGGTCCACTCCCCTGGTGGCAGATGGCACGCCCAATCCCACGGTGGTGTCTGCCCCGTCTCCCCCGGTCGCAGATGGCAGGCCCGGATCCCGCGTTAGTCGGGCGGTGGCTCGGGATTGCGCTGCTGCCCACCCTGCCTGCCCGACCCTGCACACGGCAGGCCAGGATCTCCCGCTGGGGTGGCCATCAGCTGGGGCTGCGCAGCAGGATCTGCCTGCAGTATGCAAATTAGCTGCCATCTTTGTGGGTGGTTAATTTGCATATCACGCTGATTAGCCAATGAGAGGTGTAGCGAAGGTATGGTCAATTACCATGTTTGTCTATTATTAGATAGGATTCTAGACCTTTTTGCAATTCTAGAGCCTGAAAAACTTAAGCTACTCTTCTGTACCTTTTCCTAGCGGATAGTTGGCCGATGAACTTCGATGACAGCAATGCCCGTAAGGACTGGGGTTGGAAACATGATTTTGACCTTCCACAGCTGGTGACAACAATGTTGAGCTTCATTGGTTCCCATAGTAGAGTTGCCCAAGCTAACTGAAGGACTCGAAAGGAAGAGCTTGTGTATCCTGGACAGCTTTCCAGGGAAGATCATAATGACCCCAAGGTCATAAAACCAAGGACCTAGTGTATCCAGAGTCGAGGCCTAATTAAACTAAGTTCATATTGAATTGCTGGGTGGAGAATTGAGTTGGCTTTAGCATTTTAAAAATATTGCTCTGGTGGTTGAACTTCTAAATCTTTGCTGTGTACCTAAACTTGTCCAAACACTCATATCACAGAATGAATACTTAAGTCATAACAATTTCCATTTCCTTAAATAAGATGAAATGACTATTTCTGGGAAGGTGGAAGTATGTGACACTTTGTGTTTAATTAAATTCAATTTAAATATCACTTCGAAGTCTCTATTCTCTTGACTAGAGACCAAAAATTATATTTTAAAGACTATATCAAAGATGATCCCCATATTTAAAAGTACTCTTTACTATCCCATCAGAATATAAAACATGTTTGATATGTTTATTAATCCCATGTTTATAGTGTTCAAAAGATTTTAACACTTCTTCAAAAATTATCACTTCTCATATATTTCTGTAAGAAGGTATATCTGTAGGAAATTAAGGATAGCAAAGACGATGTAACCAGTGAAGGGTAGTGCCTCTCTTATTTTGATTGCCTCCCTGTTAGAGAGCTAAGTGGTAATTAGCAGGAGTATAATTCCCTTACCTGGCAATGTCTATCTCCCAGAGGAGCTTATCTAAATATTCAGGTTTCTGGGCTCACCTCTTCAATTGGCTCAAATGGGGATGGGCATCTAAGTGCTGCCAGTTGTCCTATTGCAGCTCAGGCCCACTAGTTTATACCAATTCCAAACACTATTTTCTGAGAACTTTTTGTTACAGCCTTTGTTTTATGCACTCTTAGATTGAGGCTTCAAAAGAGCTACTCTGAAGCTATATAATAAAAACCTAATATGCAAATCAACTGAATGGTGGAACAACTGGTCGCTATAATGCATGCAGGTGTTGAGCATGTGCCCCCCCCCCCCACCGCCCCCGCCCAGAGGTGACCAGCAGCGGTGATCAGGGGGTGGGGCTGGCCAGCAGGCGGGGCCAGGCAGCCAGCCAAAAAGGGTGCCAGCTGCGCACCTCCCCATCCCCATCACCCCACAGATGGCCCTGATCACCGGCCAGGCCTACGGACCCTACCCTATATATTGGGAACAGTCTCTTAGATTTAAAAGTTAAAATCTGTCAAGGCTTCTTTAACACTGAAAAAAAAAAACAGGATGATGCAGCAATGACACGCATGCTGTGGCTTGTACATTTAAAAAAAATATATATATTATTGATTTTTTACAGAGAGGAAGGGAGAAGGATAGAGAGTTAGAAACATAAATGAGAGAGAAACATCGATCAGCTGCCTCCTGCACACTCCCTACTAGGGATGTGCCCGCAGCAACCAAGGTACATGCCCTTGACCGAAATCAAACCTGGGACCCTTCAGTCCACAGGCCGATGCTCTATCCACTGAGCTAAACCAGGTAGGGCTGGCTTGTACATTTTGTGGTCATCCCTGATTCTGACATTTATAACTGTGTGACAAAGGCAATTACTTAACTTCTTTCTGCTTTAGTTTTTCCACTCATAAGATGAAGAAAATGGTACTACTGCCTCAGAAGGATCATGTTATGTACTACTTTTTATAATCAGGGCAAAAAAATGTAGCTGCCAATACAACAGCAAGATGCCTTTCACATTTATGAAAAGTATGGTCACTGGTGCATGCAGCATCCCGGATTGCGAGAGGAATGTCCGACTGCAGGTTTAGGCCCATCATCCCCTGAGGGGTCCCAGATTTCGAGAGGATACAGGCGGGGCTGAGGGGCCACCCACCACCCTCCCCCCATGCACAAATTTCATGCACCAGGTCTCTAGTTACTGTATAAATATATGCAGACTTACTTTTTTTCAGCTGCCTCAGGATGTGCTACATGTGAAATCACTAGAAAGAATCCTGGGTACATTAGACAATAGGTGTCAAGGATTAAAAGGCATTTAGCCCTGGCTGGTGTGGTTCACTTGTTGGAGCACCTACTTCAGGAATGTGGCTAAGTATATTGGATTCACCCCAAACTTACAACTCTGGTTCCTAGGGAATAAAAAGCTGACACCCATCCTACGGGTGTAGGTACTGTTGTTTTGATGGTGCCTGGGTAGGGGATGTCAACATTATGATCACCATCTGGTCAGCAGCGATTATAAGATACAGCCTGATTTCAAAGATGTTCAAGTGTGGAAGATATGTGATCTTAGCATAGGTAGTTAGATATGGTTGCATTTGTACTCACTGGAGTCCAAGGGCAGCATCTACCCTGTCCAGGTTGCCATTTGAAGGCTGAAGACATGAAGCAGTTTGCTGTGCAATAGTTGGCCACTCATTTACCGTAGTTTGCTTGCTACCTGCCTTTTACATTGCTGATGGGCTAACCGGTAAGGTGGGCACTAGAAAAGTTGCTAAGGATGGTAGCAAAATGTCAGGATATGCAAACCCACAGAGGAGGAGAGAAGATTAGATTTGAGCTGACATGAGAGAGCTTTGGTGAAAGAACAGATTGTCCAAGGTGGGGTGTTTAAATCACATTAGGGTTATGTTCCCTAATATGATTTATCCCCTTTGTTCTATAAAATTTTAGGTGAAATTTCAATTTTCCATTAATGAGGTTGCAATATTTGGAGTGGCCGTGCTGCCATTAAGGCTGGGAATGGCTCACAGGGCATGGGTAGAATGGGAGGGTGCAGTGTGAGCCTTCAAGCCCTGTGTCTTGAATATACCAGCATCTTCCAAATTAGGAAAGTAAGAGTCTGGAATAAGAAGAGAAAAAACTTTCATTATTTGTAGAATAATTTGTTCACAGTATAATAGTCATATATATTAAGTATTGTCACTAATACTTTAATATATACCCAAGATACCATAAATTTTCAAAAAAGAAAAACATATACTGCATAGTTTTTTTCACATTAGCTGCTAACCATAGAGGTTGAGGTTCCATTTTAGGTTTCCACCTACTTTTTAGAAAGTTTTTAATTAATTAAAAATCTTCAGATGTTAACTAGACTTATTGTGGCTATCATTTCACAACATACAACTATTGAACCATTACATTGTACACCTGAAACTAATATAATGAATGTTATATGTCACTTATACCTCACTGAAAAAAACATGCTCATGGTAAAATTCAAGCAACATGAATGGGTAAGTACAGTGTAAAGTATGTCTCTCAGTTGCCATTGCTAGAGGCAATGATGCTTGGTTGCATATTTTCATATTCAACAATATAATATCTATCTATCTATCTATCTATCTATCTATCTATCTATATAATGCCTTTTCACTTAGTAACTTAGAAGACTTTTCAATTTAGATCTACCTCACTTATTTTAAAAGTTGCATCACTTTTTGTTGTATGGATGTACAAAAATATATTTAGCTGATTTCCTAATGATGGATATTTAGATTCTTTCTAGTCTTTCACTGTTACAAATAATGCTGCAAAGAATGTCACTGCAAATATGGTAAACTTTTATTGGCTGAAAGAACCAAAGTCACTTTCTCAGGTTTGTTTGTTTTTTTGGTTTAGAATTCAGTTTCTTTTATTTTTATTTTTATTGATTTTAGAGAGGAAGGGAGAGAGAGAGAGATTGAAACATCAATGATGAGAGAGAATCATTGATTGGTTGCCTCCTGCACACCCTCTACTAGGGGTCGAGCCTGCAAGTGGGCATGTGCCCTTGACTGAAACCGAACCCGGGACCCCTCAGTCCACAGGCTGGCGCTCTATCCACTGAGCCAAACTGGCTAGGGCCCTTTCTTGGATTTTTGAAGGACAGATTTTTTATATACAAATAACTAAGTTATTAAAAGGGCAAATATTCCTTTTTACTACCATAATAATTTATTAATGGATATAAAGAAGTCAAAATGGTACTATTTACCCAAATTTTTTAGTGAAAAGAGATACATAGAATAAATATCTATGTATATGTACATTACAGCATATTTCCTCCCTTCCCTGGTGAGACATTAAGATTCCAATAGAAGATAAGTCAATATTTCCATTCCTTCTTTTCCTTTAAATAAACTAGTGTCTAAATACTTTCATTTAAAGAATACTTCTGTAAAAATATTCAGCACATTCATATTAAAGCAAAATTGTCTTGCTGAGGAATATATAATGGCTGAATGTTGGATTTTCATTCAGTGAAATAAGTAGAACACATACAATGCAACAGTTTGAAAGTTCCTAGTTTTCTTCTTAAGACATAGAGTTGTTTGGGGAAAATTTTTTGCCATATGCTTTGAAACTACTTTTGCAATGTTTACTACATTCTGGAAATGAACTGCTGTGTTGACATTTATTTAGTCTTGAAACAGATGGGATTCTGTTTGAAAGGGAGAAATGAACAATTTTTAAAGAATATTTCTGTTTTAATAAAAGATTCACAATCTGTTCCTGTTAATATTGAGTTTTGATCATGTGGTAGTTCATATAATTGTACGGAAACTGTTTTCAAGACTTCTGTTCAGTAAAGACAATTTACAATTCCCTGGAAAGACTTCTTTGCACTAACAGACAATGTTCATTATTTTATACTCACTTTGTAAATGCTTCTATTTTTGCTATCATTTCACAACAAATATCAGGGATCCTAAAATTACTTCATAATTTAAAGAAGTGTATCACTTTCACCTCTCTTATATCCAAGATAAATGTCAAAACATTGGTTTTGGTATTTCTGCCCTATTCACTTAAAAGATGCATGCAGCTAGGCTTGTGTGGCTCAATGGTTGAACATTGACCTATGAACCAAGAGGTCACGGTTCAATTCCCAGTCAGGGCACATGCCCAGATTGCGGGCTCAATCCCTAGTAGGGGGAGTGCAGGAAGCAGTTGATCAATGATTCTCTTTCATTATTGATGTTTATGTCTCTTCCTTCTCTGAAATCAACACACACACACACACACACACACACACACACACACACACACACACATATTGAGTGGCCAAATTATTATGATGGACCAGATTATTATGACCACCCCATCAGTACAATGAAGTGAATTAGTTATGCAAATAATAATAATAAAATCTTGAGAGTATTTGCCTAGGAAGTTTTCAATATTCAGTATTTTTGGAAGTGTCAATGAAGTACTGATGGTCCTAATAATCTGGCCAGTCATAATAACCTGGCCACTCAGTGTGTGTGTGTGTGCATGTGTGTGTGTGTATATATATTAAAGATGCATACACACTTGTAATCTTGTTTCCTTCACTCTACTCACTTTTGTGTCTGATGTTGTTATTGACTCTAGTGAGGACAAACGCATATTTTACTAGATCCCAACATTCTTAAACACTTTTTACTAAAGTATTACATAATTGGTATACAAATTTATGTGTATAGATGGATTCATTTTGACAGATATGTACATTTGTGTAACCACCACCTAGTATGAAGATATAGAATGTGTCAGCTCCCACGACCCCCATGCCTCCTCTTTGTCACTGCCCATCCTATCCTACAGGTAACCAACACCCTCACTTCTAACACTATAGATAAGTTTGGTTTTTTTGAAGTTACATATAGTAAAATAACAGAGTCCTTTTGTGGGTGCCTGGCTTCTTTTGTTCAACATTATATTTGTGAGATTCATCCACATGGTTGTGTGAAGCCATAGTTTGTTCATTTTCCTGCTGCATAGAAATCCAGTGAATGACAAAACCATGTAAAAATACCCATTTTAATTTTGGTGAACACTTGGGTTGCTTCCAGTTTGGTGCTATTATGAACCGGGATGCCATGAGCCTTCTTTTACACATCTTTTGATGAATATATGTTTGCATTTTTGTTGATTAAAGACCCAGGGTTTATAGCATATGCTGGGTTGTAGTGTTCAGTCTTACTTAACATGCCTCCTTACAGCCTGACAAGGATGGGAGTCTAAGCCCCCAACTTGACACTTGCTGGTGTGGGTATTCTCAGTTTCTTCTGTAGTGCTTGGTTGCAGTAGAGTGGTTATTTCCTAAAAGCTTTGTCTTGTTAGGTTGCCTCTTCCCTGATTATTTAGCTAGAAAGAGCAGAGTTTGAGTTTTTCTTTCCTGTGCCCATTAGCAATTCCAGATTGCCAGCTTTTCCAGCACCCACTCTGGCTGGGATGCATGAAGCAAAAAGAAAACCCAGAGAGCTCATCACTATTTTACTTCAGGTCCTGGGATGCCTCCTCGTCTTCACCTTTTAGTGTCCTCTCATATTTGTTTTATATAGAATATCCAGGGGTTTTAGTATTTAGAGGGAGAGTTAGGGAAACGTAAGTCCATTCCATCTTCCTGCATGTCTTGGACTGCTTTTCAGAAAATGAAAAAGTCATCCCCTTCCACCTTCTCTCCCATATCACATGTGTTAATGCGTAATGTAAAAGAAAAATAATAAAATAATATGGGATGGCAAGACTCAACTACAGCTGTGTCTAGAAAAAAACATTGTATACATAACAACACAAATAGTTTAAAAGAAAAAGGGAGATACACACACAAAACAAACAAACAAACCCCAAACTCTCTTAAAACTAGAAAAAAAAGTTTAATGAGGTTGCAAGATATAAGATCAATATACAAGAATCAATTGCTTTTCTATACACTGGCAATGAGCATGCCAAAATGAAATGTATACTACAATAGTATCTTAATAGATGCAAGAAGAGCATTTGCCTAAACCCAACATGCATTCTTCATAAAAATTTTCAATAGTTAGAAATAAATAGGAACTTCCTCAACCTGATAAAGGACATCTATTATTTATTTATTCCACACTGTTCTGGAGGTTTTGGCCAATGCAATACAAGTCCAAAAAAGAATGATACCCAGATTAGCAGACAGCATGAACGGCTATGTAAAAAAATTGTACAAAATGCACAAAATAGCTACTTGAACTAATAAGTAATTTTAGGAAGGTTGCAGAATATGAGATTAATCAAGCTGCCTTCTCAGTCACTCTACTATTTTCACCTTCCTCTAGTAAATACTTTGTGCTGGTAAACATATTAAGTCCGTGCCACAGCTCCCATCAGAATTCTTCAGTTAACTTCTTACTGCCTGCAGCATGAAATGTAATATCTTTTGCATCTGGGTCTCCATGTTTTGCTCCTGTCTACTAACCAGCCTCATTTCTTCCCACTAGCTCCCTTGCATTGAGCTCAAGTAATGCTGACCAATTGGTAGTTCCCAAACATTTCCTGTTCTTTTGCCTCAGAATCTTTATATTGACTTTTTCTTTTTACTGAAGCATCTTTTCCTGCATTCATTCCTACTTATTTTGAGTTTCAGCTTACTCTTCTAGGTCAATGCTTCATTAATTTTTCAAGAAATTGGTGAATTTATTTACTAACTAATTTATTGATGACTGGAGGTACATATAGTTCACTAGAGGCCTGGTGCACGAATTTGTGCACCAATGGGGTCCCTCAGCCTAGCCTGCAGGAAAAGGCTGAAACCAGCTCTCTGACATCCCCTGAGGGGTCCTGGATTGCAAGATGGTGCAGGCCAGGTCGAGGGACCCCACCAGTGCACGATTGGGGCCAGGGAGGGGCTTGGGAGGGCTCCAGGGTGTGTCTGGCCCATCTTGGACAGTCCTGATCAGCTGGACCCCAGCAGTAAGCTAACCTACCAGTCAGAGCATCTGCCTTCTGGTGGTCAGTGCACATCAAAGTGAGCGGTTGAGTGGCCTTAGTGTATCATTAGCATATTATGCTTTGATTGGTTGAATGGCCGACGAGACGACTGGACACTTAGCATATTAGGCTTGTATTATATAGGATTATAGCCTTGGATCATTCCAACCTGCTTCTCTGGCTTCTACCATATCATGCACAGGACCATGATGCCAGTATGGGATTATCAAGTTCTTTGTCAAATACTCAGGTAGATCACAGAATGGTATAATGGTGTATTTGCAATCCTATCTATCTAAACTGTTTCCTTGGCAAGGATCTCTGCTGGGTGCTAGGGACCTTATACTAAATAAGAAATAGTTTCTCTTCTAAGTGGCTAAGAGTCTAGTGGGGAGAAATAGAGAAATGTAAAAGGCAATTACAAATCACTGTGATAAATGCTAAGTTAAAAAAAGTTAGGATATGATTTATGGGGAGGAGCACATAGTCTGGAGTGAGGTGAGGTCCAGGGGGAGTTTGGTCAGAAATATTTCCCTAAGGAGGCGAACCCTAAGCACTTATCCTCTGTACTCCAGACTCGTTTATCCACTTGAATGTTTAACATCTCCAATTGGACATACAGATGGCATCTCAGACTTGACTTGTCCTCAGTAGATCTCTTGCTACTTTGAGGAAAATTTGTGAAAGAATTTGAAATGGGCAAAAGATTATTAGCATACTCTTCTGGGTTATCTGTGCCTTTCATTATTTTTTGAGTTGTTTCACAACTCTGTAAGTTAACCAAAAGTAATATAAATGTTTATTGTCCATAGAAATGCAAATAGATTTTATTTGGTGGGGTACAATTGATCCCCTTTTCAAGAAGCAAGTTTTGAATTTATTAACAAGTTTATTTTGGGGGGAGAGAGAGAGAGAGAGAGAGAGAGAGTTGTGTGTTGAATTCTTTGAGTCAAATGTAACCTTATTATTACATTATTAATAACCTACTTATTCCTTCATTCATTAATGAGTTAAACACAACCTTTGTTTATTTTATATTTGTATGAGAGTAATGATTTAATCTATTTCAAGAAAATCTTTTAAGTGTTGGAGGTCCTCCTCTGAGATGGCCAGGGGATCCACATGACAGAACAAAGAAAACTGTGTTGCCAGGCAAGGGCACTCTGCTTTGGATATAAGCCCAGACACACCTCTTCTAGATTTCCAGTAGAAATCCAAGCACCAATAGATCTTTAACTTAGCTGAATTTCTGTTTCTCTGGTTTTATTTTTCTCTCTTCTGATTGTGTATTTGGTGGTATGCTTTTCAAATACATATATTTTTATTAATTTCAGAGAGGAAGGGAGAGGGAGAGAAAGAAACATCAATGATGAGAATCATTGATCAGCTGCCTCCTGCATGCCCCTTACTGGGGACTGAGCCCACAACCTGGGCATGTGCCCTGAGTGGGAATCGAACCGTGGTGCATGGGTCAAAGCTCAACTACTGAGCCACACCAGCTGGGCTGTTTTGTCTTGTTTTATAATTTAATTTTTTTCATTGATTTTTAGAGAGGGAGCAAGGGAGAAAGAGAGGGAGAGAGAAACACCAATGTGAGAGAGGCACCCCAACCAGGGATGGAACTTGCAACCTAGGTATGTACCCTGACCGGGAATTGAACCCGAGACCTTCTGGTGCACGAGATAAATCTCCAACCTACTGAGCCACACTGGCCAGCACTGTGTATTTTATTTTTATTTCTGGCTCCTATATGGTAATTGCTCCAGGGTAGCAGCAGTGAGGGAATTTGGTGTTATGGGTTGTTTAAATCTATTCTCTGTTGAGTGAAAGACAACAGAGCATCTGGTTTGTCTTTATTTGTTTTTTCATTTGTCTCTTTTTAGCTCAAATCACATAAGAATTCTGTGACCACTGGGAAAAACAGCTCTTAATATCCTGTCCAAGGTTAATTCATGACTCTTGTGTTTCTGCAATTTGTTCTTGACCTATGGATGAAATTGTGGAAACAAAAACTATAAACTCTCTGTGTGTCTATTATTGCACGAATGTGAAATGTTTGTCTATCTCTACAGGGTATTAATACATTAGATTATAATGTACCTTAACTTAATGGAGCTTTCTTCTCATTGGCTTTAGAGATAAATAAGTGCTTATATAAACTGAATATTCCTACAATCCCCCCAAATAAGAAACTTTAACATCTAATACCAATTCAGAAACATTTTATAACCCAAGTTTGTATGATTAAAATTAATCTTAGGCAAGCCGGGCCATTGTGGCTAAGTGGTTAGAGCATCGGCCCTCAGGCTGAAGGGTCTCAGGTTTGATTCCTGGTCAAGGGCACACACCTGGGTTGCAGGTTCAATCCCTGGCCCCAATTGGGGCACATGCAGGAGGCAACCAATTGATGTGTGTCTCTCACATAAATGTTTCTCCTTCACTCTTTCTTTCTCTCCCACCTCTTTCTTTCTCTCTCTCCCCCTGCCCTTTCCACCCTCCTTTCCACTCTCTCTAAAAATCAATGGAAAAATATCCTTGGATGAGGATTAACAACAACAAAAAATTAATCTTAAGCAAATGAGACTAGTTTAGTCATTTTGACTTTAGAAACCAGAATGTCACTTCCCTTATTTATCAGTGCATAACACAAGCATACATTCTATTTTACTTACTTTATCTTTCCCAAATGTAGACAGGCTTAAAAATCAAATTAGCTAATACTTAATGTTACATAACATTTAGTATTATTAAATAAGTAAATTTGTATTCGACTAAATTCAGTCATTATTCTGACAAACTTTTTCTTTCAATGGTAATTATGCTTTTGTAGCTGGAAGGTAAGTTCCAATATTTTAAGGTAATCTAAAACCTTGGTCTGATAGTGTTGAGTTAGTTAATGGATAATCTTTGGATGCCTAGACAATGTCTACACACTGTAAAATACCAAAATGTTGATTACTAATGTAATTTTAGGTTTCTATACTATTGCTTATTTGTATGCTATGGAGAGGCACTACCTTAGGGTCATATTAATGACTGCCTTCATTTTTGCCAATTTAAGAAGTAAAAGGAGGCATGTGGGATGTCATGTTATGTGTGGTCATGAGCTTTGCTGTTCTACTAAAAGGCTTGGGTGAGACAGACAGTCTCCCTTATCTACTCCCCCGGTTTTCTCTGTAAAATAGAAAGAAAGCACTTGGGTTAAAGTCGCAAAATTAATACGACCCTTGGAGCTATACAAGGAGAACCGGTGACAGAAATAAATAAAATTGCTTGACAATATATAAATATAAATATATATAAGGGAGAGGGAGAGATAGAAACATCAGTGATGAGAGAGAATCATTGATCAGCTGCCTCCTGCATGCTCCACACTGGGGATTGAGCCCGCAACCCGGGCATGTGCCTTGACCTGGAATTGAACGGTGATCTCCTGGTTCATAGGTCAACACTCAACCACTGAGCCATGCCGGCCAGGCATGGGCTTTTGTTATTTTTCAAGGAAAGACTATTTTCTCCCTAAAGCAGTGATTCTCAGTCTTTTGGGAGAGCTCTGCAGACCGCAAAGCAGGAACCCCCCATTTTCACGGGAACTTTCTCCAAATACTTATCTGATCCCTTCTTGGTGTCTGATGCTCAAAGGACACAGACTCCCATGTGCCCTTCTTCCTAAGGACTGTCATTGTCCTCCACATCTGCCCCCCCCCCTCCCCCACTACAGGACCAGGAGCCCTCTGATGGCTGAGGGTGCTCAGTTCACCCAAACACGTTTCCATGGCTGACCCAGGTGCCAGGAAAACAAGCGAGCATATGAAAATTGTGTGGGACGGTATTTGTTTGAGGATTGCTGCGAGAAAGAGGTGAAAGAATATTATGAAAGCGCAGTGCCCAGAGCAGAATAGAGGCACATAAGTGTTTCTTCTTTTCAAGTCTGGACACTCCCCAGCCTCCCAGGATCCAAAAGTGGCATTTCCCTTTTGCCTCTCAAGGAACCTGATATGGCCAGGATGAGAAGGACAGACTCAGAGTCGGGGGCCAGTGGCAGCAGAGACTGGAGGCATTTGTTTCTGCCTGACCTCAGCGACAGGTTGCCTTTGCTGAGCTCTTATCTGTGCAGCTCCCTGGAAACAAGTCGATCCGGTTACTCGTTCACTGAGAGCCTTTATCCTTGGCCCCATGCTGACAATCTATCCACCTCCACTGTTTGGGAGCAGCTGACTTGTAGTTAATGCTGGAGGAATAAAGACACCAGGATTCCTTAAGAAAAGTGGAGGAGCCCACTCCCCGCTCCCATAGCATCCAGCATGGTGCCCAGCCTGGGCTGCATCAGGTTAAGGCCCGAAGCATTCTGCAGCCAGAAGACTGGATTGCAGCCTTGGCCCCATCACTTGTGACTTACATAACCGAGCCAGTCACTTAAGCAACCTGAGCTGCTTTGTATCACCTATCAACTCTCATGGTCACTGGCACCACAGTTGCTACCTAGCAAATGGTAGTTGAATGTAAAAGTAGAAATATATCATTGAGGATTACACAAGTGCTAGCATTATGAAACAATAAGACACAGCAAAAGTAAGGGGAGCCCTGGCCAGTTGGTTAGAGCATCTTCCAATATAGCATCTGCCAAGGTTGTGGGTTCAATCCCAGGTCAGGGCACATACAAGACACAACCAATGAATGCATAACTAATTGAAACAACAAGTCAATATTTCTTTCTCTCTTCCTTCCTCTCTCTCTAAAAATCAACCAATCAATAAAAAGTAAGGGGAAACCTGCAAAATCACAGAAAGATTTGGTAATCGGAAATCAGATTGACACAGCAATCCAAAATTATGTAAAAGCTCTCCAGTGAGTAGTTACTCAGCCTGAGCAGCACTGAAGTACCTGGGTAGGTTTTGCCAGGCCTGCCTTTGCAACAGTCAGTAATAACTGCACATCCCTTGTCTCTATGTTGGGTTTTTCTGAGGATGAGGCCAATCTGAATCTCCTGACATCTAGATGGTGGCTCCCCGTAATCGTTTCCAGGGACAAGGTTCAGGTACAGAATGAATTCACAGAACAAAAGAATTCCTCTTTGTCCAGGACTTTGTAAATGCTCAACTCAAAGGAAACACAGTGGAGAGAGCATTTATCTATGTCCTGGCTCCTCTCTGCTTTCATTATTCAATATGAACACCCCAAACCACCCCAACACAGGTACAGATAGCCCTTTAGCTATGTTTTGGTCCATGGCTATATTAGTTATCCACTGATGTGTAACAGATTTAATGACTTGAAACAGTATACATTATCTCATAGCTTCTACGGACTAGGAGTCCAGGTACAGCTCCTAAGAGGTCCTAAGCAGTCCTCTGCTTAGGGTCTCACAGGCAGCAATCAAGGTGTCATACAGGGCTGTGGTCTCATCCCGAAGCTTGACTGGGGAACAGTCTGCTTCTAAGCTCCCTCAGGTTGCCTGCAGAATTCATATCACCGAGGGCCCTCACTCCTAGAAGCCACTCCCAGCTCCTCGGGGCTTCTAGAAGTTTTTTGCCATATAGGTTTCCCAACATGGCCACCTATTCCATCCAGCCAGCAAAGACAATCTCAAGCAAGATGAAATCTTACAGGACGTAACCTAATCAAGAGAGTGACCTTTATCCCCTTTGCCATATTCTCTTGGTTACAGGTAAGGTCTTGCTTACATCCAAGGGGAAGGGGCTTCCCCAAAGAAATTAAGATCAGGAGGCAGGGACTGTGGGACCACCCTAGAGTCTGTCTCTCACAATGGCCAAGTCTGACAGTTGTCCAGCACTCTGCCATGCACAGAACTCACCATGATGTGTTAAAATTATTTACTAAGACCCCAACAGTAAAAGGGAGGACTGTCCATGCTGCTCCCAAAGCCTTTCATGAATTATGCTCTAGATCCCCAGCTGGATTCTTCCCTGGCCAGGCGATGAGGTCAGGACCACCTGAAAATGCTCGGCTGACCCCTGACCACCATTCTTCCTTTATCCCATCGGCCAACTCTGAAGGTGCTTCCCACCTTCTCTTTCATCTCAGGGTTTAACCTAGTTACCACTTCTCCCTGCCCCACTCTCCCTCCTCAAGGGTCCCAGAGACTTTTATGCCGGCTTCTCGCCCAGTCCTCCAAGGAGCTTTCCATCCTCTGATCCTGTCTGTGCATCAATCAGGTCTCGGGTGGATATAAACCCAAAGCCTCCACTAGATGCTACATTTTTCAGGGCAAAGGTTCTGGCTTTTATCAGATTCTCAAAGGGGTCCCCTTCTTCCCCCAAAGACAAAGGACCATGGTGTTAGGAGGCCTTCACCTACATCTGAGAGAAAATGCAGACAGCTCATGTTTGGGGGCATGGGCTGGCTTCTCCCGGAGCTGGGCAGTGCTCCATTGCCCCAGCTGTGATCAGCCAGGAAAGCAGGCGGGTGGTGTGCTGTGCCTGGAGCAGTGCCCAGGCCCCACTTAGCTTATCAGCTTCTCTGCCCTTGCCTTGAGGCTCAGACCTTGTGCGCTGATAGCATCCTCCCCTCTTGCCAGAGTCAACACTGCCGGGGGCTGTGAAGCTGGCGGCAGCTCCTGGAGGGTGGGGGGAGGACAGGGGATTGAGTGCCACGTGTGTTCAGCAGGTGTTTGGAGCCTTCATCTCCTTTCACTCCTCCTCACCCCTCCTCCAAGGCTTGCAGCGGTCATTTGGGACAGTGGATCCAAGGGCAGCATCTCTTCCTTGTCTAGGGCTCTCTGGGACCTGTTGTCGAGTTAGATCCATCATTGGCGTCACAGACAGTCGGTCTCACTGGCGGGAACCCTTGCAGGGTCTTGTGTGTCCAGAAACCAGAGCCATGTGCAGGAATGCAGCGCCAGCACCCAGGCAAGAAGCTAGGAATGCATGGTGGCAAACGTCCCTGGATTGTGACAGGGTTGGGGACGAGATGGCAATCAGCTGAGCCTTTGCAGGCCCAGGAATCCTGTGTGATGTCAGGGCCATGGAGGCCTCAGGCACCGGGCAAGCTCCATGTCACACGGTGGAGAGCTGTAAGGATCCCATGCCAGGGTTCCTACCATGCACCGTGGGAGGAGAGAAGCAAGGCCTGCGTATGGTTCAGGCTAGAAAGGCATCTGACCGATGTGTAGGCTATGCATTCTGGGAAGCACATCAGGTGGATGGGCAAGTTATCACGGGAGAGATTTATGGCAAAAACATACCAAGGACCTTAGAGACCCGAGTGGCCCTGGCTTCTCATTCCCTGTGAAACTAATTTCACAAGAGGAGAAAAGGAGGCCACTCTGATTGTTCTTGGCAAATGAGACCAAATAACCTGGTTGACATGGGTGGCACTGGTTTGCACTGGAGGGGGGCAGGTGCAACGGATGTGATTCAGTTTCCCGGGGGTCAGATGGAATAGGCAGAGTCCCAGGGAGCGGAGATCAGTGGGTCCCCACCTCTGACCCCTGAACCAGTCTGCTGCTTTGGTTGAGGACTCTGGCTGCACATGGGCCTGTGAGCAGAACAGGTGGGCAGGGACTCAGCCTGGCATTTGCAGGCCTTGGTCCGAGTGGGGTGGATTTAGAAACGGGCTGCAGGGACTCTGAGCAGACACTTCACCTGTTGCTGTGTCACATCTCATGGTAAGTTGCACTGACACAGAGAGCATTCTCCTGGGCCTCTAGTCAGGGAACACAGGGGCCAGAGTGATGCACAGTCAGGCAGAAAGGGAGCGAGAGCAAGAGCGAGCTCACGATTCCCTGTCAGAGGCCACAACCCTAGAGGGGGGCGAAAGCAGGCAGGGCATGCTCTTGGTGACATGGGGTCGACTTGGGAACCCAGCTCAGAATTCAAATCCACCTCCAGGTCACCTCAAACCCCAAATGATGCTGGACTTCCTCCAGTAACACTTGTCTGTTCATAGTATCCCCAGGCTATTCTGATGATTTCTACTAATGCCATCTGTCCCTGCCATAAGGACAGACGGCATCACTAGAATGTGTGGGAAACACATGTCCTGAAGGAGGGATATTAAGACTCTCCACTGGGGTGCTGTGAACGCCACACAGGTGTGCAGCGTACACTGACGCCCTCCACCCTGGGGACCTCAGGGCGCCCACACTGCCTCAGTGTCAACTGCCATCTCCTGCGCTCCAGATGATCACCTCCTTCATAGGCCACAGCTGCAAAAGGTGGGGAGACACTGAGACCAGCCTGAGCCGGAGGCCACGCCCCCCCAAAGGAACCCCATCCAAACCCTTAGGAGAAGGACAATTAGTTGGAGAAAGCTGGGGAGTGGCAAATAAATACTGTGATTGGTCTCTTTCTCGGGCCTGCAGGCATAGCGTTTACATGAAAAACAAACACAAAACACCTTGCAAAGAGCTGCGGATACTTTGCCCAGAGGAAGAAGTGATGTGATGAAGTTTGTTAGGAAGGCAGACTTTCAGGCCCCGCCCAGGACCTGCTGAGTCAGAATTAACAAGATCCTAGCTGACCTGTGTGCACTTGACCGCTTTCTAAAACGCTGCTCTACCAGATGCTAAGTTAGTGATGTGTGCAAAAGCGTGGTCTTGGGAGGAAAAGCATGGCCAAGGAGGCCACACAATCGTAGTTTCAAATCCTGACTCTGTCACTTCCCCCATAGGACCCACCTTCTCTGAGCCTCAGTTTCCTCACCTGCAAAACAAAGACAATCACAGTGCCCACATGATAAGACCAAGAAAGAATTAAATAGGCTGATGTATGAGAGTGCCTGGTGCACAGCAGGTGCTTGGTGGTGGGTGAGAATTCTTTTTCTGGAACTTCCTTCCTGGGAGATTCATCAGGGTGGGGCTGAGGAATGGGTGTCTTTAAAGCTCCCAGGTAATTCTAATGCAAGGGCAGGGAACACTACTTTGCGTCATTTACGGAACCTAACACCTGGAATTGGGCCTGGAGAGCACCCTTGTGCCCGGGTTGAGGCTGATTGAGTGTTGGAAGATGAGCTCCCTGCAGTGGGAAAAACTGTGAACTCATCATGGCAGTGAGCAATGGGCCAGCCCCTCAGCAGCATGGTGGGAGGTCAGACTTGGAAGGCACAGTCCGACACCCATGACGGTTCATCGGAAGGACAGGGGAGAGAGAGGTAGATGCAGCAGGTTTAGTGTAGCCATTTCAGGAGCTTGGCTGGGAAAGGAAAGAGATTTATGAGGGATTTTTAAGAAAGGAGAGAACTGAGACCCTACTGGGGATGGTAATTAAATTAGCATTTATTCAGCACCTACATTTTCTTCTATAGGTTTACTTAAAAAACAAACAAACAACCTCTTGGCCACTGTATAATACAGCATACATACAGAGATGTGCATAAAACAAAAATGTCTAGTTGAACAAATAATCGTGATGCAGAGTCCTGTGCAGCCACCGAAGAGGCAGAACCAGGCCAGCACCCAGCAAAGGTGTGCAGCGCGGACCCCATTGCAGGAGGTTGCACATACAGGTGTTACTTTATTTGTGACCTTATTTTACCTAGGAGACTCGGGAGGCATAACCACCTCCCCCAGGGCCCCACAGCTTGTGAGCAGCAGAGCAGGAATGAAACGCACTTATGTCTGACTGCTGGGCGGTGTAGGGAGGGCAGGAATGGAGGGCCAGGTGCTGGAGGAGGTGGGCAGGGAGGGGGTGGGGTTAACTCTCCTGAGCAGGGGAGGATGAGAGGAGAGGTAAAGAGCAGTTACTTTGAAGGGAGGAGGGAGCGCACACCCAGAAGGTGTTCATCCTCATCAGGGCTGCTTCCTACCTCTCCCGGACAGTGCCAGGGTGGTCAGTCCTCCGGGGGACTTGTGAGAAGGTGCCCCTGAATCTTACTCTTAGGCAAAGAGCTTGGGAAGCAGGTCTGGGATCTGGGCAGTGCAGGGTCACGGAATGAAAGACCCTCCATGCAGATGGTAGGACTGCCCCGCTCAGTGCCCCGGCCCTGCTGCTCTCGGGGAGTGGGACTGTCTGCAGAGGCAAATGCTCGGCTGGTTGGCCTGAGAGGTCATGCTAGGTTTCAAGTGAGATAAGACCCAAATGGCAGGTCAAGGTGAACCCCGCCAGAAAGTCATTATTCTGAGGAGGTCACATGGCCAGCAGGTAACCTTTGAATGAGGACATTTCTGCTTTTCCATCAGCAGCTGGGAGTTTCTGAGACCTGTTGATATAGAATTAGAACGTTCAAAGGGTATGTGACAAGTGTCACACCTGCCCGTGCCCTCCATCTGCTCATTTCCCACACCTTCCCAAGCCAACTTTAGTCCTAGTTTCTTATGCTTCTTTCTAGAGCTTTAAAAATGCACATCCAAGCAAATCCCTATTGCACATACTGGTTTGCACCTTGCTTCTTGGTCCATCCCATCCCGCGACCCCCCACCCCCCATTTAAAAACATTTGGTAAGCACACATAAAACTTATCATCTTAACCATTTTAAGTGTACAGTTTAGGGTTGTTAGGTACATTCAATTTTTTGTGCAGCCATCACCACCATCCATTTCCTAGCTTTTTTTTGATCTTGCAAAACTGAAACCCCAGCCCTAGAGACTAACTCCCCATTTCTCCCTCCTCCCAGCCCCTGGCAACCACCATTCTAACTTATGTCTCTATGACTCTGACTACTCTAGGAACCTCATAAGTGAAATCACAGTATTTGCCTTTTTGCATCTGGCTTATTTCACTTAGCATAGTGTCCTCAAGTTTCATCGATGTTGTAGCTGATGTCTGAATTTCATCCCCCCTTTTAAGGCTGAATTATATTCATTTCTATGAATGAATATAGTCACATTTTGTTTATCCCATATCTTCAATGGCCACTTGGGCTACTTCTACCTTTTGGCTATTGGAAAAAGTACTCCTGTGAACACAGGTGTACAAATATCTGAGTCCCTGCTTTCAACTCTTCTAGCTATATACCCAGAAGTGGAATTTCTGAATCACGTGATAGTCCTGTTTTTAATTTTTTGAGGAACCTCCATACTGTTTTCCATAGCAGCTATACCATTTTACATTCCTACCAGCAATGCACGGATTTCAATTTCTCTACATCCTCTCCAACACTTGCTATTCTCTGTTTATCTGTGATAGACATCCTAGTGGGTGTGAGGGGGTAGCTCATCATAGTTTGATTTGCATTTTCCTAATAATTAGTGCTGTGGAGCAGGGGAGCTGACTCGTTTCAGTCATTCATCCAACAAATGTTTATTGGACACCTACCGTGTGCCAGGCGCTGTTTAACTGCTAGGGGTACTGCAGAGAGCGAAGAAGATAAAGATCCCGTCTTTCATGGACCTTACACTGTGGGGGAAGACATAATCAGGTACAGAGTAAATTTTTTAAAAATTGAACCATTTTGGTGTTGGAAGTTATACAAATCTCTGCCACCAGAGGGCACCCCATGTCAGGCTGGCTGACACAACTAGAGAAAGCGTTTTAGGGGTTGGTGTTGGCTGAACTGATTGGGAGATGGCAGGCAAAGGTGACCCTGTGTGCAAGGGTGCGCCTGCAGGGAGCCTCATGTATCTGAGGACATGAAGAATCAGGGTTATGTCACTCTTTTTGCTCCACAAACACACATAAACCAAATACAATGACAGTATTAATTTTGCATGTTACGACATGAAAAAAGTTTGGGTGTAGTTCACTTTAATTGTTCACATGAATGTGTGAGAGAATGACACATGAGTATGTCCAAACTTGAGAAGGGATTGAGACCCTCAAACCCAGGGGGTGTCCATTCTGTCCTTCATGTTCCTGCCTCTTGGTGCATGAGCCTGTCGTCTTGGAAAAGGAATAGCAGCCCCTGCGTTCCTTCCCCTGCCCTCCATGGGCCGGGAACTGATGAAGGGCATGGTGCTTATCACAGAGCTGCCCCTCCATGCACCACTCCCTCTCCCAGAGAACTGTGTGATTTGAGGTCCCTGTGATACCATGTGAAAGAGGCTTTTACAATTTGTAAGGAAAGACAGGAGACCAGGGACTGTGCTCGCTTGACTTATTAGATTTGGTGGTTACATTGAAACAACCCCAAACTCTAAAATAACATGACCAGTTCTCAGGTAGCTTGGGGATGTCAAGCTCCAGATTTATGGCCCTGTAAGGAACAGCACTGTGTTCTGGATTCTGAAGGCCGGGCCTGGTTTAAATTACTCTTTCCTAGTGTGACGCCCAGTGCCCTTGTGCTTGTCAGAGCTGCCTCTGTTTGACTTTGGGAAACACCACTGTGCTTCTCAGAAAACAGGAAATCTAGACAAGGTGCCTCTACCGTACACCATTCCATGAGTCACCAGCAATGATCCGATGGGATTTTAGTAGGACGTCACAGTTGGTAGTAGGCCCACACACAGGATCCGAACAGGGTTTCACACTGGTTTTTGAGTTCCTGGAAGGCAAGGACTGTGCCTCATTCATTTCTGAACTCCCAGATCCTAACAGTGCCTCGTCCGAAAAATATTTGTTGTGTTGAAATGCAAATAAGTAAAGCATAGGTAACCACAACAAATAGGTACTTGAAAAGGGATTGAGACCCTCAAACCCAAGGGGTGTCCATTCTGTCCTTCATGTTCCTGCCTCTTGGTGCATGAGCCTGTCACTCCATCCTTTGAGAGACACATGTAGAATGGTTTGAGCAAGAAAGTAAATGTTACATTACAGTTCTGCTTCTTAGATCTGCTATTGTTCTGTCAGTGATAGTTACTGCTCATGGTGATTCCAATTCATTTCATAATAACTGAGTTCCTTTCCCAGGGTCAAGAGTATAGGGAGTGGATGAATTTGGAAAGCAAATTGGACTTGAATCCCGGGTCTGTCATTTGCTGTGTGATCTTGGAAACGTCATTGATCTCTCTGTGCCTCAGTCTCCTTTTCTGTAGTAATGGGCAAAAATATCTAAGTCAAGAGCGGATGTGAGGGTTACATGAGAAACACAAGTGAAGATGTCTGGTCACGATCATACAATCCAAAGTGGATACAAAAGGCTCACAGAGGCTGATCGTAACTGTGTGTAGGCACAGCTGGCCATTGGTTCAGAGAAAAAGTCAACCAAACCTACAGGTAACAACAGACAGGATACTACGCTTTTAAGGTAGAAGATTAGAGAATTCATTTTAGATTTTTCTTCCTTTTTAATATAAATATTTAAAGCAAAATTTTCTCTAATCATTGCATTAACTGGAATATCATAAATTCGGGATATCATAGATCTATTTCAATGGGCTTAAATATTTTCTAATTTCCTTTTCTTATTTCTTCTTTGACTTGTGGGCTATATCGTAGTATTCAGTAGTTATTTAGTAAATTGTTTACTTTCCTAAACTGATCTGGGGATTTTTCAAATAGAGAAAGGAGAGATTAGCATAGGCTCCCTTGGTTCCCCTCCCACACCTCGGGTTCCCCTCTAGGACTTGGTATACCCAGGACTTTCTTTCCATCTGCTATCTCTAATGTTTCCTTTTCTGTGTCTGATTTTTTCTCTTGAGATCTAGGTGTGATGTTTTCATGCCAAGGACACTTTGAGGTCAGCCATGCCAGGATGGGCCAAGATTTATTTGCAGGTGACTTGCCTTATTCATGGACCATTAGAAGGAGCAGCACCAGAGACTCGGGCCATAGACTGCCCAGCTGTAGAATGCCCGATTCCGATCCGCTCGATCCTAACTGTGGAGCAGTGCCATTCTGCCCCAAGACGCCGAGGAGTCACTTTCTGCAAACACCTGAGGTGGCTCAGACTTAAAATAGTTCTACTCGCCGAAACCGGTTTGGCTCAGTGGATAGAGCGTCGGCCTGCGGACTGAAAGGTCCCAGGTTCGATTCTGGTCAAGGGCATGTACCGGGGTTGTGGGCACATCCCCGGTGGGGGATGTGCAGGAGGCGGCTGATAGATGTTTCTCTCTCATCGATGTTTCTGACTCTCTATCTCTCTCCCTTCCTCTCTGTAAAAAATCAATAAAAATATATTTAAAAAAAAATAGTTCTACTCATCCTCCCCACATGTACGGAGGGCCCTGGCTGCTCTGGGTACTGAGTTAGGTCCTAGGTCTTTAAAGGGGAAACTTCCAGTCTAATCATGGAGTCACAATAAACACAAGAAGAGAGAACCCCGGGCAAGACAGACACAGATGGGCAACGTGGAGATGGAAGAGACAAACTGAACTATGTGAGCCACTGTCTTAGAAAGTTGTCCTTCTGGAAGAGAAAGCCAGGCTTCAGCTGCCGGCTGAGAAGGACTGTGAGGCTTTGAAACTAAGTGTAGCCAGTGAGGGGAATTCTGGAATAGCCCGGGCATTTTCGTATGAAAGAACAGGTGATAAAAAGATGTGTTTCTCACTTTTCAATTGTAATGGGGGGAAATGGCTACACTAATGTAGCTTTTACTATTTTTTATATAATTTTTCTTTATTGATTAAGGTATTACATATTTGTTTTTATCCTCCCCCCATTACCCCCACCCCCTACTCATGCCCTCATCCCCCTGGTGTCTGTGTCCATTCAATTGTAGCTTTTAATAATGGAGAAGAAAAGCACCAAATTAAACAATAGACTAAAAAACATATCCCACTATTTTCAGGTTAACGGCTATTTTCTTTTCTTTATAAAGAATTGCATTCCAGAACTGACATAAAACATGAATTTCCATTTAGATGACATGAATGAAACACAAGCATTGTGTATATCCTCATTTTCTAGTCATCCTGCTTTCCTAGAGTGGGCGCAGTGCTTGGCACGTACTAGGTAGTAAAAAGTATGTGCAGAATTAAATTAAATTATGGCAGAATATTCCAACTGGAGATTTTGTTTTTGAGTGGTGAGAATAGCATCTGAATTCTGAATTTTCCAACAAATATGAAAAAACGGTGACAATTGGAAACGCCAAGAAAATGCAAATATCAAGAATATCAAGGTGTAAATTATTGGTGTCCATAAAGGATTTGACAAAAATCTGCATGTGAAAAGATTTCTCTGTTTCTCCTGCAGGGGGCACTTTAGGATTTCCTAAATACAGTGGGTTCTAACAAGTCTGACAAAACCATTTGTTTACAGGGGGAACTTCACAGATGTGTTTTCTCAGGCCTCCTTCTCTGCATGGTTCTGGAGAGGAGAATGTGGAGGTCCAAGGCCTGCAGGAAGAGGGGGTGTTGGGAAGAGCTGGGATGAGCAGTAAGGAGGCCATGGGTGTTCTCAGCTCTGCACCAACTTGGACAGTGACGTTCTCAGACCTGCTTCTTTGTCATAGAAAAAACTCTGATTGATGAAGCCCTCGACTGTGAGAGCATATGAGGTGCCACACCTCAGCAGCTTGGGGTCAATGTAAGGTCATGGCTTCTTTAATATTTTCTCTGACATAATTCTGAGCCGCATTTTACCATGGCAAGCCAGTCTCTCCTCCTTCTTCCCTGAGACCCACCGCTTCCCCTGGTTGCATTTTGCACTCTGCTTTGCCCCTTGAAGTGGAGGCCGTCTCCTCCTCTCAGCCGGGCTCCCAGCGTCACAGTCCCGCAGGTCTGCAATTGCATCCATCAACCATCCTCCCCGGGAAGGAGTCAGGCGGTCGGTCCGGAGTTAGAGGTGCTTCTGAGATGCTTTCATAGCTTTCACTCTGTAAAGGAGTCGAGATCTCTTTCTCCATGAAGGCTTCTTGGCCTGGTCCCATTTGCCCACCCCTGCCTAGCCATCGGGAGGGCAGTGTTGGTCAGTGCCAGCAGTCCTGGCTCATCCTCCCCCAGGAGAATAGTTGCTGACTTGCCTTTATCTACTTCCCTGAAAAGAATCACTCAGGCAGTTTTTCCCAGGGAGACTCACTGTCTCCTCGGCTAGAAATAGAAATGGCTGGAAACTTTGAACAAAAGTTGTTCTTAGAAAATCCAGTTCTACCTCCTGGGGTGCCCTGCAACATTTTTATGATGGCTCATTCAGTCTGAGAGAGAGAGAGAGAGAGAGAGAGAGAGAGAGAGCAACTTTAAGCTGCGTGGGGATACAGGAGATGACATTTTGTATCCCTTTGTCTCCCATAGGAAGCAAGCCAATGGGGACCTCCTCCCTCCCTGCATCCAGCCCCTAGATTCTTCCAGGGTTTCCATACGCCCCTCCCTCTGTGGCCTGAGCTCTGGCCATTCTCAGAAGGCCCCCTGCAGGAAGCAGCCTGCCAAGGGTGGGGCGGAAGGAGAGCAGGCACTGAGACCCACAGGCTTGGCTCCAGCTGGGGGTGGGCTCGCACGGGCTGAGGGGTGGGTGCCTGACCTTGGATCTTCTCCTGCCCCCCGAGTCTCAAAGTCAGAAACTGTAACTTCTGGGTCTTGTTTGAAGACCTGGCCAGGACATTATAAAAAATAGGGACACAGTGCAGGAAGGGAAGGCTATTTTATGTTCTCTGATTTGGTGCCAACTCAGCCCCTTTTGCTCTTTCTTGCACCTTCTTTCTTCCTTGGCTTCCTCCCCCTCTCCTCTCCTCCTTCTTCCCTCTTCTTCCTCTCCACCTTCTGGTTTCTGCTCCGAGGTTGGGGGTTGCAGAGCCAGGGCAGCTGGCATGAATGTTACGCCTTTTATTAAAAGCACCATGAGGGACCCCTGGTAGCCACAGAGGAGACATTTGGCTGGGGAAGTGCCTGCGGCTCCGTCTCCTGGTCTGGCCCAGCCTTGGGTCTAGCAGCAGGGCCAAATGCAGCCCATGACTCTGCAGGCAAAGGCCAGGTCTCCACGCATTTCATGTTGCTCTGCGTCATGAGGTTTGCGCATATCCCCCCAACACATTTGCATGCCATATGATACATTACTGTACCAGCACATTATGCACATTTAAAGCAAATTAAAAGCAGAGAGGAAGAAATTAAAACTATGAATAGTTCTCTTGTCTTCTCCCATGCCACTGCATCAACCTGGACACTCCTAGGCGCCTATCAGAGTCCACTAGCCAAGCTGTCCCTAGAGCTACAGGCCTATGGGTTTTGCAGGCTGCGCCAGGTGAGGTGAGGCAGAATGGCGGGTGATCATTAATAAACTGTTCATAAACATTCCCGTTCTCCTCTGCTCCTGGGCACGTGGTCAGCTTGCACTTGCTCACCCCTGGAGGTTCGGTGACTTGCTTTGGCCAAAGAAACGCGAGCAGAAGTGTCATGAGTCACTTCCAGGCGGATGCTTTCAGAGCCAGGGCTGGAGGAAGAGGGGGGCTAGTCTGCTCAGGCTGCCACACAGACTCCCCCACACTAGTGGCTTCCGTAACAGATGCATTTTCTCACAGTTCTGGAGGCTGGAAGTCCGAGGCCAGGGTGTCAGCAGGGTTGGTTTCTCCCGAGGCCTCCCTCCTTGGCTTGCAGATGGCTGTCTTCTCCCTGGGTCTTCATTTGGTCTTCCCTCTGTGTGTGTCTATGTCCTAATTTCTTCTTAGAAGGATGTTGGTCGTACTGGATTAGGGCCCACTCACATGACTTCGTTTTACCTTAATTACCTCTTTAAAGGACCCATCTCTAAAGTCACATTCTGAAGTACAGGAGGTAGGGCTTCTAGATAAAAATTTTGAGGGATCACAGTTCAGTCTGGGACAGTGTGCGAAGGCATCATTTCCCAGCGGCAGTGGCAGGCAGAGGTGCAGACAGGATGGCGAGGTGTCTGGAGATTCACCCGGGTAGGTGGTGCAGGAAGCTCCAAAGGCGCCTGCTGAGTTTGCTGAAATCCAGGTGGTTTCAGGTGCGTTCTGTGAGTCATCTCTTCTAGCAGACACTTCCCTGACTCTTCCAATCCTCTGTAAACCCCCAGTCCCCTGGAGCAGGTCCTTCCCCTGCTACAATGCTGAAAGCCGTGCAGGTGGGGCAGGGTTGAGAGGTTTTGTCCTGCGATGCCCCAAACAGGGCACCCCTTCCAGGCGAGGCTCGCAGGGCAGTGGGTGGCGTCCCTCGGGTGCCGGCCAGCGGACCTGGAGGTGAGTCTCCGGGAGACTTAACCTTGGGACTCCGGATGCCCTTTGGAAAGTTGTCCTTCTTCAGAGCTTCAGTTGCCCCTGCGAGGAGAAGGGGTAGGAAGAAGGGCGCTCGGGGGGCTCCCTGTCTGACAAAACGGTGTAGGAAATCCACACAGTCCTGCAAAGCGGAACCACGCCTTTGGGGTTTAGTCCCCAGGGAATGTGCACACCCTCCTGGTGCCCGGCCCTGCTGGTCGGGGACGTGTCGGCAGAGAGCTTATCTCCTCGCAGGGAGCAGTGGGCGACTGCTTTCCAGAGCCCTCAAGCCTTTGAGGTTTCTCTTCCTGAATCAGTTTCCTTTGCAGCCCGCCTAGCTGTCTCCATCGCTGTTTGCTTTGAGCCTGTGAACAGGGTATTTAAAAATAGCCAAGCCTGAAAGCTTCCGTGGGCCTGAGCGGTTCTGTCAGATAGGGTCCGCGGCCCTGCGAGGCCTGTTTGTGTTGGCAGGGCCCCTTCGCCGCACCATGGTCTCTCTCCTCCGCCCGCCCGATCGCCACAGCCTTCTTCCCCAGGCGGCGGCAAGACCACAGGCTTTGGGCGCTGACATAGAGAGTCAGGAAGGGCCGGACATCTTCCCCTGCTGGGAAGCCCAAGGGAATGATGTCAATGGACTTCAAAACCCCCTTTTTAAATAAAGTTGATAAGATCTATGGGAGGCTCTGGGAGCCACTGTTTTGACTGGTCACCAGTATGTGAGGCACACACTTAGGTCATGGGGCAGCTAACACAGCATCAGGCTGTGTCTGTGAAATAGGAAGCTGCCCCCTCCCGGATATGTCACCTCCATCCCCCCATATTCTGATCATCACCTCCCCCTTCCATTCAGTGTCCTTTTTTCCACCAGTACCCTCACCCAGCAACGCCCAGATGGCCCTGTGACCTCCAGCCAGGGCCCCTCCCCCCACTCCAGCCTCGTTGTCACCCCCGTTCCCATGTCCCCTCTTCCCTCCTCACTCGGCTTGGATTCCTTGGTCCAACACTGCGATGGCTCCTTTGCAAAAACAGTTCAAAGTTTGCCTTCCCCGTCCTTGCGCATCCCTGCCTGGCACATCCCCTCTGCTGTCCGCCTGGTCTGCGTCTGCACTGGGACAGCTAAGCATGGCTGAGAGAGAACTCACTCACCCACACCCCCAGGCTTGGCTTCACACAGAGGACCACGAGCCTCAAACAGGCAGCCCACACCGGAGGAGGAGGATCCCCTTATGCTTCCTTAAGAAATTAACGTATTCATTTTCTGAGATAATTATTTCAAACTTCTTTCTCCTCAAGCCTCTGACATTCCATCTGCTCCAACTCACTTTCCCATTTCACAGAGAACATAAGAAGGATCCAATGCACAGATGAGGCCCTGCATATATGGGATGGTGAGGGCTTGTGGTGGGGGCAGGCTGAGGGGCCAATGGGGATGGGGGGAGAGGGACATATGTAATACTGTCAACAATAAATAATTTAAATAAATAAATAAATAAATAGAATTAACAACATTAAAAAAGAAGGATCCAGTGGGACTCTCCTCCTCTTTCCAGCAGAGGTTTCCCTAGTCCAAGCATCTGCACCCACGCCCTGCCTTCCCTGCTGCTACAATGGAAGAAGCATTCTTGCTCCTCCCCGGCTCAACCTCCGACTCATCCTCCATCGCCTGCCTTCTCTCCTCCTTAAGGACGTCACTGCTGGTTGCCAGAGGGGAGGGGCTTGGGGAATGGATGAAGAGGTGAAGGGATTAAGAAGTACAGATTGGCAGTTACCAAAGAGTCATGGGGATGTGACCATAGGGAATACAGTCAATGACTTTGTGATAACTCTCTGTGGGGCCAGGTGGGTGCGGAAATATCAAGGGGAACACTTTGTAAAGCATAGGACTATCTAACCACTATGCTGTATACCTGAAACTAATACAAAATAATATTGACTGTAAACTGTAATTGAAAAATAAGCTTAAAGAAAAAAGAACTTCACTGCTGTAATTATCTTCTCTCTTGTGCACCATCAATTTCTCCCTCTCCAATGGATTATTCCCACTGACAGATCTCAGATGCCAACACTCTTATTGCACACATTTATTGTTATGCATTGTTAATAAACAATGGTACTATTTTAGACATTTATTTTATTATAGATTGTTACAAAAGAACAACCCCAAAATCGTTGTCCTGGCTGTGTGTCTTTGCCCAGCTCCTAGTCTCTGCTCCTTGTGTAGCAAACTGCCTCGAAACACTGTCTCTCTTCTCGGCCCCCACTTCTTCCTCTCCCATGTTCTCCTCAACCCACACAACTGGACTTCGTGCTTACCCCTGCACTGAAATGCCTATCACACCGTAATAAATGGCTAAGGATCTCCATCTTGCTGAAACCTCTGTTTATCTGTCCAATTCTTCCTCAATTTCTCAGCAGCATTTGATATTGATGACACTGTCCTACTTGAAACATCATCTTCTTTAAGGCCCATTTCAGTTTCCTTCTCCTTGGTGAGCTATTGTCAGTCTCCAGCCTGCTCCTCCTTCTTCATCAGGACTCTAGGAAGGCCCCGAGATGCTGTTCTCAGCCCCCCTTTTCTTATGTCTACATTCTCTCTTTAGAGTTTATCCAAGTAGGATGCTTTTAATAGTATCCAGACATCCAAGTCCAGATTCCCAAATGTTTGTCTTCAACGTTGGCCTTCCCCTGAAGTCCAAGTCCTTATATCACCACCTGCTCCCTCCCCGCTTGGATGTCTAATCGACATGTCAATATAACGCGACTGAAACAGAGCTATCCATGCCGCCCATCTACCCGTAGTCATGGTCCCCTCAAACTTTTCCCATCTCAGTAAATGGCCAGAGGGCTGTTGTTAATTCCTCTGTTTCCTTCACATTCCACACCAAGCTAGCAGTGTGTCCTGGTGGCTTTACCCCCAAAGCATGTTCCCAAGTAAATCCCGAATGAGACCACCTGTCACCCCTCCACAGCTGCTATCTGAGTCCCTGTCACCGTCATGTCCACTGTAAACGCCTCCTAATTCTTCTTCTGGACTCGACCTCTGCCCCACTCTCCTTAAGTTCTGCGTAGATCTTGCTAACATTTAAATCAGATCGTATAGCACCTCCCCGCTCAAAAACTTCAAATCACTTCTCACACAACCCAAATAAAACCCTGACTCCTCACTCAGAACATGAGGCAGATCTGCCAGTCATGGCCACTCACCTCCCAGCACAGCCTGTACCCCAGCTGTACCGCAGACCACAATCCTTCCTGCCTCAGGGTCTAGCTCCCTGTTTTCTACCCAGAACCCTCTCTCTCCTCACCTTTGCATGGTGGCCTTTGCAGCTGAAACAGCACCTTCTCAGCAAAGCCTTTCCTGACCACATGGGAAACGCAGCCCCTCCCACATTGTCATCACATTTTATCTTCTCTGTGGCACTTAAAAATTGCTTAATTTATTTGGAGGCCAAATTAGAGGTGAAAAAGGTGCACGTGTGGTCCCATCTGGAGGGGTGGAAAGGCCCAATGGCTTCTGAGTGCCCTCTGACCACATGGCCAATGGTGATGCCGGGTTTCCAAGCGCCCACGCTGCCCCTCAGCTTACAACCCATCCTGTGCGCTCTTTGAGGGAAACAGATGTAGTCACCCATGTTGCAGGCAGGGGATCAATCTCAGGGGACTGCATATAGCTTCTTTTGGGCTCTTTCCACAAAATGGGATTCCTAACACCTGTTCGGACCCTCTGCCGTAGCCCTCTCCTGAGACCCCTGAGATAGGGAGTGGTTCAAACATGCCTCCCCTTGCCCACTCCATCCTTTGGAAGGTTTCTTCAAGGCCTGTGGACCACCTGTGCCAGTCTCCTGGGGCGTTTGTTGAAAACAGGTTCCTAGGCCCCATTATTGGAGCTCCCATCCCTGCGGAGGAGCCCAGGAATTTCCCTGGGAATATGCATTTGCAACGGGTGCTCCGGGCGATCCTCATGCACGCTTAATTTTGAGGACTGCTGCTTTAAGAGGTTGAAAAAGTTTAAGGCACAGTTCTCTGAGCATGGCAAAGCTAAGCTCCACACTTCAAAGATGGAACTGTGATTTGAAATGCATGTCCTGTGGTTGCATGTTCAGGCATTGCTATAATCTGACCCAGTTACTCTGAATTCAATCAGAGTCACCTCTGGAAGGGACCACTGTGTGAGGGCATGGTGCTGGCCTTGGTGAAATTCAGGATAATGACTGCATCTCCTAATTCCACCCCTTGAGCTCACTTAGCCCACACTGGGAAGTTCTTGGCTGCAACCACCAAGAAGCAGCCCCTTGGGGGAAGGCACCATAGAGGAAAAGAGGGATTATAGTGAATCTTTTTCTCCATTCAATGGTTGATTGTTCAAATCTTTCTCTTCTTCTCCTTCTTCTTCTTCTTCTTCTTCTTCTTCTTCTTCTTCTTCTTCTTCTTCTCTCTCTCTCTCTCCTCTCTCTCTCTCTCTCTCTCTCTTCTGTCTCTCCTCAGTTAAGTGTTCAACCCTATCCTTTAACAGAAACAATATACATCTTCTTTTGAAATATTTTTATTTCACTTTTTCTAACAGCAATATAGAAACAAATAATTGTAAAAAATAAAATTATAAATTGTCCATCAATTATGTAATAGCACTTGGTATTGCTACAAGGAGGAGGCCTGGGCTGGGTCAGGCCGTCTCAAGCCTGCCCAGGCTCTCCAGGCCTCTGTGATCACTGCTGAGCCCATGAAGGCATCAGATGTTACCGCACACAAAGTGTCAATGGAGACTTTGAGTTTACACCCAGGGGTCCTTGGGGGTGGCAAGGAGATGGGTAGATAATGAGTAAAACTGCAAACAGTATTGTATACACATGGTAAGCGAGAAGGTTGCTCTGGGGAGCTGGCATCTATGGACCCACACGAGGCAGGGACTTCACAAAGCTGAATGGACTTGATTAGTTATTTGTGTTCACTGTGTAAGTAAGGGAAGTCACAGACACTGGACAACAAGAAAACACACCAGTCTTTTCCCCTCCACCTCTCTTCTCTGATCCTCTCTTCTTTCTCCTTCCTTATTCCCAAATATTAAGTTCTCTTGGGATGCACTAAACAAAATAGCTGAAATAACTAACCTATCCAAAAAAGTGTGTCTTGAGCGCAGGTTCCTTTCCTGAAACAACAGAAAAAGTAGGCTGAGCAACTAAATTGCCCAGTTGATTCTGATTCAATTGGGTTGACAAAATTCAACTACATCCTTCAACTTCAGTTGATTCCAGCTTTCTCAGTTACTGTGATGACTGATTTCTAGAAAGAAAAAAAATCAGTTTGGCTCTTGTTTTTTTAGAATATGGAATGAGCTCTCCTGTGTGAGTAGGTGTATGTGTGTGTCTCTGTAGGGTGTGTGGTGGGTGTGCGTAGGCCCTCCTGACACCCATGACCTCAGGGAGAAGCCTGGCAGGAAGGCCTCTGCAGGACTTGGCAGTGCTTGGACATATTCCTGGGGAGAGGTTATTACCGAGTGGAGAAAATCTCCCCCGTTTCCGGCCTGGGGGAGGGGGAAGGGTAGGTGGCCTTCCTCTGAGGTCGCCATAGACCAGTCCTCTGGGCTTCAGACTTTTGTCACTGCTCAGAGTTGGGCCAAAACAAATCCAGCTATGTGGTTACAACTTCTCTGAAGGAAGCATAAACCCTCTGGCTCTTTGAAATCACAAGACCAACCTTCTTTTCTGTCCAACTAGGGACCATTCATTGGCATCTTCCTACTCCTGGCCACAAAAGAAAAGCAACCTTTTCCTAATATGGGTCCTGGTGTGTGTGTGTGTGTGTGTGTGTGTGTGTGTGCGCGCGCGCGTGCCCCAATGAGATTATACAGGAAGACAAAACATGAACGTCAGGGCAGCAGGACATCTTACTTCGACTATGGATTTGTGATTGGTAATATGTGTTCTGTGGGTCTGCTGTCCAGACATTGCTCTGAGTTTGACCCAAAGATTCTGAATTGCACAGTGGGAGGTGCACGTGAGGGCTGAGTGAGGTGGAGAGTAGAGGGGTTGGCAGTTTGTAGGTTTGGCAAAGCATTTAGGACCATCTTTGGAGTTCAAGTTCATTGATACATTATCTGTCTAGGCATTATCGATAATGCTTTAACACATCAATGTGGTATAGCCACTCATGAGCTGCGTCACCTGAGGGAAGTCATTTTCTCCTTCCCTGGCTTCACTTTACTACTTTGTGAATGAGAGGCCTCGATTAGGTGGCATCCAAGGTTAAAAATTCCCGCCTGCCGGGGAACACCTGACACATGGTACTCTACCGGGCTAACTTTCCTAACCTGTTCAGGTCTCAGTCCTCACCTTCGCGATCCTCATGCAAAACCCTGAACCTCTGTATTTGACCTACCTAACTGGCTTTGCCATTTGGACAAAAATCAAACAGTTATTAACAGGTTAGTGACAGATTAGTAACAGTCTGATTCCATTAAAATTAGTCATTTAAGTCAGGCACAGAATCTCAGAGGAGTTCAGGGTGAGCGTCTGGGCTCCCTCCAGTTTCTCTGGGTGGGCAAGAAGGTGATGTAGGTGACACTGGCAGAACCTACCAGGAGGCCATTGCTGGGCCCAGGGAAAATTCAGTTATGGGAAATCCATGGACAGACCTGCCTGGTTCTGTCACCAGCGGTCTCCTAGGCACTCCCCCAGGGTATGGCGTGATGGCAAAGGGACTCTTTGGAAGTTGGCACTTGTACAAGTGGCCAGACAGGCAACAGAGGGCATCTATGCTTGCTCCAGCCAAGTTAGACTGGTGTGTCCCAGCACCCACTGGGTACAATTTACATTGTATCCTTTTGGTTTTCCTTTCCTGGTGGGTCCCTGTTGGGGTTTCTGAGTCACCCACTTAGGGTGAATTCGAGCCAGTACTTAGAGGACAGCCACAGCAAGATGGGCACATCTGATATGTCTAATCACCTCTGCCTGGGGGCTCCATGCCCGTGGGGAAGCCTTCTGTAATAATCACTGTTTTGCCCATCTCCTCCACCCCCACTTTGGGATCCCAGTTCTCATAGCACCAGTGATTCCAGGAAGCAGGAACATGGATCACTGAGGGGAGGACTGAGAGGTGTCATGCTGGAAACCCAAGTCTCATTGAACGTCGGGATGGAGTGGCCCTTCTGCAGGACTCTTTGGGTATTAAGTGAGAGCCAGTCATGGGGATGCTGGGTTCCAAAGCTGGGGCCCCAGGGAGATCCCCTGCGGACAGGCCCTGGGGTCCACGGTTCACCAGTCTCAGGGAAGCTGTGCCTCTGGGGAGACCTACTTGAGGAATCTCAGCCTCACTTCCCTTCTCCCCACGCCCCCTCTCCGCTTCCCAAACCCTCTGTTCTGGCTCCTCTGCCCTGTTGTAGGGCTGCTCAGCAGAGGGAGAACCTCCGGGAGTTGATGTTCATCTTGGTGACTCCAATGAGCTTGAGTGGCGTGGAGAGACTGAAGGAGGAGGCCAGCGGGGAGTCGCAGAAAAGGTCTGACAGCTCATCGCGCTCCTCCAGCTCATAGGTGGCGTCGTTGAGCATCCGCCTGTGGAGGTCGCAGGTCTGCTCTATCTTCAGCTTGTTGATGTCACTGCGCAGGCGCATGAGCTGTCTGGCCAGCTGCTGGTCCTGCAGCCGCATCTCCGTCTGGAAGGGAGGAGGGGGCGTCAGTTCTGAACTGGAAGGGGCAGGGATGAGGGGAAGCGAGAAAGGGGGAAGGCGGCAGCTCCACAGTCTCTGACAAGCACAGACCTGCTACTAGGAGACTTAACTAAGGGTTTGTTTCAGCAATTGGTCCACTTGGAGATATTAACACGTTCCCAGCTCAGGGAAGTGAAAAGGCAAACATAGGGAGGTGACAAATGAGAATGCGCTTGCCAAACAACACTTTGTGGTAAGTTAGACCCTATGTCTAAATCCTTTTGGAAGAAGGACATGTCAGTTCTGGTGTATTTCCAGCCCAGTCTCATTGGTTACAGATACGTACAGATGGAGTAAGCGTATAAAGAAATTAATGGAAGTGATAAATACCAAATCCAGGAGCATGGTCACCTCTGGGCAGGAAGGAGGGAATGTGATTAGCGAAGGTACACAGGGGCTTCCACTTGTATTGGTAGTGTTTTATATCTTATGTCGGGTGGTGGGTATATGGATGTGAGAGAGAAACATCCATTGGTTGCTTCCTGTACTCACCCCAACCAGAGATCAAACCCACAACCTAGTTATGTGCCCTGACCAGAAATCGAACCCACAACCTTTTATTTATGGGAAGATGCTCCAACTAACCCAGCCAACTGGCTAGGGCTCTATTATACTTTAAACATTTTAGAATACCTGCAATATTTCTTAATAAAGTTTCAAAAGAGCCAAACATAAATATATGCTAATATTTATTGAATATTTTCCTATAAACCAGATACTGTTCTAAGCTCTTTGGGTATGTATTAGCCAGCCATACAAAATACCATAGACTGGGAGGCTTAAACAACAGACATTAATTTCTCACAGCTCCAGAGGTCAGGATGTCCAAGATGAAGTTGCGAGCTGATTCAGTTCCTAGTGAGGACCCTCTTCCTGGCCTGCGGATGGACACTTTCTCACTGTGTCCTCACGTGATGGAGAGAAAGATCTCTCTTTCTCTTTTTATAAGGACACTAATCCTGTCATGGGGGCCCACCCTCCTGACCTCGAAATCTAATCACCTCCCAAAGGTCCCACCCCCACATACCATCATATTGGGGACTGGGGCTTCAACATGTAAATTTGGGGAGTGGGGGGAGACACCGACATTCAGTCCATAACAGGGTTTATTAATATGCAACAGTCAATCTTCTACAATTCCATCCAGTAATGTCACCGTCATCTCCACAACTTATATGTGAAGAGGCAGAGGCTCAACCAAGTAGGTCACTGTGTCAAGTCCCAAGCACACACATGGCAGAGCTGGGATTAGGAACTCAGACAATGAGACTCAGGAACCCAAGCTACTGGCAACTAAGTCCTTGTGCCTCTTCGGGGAGAGTCGGGGTGTGGGGGTGTGGAGTGAGTTCTGTGCTCAGGGACCTCTTAGGAGGCGCCTGATATTTATTTCCAGTGCCTCAGTGTTTCCTATTAGGAAGGGATGTGATAGTAACTCCGCGCCTGGTTTAACATGTACGGTTTCCGTTGTTCATCTACATGTTAACCTGGTCGGAGCCGCACAGCCAGCCCCGAGGTTCCCCCAGGACAGTCTGAGTATTTCACAAGTCCGGGGGAGCTCCCGTGATTGCTCGGTCTCACAGCTGTGCGGTGGCAGAGGTGGGACTGGAGCTGAGGGATCTCCCGGGGGTCCTAGTGCGGAGCGTTTTCCATTAACGACACTGTCACAAGGTCACCAGCTGCACCTGCTTCCTTCTCACCCTTTACTCTGCCTGTGTTCGTAACGGGGTATTTTTTAATGGTTTTGTGTCTCAGCTGTGTCGTTTGTCCAGTGCTTGGAGCCAAACTGATTTAGAAAAATCAACTGTGAGATCCCAGAGGGACCCTCCCCCTGGTTATGTAAATAAATCCAAATGTTCTCACTTCTGCCTGTTCAGATTTGGAATCACGTGCATTGCAGGGTAAAAAATAAGTGACTTCACCAGTAAGCATTTCATTTTTTCTCTCATTTTTATGTACTTCTACAGATCTCTTCCAATTTTATACATGAGGGAAATCAAGATAGAAAGTCTTGCTTGGGGATAGCAAAGTATTTAATGGCAGAATCAGGATTTAAGTTTACAGCCTTCACTTAAGTAGCATACTTCTCAATCCTTAGGCATAACAACCTAAATTTATTGCCAATCAGAATCTATTGCTCTAGACCAGCGGTTCTCAACCTGTGGGTCATGACCCTTTTGGGGGTCAAGCGACCCTTTCACAGGGGTCGCCCAAGACCATCGGAAAACACATATATAATTACATATTGTTTTTGTGATCAATCACTATGCTTTAATTATGTTCAATTTGTAACAATGAAAATATATCCTGCATATCAGATATTTACATTATGATTCATAACAGTAGCAAAATTACAGTTATGAAGTAGCAATGAAAATAATTTTATGGTTGGGGGTCACCACAACATGAAGAACTCTATTAAAGGGTCACGGCATTAGGAAGGTTGAGAACCACTGCTCTAGACGAACACCAAACTAATGAAGGCAGGTGTGCCCCAGGGTAGCTGGTTATTTATTCATTTGGAGGCCTTAGCCATGCCTGGAACGGGGCTAGGTGCTGCCTAAACCCTCTGAAGGAGACAGTGTTCAAATCTGTCTGAAAGACAAGGCTGGCTCACACCCACTGTTTAATTTGATAAGGTCTTCTGAGAGTTTTACTCTACCACTTCTCTTTTCGGGTATTTTAATTTGAAGAGAAATCTGTGAAAAGCTAGGAACCCTATAATTTAGATTTGAACTTTGGCCTCAGGAATTGGATCTTTGGTCTGAAAGGGCCCTTTAAAGTTGGAGACTTTCAAGTTGAGCAGCTGTCTGGGATGTGATGTGCCTTGCAGTGGGTATGTGGTGGGGGGAATGGGCCATTTTTCTATGGCCAATAGATCTGGTCAAAGGTCAGAGCAATGAGTTAGGGTCTAAAACCCATTAGAATCAGCTGGTCAGAGGGGTGATAGTAAGGCACATGCCCAGTTCCCTTTGACTGGACAAAGGCCACCTCACTGGAGCCACCTCATGAACCCATTCAACTCTGCAGAAGAGAAAGAAAAATCACACATCCAGTAGGGCTGGTGACTGCCCATTCTGCTGGTTTGTGTTCCAACACGAGGAGGGGTGGGGAATCTGCAGGTCTGGGCTCTGAGGGCCCCTCATAATGTGTATGTCCCACCCTGAGAGTCTCTTGGAATATATATATTTTTATGACCCCTGAACATAAATCAGCTATTTCATTTGATGCTCAAAGTAACAGTGTTTGTTTTAATTCTACAAGAAAAATCGGCAGTGCTAGCCTATTCTCACCTACTCTGTGGGCCACACAGGGGTTTTCCAGGGTGACTTTGGGCCTTAAATACTAACTGAGTCCCTGTTATAAGGTAACCCGACTGTAACCATATAGAAAAAAAGTTCCCACTGCCCCTGCAGAAACCTAAGCAAAATGTGCAGGGCTCAGAGGTGGTATTTTTTCTAGAAAATTTTTTTTCAATTGTGATTAAATACAAATAACATAAAACTTATCATCTTAACCATTTTAAAGTGTACAGTTTAGTAGCATTAAGTACATTTACACTGTTGTGCAGCCACCACCATCATCCATCTTCAGAACTCTTTACATCTTGTAAAACTGAAACTCTGGGCCCTGGCTGGCTAGCTCAGTTGGTTAGAACATTGTTCCGATATGCCAAGGTTGTGGGTTTGATCTTCAATCAGGGCACATACAAGAATCAACCAATTAATTCAATGAATGCTTAAATAAGTGGAACAACAAATCGGTATCTGTTTCTGTCTCTCTCCCCCTACCCCTCTCTCTAAAATCAATAAATAAATTTAAAAAACACACACACACACAAATCTGACACTCTGTCCCCATTAAACAGCTTCCTGTTCCCCTTCCAAGCCCTGGCAACCACCATTCTACTCTCTGTCACTATGGCTGTGACTACTTTAGAAACCTCATATGAATAAAATCTACAGTATTTGTCTCTCTTTTTCTTTTTAATATATTTTTATTTATTTCAGAGAGAAAGGGAGAGGGAGAGAAAGATAGAAACATCAATGATGAGAGAGAATCATTGATTGGCTGCCTCCTGAACACCCCCCACTGGGGATTGAGCCAGCAACAGGCATATGCCCTTGACTGGAATCGAACCTGGGACCCTTCAGTCCATAGGCTGATGCTCTATCCTCTGAGCAAAACCAGCTAGGGCTACTATATTTGTCTTTTTGTGGCTAGTTTATTTCACTCAGTACAATGTTCTCACAGTTCACACAGTTAAGAAGCTTTTTATAAATTAAATATTTTCAGAAAATGTAATGAACGTGTCTTTGCAGATCCTGTGTAGAGTAGGTCAGAAAAGTGGCAGTTCCTGAGGATGGTTCCCGAGAGCAGGGTCTAGGGATGAGCAACTCCTTCCTTTTTCTCTTTTCTGCCAAGGAGACATGTGGGGCAGCGATGACAACACCCTGTCTCCTGCCACATAATGCCAGATGCACTTTCCATATATTACTTACTGCATCTTCCCACAACTCTAGATGGCCGGTATTTTGATCTGCTTTATGGTTGAGGAAGCCAACTCAGAGAAGTTAAGGGATACACATGGTAGTACTCAGGTCACACTGGGGCCTGTCAGAGCCCAGAGCTGGTGGCCTTTCTGTGACTTCTATCGACCTGAAGGGGGGCTGGGTCCCAGGGGCAGCAGAAATGGGAACTTCATTGCTCTGGGGTTAGAGAATCTGGGCTCATGCTGAACCTTATTCCTCATTAGCTGTGTGGCTTTGAGCAAGTCACTAATGCTCCTTGAATTTCTGTCTCTTCATCTACAGAAAAGGCATAATGCCTAGTCCAGGACTGTGAGAAGCAAATTAGATGGTAAGCAATATACCAACTAAGCTGAACAATGCCAGTCAGATACAGGTAAGCGGTTCACAGCTTAAGTCTTTTCTCTCCAGACCAAGGTGTGGGATGTGGAAACCAGCCAGGGCCTCCCAGTTTTAAGACTTTAGTAAAGAAACTGAGATGCTGGGCCCAGTGACTCAACTATCGATGTGGATTTAATGCATTCCCTGGCCAGCACCCAACTGCAGGGCGTGACTGTTTCTAATGCCCTGTCCCAGGGAGAAAGGCGCTTGCTGGATTCTCAGAGGTGTGGCCCGTAATCCCAGCAATCCTGTAATTAGGGCAGAGCACTTGGTGAAAGAGCAAGAAATGTCACTGCCTCGCTGTCAGTGTGCTGTGGTGACAGGGCACGTTCCCATCAGGGGAGAAAGCCCATGAAGGGGTTGGCGGGTGACCAGTGGTCTCTTGGAATAACAGTGTTTGTGGTGTATGCTTGACTGTAGCCAACACAGGTGTGTTTCCTGTGTCAGACAAGAATGCTTCTCAAGTTGTTTTTTTAAGGTAGAAGGTGAATCCCCCAGGGCAGGATTAAGTAAGTAAAGGCGGCAGTTGAGCTGCGCCATAGGAGGAGATTGCCTTGGCTGGGCTTGGTGAGGTGTCCGGGTGGTGAGAGGCCCAGGTGGGGAGAGAGGAGGAAAGCCAGCCAGGAAACTCAGAGGAAGATCTAAAATAAGTGTGTAAGTGGTTTGCTGTGAGGTTTCTTTAGTCAAGTCTTGTGGGTCACTGGTGATTTAGAGGGAGTTAGAAGACGGGCTGACTCCTGCCTCTAGGCTGGTGAAATGAAGACAAAGCCTGCAGTAAAATGACGTGGATGACATATGGCAGTTACTCAATAAATGAAACATAGAGTTACCATATGATCCAGCAATTCTATTTCCGGTGTGTACCCATAAAAAAGGAAGGCAGGGACTCACACAGCTACTTGTACACACCCCTGTTCACAGCAGCATTATTCACAATAACCCAGGTGTCCACTGATGGGAGAATGGGTACACAAAAGGTGCTGTGCTGGACCCAGCTCCACCACGGAATGGAAACCTGGACACTGGCTTTGCCTCCAGCTCTCCTGAACCCCCCCGCTGATGGTTTTCCAGGACTGGATTAAGGAAAATGGGACTTTAGAAACCAAGGGATGTAATTCTAAGCAAATAAAGCTTTCTACCACATTTCATCCTCTTTTGGTGTCCTCCGGAAATACTTATTCCAGCAGCACCCCCAGAACCCCACTTCCAATAGCAACGGAGAAAGACCATCCGCACATTTCTTTGATGACACCCCCACTCTGCCCTGCCCACCCTGGGCACTCAGGAAGACCCTGGAACTGTTGAGTACTGTGAAATGTGGCCAGCACTGACCATGGGGGCTGCTGACACGAGTGTGAGACAAGAGAGGGCTGGGCCGGAGCCAGAGAACAGCTGTCTGATGGGCCCTCATAGAATCTCTCCGCACATCTTCCCTCATTGAGAACTCGGCTGATCATCCTTTGGTTCCTTCCTGCTCTAGGGTTGAAGGTTCTGCTCATAATTCTAACGAGCACTATTAGAATTAGCACAATCAGAAAGGAGGTTTTGTCCTCCTCAGTCACTGGAGCTGGATGGGTGCCTGCCCTGGTGGGAGCTGGGTGGGTGCCTGCCCTGGTGGGAGCTGGGTGGGTGCCTGCCTTAGGGGAGAGCTGGATGGGAGAAGAGAAGCTTCTCAGCCTCCTGGAACCTGCCTTCTCCTGAGCAGCTTCTGGCTTGATAGTCAAGAGCTGTGGTTCCTGAAAACCAGGCCCTTGGCACAGACATGGAGCCCTTCTCCATGCTGCCAAGGACTTGGCCGCCTTGAATGAGCCTCTCTGTGACTTTTCCCCGGCTTCTGTCTGCTCACTGGCTGTGACTGGCTCAGGCCTGCACACAGGGGCATGACCAACACCCACTGGGCAGTGCCCAGTTTTTCAGACCCTGGCAGCAGCCTGGGAAGAGGGGGTGGGTCCAGAAGCTTGTAAAATAATACATCCTCAGAAAGCAATTGCCCAGCCAAGGACATGCCTCAGACTTGGACAGTCCCTTCTGAACCCATCAGCCACCAGACCTGGCCTTCGATTATAATAAGGAAGAGAGAGGGGGTGTTCTTAGAAAGAGAGCTAAATTGAGTAAACTTTGGAGAGTAATGGCCCAAAGTTTCAGGAATTGAGAGAACGTGTTGAATGAGCATAAAACTTTATGAAATACAAAGTGTACTCCTACTCATTTGCTCAGAGGAGCAATTGGCTGGTAGCAGCCATTCAAAGCAGGGGTTCAGAGGTCAGGTGGATCTGGGTTCAAATCCATGCTCTGCTGGTTGATCATAGGCAATTGCTTCACCTCAGTTTTCTCTTCTGTACAATGGGGGTAGTGATAGTGCCTATTGAATGATGTGATGTGTGTGAATGCACATAACCTCTAGACCTTGGCAGGTGCTCAGTGCCTTTCTCCTGCCCTCCTCTCTGTCCTCTCATAACACCCTGCCAGGTAGGTATTTATTACCCCCATTTTCCAATGACAAAGCCCAGGGCTAGGCTAGTTGGTTTTCCTAAAGTCACCCAGCTAAGATGTGGTAGAACCTAATTGGAAGTCTAATCTAGTTAGAAATTTTATGCCTATCTCCACTCTGCCTGTGATTGGTTAATGAGCCAATGGCCCAAGAATCACCCACAGGCACCTGTTAAACTCCTGACACCACTGCAGGTGTACGGGATCAGAGTCGGGGCGGGCTCCATATTTTTAACACGTGTCCTGGAGCCTCACCCACATTACCCACTAGTCACTAGCAGGTTGTATAGTTATTAAACCAGGAGGGTGGCCATCGGAGGAACGGGGTTTTAATTATTATAGGAGAAATAAGGAGAAGCTTAATGTCAGTTATGCTTAAAGGTGTGGATTTGGTTGCTGAGGAGGTTGGGGGATTGTGTGTTTCCCTTTGGTTAATTTCATTGCCCACTGTGCCTGGCATAAGGTGACCACTCAGCGTGGACTTCAGCTCCCCCAGGCACTTTGGAAGTACATTACATTTATTGTATAGCTCTTGTCACACCTTGTCATTGTGTTTACTTGCCTGTCTCCTCCACAAAGGGGGAAACCCCACGAAGACATTCACCTGGGCCTCCACCCACACCAGCACCTAGGACCAGGCACTAGTGAACGTGGGTTGTATTGAATAGACAGGACTGGATCAAAGGACCCGGCCTGTGTCTTATACCCCGAGACTGCCTTGTGCTGTTATTCTGGTTGGACACAACCATCAGACCTCTTCTCCTTCCCTCTGCCCTCTCCTTGGCACTGCAAGACAGCCAAGAAAAGGAAGGGAGGGGAGACCTCCTGATTCCTAGTCCACTTCATCTCATTGGTCCACAGTCCCCACCTCATCAGCTCTCATGCCAAGTAGGAAGTTTTGGGGGATTGCAGGCCTCATTTTTCTTATCTTATTCTAGGAGATTCTATGCCATTTTTTATTTTTTAAATCCGCAGACTATAGGATGAATGTGTACCAATTACATTGGCAAGAGAGAGAGGAGTTTGGTTCTTATCTTTCTTTTGTCTTTTATTTTTTTATTTATTTTTTCTCCCTAATCTATCTATATCAGTGGTTCTCAACCTTGGCTGCACATTAGAATCACCTGGGAATCTTTTTAAAATCCTGATTTCTGGCCGAAACTGGTTTGGCTCAGTGGATAGAGCGTCGGCCTGCGGACTGAAGGGTCCCAGGTTCGATTCCGGTCAGGGGCATGTACCTGGGTTGCGGGCATATCCCCGGTAGGAGATGTGCAGGAGGCAGCTGATCGATGTTTCTCTCTCATCGATGTTTCTAACTCTCTATCTCTCTCCCTTCCTCTCTGTAAAAAATCAATAAAAATATATTTTAAAAAAAAATCCTGATTTCTGGGCCTCATCCTTCGGAAATTCTGTTTCTTTGTTACTAATGTTGTGGCCCCACCCCATAACAAAGAAACAGAATTTCCGAAGGATGAGGCCCAGAAATCAGGATTTTAAAAAGATTCCCAGGTGATTCTAATGTGCAGCCAAGGTTGAGAACCACTGATATAAAGGGTTAATATGCTAATTGTCCTTCCCTCCATCCAGGTAATGACGTCAAGTAGCAACACCCGGCTTCCTCTCCCTAGCTACGACTAGCCTCCTTGCAGTTTCTTCAGCCCGGGAACACGACTTGCTTTATGCCCAGGTGGAAACAGCTTACACTATAACCAAATGTCTGTGAAGCATTTTCCCGTGCCTCATCTCATTTGATCCTCACAGAAATCCTGGAGTGGGTAGATAGGAGACTCGGTGGAATCCTATTTTCTTTTCATTAGCCCAGTGGTTCTCAACCGTCTGGCCCTTTAAATACAGTTCCTCATGTTGTGACCCAACCATAAAATTATTTTCGTTGCTACTTCATAACTGTGATGTTGCTACTGTTATGAATCGTAATGTAAATATCTGATATGCAGGATGGTCTTAGGCGACCCCTGTGAAAGGGTCTTTCGACCGCCAAAGGGGTCGCGACCCACAGGTTGAGAACCGCTGGTCTATACATTCTGTAGTAACCATGAAAGGGCCAGCCTCTGGTCAGAGGACTAGAACACTGTTTTCCTCCTGCAGCTCGCTGGTGTGGACAGGCTGAGAGGCTCGACAAAGACTGAAAAGATTTCACCTGGAGCAAAGGGTCACCTGGACTAGAAATTCTCTTGTGGATCGAACCCAGCTCCGCCAGCACCTGGTGGCTCTGAACAAGTTATTATTTTCACCATAGAATGGGCATGGCTGCCCTGTCCCTGCTAAAGGCTGTTAGGAGACATTGCTAATCGCACTCTGTAACCCTTTACACACGTCCCTTTCTACAATTGCAGGGTTTCAAATGTGGGCTTTTGGACAAGTCATATCCACCCTGACTCAGACCTCTGATGTATCTATACCTCGTACCAAGGAAAACCTCTGGAGCCAGAGCCAGGACACGCAGGCCTATGTCTTGGTTTAGCCACACCCTTGCATCTGACCTTGGGCAAGTCAACAACTTTGACCCTCGGGCTCATCGTTTCTGAATCTCAGCCTTCCTATCTGTAAAATGGGAATAGCACATACCTCCAAGCCACTCACAGAAAATGGTATGTATCAGGCCTCTGGGACCACAAATTGCTCCCTAGATGGAAGGCATTAAAATGGCCGCCATCTTCACATTTCTCACCTCCATCCCCCTCGAAAGATGCTCGGTGAGTTTGAACTGTCATTCGGCCGTCTCATTCAGCAGAAATGACTGGCCTCAGAGGGCTGGGCTTGGACAGCCCCGTCATCTGCTTGCCAAGCACAGGCAGGAGAGGGTTAACCAGGGGAGGAGCAACTCAAGCTGCCACCACAGAGGGGCCAGTGGAGTCCAGGGCTACAGCCTCCTGCCACAGCAGGCCCTGGAATGATGAAAACTTGTCAGGTTTCCTTTTGTTCTCTCTAACAACCATAAACACCTTTGAGGGGCTCTGTCTGCAGGGATCCAACACTTTGCGTGAAGCTAAAAGAAAAATATCTGCCCACACCCAGGGATTCTCGCTACAAAGACAACCCCTTAGGAGGAAGATGGAATGCTTTGTTTTCATTTGGCATCACACGGGCCAAGCAGAAGATTTCCCCCTTTTCTTTGCCTTACAGGTTGGCAAGGGGGACACTGCAGCAGGATTAAAGAGAGGAGACAGAGAGAGCTTCCCCCCTCTTCCCCCTCCCCCGCTCCCCCGGTCCCTGGCTGCTAGCTCTGAAATCACACACACACTCAGATGCATTTGTGATATTTTCTGGATTCAGCCAGAGGGCTCAGTCCCACAGCTTCAGGGCTGTGCTCTCTCTAGGTCCCCTTTCCTGGAACATTGCCCCCACCCCAGCCCAGGCCACTGGACAGAAGGTGGGAAGCTGAAGGCTGCGACCTTCTGACCAGGTGAGCAGTCTGGAAATATCAGAGTAGCACAATGGCCACATAACCAGGTTCTGAGTCTGTCTCCCATGAACAGCAGAGCTGGATGTCGGCCTGGAGGAGCCAGGTGGCCCAAAGCCATGTAGGGCAGAGGCGAAAGCCCTGTCTGAATACTCAGGTCTTTCTACCTGGAGGGGCAATGCCAATAGCTACACCTTGATGAGCAACACCTTCCTTGTATCTCCCACCACAGGAGCCTGAAAAAAACATACACCCATTCTACTTGAAAGTCCCTGGGGGCAGTCAAGAGTGACTGTCATTTCCTTTGGTGGAAAGTGAGAGGGAAAGGAGACCCCTGAGGGAGCAGTTGGGAGCCTTTAAAGCCCTGGAAACAAGACAAGATCCAGGCAGTCACTGTGTGTCTCTGAGCTGGACTTGCAGGAGGCAGAGGCCAGACAAGCCGATCTTTCCAGACCAACATGGCCTGCCTCTAAAAGGGTCAACACTGACAGCCAATGCCTTGCTGGTTCCGGTAACTGCTGCTGGGACCGCCTCATGAAGGTCAGAGAACCACTGGGCACAAACCCACAACTGAGCCAAAACACCGGTCATATTGAGTGTTTGGCTTTCTGAAGGGAAAACAGCCACACGTGACGGAATTACAGATTTCTAGTCTGTTCTCTCGGCCACTTCAGGGCGAAAAACAAATCTGCACCTGAGCCGGACAGATCAGCAGAGAGGGCTTGCTCAGGTGGAGAGAACACTTGATTCTGGGCTTAAAAGTGATTTGAAACTACTTTCATTGAGTTAAAAAAAGAATTGGTAATTTGAAGTAATACCTTGAATGAGTTAACAGATGATAAATTAGAAAAAACAATGACATGGAGTTTAATGTTTTGACTGAGACTTAAAAACAGAAGAATGGGTTTATTCAAATGTTGAAATCTTGTTTTTAAATCAATCAGGATTTTACGAGTTGCCTTGTTACTGTTTAATCTCCTAAAAGGGCGGAATTGCATGCATTTGAGTTGGCCTGCCTGCCCTTTGGTGTTTGGGTTGCTTTTGACCGTAAACATACCCTCTTCTGAAAGAACTGGGTTCTTGGACCCTGAGTGCAGGATGCTGTGAATAGTTCCCAGAAGCCCATTCACTGGCCGAGCCCCACGCCAAAAGGGTCAGGGTGCAGGGTACAGGCTTGGGGATTCCTGGGCTTCCCTCTGAGGTACCTTCTTAGTCCCCTAGGCCCAGTCTTGCCTGCCTATCAGTCCTGATTCTCAAAGTGTGGTCTGTGGACCAGCAAGGTAGCATCACCTTCGAGCTTGGTGGCAATTCAGAATCATGGACCCCATCTCAGATCTTTAGGATCAGAATCTTCATTTGAACAAGAGACCCTAGTGACCTGTATGCACATTAGCGGCTGAGTCGCTGCTCTAAGCGATTCTCTACCCTGCAGCCAGGGTGGCTTGTCTGAGCGCCCTCTGCAGGAGGGCTATCTCTCCAGCTTCATCTCCTGGCTCTCTCTCCCCAAAGTGCTCTACTCCCAGTGGGGAAGGCTGATTTCAAGCTCTGGCTCTGCCACCTACTAATCATATGATTCTAGGCAGGTCGTCTGACTTCTATGAGCCTTGGTTTACGCATCTGTAAAAGGGGCACAATCACTGTAATCACACAGGCCTGTTGTAAGAATCACAGAGGTAATGGAGTGAGAGCTGGGACTCCCTCCAATCTTGTTTCTCCTTTTGCCCCACACACCCACGCATTCTTAGATAACCTGTTTATGTTAATGTAGCACGAGCAAGCAAGCATCACTAATTGGCTGCTTTTGTTTGAGGGTGTTTATAAGCTGCTACTGACCAGCCAGTTGCTGGCTGCTTTGCTCATAATAAAGCATGTCCCACCTACCTACTGTCACTCATCTGTTCTTCCAATTTCCTGCACCCAGAGGGGTCAATTCCCTGGCTGAGGAACTTGCACCCAACACAGCCTTTGACAGCCAAGATAGTCCTAACAATGTTCCTCCCTCCACCTATGGAGGATTACTCTATCCATTACCGACGGTTGTCCTTGACCTGGCTCACCTTCCTCCTCTCTGCTAGCATACGCTGGCCAGACAACTTGTTCTGCTTGGCTTGCAATGGCTTGGCAACAAATATGAGCATGGCCCGTGGGCCTGTGGCAATGGTTCACCCCCTAGGTCAGTGATGGCGAACCTATGACACGCGTGTCAGAGGTGACACGTGAACTCATTTTTTTGGATGATTTTCTTTGTTAACTGGCATTTAAATATATAAAATAAATATCAAAAATATAAGTCTTTGTTTTACTATGGTTGCAAAGATCAAAAAATTTCTATAGGTGACACGGCACCAGAGTTAAGTTAGGGTTTTTCAAAATGCTGACACGCCAAGCTCAAAAGGTTCGCCATCCCTGCCCTAGGTTGTGCTTGTGAAGTACCTGGGAGCTTTAAGAACCACTGATTCCTGGGTCCTCAACTCCCCCTCCCCCCAAGGTGTTCATTTGATTGGTCTGGGATGTGGTCTAGGATTTGGGAGGTTTCCAGGTTTCCGTGGGGATTCTAATATGCAGCCTGGGTTGAGAGGCACCTCTCTCTGATGCTACAGGACGAGGACAAGCTCTAGAGAACTCCCTACTGGTTTACACACAGGAAACTCTGTCTCTGCTCTCCACCCCAAAGGGAGCCAATGGGGAATGCTCACTTGGAAAGTAAAAGCCTCTGCTCCCCAAAGCAATATAACCTCAAATGAACCTAACCCAACAAATTGAGTCCTTGATTAATGGAAATATTTTTTTGTTCCTCTTTATGAAAACAAATGAAAGCAGTTCAGCCTCAGGAATTGAAAGGGCAACTTCCAGGTCTGCCCTGGCCACCGTGGGTCCATCTCCCCTCCCCTCCTGCACGCCCTTGAGCACCCTGTGATGCACAGAACCCACAGGTGCCCCATCTTTTATGCAAGTCAACTTACACCCCAGTTACTAAAGACATAGAGCAGTGGTTCTCAACCTTCTGGCCCTTTAAATACAGTTCTTCATGTTGTGACCCAACCATAAAATTATTTTCATTGCTACTTCATAACTGTAATGTTGCTACTGTTATGAATCGTAATGTAAATATCTGATATGCAGGATGGTCTTAGGCGACCCCTGTGAAAGGTTGAGAACCGCTGACATAGAGGAATGGTTTAAGAAGTAGTCTCAATATCGAAGATTAAAACCAAAAAAGAACACCCCCGGCCCCAGCCACGGTTATTTCAACTCATGGGAGATTCCAGGCCCCAGTGGGGATGTGTTTTGGGATTGTGCAGGACAACCAAACAGGCTCTGCCTACACCATTGACTCAGAAGTTACTAGTAGCTCTGGAAGGGAGTTGGTCCTTGATTACTGGCTCACCTGTGATTAGGGTGGCCTGACTGGGCAGGTGTAGCTGGGACCGCAGAAGATGGGGCGCAGGGCAGGAGTTGAGAGCATGGGGAGGGTTAGCATCATGCCTGCTCTGCTGAGAGGCCCTCAGGCCTGGGATCAGAGATTCTCCCCAGGGCTAAGAGCACACAGTTCTACATGCTCACCCCTTTTCTCACTTGTTGGGAGATGCCACTGATGGAAGCCTGCTGAGCTGATGAGAAGAAAAAAGGTCAAACTGCTGGCCCCAGCTCCCAAACCATGCTTGCTGCTTTCATTCATTTCACCTGGATGCCCTCCCAACCCAGACTTCTGGGCAGATTCTTACTCAGCCTCTGAGGCCCAGCCCTTCACCGCAGGCCCGATCAGCCACCCGCCCTCCATGCAGCTTCTGTTTACCACTCAATATCCACAGAGTGCTGCTGGGCTGAGCCCGAGCCACTTACAGCAGCCCCCCATCCCCAGCTCTGTGCCCCGGCTGCTCTGCCCTGGGCTCACCCCACTGGCCAGCACAGCACTGCCGGGAGAGGGACCTCTCCATCTGCTGAATGGATGGCCACAGGAGCCAGGCGGCACCTTGGGTGGATGGCAAGGTGAGAGGGCTTCGGAGATAAGGGGCAGCCATACTCCAGGAGCCCCCAGAGCAGACCAGGGATGAGAGTATAGACTAACGTCAGGAGTGGCACTGGGCAAGGCGGGGGACACCTACATGGGCTCAGGTTCTCATGGGCAACACTTGCTTCATAAGTACCTATGATCAGGGGCTTATTGATGCAGGGATGTTGTGTAACTACATGGCAATAAAGCTTACCTTTAATTTAATAGGAAATGACAGATGTGCACTTGGGAGAGATAGAGATGGGGCAGAAACAGAGAGAGAGGGGGACAGAGATAGAGACAGACACACACAGAGAATGGCATCTGGGGATCCTTGCAGGGGCAGCCACTTACCAGTTCCTTCCTGAGCCAGGCTATGGCCTCGTCGATATTCTCAAAGCCTTCCAGCTTGCCCGTGGACCCGGTCCCGGCATCCTGGCTGGCACTGGCATTAGGTGGCGGGTGCTGCCTGGGTTCTTTCGGCGGCAGGGAGGGCTCTTCCTCCCCACACTCCCGCTGCTCAGCAGCCGGCCTGGGGAAGGGCCAGGCCTGCTCCTCCAGCCTCGCCTGCCATTCCAGGTAGGAGGGCCTGCGGGTCTCCAGCCTCAGTTTCTCAGTCAGGGCCTTCAGGCTCCGGAGGTGGTCGTCAGGAGGCGGGGCTGCTCCCGCCAGCACCTCTTCCCCCACCACCATTTCTTCCACCTGGATCTGGGGCACAGACATCCTAGAGCCTGCTGGGCGGTCGGACATGGGAGGTGGTGGAGGTGATGAGGGAGTCCTGGCGGCTGGTAAGGTTGGGGCCCACTCTGGGGTGGTCTCACCCAGCTGGGGCCAAGGCTCCCGTGGGCATCGCTGGGGTGTGAGCAGCTCCCGGAGCCGAGAGGGACTAGGCAGGAGCGCACAGGGTGCCGTCCAGAGCAGCAGTAGAGCTTTAGGTTTAAGATTGTCTCCGGAGTCCTGTGGGCGCCGTGCTCCGCACAAGGCAGGAACAGACAGGCGTTAGCAGGAATCTTTGGGGCAGCTTTGCCAAGAAGATCTATCAGTCCCGGAGATGCAGGCGGGATCAGAGATGGGCGGGGAAGCAGCTCCCTCCTTGTGGGGAAGGGCAGATGGCGAGAAGCTGCTGGCCAGTCCAGGGAGGCCCTGAGGAAGGATGCGAACAATGTCAGTAAAGGCTGTGAGCAGGGCCTGCGCGCTCCTGGGCAGGGGACACTGACAGGTGCAGTGACAAGGCTGCTAATTGCGACTTCAGGACTAGACATGAGGCGATTTTAATACCTTAACGTGGTGCAGGGGAGTTCATAATAAATCAATACTTTGTACAGGGTTTCACGATTTATGAAGTGACTCCGCCTCTGTTACTTCATCGTCCTCACTGCAAGTCTGTGATTCTTTGCGTTTGTCCCCATTTTGCATGTGAGACACCTGAGTCTCTCAGGGGTTAAATGACTCACCGAAGAGCTCCCAGCAATTAGCCAGGACAGGGGCAGGTGGTTGGATTCTGAGGGCTCAGGTCTCCGTGAGGGCAGCTGCCTGAGGGTCCCCAAGCAGCGCAGGTGTGCCTTGGGGCCAGGAACCACTGACCCCGCCCACGCCACCCACCACAGCACCTGTCCTCAGGCACCAGCTCCTCACGGCCAGTCCTACAGCCACTCTCAGCGGCTTCCTCCCAAAACAACACCAACTTCACTCTTCAGAGGAGGAAGCAAAGAGACCTGCAGCCCAGGAGGAGCCGATGAATTCAGGTGACTCCCCATTCTGGGAAGATGGTTATCACGGTCCTGCCCACACAGCAGTGCCTCCGGGGCAAGGGCTTCGGCTCCCTCATCTGATTTGGCCTCCCCACCTCTGGGGAGAAGGCTGAGCCAAGGTGCTTGCCCCATAATATCAGGGCACAGGGTAGAGAAGTGACCTGGAGTTAGACCTTGCCGCGCCCCCCTCCATGTCCCTGCACCCACAGGGTATATCAGAGCAGGACCCTTTGACTCAGACTATGGAGGGAACTTCTTGGCTTTCGGGGTGTTTAAAAAATCTGTGCTGGGGCAAGCTGTGAAAAAGAATGAAGGGATATGGAACAACGTCCAAGACACAGCTTCCCTGGAAAACACAGGGCATTTGCAGCCTGGAGAGGGTGCCATCTTGGTGTGGAAGAGTGTGTGGGGGGGAGACTTTTATTGACTTGTAGGTGCCTTTTAAAAGGTCTCTGCAAGGAAAATAAAACTGGAACTGAGAGTGTGCTTGCTTGTGGTGAGGGGACTGGGCGCTGGGTGATGGTGGGGAGGCATAGGACGAGGCAGAATTGGAGGGGAGCAAAATCAAAACACAGGCGGGGCCACTCAGGGAGGCTGTGGGGCTTCTCTCCCACGCGGGCATGAGGTGCTCAAAAAGAGCAGAGCTTGCTGTCTGTTCCAGGTGTTTCTACAATGCCCGCCTGTGCTGTAATCTGCCCAGAGGAAGACCGGCTGCCCTTTTCCCATGCTTTGCTGCCCCTGCTTTGGGGCACCCCTGAGGAACAAAGAGGACTATTCCACCCTAATTGATGGCAGGGAAACCTGGATCTCACCTCCAACCACACAGGTGGGGATCCCCTAAGGAATTTCCACAAATGGTGCATTGCCAGGCCTCATTCCTGGGGGTGGTAACTCAGTTAATCTGGAGTGGAACTCCGTGTATATTAAAGCTCCCCAAGGGGTCTGAGTGAGGCCGGGGTTCCTAGATAGAAACACCAGATGTGGAATCAGACGGCCTTAGCTGAGGGTGCTGTCAGGCTAGCTGAGCCTCCGTTTCCTTGCCTGTAAAATGTGGCCATAATACCAACCTCCTGGGTTTGGGGCATTGGCAGAACTAAGGTTGGTCCATGTATTCTGTAGGCTTAGGTGGGGTGTTCTCATGGATGTCTTTCTGTGCAGTCACGTGGTCACACAGGCGTCTTTAGAATCTCTCCTAAAGACCTATTAGTTGCTTTCTGGGGCCACTCCCAGGCACCGTCTACCTCTTTGCTGAGATGCCAGAATCTGTTTTGAGTGTGCCTTGGGGAGGCTTCACCCCAGAAAGGCTTCTTCCCACTGACACAGGAGCTCTGATTATTCCCAGCAATGCTTTTTGGAGAGGATCTAGCTGCAGGCAACCATGAGCAGATGAAACTAACGGGAAGTCTCACGTCCCCTCCGTCTCCCCCAGCTACGCACCCACGGAAGACGGCAGGACATCTACAGCGGAGGGAGAACCTGTTAGGGAAGGGTCTCCCTTTGGGGCGGGTGACAGTTATGACTGGATGACTTTATGAAGCTGCCTCCTTGGGAAGGGGGAGGTTATGTTAATTATCAGTTTCTAAATCAATTCAGAGAAGGCCTGTGAAGACAACGTCAGGGCAACTTGGGGACATTAACAGGAGCACCAGCGCCCTGTGAGTCAGCTAATGATGATCCTTCAATCCGCTGAGCCTTAGGGAGTGTGTAAAAGCACCCCTGTGCACACCCCTGCTCCTCCCAGTAGCCCGGAGCAGCAGGAGGGATCACCCCATTCCACAGCGGGGAGGGCGGGCCCCGGGGAGGTGGCAGGAGTGGGACTTAGGCACAGTTTTCAGACTCTAATCAGCCTCTTTCTACTCCAGAGAGTGTGGGCCTTCGGGTCAGACTCCGGGGCACCCAACTCTCATCGTGGGCATACTGTGTTATGACCACGCTGCTTCTGCGTCCTCTTCTGAGAAGTGGGGGTCACCAGGACCGGCTATGGAATTTGCCCAACTCGGTGCAAAGTGAGAATGCAGGGCTCCTTTTAAAAAGAATGAAGACTTTTAAGATGGCAACCGCAGAGCGTTAACCCAGGCGCAGGGCCCTTCCGGACTGCCTAGGTCCCTCATGAAGCAGACCCTGGGGTAATACTGTGGGCTTCATCCATCATTGTGAGGAATAAAGTAGCAAATAGCGAGCCCTTAATTTGGTGAGTGGTATACTTCAAAAAAGTATACCTCTAAAGTCACACTTTAAAACGTATTATTCTAAACCTTTACAATTTTATTAACCAATGTCACCCCAATAAATTTAATTTAAAAAATATTATCCTTAAGATGATAAGACCTATCCGTGCCACATCGGTCATAGCCCCAGATGGCCCCTTCAGGCTGCCCTGAGCAGTCATCCTGGGGGTCCCTGACCTGAGCTCATCTCCGCACCCTTCCATCCTTCCTTGAAAGCCAACTGAGATGAAGTCTGTGGGCCCCACCTCCCCCCTCCCACCCAATTTTCAGGTCTCGATTGCATTTTCATTACGCCAAATGAAGTCTGCCATAGCGAGGAGGAAAAAGAGCCCAGTTTACAAAATCACCACAATATACCTGCTCCCTTCCCTCCCTGCTCACATTTTATAAACACCCCGGCTCATGGCCTGGGGCCCCAGGTGACCCAGGTTTGACTGTGTTAGCCATGAGGTGAGAGCAAGGACTGGGGTGGGCTGCAAGCCCCTGGAATCAGCCCTCTCCTCTTGGCCTCAGTTTCCTAATCTGTGCACTGGCACCCCCCTCCCCATCTGCCTCTCAAGGATGCTGTGAGAATCAGCTGGACTCACCTGTGAAAGCTCTGCAACCTGTAAAGAGCGGTACCCACCTGAGGATTATTACTATCATCACGGCACGTGTGGTGGACCAGGGACTCAGCCCTTTAGGAGGTGTGGTCACGTGCAGCCTGCAGGGACCAAGTCCTCGACTGCCTCCTATCGCCCCCAGCACTCCCCAGGATTTGCTGAAACCGAATCTGTCCTCCTGGTCACTGAACCAGGGAACACTGCCTCTCTGGATGTCCCAGTGCCCCAGGGTCCAGTGGGGTTTCTCCCTCCCTCCCAGCTAGAATGTCACCCATGCAGGCCAGGCCAGGCATGACAGAGTTGGACCCAGTCTGAGCTGCAGGAGAGGTGCCAGCCAGGTGCAGGGGGCAGAGGAGCGCTGGCCAGCTTCCTGGGCCAAAGGGCAGTGGGGGCTTCCACTTATCTGGACAAACCAGGAACTTCCAGGGTGTGGGCTCTGGAGGAGGGACTCTCTAATGCCTGGACAGTCAGGCTTTCTTTACACCTAACCTAAGTCCTTCCTACACACTTTCTCTCACTCTGGGCTTTGCAAAGGCGAGAGCCTGAGAAGGAAAGCCAGGCCTGGGACCTGGGGCAGCCAGAAAAACAAGGTCAGACCATAGTCCCCCCAGGCCCAGGTGAGGCCCACCAGGCAGTCCACCCCACCCCCTGCAAGGGACCAGCCCCGGGGCATGTGGGCCTTTTTGCAGTGGGGACATGCCTTTCTGCACGCAGAGGCTGCTGTTCAAGCAGGCTGCCTGGCTCGCTCCAGACCACGGTGGCTGTGGGAGGGAAGGGCTGTGCCAGCCATGAGCTAATTCCTCTGGCTGCCGGAGGAGCCATGTGGGTGCAGCTCAGTCACTCAGCCAACACCTCGCCTCATGATGACCTAATCTGTTCACTTGGACAACTTTCAAACCCACTTCCTAGATGGGCTCCGAGGGCAGGGGATGGTACAGGGGGCTGCTGGCCCATTTTCTGTCTCTGTCTGTCTGTCTCTCTCAGACCTGTTGCCCAACATTCTTCTGAGAAACTAGAAAGCTGCTCGCTCTCTGTTTGGACCTACGGGCCTGTGCCTGCTCCTTCCGGTCTTAGGTTCTTCGCTAGAACCGTTCCATTTCTTCTCCACAAAGGCCCACCTGTCCAGCACTCCCGTCCCACTGAATTCCACACTCTCTCAGGCCTGCGACTTTGTACCAGCTGTTCCCTCAGCCTGCAATGCCCTTCCCTTCCCTCTATGCCTCAGTTCTCGGGAATTTTCTCCTTCAGGAAGTTTTCCTTAACTTGCCTGAGCAGTGTGTGCAACAAGAGCACTTCAGAGAAACAATGATGTCATCACAACAATATTAGCTAACGCTTACTCAGAGCACACCACGCCAGGCATTGTTCTAAGAGCTTTACATGCACTAACACATTGAGTCCCCACAACAACCCTCTGGGGCAAGTATCATCATTGTCTCCATTGCACAGACAAGGAGACTGAGGCACGGAGCGACTGAATAGCTTGTCCATGGTCACAGAACTAAGTGGTGAAGCTGGGATTTGAACCCCTGCAGCCGGCTCCACCTTGGCTTGTAACCACTAGACTTACTGGCCCTTTCAAGCCACAGCACTTCTACCAGGGACCTTCTTTTTTTCTTTTTATGTTTTTATTGATTTTAGAGAGGAAGGGAAAGGGAATAGAGAGAGAGAAACATCAATTTGTTGCCTCCTGTACACACCCCAACCTGGAACTAAGCCTGCACCCTGGGTATGTGTCCTTGACCAGGAATTGAACCAGTGACCTTTCAGTGCACGGGATGACACTCAAACCAACTGAGCCACACCATCTAGGCCAGGACCTTCTTGATGGTGTTGTCCACCAGACCAAGCTTCATGAAGGTGAGAACCAGGCTTTGTATCCTGGAACCTCCAGCACTTAGCGCCATGCTGCTCTCTTTAAATGTTCATGGGCTAAATAAGCAAATGGAACAGATTTCCCCTCTTCTATCCCCCACCCCCAATACACACTCTCACTCACTGTGACCTATACTTGCTCAGGTCTGAGCCGGTCTGGACAGGCTCAGGGAAGCAGAGTGGACCTGGACTTCCTGCGATGGCACCTTCACCGCCTGCCCTTATCAGACCAGCCCTGACCTCAGAGTCCTGGACACAGGCTGTCAGACCCTAGGAAGACAGGAGCGACCTCACCCTGCATCAAGGGCCAGGACTAGGTGCTGGCACACAGACAGGGCCATTCAGTATCCCACATACAGCTCTAGGCCCTCCTCCCTGTCCAGCATCATCAGGCAATTTCCACTCAACATCCCTTCCCTCCTTCTTGAAGGAGCATTTTTTTTTTCCTATGGGGAACCCCTGCACGTGCTTGCTGGGGACTGCCGGTCCCTCTCTGGCTTCAGGGCGGTCACATGACTCGAGCTGAGCCAATCAGAGCCCTCCTGGGTTTTTGCATCAGAACCACCCTGGAGCTGCATGTTCCCTGCTGGCTGGGGCTGTAGCTCACCATCTTGCTCACCACAGGCAGAGGGGCTGCCTGACGAACCAAGCCAAGCATGTGAGATAGCCAGAGGCCTTCAGCCCTGTTGGAAGGCACCACCTGACCTTGATTTATATAGCTTATATACTCTCTTTGCTTAAGCTTCTTTGACTGGGTTTCTGACCTTTGCAGCCAACATAAGAATGTGTTGGACAAAGAATATAGAATAACATGGCCAATATTTGTTGATATTTGTCTTTTGTTTGTTTGCCGTTTACTGTTGGTAGGGAGCTCCCTGTTTTGTGCGGGAGAGCAAACAGGCCGGGCACCTGCCCTCTGAAACCAGAGGATCACGTGCTCCCTCCTCCCTGGCCACCAGGTGCCATGGCAACCAGGTGTAAACATGTGATTTGAACTTGGCCAATCAGATACCCAGGTCCAGGCCTCTGAATTTGGTGTGTGAGAGCAGAATGGAGGGTCAGGTGGGGTTCATTTGTGGCCACATCCAGCCTTGGAGGCAGATGTGACCTGTGGGGAAGGTAGAATTAGCTAAGCCATCCCTGAAAAAGGACTGTTGCGGAGTCTGTTATTGTGATATAATAAGAAATATATTTGGTCTCTATCCCCAGCTCCTGAAACAGAGCTCCTAAAACCCTTTTTAAATATATTTAAATATATATACTTATATTTACATTTTATATTTATATTTGATTTCAGAGAGAAAGGGAGAGGGAGAGAGAGAGATAGAAACATCAATGATGAGAAATCATTGATTGGCTGCCTCCTGCACACCTGCTACTGGGCATTGAGCCTGCAACTTGGGCATGTGCCCTAACCCAGAATCAAACCGTGACCTCCTGGTTCATAGGTTGACACTTAACCACTGAGCCACCACTGCTGGGCTCCTAAAAGCCCTTTTAATCTTCTAGGTGACGAGAGTGATAGGAAAACCTCTGTTATAATGTCTGCTTTTTGTCCCCAGCTCCTGGGACAGCTGCATACGGATACAAATGAAAGGAGCATCTTTTGTTACTCATAGCAAGGCTCTCTCGACCCCACTGGAGCTCATGTCAATGAGCTGACACTTGGGTAGCCCCTCAGGATAGCGCCGGTGGCCAGGGGAAATAACCAGGTGATAGATCATGCCTATCTAATGAGGCCTCCAAAAAAAGCCTAACTGAAGGGGTTCAGAGAGCTTCCAGGTTGGGGAAGACAGGGGGTGCTGGGAGGGCAACATGCCTGGGAGGGCCTGGGAGCTCTGCACCCCTCCCTCACACCTGATTGATAGCCAGTCATTTAGAAATACAGGTGACAACCTGGGACTTGCGATTGATGTGTGATGTGGGGGACAGTCTAGTGGGACTGAGCCCCTAACTGGCGGAATCTGATGCCAGCTTTAGGTAGACAGTGTCAAATTGAGTTAAAGTGCAGGCTACCCAGTTGGGGCTGCAGAGAACCGGGGAATCGGTTGGTGTGGAAACTCACACGCCTGGTGTCAAAAGGGGTGTGGGGCAGCTGTGTGGGTAATAACCTAGCACCTCTCTGAACTGGTCTCAGAGGCTCATTTCACTCACAGGACTCTCTCCTGTTTTCCCAGCGGCCCTGCTTCTGCCTGTTTGAGTCTTTACCTCCTGCCACTTCTGTGAACACCTTACAATGATGTTGTCTTTTGATGCTTACAACCAAGAGCCCTGGCTGAAATGAGGGGGAACGTACAACTCATCTGGGGAGGCCATATGTATAACTGAGGGCTGAGCAGTGTCATGAAACAGTGTGACTCCCCTCCCCACGACTCCATGTGTCCTTTAGAGGGGCTGGTGCCGCCTCCAGGGAGAACCAAGGGGCGGTGACCATTGTCCTCTTAAAGAAGCTTTTACCAGGAGTCCATCTGCATTCATAGCTATGTTTCCTAATTTACAGTCTACTACAGGCAATGCTTGGTGAGGCCATAACAACTTCATGCATGTAAACTTACACTCTTCCTTCCAGCAGAAGTGCCATCCATGGGTCCTTGTGCATAAACTGACACACTCTGGTTGTAGGCTTGGTGACACCCTCAGTACGCTCAACAGAGGAGCCACAGACTGCTCTGCACAGGCATGTGAGGCCCTGCCTGCAGTCCAGGCCGGCCCTGCTCCCAGCAACAGAGAAGCGGATAGTAGGCAATGGTGGGCACATGAAGGCAGGAAGACATCCCATCCCCCCAGGCCTGCTTTGCTGAGGAAACTCGGATCCTGCCGGATCCTTAACCACAATATGGCCAATTCTTCATAGCAGAAATGTCCCCGCAGGAGACAGACCACAGCAGCGGGCCTGCTCCTGGGGCACAGTGCCTCTGGCTCTGTGTCTGCTGCTGAGCCTTCTGCCACCTCTGAGCATTCACCCACTTCTGAGGCTGTCATGCTCCTCAACCAGGTCAGGGGTCGCTCCCGAAAGCCAGCACCTCTGTTGAGCGTGTTGCCTGTGTCACTAAGCCTCAAACCCTCCTGAGAGAGAGTCATCCCCTGAGCTCAGGAGTGGCCTAAGGACAAGCAGCATCTTCCCCATCCATAGCCAGCGCTTGTGTGGGGGGTGGGGGGCAGTCAGAGGGCTGCAGGAAAGGCAGCTGAAGCCCCCACTCTGACTCCAAGTCTTGGCCAGGCCAGGCCACCTCCCTCCTCTCCGCAGAGCCGCATGTTCCCCCCTCCTACCTGAGACCAAGGCAGGGCCCATGTGACTGAGGCTGAGATCAAAGGGGGGCCCCAGCTCCCCAGGCTGTGGGTCTGCATTCTGAGACCAGAACCACCCGCAGGGGGAGCAGTGAGACTTGGGGAGTCACCTTGCCTCACTGCCTGGGTCTCTGCCCCTCTTTTGAAAAATGGGGTGATGCAGCATCCACCCTGCAGAGGCATGAGAGTGAGGGAAGGGCTCGGTGGACTAGAGCCTGTTTTATAAACAGAAAGAAATTCAGGGTGGCTCAGGCCATACTGATACTTCAGCCTTTTACTTTCCTTTTCTAAAGCAGATAATGCTTTCCCCCCAGGTGGATATGGGGTCATTCGGCCTGGGACTCTGACTCGGAGCTGTGACAAGGCAGGCTTTCTGGTCTGGGTTTACTCATAAATCCTGGTGCTCAACTAAAAGAGGGAGCTCAGGGCCAGGACTCAGGACTGACCTCCGGCGGCAGCGTTGGATGGAGGCAGTGAAATCCCCGCCTGTGTTCTGCAGACTTGTAGGAGCACCAATGCTGGGGCTGAGAGGCTGGGGGACACAGGCCTGCGCCCCACAGAGCTGCTCACAGGAGCCAGGGAGCTTCCAGGAGCTTCCAGAGATTGTGTTTTCTCTCCTCATCAGAGGTTGCCATGGTGACCGAAGCAGGAGGAGACACCCGCTGGTCTGGCTCTACACAGATCATCTATCCTGGCTCATCTTTATCCAGGTCTTGGTCAGAGCTGGTCCTGGGAGCGCCTGAGAGGGGGGAAGGATATCCAGAGGCCAGACCCTTGGCACCAGTTATGTGTGCATGGTGGGAGAGAATTGTGTTGGGATGTTGTGTGTGCTTGTGTACAGGTGGGGGGATAGGGGTGGGTTACATTGCTGCGTGTGTATCATGATGGGCAAGGGGGGATGCTAGTGAGAGAAGTGGGGTGGTGTCAAGAGTGCACATGATAGTGAGGTCTTTCCCAAATGTGCCCTTGATCTACACCTCAGGGGAGAGCACACCTGCCGGTTGCACGCTGCCCACAAAGAACCCTCCACTTCCACTTCCTGGAAGGTATGGATTATTCCTCCTGTCCTGGCAGCAAACCATTGTGCGAATCCAGCCATTTCTTCTAGGCTGTGTTCCCTGCCCTCAGGCCTTGGCTCTCTCACCTGACTTCTCCTTGAGGACAGTGACTTTCTCGTGTTTACTGCTGTGCCTGGCACATAGTAGGTGCTCCGTAAACTTGTTGAATGAATGAATGAATGAGTGATTGAATGAATGAGTGATTGAATGGATGAATGAATAAAGGAGAACTTTTAGCCCTTTGTTTGTCATTGGCCCATTTGGGAACTCCCTGATCCTCACCAATTCTAAAGCTCTGCTTTAGGGCTTAACTGAAGGCTTGCCTCCTCTCCTAAGCCCTCAAAGACACCCCACCTTCCAGGCCATTCCTTGTCTAAATTCTGGCACCGGCTTCCATTACGCTCATGGCTCACTGGCCTGTATGACCTTGAACTGTGAGAGTGTCCTGTCTCCTTGACCAGATGTCTAGCTCCTCAATGGGAAGGGCATTACTTTCTCTTTTGTGTCCTGAGCACAGGCCTCTGCAAACAGCAGATGTTCAATGAATGCTGGAGACTGCAATGTTGTGAATCAGTGAACAAATTCTAGCCTGAATAGTTCACACATCCAGGTGGTTTCCTGCCCAGAAGACCTCCTGCAGGTTCATGGGTAAGACTTGCAAGATTAAGATGTTTCTAGTGAGTCTGAATTAGGGGGTGGGGGCAGGGATTTGGGGGAGGCTGGTCTAAACTCTATGCTTTATCCTTTCCCCATAAACTCATGTTTGAATTTGACTGTCTTCGAGCCTAGTTCACCACCTCATTCTACAGTCATTGCTCTTTCTGAGTGGAACTGACCACTTGCTCTCCAAACAAAATTTTAGCACTTTTCTACACCAGTCTTGGGTACTGACCTTTGTCTTCCTACATTGCATGACTTAGTTACATTTCTGATGTACCTGTTAGGCGGTCAGCTATGTCTTTGTTTAGCATCCCGCTGTGGGCACCACCCCTGTTTCAGGTGATCTGAAGGGACTGTGAGTTATAGCTCCCTGCCCATTGCCACCACCCCCAGGAACACTCATGTGACCCAGGCAGACATTCCTTTAGGTCTTACTCTGGCAAGAGTGACTGGTCCATTGGATGAACACCTGGCCAAGCAAGGCCATCTGGATATTTTCATAGGATTTAAATATAGACACATAGAAACAGGGTGTCTTTTCAGATGAGGTAGCTCAGCTGGAAGAATCTAAACCTGAAGTTTCCAGGGTCCATCTTTCTCAGCCTCATGGAGAAAGCTCCTCACTCCCCTTGATTTTCCTGCTCCAGGCAGCCCCCGGCCACCTTTTGCCCGGGGTCCTAGCACTACTGCTGGGAGATGGGAATGAAGACAGCCCTTTTGGACACCCAGCCAGGGGCAGGAGAGAGGAGAGCTCCTGGCCTGGGAGATAGCCCCAAGGGCCCCATCCCACCTTCAGTTACTATGGCAACTCACTTCCCCTCTAAAGCTCCCACTTCTCTCCCTCAGAAATGTGTTTTGGTGCAATGGCCTTTGCACTTCCTTGTACCCCAAGCACAGACTCTAAACCACAGCATAGACTCTGTCACCATGTCACAGAGCCACACCCACTGGGAGCAGAGGCAGAGGCACCGACCTACCTGTACTCCTGGATGTGTCACTCAGTGCAGGTGGGTTTGCAACATCCTGTGCTAATAGCTGTACCTCAGCGTATTCAAAACATCTGTTTCCACACCTGAAACAACAAGAGCAATCACTAACATTTTGAAATCACATTGCAGTATACAGATTCCGCACACCCTCTACCCGCCCCCCCCACCACCACCCCCGCCCCCGCCCACACACACACAGGATGGCCTGGGCCGGAGAGACCTTCCTGAGAGTTATTACAGAACAACCACAAACCAGAGAAGTCGCCAGACTTGCCAGGGTCACACAGCACCGTTAGTGTGGCTGACTTGGGTTGATCTTGGTTCCAGGTTGAGCTTCTGTTGTCTCGAATACAGGGAAACCTTACTTTGTCTCACTAAGCTATTGTAAGGCTAGAATCTATAAAAAATACTTGTTACGACCTTTGCACATTCAGAGCTCTCAGTCTGTGCTGAATAATTGATGGGTGCTGCTCCTGCCTGCTTAGAGCAGATTCACAGGCCTCTGCCATAGGCTGGGAATGTGGAGACCTTTCCCATCATTTTGCCCAGTGTAAGAATTTGCCGAGGAAATCACCAAGAAAAAGTTGTGTTCCCTGTTGGCCGGGGCGGGGGGGGGGGGGGGGGCCTCCCGGGAGCCATAGATCTAATCTAATTTATTGCCTCATTGAAAGGAGAGGAGAAAGTGCAGGCTGCTGCAGGGAGGGGGCTGCGGGCTACCCAGAGTCTCTGCCACTGTGGCTTTTCCAAGGCTGTGAGGCCCTGGGAAAGGGTTGCTCTGCTCTGACAGGCAGGAGAAAGGTGCCTGGGAATCTGAGAGTTGGGTGGGGAGGCACGGAATCAGCCCTGGGAAAGGAAGACTATGAAGCAAGGTTTTCCTCCATGAAAACACTTGACAAGGCAGAGATGTCCGGGAAGGGCAGAGGCAGCCTCTGTGGCCATCCCTGCCGACGGCTGCATGTGACCATAGAAACTTTCTGTCCAAAGGCCATGGCAGCAAGGATCAGGGCGCAGAAAGTAGACACAGGGTGGCCTTTAAAGCAATTTTCAGAGATCAAAGTAGGCACCGTTTGAGCCGGTATTCTGGCTATGAGAACTGGGAACAGCTGGCTAAAACTTGCAGAACCATTCACAGCTCAGGACACCAAGGATGCACAATCCTCCCGCTGCGGGATGCGGCCTACACAGTGTGTCCTGACTGGCATTTGTCTCAGTCCCCCCAAACAAGACCGACTTAGGACTATCCCAACCCACAGGATCATTGGCTCCAACTTCAAATGAGCAGAATCAACAAGTCCCAGCTTAAGTGGGTTTGCTCTGATGACTGGCTTTCTCTCTCATTCTGCAAGTTCCAACTCAATGGTTTCACGAGGACTTCCTAAGAAGTCTCATGGTGTGCTCCGTGCTCATGCAAGTCACTTCACTTTCATACTATGTCTGGACCTGCCGGCCTCCCAGGCGGCTGAAGGGCCCTTGGAGTTTCCGTGTGTGGGCAGGGCCCTGTCCTAATGACTCCAGGATGGGGAGTTGAGGGTGGTTCCAGCTTGGGCACAGCCTGACCAGCAACATTTGGGTGCTGCCTGCCACTCACCCAAGGTGCCCCCACCCTGGGGCTTGGAGGGGGCATTTGGCTCAGGCACTGCACAAGCAGAACAGAAAGCAGGACGTGTGACCTCCTTCCACATTACTAAGAACACTTAGTAATTCTATGACCTTGGGTCATTGATTTAACCCCATAGTTCTCAGGTTCCTCATCCATAAGTTGGAGATCATAATGGAACCTACCTCAAAGCTTTGGAAGGATCCAATGAAGTAGAGTGTATGCAAATTCTTAGTTTGGCCTCTAATAACACTGTCACCCCACTCCCGCGGACTATGGCCAGCACTTTAGCTGTCTTTCTGTCGGCTCAATACCAGGCATTTGATAATTAGCAGAGTAAACATTAGAAACGCATTCTCCTTGGTGAAAGCAGAGGTATTCAAGACATGTGGGTTGGCCAAATGAATTCTGAGACACACTTGACTCTTGTAAGAGCAGGTGAAAGAATGCAGTGAGACCTCAAGGGATATGCGGTCAGGCATCTAGAGACGCAGATGGCTGCAACTAGCTCACAGAACAAGCTGCTGGACCCATTTGCAAGTAAATAGTTGCTCAGAAAATATCTGCATATGTGGCAGAATTTGGCCAAAGGCTTGCTTTTATTCGGCTTGATAATGAGGTCTGCCTTCACGTCCTCAACGTTTTCAGTGGCTGCTGTCAAACAAATAAACCAAACACCCAACACAGCAAAACCTGAGAGTTGTGACCAAATGGATTCAGGTCAGTTCACAGTATGGTGCTGTCTCCAGAGCATAGCACATGTCAATGCTCACAGGAGAGGGAGGTAGTGCCACTTTTAACTTGATGGTGGTCAGGGGTGCCAGGGCCTCACTGGCCTCCAGTCCAGGATCCTGATCCAGAACCTTCCTGGGTACTCATCCCCCTGAGAACTCCCCAGTTGGCCTTCTGGGTCACCCTGGGTCAGACTCACAGGCTCTGTTGGCTTTCTGGAATGAGGAAATGCTGCTCAGTCTTCAAGAAACCCTGAAACTGTGGCTGAGGCAAAGGTCACTGTCTGGGCCCATGATGTATCTGGAAAATCAGTTCTTCCCTTCGAGTTCCCACAGGACAAGCCCTCTGAGGAAGTCTTTGGGGACCCATTACCAACTCCCACACTTGGACCAGAATACCCGAGGAGAATTTCTGGCCATACTAGAGAAATTGCCTTGAAGAAATGGACTCAGTCTGCACCCTGGGAGAAACTGAACTTCCACACCTTCCTGGGGCTCTGCAAAGGCTCCTGGGCAGGGACCCAGGTGTGAAGAGGCCCCTGATGCTGGAGAGCTCACTACCCTTCAACCACTAGAGATGGGAGAGCCCTTCCTTGATGGGCAGGGCCTACTGGGAGATGGGCTGCTGCTCTTTGCACTCCCTTCTCCAAGGAGTTTTTCATGGGTGAGCATTGTTGCAGGGTGCATGTAGGAAGGTCAGGCAGCATTCAGGAGGAAAGAAGATGGGCATGGGGCAGCCCGAGCCTCTAAGTTCTCCTCTTGCCCACCTTCCTTCTCCCTTTTTTCCTTCCTCATCAATGAGAGAAGTATGTGTGTCTTGGGGGAGAGGAAGGATAAAGATGGGGAAGTGCTGGGCTTTCATGCTCCAGGGCCACTCTCCTAACCATGAAGAAGCTCATATGTGTATCATTCCCAGCTCAAGTTGGTAGCTTGACCCTCTGCAGCAGCTCACATTCTGCAGGCTGATCAGAAAGTCAGCCAGGCTTACATGTCACCCCGCTTCTGAGCCTCTTTCCCACCTCCAGTCTCACCCTGCTCCCATGTACCCACTGCCCTCATTCAACGCATCCTCACCCCTTCAAGGTCTGCTTCAGAACTTGCCTTTTCCTCCTTACTCCTCTCCCCTACCCAAATCCTAGGCTACATTTGCATTTTAAGAGCCATCCTGGTTAATCCTAAAGAGTTTCCAGTTCATGAGTGAGGACTCCCCCGCCCCTAGTATGTAAGCCAGAGAGCAAACTGCTCAGATTATCATTCGTCTTCTACCTTTGCAAATAGCTCAACCTCCCAGTCAAGCCAAGCGCCATTGTGGGGAGAACATACCCCCAGCGGGTCGTGGGAATTCCAGATGCTGTTATTGGGCCAACAGAGTTCGCCCCTAGCAAAATTTACCTATGGAAAACTACTCCAGTGTGTGAGCAGCCTAACAAGCAGTTTCTTCCTCGTTGGTCTGGGGCTCTGTGGATCTACCTCAGGAAATTCTTAGGCTCTGCCTTAATTTACTTCCCGGCCAGAGTTCCTATTAGAGGCCACGCTGGTGAATACGGGAGCGGGACTGATAATCTAGTGGAAATCCATGCATGTAATTGGGAGAACAAGGAGAGATGAGAACAAGTGCATGAGAACTTGAGGGTCTTCAGATGGACAAAGGGGAAAGGGGGCGGGGACGGAGAGGACCCTTCTCTCTGCTTCAGGCCAGCAGGGCAGAAGCGAGCCAGGCCCGATTACAGAGCCTTTCAGACTCCTGATACAAGAAATGGCTTTCCTGGCTCCACAGGGTCTCTGGAGATGGCAAGAACCTTCCCAGGTCACAGGACGAGCCAGTCACACAGCTCTGGGTGAGGCTGGCTTCCACCCCCCTCTAGGTCTCTTTCCTGGGATCTGCTAAAGCAGCCACCCTTTAAGGGCACTGTCTTAGTTAGGAGTCAGGCACTCGAGGTTGAATGACTCTCTCTGCTCTTCAGCAGCCACATGAACTGCACCAAGTTACTAAATTTCTCCAGCCTGGTTGGCAAAATGGGGATATTATGTCCCCTGGAAGGACAATTGTGAAGATAAAATGACCAAGAGATGTGAAGGCATCTCAAGCAGTGCCTGGCTGGTAAATGCACTCAGGACAGAAGAGCTGTCATCTTTCCCCTCTAATTACAGCCCGAGGGTGCTGTGCCAAGCCCCTCAGACATGCTGGCAGCAGCTCCCCCCCTGCGGATGCGGTCAGGCCAGAGGGGCACGCCACCTCTGCTCTCCCAGGACTTTGCCTACACTCTGCACTCCCCATCTGTGCCTAGTGGGCAGCAGGACTGCCTGGGCCAGAAGGGAAGCTGCTTCAGAGCCTGGCCTCCCTGAGCACTTTGGGGATGGCCCTGTGGATGGGAACCTGGGCTCATCCCACCTGAGACTCACCAGGAATGGCTGGGAGTTCGTGGAAACCAACCTGCCTTCCAGACCTTCTCAGGAGGAACCACACACACCAAGGCGAATGAAAACCAGATGCAGGCAATAGGGGGTTGTGTGTGTGTGTGTGTGTGTGTGTGTGTGTGTGTGTGTGTTTTAAAGCAGAGCATCCCACCTGCCTTGATGGGAGGAGACACCTGTTCGCTCCTGGGAACTACAGAACTTCCTGCGCTCTCCCAGCGACCCAACCTCAGGGTGGCCTGCTCATTCCTGCGGGCCCTTTGGGCTGTGCATTTCCCCCCCCCCCCCCCCATCACATGAGCCTCAGCCCTACAGAGCACCCTTGGGCCCAAGCGCCCTCGGTGGGTTGGTCACGTCTCCTGAGTTACAAATGCAGCTCGGGGCAGGAACTTTGTCACTGAGTCTGAAGTAGACAGAAGGGACAGGGTGGGCTTGGAGATGACCAGCGGTCTGGAGAGGCTGAGTAGGGCTCCTCCCTCTCAGATCCGGTACCCCAAATCTCCACGCAGATCTTAACCCTGGAGGTAGCCAGCTGCGATTTGGGAGATGGAGTCCAGCCACTTGTCTCACGCCCCCCCGAGGGAAGAGTCCCAGAGGCCGGTGAGGTGGGGTGTGCCCTTACAGCGCCCTGAGATCGGTGTTCCCCGCGGATCCAGGCAGGCTGCTTCCCGCCCCTGCCGCCGGGGAGACCTGCGCGCCCCGAGCCCCCTCCCGGCCCGCACCGCCGGCCACAGCCACATCCCCCAGCCGATTCCCAGCCCTGGGATCGCCTCCGCTCCGGCCGCAAACCCACCTTCCGGGGTGCTCAGAGGCCCCTTCCAGGGGTGTCACCGAGGTCCCCGCCTCCAACTCCCGACGCGGGCTCCCCGCTCGGCAGCCTCTGGCCCGGCCTCAGGGGCTAAGCCGGCTCCTGCCTCTCTTTCACTCGTGCTCCCGTGAATTCTCAGCACTATTTTTTTTAAGGGACTTTTTTTTTTTTTTTTTTTTTTTTTGCCTTGCGTCAGGACGGTTGCCTGGCGACGGCAGAGCTATTCGGCGAGCAGCCCTTTCAGCCGGATCCCCTCCAGCCTCCCATTCAAGCCTCTCCTCCCGCGGCTCCGGGACCTGGGCGCGCGGGGTCGGGAGACGCGCACCGGGTCCTAACGCCCCGCTAGTTGCACGTTCGCCGCCCAGACCTGGACCAGAGCGGCCGCCCCGCCACACGCATTTGCCAAACCCTAGACGAAACCAAATCTAAATATCCTTTTCTTTTTCCTTTTTTTTTTTCTTTACTCGAAACCTAAGCAATGTTCCCATAAGCATGACAACGTGGCTTTGCCACGGTCAGCAATTTGCCTGCGTGGAGGGGCCAGGAGAACCCGTCGGGCACCGCCAAGCCCGGAGCTCACACTCCACCCACAAGCGGCTGGAGTTCAGACTATCAGCAGCAACTCCCACTACCCAGTGCCTATCGTGTGCCCCACTGTCAGTGAAATGCCCAGCAGGCAGAGGGGGCATTTCCAGCTGCAGATGAGGAGACGGGGGCTCAGAGAGGCCAAGTAGAAACCAGAAATGGGGCGGAAAACAGACGTTCTTCCAGGTCTGTCTCCTAGACCAGCTGGGAGTAGCTCGAGGGACCTGCCCCCAAGCATGTGTTCCCCCTACTAACCACAGGGTGCCTCATGGCATATAATACTATGTGCTGTGTCAACCACTAGAGGTGGTTATATTCTAAATCTAGCTGCTGCTCCGCCAGAGCCTAGAGTCCAGGTACCTAGGACACAAGACAGACGCCAGGGCAGCCCCATCCTGGCTTTCAGGATCAATCTTTTTTAAAAAAATTCTTTATTGATTATAGTATTACATATGTTCCCCCCCCCCCCCCCCCCCCCCCCGCATTGACCTCTCTCTGGCCATTTCCACCCCCAGCATGTGACAGCAGACAGGGTTCTCCAGTCCGGACCCTTGGGCTCCGCCTCCTCCTGGGACCACTGGCTGATTCCCGAGGCCCTTGTGCTGCCCCCTGGTGCCTGTGTCCTTCACTGCTTCTCCCCGTCAGGGCCCTTGACCCATTTCCTTTCCCCCTTCATTAGCACCTCCGCTAATGGACTTGCCTAAGGAGGCACCCTGCTAATGTGAGCACCTCTTCATGCTAACGGAGTAATGCTTCCAAGCTAGCAAGTCTACTTGAACAGGCGTCTTCGGGAGAGTCACAGCACCCACCCAACCTTTTGATTCCAGCTCCTAAACAGTGATCCAATCCTCCACTTCTTCCATCCCCTCTGCCTCTGCCCTGGCCCAAGGCACCGCCGCTTGCCCCACCTCCAGCAACAGCCTCTTATTGACGCCTGCGCCCACTCTTGGCTCCCCACCTGCCTCCCCCTGAGCCAATTATTCCTCCACAGCCAGAACAAATTCTTTGAAATGCAAATCCGACCCTGGCTTCTCCCTGCCTAAAGCCTCCCAACAGCTCCCATTCCTCCGGGATTAAAATCCAGCGATTAAAACCCAGCGTGGTCCACCAGGCCTGCGTGGTTCAGCTCCGTCCACTGGGTCTGCCTTGCACCTTGCCTTGATGTTCTGCTCTCCAGACAGACGCTCTTCCAGGTCCTTTTACACACCTGGTCCTCCCACACAGGGCTGACCCAACCCTGCCTCCTGAGAGAACCCCAGGTCACATGTCCTTATAGCCTCACCAACCTCTCCTTCATGGAGGAGCTGTCCTCTTATCTTTTTCGGTGAGGTTATTTGATTGGTATCTGTCTCCCTCCGAGGCTGTAGGCTCCGGGTGGCAGGAACCACATTTGCAAATTGAAGGCTGGGTTCAGACTTGGGGACTTGGCGTCCTCCTGTGGGGGGTTGTCCCTGACCACACTGCCCTGTGCTGAGTACTGCTCGCCAGTGTGATCTGGCCCCAGCATGTGGTGGTGCTCCAATGCCTTCTTGGTGGAGCCATTCCAGCCCATCTGGAAGTGCTTTCTCCCATCTTCAGCCTCCTCGCCCCTCATGTGGCCTGGGCTCCTGGTGCTTTCTCGTGGATGCATTGTCTTCCTTCCTCACATAGATAATCTGCCCCAGGCCGGGACAGGTCTTACCCTCATGCCTCCCTTTCTGCCTGGCATTTGCCTCGTTAGGGGGTGGTCAGTGATGAGGACCAGGAGAGCCAGCGAGGGAAGGAAAAGGAAGAGGAAGAGCCGGGTCTCTGTTGGAATAGTCTCAACTCCAAGCAGATGCAGTGCTGAATGAGTTCTTGGTAGAACTCTAGCATAGGCTAGTATGTGGCCATACAAATAATGTTTTTTAAAAAAAATATTTGATGGCATAGGAAAATGCTAATGATTTCATGCTAAGTAAATAAGACCAGAACACCAAATGTCTAAGTAAGCAAAACATTGTGGAAAGTTTAATTCTAATATCTAATTCCTCTAAATGTGTAGAAAAAAAGATTGGGAGGGTATATGTAAATATTAGCTGTGGTTATCTCTGGGTGGCAGGATAACAGAGGATTTAAAATTTCTTCTATAGACTTCTATTAATGTTCTATGTTTTCTACAACGAATAGTTTTTGTCACTGGCAACTTCAAAAACACTATTACAAAGAAAAGATGACCCTGCGTTTGGGGTAGCTGATGCCTGCTGCTTTGTGTGGAGCTGCCATTTATATGTGAGGCTGGACAGGAGCCCAGTGATGGGTGGAGGTATCCCCGGGCCTAGAGCCACAGGGCCACCTGGGGACTCTTCCCCTCCAGCTGGCCCTTTGGACCAGGGAATACTGGTCAAGCCCATGAGTCTGGACTTGGTGACAACGAACTGGTTGTAGAGCTGCCTTTTGGATCAGCCCTATTGATCCAATTTGATTTTTAAGATGTAAGATGTAATGTTGTGTGAGATGGCTGGCCCAGGCATCTGGACCATTTTAGTGAATGCACATGTCAGCCAACAGCCACCTCACTGACTTTCCATTGGTCCCAAGACGAGTGAATATGGTCTCCTTTGGACCTACAGAAATCCTGTGAAATAAGGGAGTCAAGAAACATTTTCCTGACCTAGCCAGTTTTCTCAATAGTTAGAGCGTCTTCCTGTGGACTCAAGGGTCACAGGATCAATTCTGGACAAGGCACGTATCTGTTCCTCAGTTGCAGGCTCGATCCCCAAGTACAGAAGGCAACCAATTGATGTGTTTCTATCACATCGATGTTTCTCTCTCTGTGTTTTCCCTCACCCCCCTGCCCCCACTTCCACTCTCTCTAAAAATCAATGGAAACAATATCCTGCCCTAGCCAGTTTGGCTCAATAGTTAGAGCGTCAGCCCACAGACTGAAGGGTCCTGGGCTCAATTTCAGTCAAGGCCAGGTACCAGTTGCAGCTTGATCCCCAGCCCTGGTCGAGGTTGCATGCAGAAGAAAACCAATCAAAATGTGCCTGTCTCACATAGGTGTTTCTCTCTGTCTCTTCCCCCCTCCTTTCCACTCTCTCTAAAAATCAATGGAAATATCCTTAGATGAGGGTTAATAACAACAAAAAAGAGAATATAGCCTGGGTTGAAGATTAACAACAACAAAAGAAACATTTATTTTATCTTACCTAGGAGGACGCTAAGCTTGAAGAGGTTTGGGGGCTTACTCACATGGCTAGTAGTGGCAGGGCTCCCAGGGCTGTCCGGCTCTGAGTCTAGGGCCCTTCATACTGCATCACACTAACCCTGCAGTCCCCCCCCCCCCAAAAAAAAAATAGCCAGGGCAGCCTCAGCGACCACAGTGTGCTTGAGCCATGCTCGGTGGTCAGGGATGACCTGATTAATAAGGTGATGTTTGAGCAAAGATGTGAAGATGTGGGAGTTGGTTATGACGTATTTGGGGGAAGGCTGTTCCAGGCAGAGGGACCAGCCAGTGCAAAGCGTGCCTGTCGCAAGCAAGGAAGAGAAAGGGGCCTCACACTGGAGTGCAGCGAGCAGGGGAGAGATGAGGGCTGTGGGAGATGATGCTAGAAAGGTGACAGGGTGGGGGTGCTGGAGCAGATCCCATGCATAGACCATTGTAAGGACTCGTCTTCCCCCAAAGGAACACAGAGAATGCACAGCTGGGTTGGGTCTCTGCCTTCCTGTCACTCCCACAGCACAAAGCACTCTCTAAATTAGTCTTCCCAGTTCCCACCGGAGTTTTTAAGCTACTCAAGGGCAAACTCCATTGTCTAAGGCTCCTGGCTATCCTTCCTGGTGATTAAAATTTGGTCCCTATTGACTGAATGAGAGGAGGAGGAAATATATGTCTGATTGGCTCTATTATACGTAGGACATGGAGGGGGGTGACACCCTCCCCTGCTTCAGGGAGCAATTAGAACTCACAGTCCTGGGCCGGAGTCCACCAGCTTCTAATCTGCCTTTGAGAGAGACTTTTCCATTCCGGGGCCCAGCGTTTCAAGAGGATCCAGGAAACGTTTGTCATTTGGCATTGCTGCTGGCGTCAGGAATGGCTTTTCTCTGCCCTTATCTCTCAGGAGGGGCTGAATCAGGCTGAATCACAGAAGGCTCCCATCTTGTAGGGAACCCATTAGTTCAATGAACAGTATGGGTGGCTCGCTCTGTGCCACCTGGTGCTGAGCATGGGGAGACGGTGCCTGCGGCTTATTCGTGTAGAAAGATAATTTTGAAAGCAGCCACCTTGGAACTGGAGTTCAGAAGATGACAGCTGCCATCTGAGCCCAAATGAGGGGGATGAGTGGGAGCTGGCTAGGAGAGGCGGTGGGGAGGCCTGAGGGAGAGCGTGGCAGGAGAGGAAATAGCATTTGCAAGAGCAAGTTGAAGACAGAGAGGGATTCGGCGTGGCTGAGAAGAAGAGTGCAAGAGGGTGTGATGGACCAAGGTAGGGTCTGTGGACGTGGCCCTGAAGGTGAGGAGTGAAGAAGGGAACATGTCATGGCTTTTATATCTCAGAGAAGCTGGATGGATAAGGGGACAAGGCAGGAGGCAAGGAGACCAGTAAAGAGGATGCATCCATTTTTCCAGCGGTGAGAGGCAGTGCAAGTCCAGACCCACAGCAAGGTGGGGCTCACTGAGTTTCCAGTGGGACAATGGGAAAGGTAGCACTGTGAGGGGGCACAGCAGGGGACCTGGAGGCAGCCTGACCCAGGTTCGAGTCCTGACTCTTCTGGTTACTTGTGTGTGCCTGTAAGAAGTCACTCAAGTTTTCTGAGTGCAAGCTACTTCATCTATAAAAGGGAAATAATTTTAATGATATTGTTTGTATACATGGGTAAGGGGCCTGCCTTGGACTCTATGCTTTAGAAGCCTAGCTCTGGGCTTCCTTAAGGTAAGGTGGCTATGCGACATGCCCACTCACCGATCACTCCTTTTCTTCTACACCATGCTCCAAGGATCAGCGCCTGGAAATATTCTGGCCAAGGGGCCCGCATTCAGGCCTGTGCAGACCTCTTATCTGTGGAGTGTGGGAGAAGGTTGCATTCTCAGTCTAAGCACAGGGTCCTCAGGTGGAAGGAGAAAGAGGGAGGGCCATGGGCAGGGCTGAGGCCTCACTTCTCCTGACCCTACAAGTTCCAGGGTTCAAGGATGCAGAATTATAACCTGCCTTTGAGGTTGTTATAAAGGTATATTTGTCAAGACAAGAGGAAAGAACAAACATTGCTTAACAGTTTGTTAGCTTGATTTATAACTCTCAAATATTTAGACACATGGCTTGTGGGCCTGCGTTTATGCACTTGCTTTGGACCTCTCCAATGTTAGGGTGGGCCTGATTGTGGTCCTGGCTTGCTGGTTTGTTTAAGAAGCAAAAGACACTGCCCGGCTGGTGTGGTTCAGTGGTTGAGTCTTGACCCATGAACCAGGATGTCACTGTTTGATTCCTAGTCAGGGCACATGCCCAGGTTGCAGGCTTGATCCCCAGTGTGGGACGTGCAGGAGGCAGCCAATCAATGATTCTCTTTCATCATTGTTCTATCTCTCTTTCCCTCTCCCTTCCTCTCTCTGAAATCAGTTTTAATTTAAAAAAAAAAAAGAAGCAAAAGACACTGTACACAGCACACAGACATGAGCTATTGCCATGCGAATCTCTCTCCTCTCCATCATGGCATCCCAGCAACTCCTGCAGAGTTCACCCTTTTATCTTGTGGATACTTGAAGGAATAAACATCTGGAAGAGGCTGCAGAGAGTATTTCCAGGCCCAGGCCCAGCACATACTGGTGGCAACTGGAAGGAGGCATGCAAAGCATTTGAAGGAAATCAGAAATGATGCCACTAACGACTATAGTGAAGCAGCCCTGCTGGGTGAAGGAGAACCTCCTAGATTCTTCTAAGCATCATCTCACCCATAGAACCAGGCTCCTTTGAATAATGGAAACAGCCCTGGGTAGGAAACAGGAGATCCAGGTTTCAGACAAGGCTCTGTTACTAATTAGACCTCTGTCAAATCACTTTCCCCGTTGGATGGTTTCCTCATCACTGGCACGAGGAAGCCAAGCTCTGGCATCTTCTGACCCACGATTCCAGGATACTCCCCACCCACTGAATTGCTGGGCGGGGTCAGGAGGCAGGACCAGAAACTGCAAAGTGGGAGGATCTGGCAGATACTGAAAGTCTGAGGTAGCAAGAGATCAAGGCCAACTGGACAGAGAGAAAGAGTCTGGTGGGCTTGCCCTGAGGCTGAGGTGAGAATTCACCGGTGAGACACTCATGAACAAGGCTGCACCCCCATATCCTGGGGGAGCTCCTGCTTGTTCTCTGCCCTGCTTTAAGTTCTGTGGGTGGGATGGGGGAGATGAGGTCACGTGGTCCTAGACCAGAAGATAGAATGAGGAAGTCTAGGATCTCCAGTAGAACTCAGCCCCTTATGAAAGTGAACAGATGCCCAACTGCTTTATGAACTCAATAGCGCTCCTAGTGGTTGAGCCAACAGCTGCTTCTAATGAGTTTATTTTCATTTCCACCAGCCAGTCTCTGATGATACTTTAGGCTAGAGATGGGTGTCAGGAGGAGAAATGTCACAAACAGGGATGAAGTGGAACCTGATCATTCTATCACTAAGGAAACCTAGACCATAACCATGGGCTTTAGAGGCAGGATCAAGACCAGGTCATGGAAGATAACGCGTGCTTGTCATCCATCACACAGAGAGCACTGGGAAGGGGTTCTAGGGGAAGCTGCTCTGTGGATCTTCATATTCAGCCCCCTTCCAGAAATTCTACGCCACGTACAGAACTGCCTAACTGGAAGCAGAATCTCCCTTTTACTTAGCTGCTCTCTTAAAATCAACTCAAAACGACTTCTCCCATAGATGTTAAAATAAATGGGATACACACTTCCCCCACCCCCACCCCATCTTTACCAGTGATTGAGGTGGAAAGAAAATATAGTTGACTTGAACAACATGGGGGGGAGGGGATTAGGGGCGTCAACCCCTCTCGCAGTCAAAAATCCTAGTATAACTTTTGATTCCCTCCAAACGTAACTACTAATAGCCTGCTGTTGACAGGAACACACACTTGATTAATGCATATTTTGTATGTTTGTGTAGTACACACGGTATTCTTACAATAAAGTAAGATAGAGAAAAGAAAATGTTATTAAGAAAATCATAAGGAGGATTAACATACTTTTACGGTATTTATTGAAAACAAATCTGCCTAGAAGTGGACGGACCCGTGCAGCTCAAACCCAGTCAGGCTGTGGGGAGCTGGGGTCAATTCCCGGCTTTGTCACTGTTATCGGCCTGTCTCAGGCAACTATCTAACCCTTTTGAGCCTCGATTTCCTCGCCCGTATATTGGGGGTAGCAATACCTCCACTACGGGTTGTTGTGAGGATTCGAATTAATGCCTATGAAATGCCTGACGTGCGTTTGGCACGGAGTAGCCACCTGATAAATGATGTTTCTTATGTCTTGTGAACCAACAGGATTTTATCTCCTGGGTCTTCAATTGTGCACAGCCTGAAATGGGGCGTGCTGGAGTCTCATTCTAGTCTAATGCACAGCGTGAGCAAATATTAAACAATCAAGCCGGCAGGGTTTCCAAATACCTCAGCTGCCTTATTTATCTTCTTTGAACACGAGGTAGCTCTGTTTGGAATCTGACACCAGGAAAACAGGCTGGAGCACGGAGCAGACAAACACACCCCGCGGGTCGGCCACAGGTTCCAGGCACAGGCTCAGTGCTCCCCGGCGGGGGTGCAGCCAGCCTCTCTGGCATGGTCGGCTGCCATTGTGCTGACTAACATCTTATGACTATGACTGTTCCTGGTTCCCAGAGAGAACTGGTGGCAGACAGGGAGAGAAAAATAAATGCGGGCACACAGAGCGGGACTTATTTAATGCACTCTGGGGATGGGAGAAACAAGATACAGATAACAGGCTGATGAACGCACAGCGAAATCACGTCTGCAGGACCCCCTGATGAATCGCTTTCAGGTTCGTGTTTCCTGATTGGATCGAAGTGTTTAGCAAGCAGAATCAGCCCTCGTTGAAAATGGTTGTTGGGGATGATGCCGTAGGCTTATGAAAAGGAAAGAGAGTGTAAGGGAGAGAGAGGGAGGAGGGGGGAAGCAAGTGGAGGGGAGAATAAAAAGGAGGAGCAGGAAAGGAAGAAAAGAGAAAGGAAGGAAACTGTTCAGAATGGGTGCTATGGTCTGAATATGCCCCCCATCCCTGAAAAAAATAATTCATATGTTGAAACCTAAGCTCTTAGGAGATGGGGCCTTGGGAAGGTGATTAGGTCTTGAGGGTGAAGCCCTTGGGAATGGAATTAGTGCTTTATAAAGAGACCCCAGAGAGCTCCCTCTCCCTTTCCACCAGGTGAGGACACAGGGAGAAGCACCAGCTATGAACCTGAAAGTGGGCTCTACCCATACGCAACATCTGCTGGTACCTTGATCTTGGACTTCCAGCCTTCAGCACTGTGAGAGATAAAATCCTGTTGTTTATAAGCCCCGAGGGATAAGACAATGGGACTAAGACATTCTCCTGGGGCCTGGTGTCCTGGAGCCCGCAGCCTGTGAAGTGAACAGGGCACTGCCAGAATGAACTAATAGCCTGACTGCATCTCCCCCTTCTCATGAAGGCCTTGGCCATGCCAGCCTGGGCGGCCTAGCTGTTACAGGTAGGGCCAGGTCAGCCTGGGGCTAAGAGTTCTGCAGCCAAGCCCCACCTGTGGCAAACCCCCACCTCAGGACAGCCCCAACACTCCTTCTCTCTGCAGGATTCACTCTCTTCTCCTTGGACTTGACCTCAGTTTTCTGAGCTGTGGGCATTTCTGCATCGTTGCAAGTGAGGGCTCATGGTGCTGAAGGGTTTAGGTTATTTTTGAAGTTTTCCAATTGGCAAAAATGACCTGATGGCAGTGGGAGAGAATAGCACCTTAGAGTGTATAAAATCCTCTCAACCCCTACCCCATCCTCAACTGACCCTTCTTACCCTGAAGTCCAGTCGTGCAAACAATTCAGGCCTATGGGACCTCAGAGTCTAAGAGCAATCAGATGGAGGCAAAAAGAAAGCAGGCAGAGGCTAAGTTTAAAAAACAGTTAAGGTCCAAACATCACAGTCCTTCTGAACTATGTCTTTACAAAAGACTTCTTGCCTTGCAAAGAACCGTTAGATTTTTGAAACACATTTGTAGTCAAACAAGCCCACACAGATACATTCAGTACCTGCAAAATGCTGGGCTAGGTTCTGGGCTAGATCATTGTTCTTGTGTGATCTGACTGAAGTGTTAGAAGAGAGTAGAGAAATATTTAATAAGTGGTCAGATGTACCCATTTGCAGGTCCTAGAATACAATCCTTCCCTAAGTGTATTGATTCTATTTCCCTCTTCCCTCCCCCAAGTATCTACTCCTCTAACTGGAATTGGTGCCCCTCATCTGTGGTTCCCTGTCACCAGGGGCAAACCGCTACACTACCACTCTATCCTGAGGTCACTAATCTCTGTGTCCATCTCGCCTAATAGGCTCCAAGCCCTGTAAGGTCAGGGCTCATTCCATTCCTGGAAATGTTCCCAGTGCCCCACACAGGGCCGGAAGGTGGTGGGTACCTAAATCAATGGTGTGTGTATATGTGAACAAATGAAGGAATAAATGCTGAAATATTAATAATAATCAATTATGGGTGGTGGGAATATGAATGATATTTTTGGTCTCATTCTTATAAACCCCTGTGCTTAGTTTCCTCTGCTAAGGAATGACTGGGAGGGAGACAAGCTGAACCAGGGATCCCAGGAATGGGCTGGATGGGCAGCTAGCCATGGGGTAGGTGGTTTGAGGGCCGGGTCATTTGCCCTCTCCCATCCTAGGAAGGAGCTTGATGGGGGTCCCTTAGTTCACCACAGATGTCATCTGGCCACCACTGATTCCCTCTCCCTCCCCACACACACTGACTTACAGGAAGACAGGAGGGGATCTCACCCCATTATTAATGGGCCTGTGCGATCGATCACTCCTGCTTTCGTTTTTCTTTCTTTTTCTTTTTTCTCGTTCTTTTATGGCTCCTCTTTTCTAAGACACTAAAAAGGGTAGTAGATTGCTCACTGCATATTTTTTTTTTCTGCAAGGGACAAACTTTTCAATGTCCTTTTTGCAGATGGAGAGGCTGAGGGGAGAGAGCGGTCACTTCCCCAAGTGACTCCACAGATGGTTGCCAGTCGGGACTTCTCACTGCCTCCAGCCCCGAGCTTGGGAGTAAGGGCATTAAAATGTTTTCCATTCATTAGATGCCACTTGGGGAAATTCCACGACTCGCCCCACCTTTCCCCAAGGCCCAGGCCGCTGAGGTGTGTGCACCTGCATGTCTGGAACGTGTGCACCAGGCGGGGACAGAGCAAGGGAAGATGGGTCTCAGTGCGATCAGGGCCTTGAATTCATTTCTATAGCAGGTGGGTGCCTCCTGATGGCTTGGGCATGGCAGGGGGAATTTAGCCCCCTCTGGCTTCAGGCCCTTCATAGGCCAGCTACTCTCCCATGTGTCCTGTTTGGGAGACTGTTTGGGCTACAGTGTGGGGTCCAGGGCTGAGGCAAAGCCAGTCTGTGGGAAATACAAGGGTTAAGAGGGGAAGAAGGGGTGCTATGAGAGCAAAGCAGTGGCGACCTGCCTCTTGGGAGGTCCAAGAAGTGAAGAACTGAGGTTCAAAAGGCCGTGGCAGCCTGCTGACCCTGGGCCTGGCCCTGCCAGACCCCGGCCTGTTTGCTCACCACTGAGCCCCATTCCTGGGGTGGTCAGGGACAAAGGTTTTTTTCCTTTGGTTTTAGGTTTGGTCTCATTTCTATATAGATATGGTATATTTGAAAAATAAGAAGAAATTAAACAGTTCAAAAAGATGCCCAGCCATAACCGGTTTGGCTCAGTGGATAGAGCGTCGGCCTGCGGACTGAAAGGTCCCAGGTTCGATTCCGGTCAAGGGCATGTACCTTGGTTGCAGGCACATCCCCAGTGGGGGCTGTGCAGGAAGTGGCTGGTTGATGTTTCTCTCTCATTGATGTTTTTAACTCTCTATCCCTCTCCCTTCCTCTCTGTAAAAAATCAATACAATATATATTTTAAAAAAAAAGATGCCCAATTATTCCCACCACCCATAATTGATTATTATTAATATTTCAGCATATTTGCTTCTAGGTTTTTCCACACTGTATATTGTCTTAAAGAGTATATTAATAGTAAGTAAATTGATTCTTCTTTTTAACAGGTTAGAATAGTATAGTTAAGGCTAAGGCTCTTTTGACCTGCCTCTGCCACTTGCTTCTCCCCCAAAATAATCACTGCTATGAATTTGGAGTGTATTTTCCTTATTTGTGGTTTCATTTTTATACACATGGGTATATAAAGTGGGCGCCCACTCCCCCCCGACACACACAGTTTATTTTGTTTGTTTGTTCAGATTTTTTCCTAACGGTATAAGCCTGTATTACTTTGTAATTTGCCTTTTTCTCCCCAGTAGGTGCTTGGTATTGATACACATGGACCTGGTTCACTTCAATGACCCACTCACTTCCTGATGGACATTTTCATTGTTCCAGTCACAATGGTACAGTGTCATCTCATCTACCTGTGCTTCCCAATGTGGGTTCCTGGAGGTGACATTGTGGGACTAGGCCAGATACTGTAGGTTTCTCTCCCTATAGTGATGACACCATTTATATTTCCAACAGTAGGACCCATTGACCCACTAACCCAGCCAAGTTCATGACAGGCTTGGGCCTACTATCCTCCGTCCTGGCTCAGTCTTACTTTTCCAATCTTTTAAAAAAATTGTATGTTTATATGCTTTTATTGATTTTAGAGAGATAGGAGGGAGAAGGAGAGAGAGAGATAGAAATACCTATGAGAGAGAAACCTCAACAGCTGCCTCCCACATACCCTCTACTGGGGATCTAGCCCACAACCCAGGCATGTGCCCTGACCAGAATCAAACCTGTGATCTCTTGGTTCATGGGTTGTTGCTCAACCACTGAGCAATACCGGCTGGGCTTACTTTTCCACTCTTATTCTCCCGTTTGACTCATTTCCCCCATCTACCTAAAAATGTTTTATTTTAATGTTTTGTAGAGGCAAATCTTTTTAGTTTAACAACAGTCCTTTTTGGAACAAGGTAGCAAGGCAATCTATAAATGGAAGTATTCCAGGTAGTGGTGGGAGCTATTTTAGGCCTGACCCTAGTGAGCTAGGGGGTCCCAAGTTCTTCTGGGGCCTCTGCCACCTCTCTGGGGAGAATCCTCCAGATCCCAGCCCTTGTAGCCACTGTGCCTCCCCAGCCCCAGCCCTGGCCTGTTCCTTCGTGCGCTTAGGGCTTGGTCAGTGTTCCACTGAGCGACCAGTTTCTGCTACTGCCCTTCGTGAGTCCAGGACCCTCCTGGGCACTCAGCCATGACTCACCAGTTGGGCCCCAGCAGAGGAGTGTCCCCTTAAGGGGGGCTGGGCAGGACCTACAGTTGCCAAGCTGCAGACGTTGCTGACCTCTCTTTAAATGACTGAGAAAGCCTGATTTGTGGCAGCTTGGCCTTCAGGGTTTGAAGCTCCCAGCACATCTGGTCTCCACTGAAACCAGTCATTAGTGGGATTGTGGGATGGAAGACTGGGAAGAGTTTCCTAAGAGGCCAAGTATTGGAGCAAGAAGAGGACTAACTGTGGGTCAGGAGACCTGGCAGCTAGTCCGGGTGGTACTGCTCGCCAGCTTGCAGCCTTGAGCAAATCCTTCTCTTAACCCTGTAAAATGGAGATGGTATGACCCAGATGAAAATGTTTTCAATCATTCAAGTAACTATGACTGGGCACCTTCAATGCGCTAAGAACTGTGTGAGGGATAGAGTGACGGACAAGAACTATAGGCCTCTTCTGGGGGCTACCTACATCCTAGTGAGCAAAGACAGGCAGTAACAATCAAATGCACCAACCAATGAGGTAACTTAAGCTACTGATAAGTACCATCAAGAAAATAAAGTGGGTGACTCTAGGGAGATTGCTGGGGAGAAGGCTATTGTCTAGGGGCTCACGATGCCTCATACTGGGGTGATAGCACTGGGCGTGGGCGTTAAGTGGGAAGATGCTAGATCACATTGGAGGCAGAGCCCATAGGATTTGCTGATGGGGAAAGGGATGGAGAGGGTGATTACAAGGCATTTTTGGATTGAGCACTGGAGACAATGATGGTGTTGATTCATTGAATCCGGGAAGAAGTGGTTCTGGAAGGGAAAATCAAGAGACTAGTCTTAGACATGTTAAATCTGAGACCCTAGGTAGACAACCACTGTGGATGAGATGAAGGCAGCGAGGCACCCTGTCTCGGAATGTGGTGCAGAGCTGCAGAACGGATGCAGAAGGCTCACCATGGTGAAGTGCTACCGGAGACGGGGGTGCAGGTTTCTAGAGCTCTTCACACATTTCCCACCCACCCCACCTACTTTCAAATGCCCTCAAACTGCACCCCCACCCCTGGTGCCTTGAGCATTTCAGTGCTGGCCCCAAACACCCTCTGCAGGTGGCTCTGGGATGGTTCCCACTTCTCAGTACAAATTCACACGCATTCTGTCCTGAGTCTGCGGGCCTGGCCCCAGTTAGGAAAGCAGCTGCAGACTACCCTTCATGGAGGTATCAGTGACACTGCACATCTTATTCTCTGGTGGGTTATTTTCCTCCTTTTGGGGGGTGTGTGGGTTGGGGAGGCGGCTGCATGTGCCAGCATGGGAGAAATGCCCTAATCAAAAGCACTGATGGAGATGTTGGGATGTTGTAGATTGGGGCCTGGTTTTGAGCAGTTCAGAGCCCTCTGAGGCCTTGGATGTCAGTATGAGCAGCTTCCTGGGGCAGGGGGAGACCCCCTTCCTGGGGCAGCTTTAGAAGACAAAGAGGATGCTGGCTTCTGGGAAAGGGGTGCCCCAGAGACACCCCCTTGGCCCTTTTCACCCTTGCATCAGCAAACACTGTGGGAGTCTTCAGTGGTGAAACCTTTTGGGTGTCTACAGCAGAGACAAGGGCTGCTGGAATCCTCCTGATCTCCTTTTGTTTTATTTTATTTTTATTTTATTTCTTTTTTGTTTTATTTTCTTTTTTGGTGTGTGTGTGTGTGTGTGTGTGTGTGTGTGTGTGTGTGTGTGTTCTCCCGATCTCCTTTTCCTCATGTGGGAAGGTCATACTGAAAGGGTCCCTCTTGGCCCTGAGCTGTGCGGGACTGGAGGATGGGGTGACCCAGGTAAAGGTACTTCCTCTGCTTTCTGCGCAGCCATCCTTGGGTTTTGTGCTTCACTGGGTTGCTGCAAGTTCTTCATTGCATTCCAGAGCTCTCCCGGAGTTATGTTCATCTGTTTGTTGTTCTTGTTACTTTTGCAGTTGTTTTTTTTGTTGTTTTTTTTTGGTGTGGGAGGAACAAGCACTGAGATTTCCTAGTGTGCTAACTTGCTGAGGTCACTTCTCCTTTTTACTTTTTAGCTACATCTTCAATTTATCACAGTCTACTTTAAATTGATATTGACTTTGGTGAAGAAAAGAAACTCCATTTCTCATGTTCCCTCCTCTGTGTTATTACTGTCAAATGTACTTATACATGTTATAAACCTATAGTGTGATGTAATTTCTGCTTTGAGCAATCATATGTGTTTTTTAAAAGTTAAGAGAAGATAATATATACTTATATTATTATATATAGTTTTACTTACCTACATGCTTGACATTCCCAGTGCTTTTCACCCCTTCTGTGAACTGGTTACCATCTGGTATTATTTTCTTCCAGCCAGAAGGACTTCCTTTAGTTTTTCCTGAACTCTAAGTCAGATAGAAACAAATTCTCTCCAGTTTCATTTATCTGAAAAATTATTTATACCAACACCATTTTTAAAGAATAGTTTTATCGGGTAGTGAATTCTTATGTGACAGTTCTTTTTTCTTTTAGCACTTTGAATATACCATTTCACTGTCTTCCACTACCATTGTTTCTTTTTTCCCCTACCACCATTGTTTCTGATGAGAAGTTAACTATCAATTGTATTGTTTCCACAAATATGATGCATAATTTTTTCTTTTGCTGCTTGCAAGACTATGTCTTTTCTTTGACTTTCAGTATTTGGACCATGAGTGACTCACTTATGTTATGTTGGTTTCATTTAGTTTCTTGACTGTCCTAGTCAGTTTGGGCTACTTACAAACAACAGGAATTTATTTCCCACTGTTCTGAACATTAGGAAGTCCAGATCAAGGTGCCAACAGATTTGATGTCTGATGAGGACCTGCTTCATCGATGGCTATCTTTTAAAAATATATATATTCTTATTGATTTCAGAGAAGAAGGGAGAGGGAAAGGGAGAGAGATAGAAACATCAATGATGAGAGAATCATTGATCATTAATCAGCTGCCTCCTGCACACTCACACTGGGGATCGAGCCCGCAACCTGGTCATGTGCCCTGACCAGGAATCGAGCCATGACCTCTTGGTTCATAGGTCAATGTTCAACCACTGAGCTACACTGGCCAGGCAATGGCTATCTTTTTGCTATAACCTCACATGGTGGAAGGGAGGAGGAAGCTCTCTCAGGCCTATTTTATAACGACACTAATTCTTATTCTTTTCCAGAATATAAAACTGAGAGACTTTATTTCTATCCAACTTACATGACCAAATCATTTTTCAAAGGCTCCACCTCCTAATGTCATTATATTGGGCATTATGTTTCAACATATGAACATACATTCACACTGCAGCATTGGTTCTCTAAGTCAATGTTATTTATTAACAATGGAGAATTTTCAACTAGCGTTTCTTCAAATAATTTTTCTGTGTCTTTTTTCTTTTTCCTCTCTTTTGGGACTCCTATTACATTTATATTTAAACACTTTATATTGTTTGTCAGGTCTTTAAGGCTCTGTTCATTTTACTTACCCCCTTTTGCTTTCTTTCTTTCAATTGGATAACTTTTATTGCTGTATCTTCAAATTCACAGCTTCTTTCTTCTGCCATCTTAGGTCAGCTGTTGAGCATAACTAGTGATTTTCAATGTTAGTGTAGGTAGTTTTCAGCCCTAGAAATTCTTGATTTTTTAAATAATTTGCACTTCTCTGTTGAGATTCCCTTTCTGTTGACTCACTGTTAATATAAATTGTTTTAATTCATGAAGCATAGTTTCCTTTTATTCCTTGAACAGAACTGAAACAGCTTGGAGTGAGAATCTATTCTTCTTACTGGTTACAGTTTCCTGTTTCTTCATGCATCTAGTAATTTCTAGTTGAAAACTGGACATTGTAGCAACTCAGAATTCTGATTTATTTTCCCAAAAATGGTAGGTTGGTTGGTTGGATTTTTTACTGACTCACCTGCATTTGAATTGCAAAGTTGGTCCCCTCCATAGTGTGCAGCCACTGAAATCATTGTACAGTTCTTGTTTTTAGTAGTTTACTTGGTTTTTCAGTCTGGCTCTCTAAGGGTGTCCCCTGTTTCTGCACTGTTTAATGGTCAGGCAATTATTTAGACAGGGATTATGCTCAGACACCTTGAACATATAATCCTTCCATTTTCTGTTGTCCAAGCTGCTTGTAGTTGGAGGAACAAACTCAAATCTACAGTAAGTCCTCAGGTCTCCCTTGGCATCCACTTTTTGCTGCACCCTCAGCCTCCCTGACTCACACATATTTTAGCAGTCGGCTAGGGAGGTATGGAGAGTGTATTATCTCAGCCCTTTCATGGCTGTCTAACTTCCAGGATTTTCCCCATTGCATTTCTGGGTGATCTTCTACTCACTCTGAAGAGAAGTTTTAACTGTTAAGAGGTTAAGCTAATAAAGTTGCAGTTTTTCACTTCCTTTCTAGAACTGATTCCTTGACCTCTAACTTATAAAACTGCAGGTATTCATTTTCCCGCCCCAGGCCAAATCTGTCACCTCCAGCTGATAAAGCTACTGGTTTTCACAAATAGCCCTCAAAACAAGCTCACCATTCCCACAGGGAAAGCTGTTCTCATCACCCAAGCTGAGGATTGGAGGAGGGGGAAGAGGCGTAGAAGCCCTGGGCAAGAAGACCACAGACTCACGACCATTCAGATGCAGTAGCAGGTTTTCAAGATTAAACACATCTAATGCCTTTGGTCATTCTCCAGTGTCCTGAAATGTTTGGTTTTGACAGCTTTGTCTGGTTTCATACTTGTTTCCTTCAGAAGGAAATTGCCCAACTTCTCACACCACCATTCCTGAAGTGAATCTTGGACTGGATTATTTTGATGTTTCTTGCACTCAAATATTCTATTGCCCACAGCTTTCAATTTAGATCAGAAATGTGCTGGTGTTGGGAGGCGGGTGAAGACGCATGGAAGGAGAGCTCTGAATTTTGCATAAGTCACCTCAAATGAGTAAAAATAAACGAGGAAGCCAGTGAAGCTGAACCCTGAACTGGGGGTTGCAGAGCCAGGGCCCAGTCTCAGTGCAGCTCGGAGAGATGTCTCTGAGGCTGTCTAACAAAAGTGTCTAAAAGGCCTCCCCTGGCCTCCCCGACCACATCTCAGTGCTCCCCATCTCCTCTCCTGGGTCTGCCCCCCACCTCCCCTCTGCCATTCTCAGAGATTCTATGAGTCTGTAAGGGTGAAAATGGCTGAAATTAACTTTCACTTCTGCTCAGACATCTGAAACCCAAGAGCCAGGTCATTTCCTTGTTCTTTTCTGAGTAGCTACAGGAATCATTTCCGTGTTGTTTTTTTCCGACCCCTGTCTGTTGGAGGTGGACAGAAAGGTGAAATTTTTTTTCCAGACCACACAAAGGCCAGCTTACCCTGAACCTCCCCCGCCTCCCAACGCGCCCGCCCACCCCCCCACCCCCCCCCACCCCCCTGCCCTGCAAATTCTCACATCCCCTCTCCCTCCAACCTAATTAAATAGATGAGCCAGAATCAGAGGAAATGGACTTTCCCTGTAGGAAGGTAGATTTCCTGCTTCCCTCTATATTCTCTGTATTCTCTGCTCCAAGCATGTGAAAGTTGTCCAAAAGTCACTTATTGAGTCTCCATTGATGAGAACATTAGACATAACTAGGCAACATCACTGGATCCTTGTTCAGTATAAGGTTCCACTTAGGTATCTGTCCTTAAGTGTTTGCATGATTCTCAGTCACAAATCATGTTCAAAGCCATCTCCTTGGTAACTTCCCCCAATAATCCCTGATGAAGCTATTGCCCCACCTCTGTCCTAATACTGCACCTTGTGGAGGCATCCATGGCTGCACTTACCTACCCCATTCGAATTGTCTGCTGGATCCTCTTCCCAGGTTCCTTGGGCTGAGTCCCTCAGGGGAGGGTCATGCCTATTTATATCTCTGCCCCCAGCTCTAGGTTGTGCTCACTACAGAGCAGACATTCACAAAAGCTTGCTGTGCTAACTGAATTGGAATAACAGGACTGAATAATCTCATCTCACATTAAGTTTTAGGTTAGAAGTTTAAGCAGGTCAATATTCTCTCAATTTGTATTTAATGCTTAGGTCCAACTCTCAGGTGTCAGGAGGTGAATAGAATAATAAATTAATAATAACTATGCTTGGGTGAGCGCAGCTGGTTCTGGACTCTGCTCTGGGCCCTTTGCTAGCCAGGATAGAAGACAAAACAGTTTGAAAGATCATATTTGGAACTTTGATTAGGCCCATTCACATCAGCTGCCAGTTCTTCGGAGCTTACTAAATATCATAATACTTTCTATTATTTGTTAACCTACTTGTTCTCACAAAAACCTTTCAGGGAAATAAAGCAGATTGCTTCAAAGGCGGCTTAGAATCCAAGAACTCTATGTTGCTATGAACACCTGCCAAAAAGCTTTTTTTCTACCAGGAGCTCACAGCGGAGTATTGTCTTAGTCCTGAATCCAAGCAAAGAAACTCCACCAGGACACTGAGACTGTGGACTGTGGTCCCAGGCCAGGGGTAGAAGCAGGTCTATCTCAATTCCAGCCCCAAGTTTTCTGGACATAAAGGCAGAAGAGGAGCCCACTCACTGGTTCCCTTTGGTCCATGGATCAGACAGCAGGTGACCTCCAAAATGTTTAATTAAATTATATTTAAAAAAATGAAAGCGAGTGACCAGTGGCTCCCCTGTCTGGCTGGACCAGCAAGTGTCCTGAGATCATCTCAGCAACCTCCTTGGTCCCATCAATCCCTCGGCTGGTGGAGTCCAGGACGGCACCTCACACTCTAGATGTTGAGGTCCATTCCCATTGCCTCTACCATTCTCTGCTCCTCTGAGTTTCTGTAGGCAAGGGAAGTAGCACATTGAAGAGGCTCTGAGAGCAGAATCAGCGACTGGCTAGCGTGCTATGAAAAACAAAACAACGGGGAAGTAGCATCTATTGAGAGCCAATTCTGTGCTCCTCTCTCACACCCATTCCATCATCCATGCTCATAGTATCTCACAAGCCAAGTATTAGCAGCACTATTTGGAAAACCAAAGCAACAAGGCCGAGAGAACTGTGGCACCAGCTCACACAGGTGGCACCAGGTAGCAGATCCCAGTGCTGCAACACAGAAAAAATACCTGATAGAATTATCTGGAAGTTTTACTAACTCTGCTAGGCTCATGTAGGAAAAACACTGCCCATGTTGGTAAACCAAAACCCCATGAGAAAACTTTCTGGTGGCACAGGGGCGTTGTGACCAATGTGGCCCAGGGCCAGAGAAAGACCAGCTGCTCCTGGGCCTTCCTCCTGGCCTGTTCTGGGGCAGAAGCGCCCATTGGACCCAGTGAGCCCATGGAAGCTTTCAAAGTGCTCGGCAGGGGCGGGGCTCCTTGGGGGCGGCTGGTGCAGCTCTGACCACAGACCGGAGAGCCTGCCACCTCTGCCGGGTGCTTGCCATCGTCAGGAAGCCACGAGCTGCGTGAACTGATTGAGACCGCTGAGATGGGCTTTTCCTTTAGGATTGCATCAGGCGTTGCTGGATGTGGTTAGAAGGCTGCTAAACCACAAGGATGCTGGGATTTGAAGAGCTATGGTGACAAGCCACTGAGCATTGCCAAGGTAAGACTCTGCATCTTCTGCCTTCTAGACCATCTCATTTCCTTAAACTGTGCAACCAGTGCTCTGAGGCCCGTGGTTGAGAAAGCAGGCAGGAGCGGCGCTATGGATGTTATAGATGGAGAGAAAGATATTAATATGATGAGCCACACCAATGTTCCACTGTTGGTTCGTTTTAATTTAATTTAATTTTTAATATATTTTTATTGATTTCAGCCGAAACCGGTTTGGCTCAGTGGATAGAGCGTCGGCCTGCAGACTGAAGGGTCCCAGGTTCGATTCCGGTCAAGGGCATGTACCTGGGTTGCGGGCACATCCCAGTAGGGGATGTGCAGGAGGCAGCTGATCGATGTTTCTCTCTCATCAATGTTTCTAACTCTCTATCTCTCTCCCTTCCTCTCTGTAAAAAATCAATAAAATATATTTTAAAAAAAAGAAAATGAAAAATCACAATATACTGAAATTTAAAAAAAAATGTATATTTTTTTATTGATTTCAGTGAGGGAGAGAGAGATAGAAACATCAATGATGAGAGAGAATCATTGATTGGTTGCTTCCTGCACAGCCCCTACTGCGGATCAAGCCCCGAAACCCAGGCATGTGCCCTTGATCAGAATCGAACCTGGGACCTTTCAGTCCTCAGGCTGACGCTCAATCCACTGAGCCAAACTGGGTAGGGCATTTCGTTTTAATTTTAGAGAGTTTTTTATTTATTAAAGCTCATCCATTCCAGATAGATTCTGTTTCTTAAACCGGAAAAGACAGTGAATATGCCATAGAGGAAAACGGACAAGTCTGAGGGCTGGGGATACGGGTGGGCACCCATGTGTCAGTTGGGGCAGGGGGTGGCTCCAAGCAAGTTACTCAGCCTCTCTGTATCAGAGGTAATGGCATCTCCAGGGCAGAGCTGATGGAGGCTGGAATGATGTATGGTTCCAGGTAAATGGTTGGTTGATGCTTTTGCTTTGTTTGTTTTCGAAAAAGGTTTTTCATTTTTAAGCCATTGGGGGCAGGGTGATGAAATAGGTTCAGTGATGACCTTTTTGGCTAAGAGATCTATTTGGCCAGCTGTGGAAAGGAAAGAACGGTTGATAACAACATCCTGAAGGTTTTTTTAGAAGTCTGGGGTTTTGACAGATTTTCCAGTCATTTTCTAATTGGCCACTGCTTTCACTCTCAACTATCCACATTACCAAGGAACTAAAGAATCGCTATCATTGTTCTTCCATAATTATAGAGGAGAGTTCTGCATAAGAGATATGTTGTAGACACTCCTCTGTCCTTGAGAGAAGCTGTATTCCCCGCACCTTGAGTGAGGACTGGAAGTAAAGATGGAAAGGGGGAAATAGAAACTCTATAGTGGTGAATCCGGGCAGACACCACCTTAGCCAGGTGATCAAGGTTAATGTCTTGAGGCTAAGTCATATCTTGTGTAACTTCTGCTATGATACTTGGAAAAAAATACTTCACCTTTGTGCTATTTTCCCCCCCAATGCATAACCCCAGTCTAGTCAGGAAAAAACATCAGACAAACCCAAACGGAAGGACAGCCTACAGACCACTTGACCTTCAAGTGTGTCAAGGTCATGAAAGATGAAGAAAGATGGGGAAACTGTCACACATCAGAGGAGAGTAAGGAGACAGGACAACTAAATCCAGAGCTCACATCCTGGATTCAATTGAATTCTGGAACAACATACACAAAAAAGTCATTAGTGAAAAATAGGTGAGATCTAACTGAAGTCTAATATTTTAATTGATGTCATTGTACCAATGTGAATTTCTTAGTTCTGGCAAATGTACCATGGTGAGGTAAAATGTTAACATTAGGGGAAGCTGAATGAAGGGTAGATGGGTAGTCTCTATATTATCTTTGTAATTTATTCATAAACCTAAAATTGTTCTAAATTAAAGAGCCAAAAAACTTATACTTATCCTGCCTCAGAAGGGGTCAAAATCTGAACATACTTGGGAAAACTGGCATCTATGGCCCAGTGGTCCCCATTATCTCTGAACATTCTGGAATATAGCAGACCTTTAGCTTTGCCTACCATTCTCTCTCCCAACCCGCACCTTATTCCAGGAAAGCTCTGTATTTCCCTCTCTTGATAGTATTTCTCACCAGTCATTTCTTTTCTCAATCAGCACACATATCTTGAGCCCTCAGTCTGTGTCAGGGGTTTTAGAGTCAAGTACCCCTCCCTTTATTGGCCCAGCAGAGCTCACTGGGCTGGATCAGGCTCTCAGGCCTCCAAGTGCTTGCCCAGCTGTCCAAGCCTGACCCCTCTCCAGTTAGGAAGCGGAAGACCAAGAATGGAGGCAAATGGGGGCCCAGACCCTGCACAGAATACCTGGATGGGATCTGCTTGCTGTCCTCTGGGCTCAGTCATCCCTACGGAATCTGTGGCCAGCCAAGCCACTGGGAGCTGTTCTGGGAAACACTCCCTTTGAGTGGAGCTGTGGCCTTAGGGGCCTAAAGTGGGACTCCAAGGGCCAGTTCCTGCTTGAGTGACAACCTGGCCTTGGGAACCCACTCTGCTGCCCTAGAATCTGCAGCAGCCAGATGAGACCACCAGGGACCAACATCCTTGCTTTTGAGGTTCGGGTGTGTGGATAGGTGATGGGGAGGCAGAGAAGCTTGGCACCCCCACCCCCAAACGCACACACACACACACACACACCCCACAGACACAGAAGAGCAGGTGTGCCCTTGTGCAAAAGTGATGTCTCAACCAGATTACAGAAATGCTTTGGAAGCAGGAGAGAAAGAAGAAAGAATTATGAAACCACAGGAAGACAGCACGTAGATGAAAATCACACTTAGATGAAGATCAGAACTAAAGAGTGGTGATTGCCACTGGGCCTACACTACCTTTCTTGTCGCTTCTCCTGCTCCCCACACTGCCAACCTGTACGCTTTGACTACACCAGCCACAAGGCTGCTTCTGAATGCACCAGCTGGTGCTCCTGCTGGCCCCTCTGCCTGGGGTCCCCTCCCCACTTCCTCATGCAGGCAAGCCCCACTTGTTCTCATTCTAAGGACCAGCACCAATGTCTTCTCTTCTGTCACCAGTGCCCAAATCCATCCCTGTGTCCCCAAGAACCTTCTGCAATGCTTAGGGCTATATGTTTTCAGATCTGCTGGTGGGTTATTTTGTTTTATTTTATGCCCAAGTTCTTCCCATTGGTCCTGAGCTCCTCCAGGGCAGAGACCAAGTCCTCCCTTCAGGTCCCAGCACCCAGAATAGTGCCAGCACAGGGTGGATACCCTGTGAAATGGTTCTTGAGTGAAAGAATCAAAGGACAAATTCTTGAACGCAAGTGAAGATTAAGACAGAAAAAGGCTTGAAGGAGCAAAAGCATATAAGAGTTAATGATCCCTCTTAGGCCCAATGAGCTCCAGTGCCATCGCCACATGGGGATTTTTTAGCAGAAGGAGATGGCCATGTGGGCCAGGTGAAGGTGCTGGGCCTGGGGCCAGCCAGCTCTACACTAGGACCTGGCTCTGCCACTTGTCACCTGGGGGAGTGTGAGCAAATGACCTAGCAATCTGTGAAATGGGAACAGTTGCATCTAGCTCCAAGCCCAGATGTGAGAACTAAATTGAGCAAGATGATCATAGCACAGAGGCTGAGACATACAAGAGCCTCTGCCATGGGCACTGCTGCCCCCACGTGACCTCCACTCCCCATGGCCCACTGTGTGGTTCATGCTTACTTCCAAAACCATGGTGGTTCTCTTGGGTGCCTTGTCATCGCTGGCCTCTGCACACCTTGATACCTGGGCTGCTGGACCAGGACCAGGTTGAGGCAAGCAAGACACCAGTGGCACAAAAGTTAAGAAGGCCCTGACTCTCAGTGTAACTCAAGTTCAGGGAATGTTAGTGTATGTTTATGTGGTATCTGCAAGGGTATGAGATGATCTGTGCTTAATGAATTAAGTCAGGAGTTCTGACTTCCATGACCGTGGACCCCTGGTGAATTTCACGGGTCCTATGAAGTCCTGAATATGAATGTGAGCTTTTCTGGACATGCACACCCTTCTGCCAAGAGTGCTTATGGCTTTCATCAGATTCCCCAAAGGATTTGTCAACCCAAAAATATTTGGAATCACCAAGTCCAATATTTACTAAGAATAATTTAATTTTCTCTCTCAGTGTGTTGTGCAGAAAAGAAAGTAGGAAGAATTTGGGCATAGGAGTAAGACAAGGCAGCCTGAGAGGCCCTATAGCATAGATGTTGGACACTCAGCCTTGTGACCAGAGGGTCTGAGTTCAAGGTTGAGTCCTGCCACTTTCTGGCTGTGTGACCTTGGGCAAACCAACAAATGTCTTCATTACATAACAATAGTTTGACCTCACCCTATACTGGCAGCCTTACCTATCTCAGGCAGATTACGAAAAGATTTATGCAATAGGCCTTCTCTCCCCCTGGCTGCCGGCACTGGTTTTCCTCCGGCACCCGGGACCCAGGCCTTTTCTCCGGCCGGAGCCACCTTCAGTCTTCGCTCCACCACTTCGAGCCTACGTATGCAAATTAACCGCCATCTTTTTTGACGGTTAATTCTCATATCTCACTGATTAGCCAATGGGAGGCGTAGCAAAGGTATGGTCAATTACCATGTTTGTCTATTATTAGATAGGAAGGATAACAGCACATCACAGGGTTATAAGAATTAAACCGAAAAGCCCTAATTATTAGGTGAGCTGAAATTGAAGAGTCCACAGTAGCTGCCAGTACTTGAGTGCCAAAAAATGTGCCAGGTGCTTTGTGCACACAGTTCACGTGATCCCCACAACAGCCCTATGATGACCCCAGGAACCACCCAGATGCAGACTCAGGTCTGTGTCACTCCGAAACCAGTGCTCTGACCTCTTCGTTAGTCGGTCTATTATTCGCTCACTGTGTGTGGATCATTGATTCAAGCACTTTAAAAAGGCAAGGGAAGCTCATCGCCCTTGCCGAGGTGAGCGCTTGCACATATGCTGTGAAGTCCTCCTCAGTTTGCAGACATGAGCACAGCAACTTCGTGGGAATGGAGAGCCAGACGGAGGAGCTCACAACATGTTCACACAACATCTGGGAAACCTCTGCCCGTGGAAGTTGCTGTTCCTCCAGTGGGCACCTGGCGCGATCTGGCCTGAAGAAACAGCCCTCCAGATGAGGCCTGCCTCATCGTGGGCCGGGTCCCTACCTGCCAACTTCCCTTACCCTTTCTCAATGGGCATGAATCCTGTGCCCACGCCCTCAGCCTCCTTGCTGGCGCCTTTCATTACTCCATTGCTCCCACATCTGTCCACCCTTTGGCATCAGTCCTCCTCTGAACACCTCCTGCCTTGTGGCTTCCTGGCCCTGGAACTGTCAGTGGTTGGCCATTACTTATTGTGACATGCGTGGTAAGCCAGACTTGTGCAGGTACAGAAATGTGAGTCTCTCTGAAGTCAGACATGTCCAGCCACCCTTCCCACCCCAATGGGTCTGTGATGGGGCTGTCACACAGGTCCTGCCCGCTCTTGGGCCATCAGACAAGGAGCTGCAGAGGGAGGATTTTCGCAGGAACCAGAGCAGCCCTGTGTCTGTCCGCTGAGCGCTTTGGGAAGGAAATGTCACATGTGCAGGATGTGGGCCGACCCTTGCTCTTACTATTCATACCCCCCCCTCACCCCCCAACCCAGCTGCAGGTGCCAGAGCCCACATGTGAGGGAGGCGGTTAGGGGCTTGGCCTGAGGGGAGTGAGCCAGGCCTTGAAGTCAGAGCTGCACTGCTATTACTTAGGAGGCTTATACTGATGACCGGTGCGCTGATCGTGACCCGTAGGAAGGTCAAGCGGCCTCCTGATGGATGAAGCTGCTGCCCCTCCTGTGGGTGACACTGCAGGAAGCTTTCTGTAATTTTCTCTGGGTGGCTGTCATGAGAGTAGCTAACCTCCCAGCACCCAAGGGGACCTTGTGGGGCTACCGCGTCTGTTTCCAGTGTCAGCAAAAGGCAGCCAGGCCTCAGGCTGTGGCTTTGGAGCGATTCTAACGCCTTCCCACCAGGACCGGGTCTGGGCTCTGGACAAGTCATTTACTTCTGACTCTGGCACCAGCCTCCTTGTGGGGGGGATGAACCTGAAACTCAGAGGGCCTGCACTGAGCAGGGTCTGCTGGGAACCCGGCGGATGCTGGGAACAATGGAGGCACCATCACTGCAGATTCGGGGTTTGTGTTGGTCTGGGCATGCAGGGCTCTGACCATCCGTCATCTGCGAGGCCCAAGCTGCTCTCAGCTGCTCCCGAGGCAAGCGAAGATCTGGGCTGCCAAGAGGCAGGCGATGGGCCGCAGAACTTGGAAGAGCAGGCGGATTTTGTACAGCTATAGCATTTCTTTCCTTACTTTGTAAAAATTATATAATACCAAAACATCTTGTGAAAACAGATACAAGCCATCAATAATTCCACCAACTTCACATTTTTTACCCAAGAGCTGCTTGTCTTGGTTCACATGATGCATTTTTTTCATCGCTGGAAACTTGAAAGATAGATGACTTCGGAGTCTGCTTTTTTTTTTCTTTCTTTCTTCCTTTGTTTTCTTCATCACGACATAGACATCTTTCCCACAGCTACACGTCTTCACAATGATCATTTCTGAGGCGGCAATAATATTTCATTGTATAACTCTATTTCACCATTTCAAATAGACAGTTAGTCACTTCCCCTTTTTTAAACACTAGAGAGGACTATGATTAAAAACAAAATGCCATGTAGCTGGCAGAGGTGTTCTGAACACCACGGTGCAACTGAAGACTCTTCTTTCCTAATCCCTTCAAGGAATGACAATGACATAGAGAGACAGAATGCTTGTTTGGGGGTGGACTTGGAATTGCAGGGTGACAGTGCCTGAGTTTTCATCTCCTCCCATCTAGTTCCCTTGTGTCAGCAGCTATGTTCACTGGCCGGGATTACTGATGTGGTCTTTGGCCGGAGAACAGACTTTCCTCTCCGTGAAATGAAATGACTCATAAGGAAACAAAACCCAAGGGTTTGGCCTCATTTGTCCCATAGTTTCAACCAAAGCTCTTAATCAGAGGTCCGTGAATCGTTGTGGGCAGGAAGGGGTCCTGAAACGGCACAAAATTCGACATGTATGTACATAAGTGTATTTTCTGGGGAGAATGTCTGTAATCTCAGCAGATTCTCAAAGCTGGCTGTGGCCCCAAAATGTTTTGAAAAACAACTGCTGATCTATCTATCTATCTATCTATCTATCTATCTATCTATCTATCATCTATCTATTATCTCTCTCTCTCTCTCTCTCTCTCTCTCTCTCTCTCTCTCTCTCTCCTCCCTGACTCCCCACCCCCCATTTTTGGGAGCCTGGGATTAAAATGAAAGAGTCCTAAAGATGTGTGTCTACATACAGAGCTCCACCGGTGAGTTGGGGAACATATTATCCCCAACTTAAAGATGAGGAAACTGAGGCTCAGAAGCACTTCTAAGGGCACAGAGCTGGCACGGGGGGAGCCCTGGATTTGAACACAAGTCTGCCTCGCTGCCGAGCCTGGGTGTGCATACTCATTATGCCAAAGTACCTTTTGGTTAAGAGAGGTACTTCTATTTTTACTTCTTTAACCAAAGGTAATTGCTGATGTGTTTGAGAGATTCTGCCATGATTAAGGCCACCCATGGTTCTTGACTAAAGGAAATGTTTTGGCATCTTTCAGAGCCTTACATTTCTCTCCAAGGAGTCGGGCTGACACAGAAATTTTTGTGGTTGGTTAACTGTTCTCTCCTGCTACAACCCTTAACCATAGGAGGTGAACTGTGTTTATCAAACTGAAATGTTATCACTCAAGGCTTAAGGAGACAAAGTAAGATTGAAATTCAAGAGACCAAACCCAATGGGTGGGAGACTTCAGCCCACAATTTCCTACACACCATTGGGCCTTTTCAAACATATGTTTTTATTAACAACAAACTACTTAGCTCCACTGAGTGACGTTGGCTATCTAAATGTGTTTGATTCCCTTCTCTCTTAGTAATCCTTTCCTACATCTTCTTAAACTCCAGCCTGCATACCTGGAGGCAAAGAAGATGGGGCATAATTCAATTTCATGTCTCCTTGTTTCCTCTGAAAATCTCTGCCAAATTAACCCCTCATTACTAATGAACACTGGCAGCCCTTAAAGGGAAAGGGCTTTCTGAAATATGGGAAATAAACCTGCAACAAAAGGCTGAATTTTAATTTCATCTTGGGCTTCTTAGATGTAATACATTAAACATTAGGTCAGTGTGTCTTGTTGGGCCCAAATTTTTGACTAACAATCAATAATCAGGATATAGAATAACACCAGCTTTGGTATAAATGACATCTGCCTACTGTTGTCTTAGTAAATTCATCTGTTTACTCGTTATGACAGTGGGTTAATGAGGGGAGGTGAATAAGTAGGCATTTATTTATGTTCAGGTTTTCCCCAATTGATTGATTGATTCGTTTGTTCATTCATTCAAAAGAGAAAGATTTACTGCAACGCTGATGTTTCAAATGCTGAGATGGGCCCTGAAAAAAACAAGTAGTTCCTCCCCTTGAGGCTCTCACAAGGAGCCTAATTCAGAAGGCAAACTTTAAACAAAAGGCCCAATATCCCATGGCTGGGGTGGTAAGAAATACTGTGGGCCAGCACTTGTTTCTTGATGGTTTGGGGTTATTGCTATAATGTATCACTATGCCATGCTATAATAATAATAACTGACACTGGGTGCTTACTGTGTGTGAAGGTACCCTTCTAAGTACAGCCTATATATCATCTTGTTCAATAGAAAATTATTCAGAGACTTCCTTTCATTTGGTTTTTGTGCCTTTGCCTCATCTTATAGATAAGTCCAGATTATTCATTTTCAAGGTTTTGGGGGCAACATAACATGATTGTCTTTCTAAAAAAATTATTTATTCAAGAAAGGCTGAAGCAAGGTTCTCTCAAAAATCTTTTTGGCTCCAGATAGAATTTTTATTTCCATGGTTTATCACAATCTACCTGATCCCTCACATCCATGGACCCTGCCTGGATCAGCCTCCAGCATCGAACCCCAGCAGAATGTACGTGAGTCCCCGAGTGCAGAGTGCTGGGCCTGGCTGAGGCTGCTGATGATACTGTGTGGTTGGCTCAGGAACCAGGACCTCCCATTTTAAAGTGTGTGCCACTGGGTTTGGAGGTGAAGATGGCAAAGGCAGGGGAACGAGGCTGAGGGTGGCAGAAATGAAGACCGGTGATGCACAGACCATGAAGAAGGCAGAGAGGGAGTCAAGAGGAGAAGAGAAACCAGAGCATTGCTCCTAATAGGATCTCCATGTCACTGCCTCGGGCCCCTTTGGGAAATGAGAATGCAGGGACAGGACCAACTCCAAGACCCATATCCATGTCCCATCCTCATTCTCTGCAGCTCAGCGAGTCCAGGTTCCCACTGAGACTCTGCTGTTCCTCTGTGACCCCATAAATCTGCAGTGGAATCAAGGGAGGGCTGGGGGCCACATGGAGATCATCCATCCAAAGCCCACACCTTACAGACGAGGAGACAGAAGCAATGAGGTGAAGTGACTCACCCAACATTGCACCATGAGTAATCCAATGATGCCCTTCAGACATTACAAGATGCTCAAGTGCCCTCTGGACAGCCAGAAAGGGGTAGATGTGCTCAGAACAGGTTGGGGGCATTTATCAAGTTCCAGGTTATTTAAACATGGTAAGCTGGCAGACCAGGAATCCCTTATTGTATAACAGAGCTCTGTATGGGCAAGAATGTGGGCAGCCAGAGCAGCCCACTGCCCGGCCCAGCTGGATTTCAGCTTAGCATAACTTGGAGAAGTGTGTGCCTTGGAGAGTGTTTAACTCATTGGCCTGTCTTTTGTGAGGGAAATATTTGGAATTTTTTATAGGTCACAGTGGCTGTGGTATTTTATTATACTTAACCTGATAAAATCTGTAATAAATATCCAAAAGAATTCAAAGCAAAGTCTCAGAGAGTTAATTGTATACCCATTTTCATAGCAGCGTTATTAATACTAGCCATGGTTGAATGAATAAATAATAGATAATCAAATTATTACACACACTTACAATGGGATATTATTCAGCCTTAAAAGAGGAAGGAAGTTCTAACACATACCACACATGGATGAACCTGAGGACATTGTTAAATGAAATAAGCCAGACACAAAGGGACAAATTCTGAATGTTTCCACCTAATATGAAGTATCTATAATAGTCAAATTCATAGAGACAGAAAGTAGCATGGTGGTTGCCAGGGGGTGGCAGAGTGGAAAATGAGTTTTTCCTTTAATGGGCAAGGAGTTTCAATATTGCAAGCTGACAAAGTTCTGGAGATTGGTTGCACAACAGTGTGAAGATACTTAACATTACTGAATTGAACACTTAAAAAATTAAGATGCTAAATTTTATGTTCAGTGTATTTTAACACAATGTAAATTTTAAAAAGACATAGAAGATATGTAAGTGCACTCGTTGCTTGAGGTAGGGTAAGAAATGTTTTGTGGCCCTAGTCGGTTTGGCTCAGTGGATAGAGCATCAATCAGCCTGCGAACCAAAGGGTCCTGGGTTTGATTCTGATCAAGAGCACATACCTTGGTCGCAGGCTCCTCCCCAGCCCGGCCCCTGGTCAGGGCTTGTGCAGGAGGCAATCAATCAATGTGTTTCTCTGACATCAATGTTTCTCTCTGTCTTTCCCTCTCTCTTCTACTCTCCCTAAAAATCAATGGAAAAATATCTTTGGGTGAGGATTGACAAAAAAAAAAAAAAAAAAAAAAGAAAGAAAGAAAAAAGAAATGTTTTGTGAACCATTGTTTTATGGTGTGGGTGTGCATATGTGCCCCTAGGAATGTTCTATCTGGTGGTGTACAGTGTATTTCTTACTGATGGTCATAATAAAAAGAAAGAAGAAAAAGAATTTTGGCAGACACCTCGGTGGACAACCTCAGACCACAGAGCAGAGAGACCTCCCCTGTGTGCGGTACAGCAAAGAGCGGCTGCTGCTCTATTGTTGTCACTTCCCAAGGGACCTTCTCTCTGATATACACAGGAAACACTTGTTAATGTCTACTGAAAGAAGGAGAATCTAGGAGGTCTTGTACACTCTCTATATTCTCACATTTTCCCAAGAAAACTCCATGGATGTGAGAGAGAAGAAAATAAATATTTAGCAAACTCAACTGTGTAAGGGGGGAGGAAAGGAAGGAAGGAAGGAAGGAAGGAAGGAAGGAAGGAAGGAAGGAAGGAAGGAAGGAAAGAAGGAAGGAAGGGAAGGAGAATGGAAAAAAGAAGGGAGGGAGGGAGAGAAAGAAGGAAGGAAGTGGGGATAAAGATGGAGGTGGTCTAGATTTCTCAGACTTGCAGATTTTATGTAAACCCTCTGTAATCTCCTGAAGCTAAACACCTCCTTGGAAGCCTTCCCGGGGCTTTAACAGGGATCTGGAAATTGTGCCTATTCTGTAGAAGCAGCAGGGAAGAGCACCCCATGATGCTGGGCCTTCAGGCATGCACAGTAGGTGTCCTGGGAACTGCCCTGCAGCCATGCCCAAGCAGACATTGTGGAGGGGAACCTAGTGAAAGTGAAAGTGTGGGGTTTGATGAAGCAGAACCATTAGCACCTGGTTTATAACTTTTAGAAAGTGCTACACATAAGATGAGCTCCTCACAGTGGCTCCCAGATACGGAGAGGCAGAGCATTGACTTAAATGTATTCATCGTGATTTACAATCCCCACTCTTCCTGCCATCCAGGGAACCTGGGAAAAGTGGTAACAATAGTTTGGGCCACGAGGGGAAAGGGCGATGGATTAAAGTGAGGGTGGGTTTTCATCCGGACACATCATTTACTAACCCTGATGCTCAGTACCCTCCCCTCCCAACCCTCACAGGGCTGTTGCAAGGAGCAAATTTGATGACATGTCAGTTGTCACTATAGATATTAATTAGAATGGATGCCATATTAGAAGAGGAGCCATCCATTCGTTCATTCAAAAATATCTGTGTACTTTTACTACAGGCACTGGCGTTACATCACGGACAAAACAAGGCCTGTCCTCATCGAGGGGCTCACCTAGTAGAGGGAGAAGACAGATGCTAAGCAAATCAGTAACCCTGGAGTGTCAGGTGGGGGCCAGGACTATGGGGTAAAATAAATCAGAGTGAAGTGCCTGGGATGGCTGGGTCTGTGTGATTTTGAAAGGTCAGGAAGTGACCCTCTGCTAACCAAGTGACATTTGAGCGGAGGCCTGAAGGAGGTAAAGGAGCTGGCAATAGCTGAGGAAGAGTGTTCTAGGCAAAGGAAAAGCAAATACAAATGTCCTGAGGTGAGAGTGTGTCTGCTTGTTTAAGGCCCAGTAAGGAAGTCGGTGTGCTGGGGGCAGAGTGGGTAAGGGGGGAGAGTGGTAGGAGAAGAGAGAGGAGAGAAAAGTGTGGATCAATTTTAAGGACTTTGGAGTGTGTGTGTTTGCGCGCGCGCGTGTGTGGTAAAATATGTATATATACAAAAGCCTAAGTGACCATTATGACTGGTCGACTGGTCGCTATGATGCGCACTGACCACCAGGGGGCAGACGCTTAATGCAGGAGCTGCCCCCTGGTGGTTAGTGTGCTCCCACAGCCAACTTTCCATAGCCTCCCAAGGTTCCTTTCCCCCCACCCCCCGCTGCCCTGATTGGCCCTGATTGGGACTGGTGAGATGGCCTTGATCTGCCCCAATCGCCGGCCAGGCCAAGGGACCCCACTTGTGCATGAATTCATGCACTGGGCCTCTAGTACATGACATAAAATTCACCATTTGAAGTGTACAGTTCAGTGCATTAAGTATGCTCACATTGCTATGCAACCATTTTTTTCTAAAACTTGTTTAACTTTCCCAAATGAAACTCTGTACCCATATGTTATGGGCTGAACTGTGTTGAAGTCCTAACCCCTAAAACTTCAGAATGTGACAGGATCCTTCAAGAAGTAATCAAGTTCAAATGAGGTCATTATCTTATAATTTAATCTGATCGTGCTCCTCTAAGAAGAGGTGGTCAAGGCGCCAACAGACACAGTGGGAAGACCACAGGAAGACACTGGATGAAGACGGCCATCTATAAGCCAAAGAGAATGGCCTCAGAAGACACAAACCCTTCCAACACCTTAATCTCAAACTTCTAGCCTCCAGAACTGTGAGAAAATCAATTTTTGTTGTTTAAACTACTCAGCCTGTGGCACTTTATTATGGCAACCCAAGTAAGTAAACATGCCATTAAACACTAACGCCCTAGTCTCCCCCTTCCAGCCCCTGGCCACCATCATTCTACTTTCTGTGTCTACGAATTTTGCTGTTCTAGATTCCTCCTATGAATGGGATCATACAGTATTTGCCCTTTTATGTCCAAATGCTTTCATTTAGCATAATGCCTTCAAGGGTCACCCATGTTGTAGCGTGTAAGGCTACATACTGCTATATTGGATGGATCTGCCACATTTTGTTTATCTAGTCACCCATCGATGGACACTTGGGTTGTTTCCACCTTTTGGGTTTTGTGAATAAAGCTGCTATGGATATTAGTATACAAATATCTATTCCAGTCTCTGCCTTCAATTCTATGGGCTCTATACCCACAAGTAGGCTTGCTGGATCCTATGGCAATTCTGTTCACTTTCTTGAGGAAATGTCATAGAGGACTTCGGATTTTCCAGTGAGTGGGATAGGACCAGTGGCGGGTTCTGGGTGGAGAAGTTTCACGGTCTGACCAGAGAAGTGTCACTGAGTGGGAGAGGACCGCTGGCAGAGTCTGGGTGGAGACGTCTCAGGATCACACTTGGCTGCTTTGCTGGAAGCAGGCTGGCGGGAGGGCAGATACAGGAGCAGAAAGACCAGTGAGAAAGCCACTGCAAGAATCCCGGCTTTGACTGGGATGGCAGCAGAGGAGGCAGGGAAAGTGGCCCGGCTCTGGGTGTATGTAGAAGGTAGAGCTGGCAGCGTTAGTGATGGTTTATTTGTGAGATACAGGAGAAAAGGCGTGAGCAACCAGAAGAGGGAGCTGCCATTTGCAGAGACGGGGAAATCTTTGAGACCTGCAGGCTTGGGAGCAGACTGCGGACTTGCTCTGGCCTTTGGAAGTCTGGGCTGTTTAATAAGAATCCGAGTGGCAATCAGTGGTGATGTCAGCTGGGCCCCTGAGTTCCACCAGCCCCTTTCTCTGGCTCTTGTCCTACGTGGGTATCATGGACCTCCAGCCTCCAAGCACAACCAGACCTTTCAGGTGCATCTAGGCTTCTGAGAGCTGCTGCTGCTGCAACTTATGCCTTGTCCTCGGTGCCTCTCCTGCTTTCTGCCCTTCCTGGGCGTGTGGGGGTGAAAAAAAGCAGCCACCAATTAAGAAAGCATTTAAGCTCAACCATATCATTATCTTAATTCCAACCATATAAACTAGCTCCCAGTGTAAAACTAGACTGTTCTCTTATTAAACAGAAGTAATACTGTTAATATGAGCAACAAGAATAACTTCTCCCTGCATGGACTTAGAACAAATAAATCACTGATAGTTAACAGCAAAATAAACCAACCCAACAATAAAACACTTATTAAGCAAGTTGTTAACCCAACACATGCGTACATTTAAGGAAAGATTTAAAATTTTGAAGAAACCTGTGGGGGCAGGAGGTAGTGGTCCAGCCCCTGCAGACCTCGCTCCTTCCCTGCCCGAGCCAGCTGCTGTGAGAGCCGCACCTGCCTGTGCTGCGGTCAGAGCTCTTGGCCATGTTACATGGTGGGTCCTACTCCCCAAAGCCCCTCTCAGATCTGACAGTGGTTCTGGAGAGCCAGAGAAGTAAGTACGTTTCCCCACAGCAGCACCCAGGGCAGCCGGCCCTGTGCCCACGGATGAGAGGGCAGCTCCAGGAGAAGTCATTAAAAAGATGTGATCCCTGGTTGGTATTTTCCAGTGGTTAGAGCATCAGCCCTGTGCACCCAAGGGTCTCAGGCTTGACTCCCAGTCAAGGGCATGTACCTCAGTTGCAAGTTTGATCCCCAGCCCCAGTTGGGGCATATGCAGGAGACAACCAATCAATGTGTCTCTCTCACATCAATGTTTCTCTCTCTCTTTCCCTCCCTCCTTCCTTTCCACTCTCTCTAAAAATCAATGGAAAAAATATTCTTGGGTGAGGATAAATAAAAAAACAAAAAGCATACAAACAAACAAAAAGATGTGGGAAGAGGGCGTCCTTGAGTGGCTGGTTGCCAGTGAGTGCCACGGATGCCGGCCTCTCAGCTCTCACTTTACAGAAGGGGAAACCGAGGCTGGGAGAGGGTGAGGGAATGCTCAGGGTCCACAGCCTGGCTGAATGAGGTGTAGGATCCAGTTCTCCTGGTTCTGGGGAGCTGGCAGTCCCCTGACCCCCACGGAGCAGCCTTTGGCCTCACACAGGCATTGGGAGCCCTTTATCCTAAGCAGGGCATGCACTTTCCAGCTCAGGCTTCAGCTAAGGCTCTACGGCTTCCCAGACCAAACCCACACTTCCCTGTATGTTTATCCAGCACACTCAATTTTTAAAACCTGACCTAACCAATCCCTGCAGGACACTGGGTTCTAGTTCTGAACGCAGACATCCCACAGCAAGGGTGGGGTATAGCATAAGGTTACACTCTTTTTAAAATATTTAGATTTTTATTGATTTCAGAGAAGAAGGGAGAGAGAGAGAGAGATAGACACATCAATGATGAAAGAGAATTATTGATCGGCTGCCTCTTGCTTCCCCTGCCCCGGTGCCTGCCTCCCCCCACCCCCCACCCCCACCACACACACCCTGGGATCGAGCCCACAACCCAGGCATGTGCCCTGCCTGGGAATCGAACCATGACCTCCTGGTTCATAGGTCAATGCTCAATCACTGAGCCACACTGGCCGGGTTACATTCTTTAGGACTGAGGGGCACCTCTTTCCCCTGCACAGACAGCCCCTCACAGTTGAAGGTCATCATCCCCTTGTCACTGACACCTCACCATTTCCACCCACTGCCCCCATTTCCCCTGACACACTCTCTCTCACCCGCCTCCAGCAGTGGTCTCCAGCCCAGTGACCCTGCTTCTGGGCGCATACCCCACAGTCTTCTCCACATGCAGCCTCAGTGATCTTTTAAAGGTAAGTCGGCCCTGCCTAAAACCATCCGATGGTTTAACGTGGCATTTTGAAAGAAAGCCCAGCTTCTTTTCCTGTCCTTTTTCTTTGTCCTCACCTCCTCCCGCCCCCTGCCCCTCTGCTCCCAGCACCCTGATGGCCCCTCCTGCTCCTAAAATGTGCCAAGTGCATGCCCTGCCCTCCATAGGGCCTTCCCCCGTGCTGTTCCCGCTGCTCTTCCAGAGCTTTGCCTGCTGGTCATCAGACCCCAGTTAAAACCCTCACCTCCTGGGAGAGGCCTTTCCTCCCTGAATAACCCAGTGCCTCCGCGGCCATTCTCTCACACCTTCCTCTACTTCCTTCATAGCACTGACCTCTTTTGGAAAGAATTGGGCATTTACGTTGCTTATTTGTTTTCTGGCCTCTCCTTCACTTGCTGCTTTGTTAACTAGGTTTGGGTTCCAGAGTCGGAACCTGGTCTGTCTGGTTCCCACCATCTGCCCAGGACCCACGCCACAGCCTGGCCCAGGTCTATGCTCAAAGGTATCCCTTGGGGAGAGACGGAGCTCCTCAAGGGGAGGACGAGCCTGTCTGGCCCAGCCTGGGGGCCTGAGGGCTATGCTGCTATCGGGTGGGGCTCACACACAGCTGCTGGCGGCCACGCTGCCACAGCCTTTCGGGAAAGCAACTTGACAGTTAGGATCATGGATCCTGAAACAGTTCCATGGTATTGGGCCAAAGCGATTTTCCTTCTGAGAGCCTAAACAAAGGGGAGAAATTGTAAATGTAGGCGGCAATTTATACAGAAATATTAGATAAAGCTGTGTGTGTGTGTGTGTGTGTGTGTGTGTGTGTGTGTGTGTGTGTTAGTATAAAAATTGTAATGTGTTTTTATAAGTTTGAATGATATCAAAGGCCTACAATGTAGTATTAAATGATAAGAAGAACACAGAAGTGTATGCACGGCAGTAATAGCGAATGATATGCATTTAGACGCTATTTGTGCCAGGGACCATGCCAAGGACTTTGCTTATTCTTCCTAATTCTCTCAACAACCCTGTGAGGCAGTTATTAGTATGTTACTGGCTGGGAAAATGAGACTTCAAGAGATTGAGGAAATCGACAAATGTGACGTAGTTTATAAATTATAAAGTCAGGATTTTAATCCATTTTAAAGACGAAACCATACTCCATACTGATTTCAGCTTTGTAAAATTTTTTAAATGTTTGTGTCTCCCCACCCTTCAAAAAAAGACTAAGAAGAAATAAACCAAAATATTAACAAAGATTCCCTCTGAGTATTGGGATTATGAAAATGTTTCTTCTTTATAACTCCCTGTATTTAAATTATTTTTTTATAATGAGCACATATTCTCATACAAAGTTTTGAGTTTTATTAAAAAATAAGTTGTCATACACAAAACTGCAGATGAATAAATGGCTAAATAAAATGAGGCATATTTGCTTAATGGAATAGGATCAAACAAAAACTAGAAGAACTAGGGATCTATGTAGCAAAGTGAACAAATCTGAAAAACACAATTTTAAGTAAAAAAGAAAAGCAAATTGCAAAAACTTGCTTTATGAAGTCATTTTTGCAAAATTTACAAAACAACAGTATATGTCACTTGTGGTTGCTTATACATATGTCATAAATGCACAAAATCATACATGGTAATAACACCCACTAACTTCAAGATTACTTTTGGAGACAAAGAGAAGGGGAAATAATGCTCAAGCTTTAGCTATATCTGTGACATAACAAGGGAGGAAGAAAAAATAGATAAAAATAAGTGTGACAAAACGCTAGTATCTGTTTGATATTAGTGTTATTACATTAGTCTATGTGCTTTTATATAGATAAGATATTCATTATTAACAGTAAGAAAACTTAAACTAGTTTAATATTTCTATAAACTTAGGGTGGGGAAGAAATTTCTAAGTGTGGACATCAAAGGCAAAGATTGTAACAGAGGTGAATAAATTGGCTAGATAGCAATGATAACCTTTGTGAGAAATAAATACCATGAACAAAAGATAAATTGATAAAAAGTATTTATAATATATATGACATACCAATGTATAAATTAAATACATAAATCCTATAGAGAGGCCCTATATGTCATTAAGATAATGATAAACACTTCAATGTAAAAATGAGCAGATGACATGGACAACCAAATGATCATGAGTAACACAAGTAGTTGATAAATACATAATAAATATTAATAGCAAATGAAATTAAAGCTATGTTGTTTATCACCTTTCATTTAACAGATTGGCAGAGATTTCTTTAAAACTTGATAAAAGCCATTGAAGAAGGACCAGGGAGATGGGCCTTCCATCACTGTGAGAGTGTAAATCAGGATTACTTTTGTGGAAACCAGTTTAGCATCACAGATGAAGATCCTTAAAAATGTGCATCTTCTTCGACTTAGTCATTCCACTTATAGAGAAATAGCTTTAAAAATATTGAAACAACAACTAAATATAGATTTTATAAGGATGTTTCTTACAGGTTTCTTTAGACTAGTCAAAAGTTGAAAATAACTTATTTGACCAATGGTAGTTAAATAAATTAATGTCAAGTCTTTGCAACGGCACGTAGTTAATAATATTGCTTCCAACTTTGTATACTCATGCATGCTGTGTGAAATTCCTAGAGGACAATTTACAAAATATGCCAGAAGACTTAAACGTGATGTGCTCTCGGGCCAGCAATTGCACTTCTAGGATTTTTAAACCCATCCAGGATTAATGGGGGATGTGAAGAAGGATAAAACACAGGAGCAAAGGACTTTTTTTTAAAAAAAATCCTCATCAGAAGATATGCTTTTCACTGATTTTAGAGAGAGAGAAAGAGAGAGAGAAACATTGATGTGAGAGAGAAACATTGATTGGTTGCCTCCTGCAGGGCACCCTGAATGGGGATCAAACCCACAACCTAGGTATGTGCCCTCCTGGGAATTGAACCCTCAGCCTTTTCAGTGGACAGGACAACACTCCAACCAACTGGGTCACCTAGCCAGAGCAGCAAAGGATATTTTTGCCACATTATATTTGATACTAAAAAGAAAAAAATGGAAACGACTTAGGTGTCTTACAAAAGCAATGGGTAAAATAAGTTTGATACAACCTTCTGATAATGTGCCTCGCAGCCTTACAATCAATGCTACAGGCAAAACAGGCGACAGGCGAAGATGATCATGATACTCTCTTCTAAAGCAGGTCACAAAACAGGATGTAGATAATGATCCCAGTTTTGCTTTTTTTTTCCTTTTTAATGGCAATGGAAAGTTACATACCAGACTGTTAACCATGGTTATCTGGATGGTGGTATTGCTGGTAATTTTTATCTCCCTCTCTACTTTTTGAATTTCCTGCAACAAAAGCAAATTGCATGCATGAAGAGGATATTTAACGTGATTCATAAGAGAAGGCTGAGTTCTCCAAGTGTGGCCTAAATACATAAAGATTTAACTATATTATTTTATATCATAAACTCAATCACCCTCATTCTGTTCTAAAATCCTCCCTAATTTTCTGATCAGTTTCACATTTTTCACAGATATCACAAGTGTTTTCTTTTTTGCTACCTCACATACTTTGGGAAAGGGTAGAATCAGCCACACTTCACAGTCAGATAGAATTGATTTTCAAATATCAGGCAAGCCCTTAAACCTCACTGAGCCTCAATTTCTTCATCTGTAAAATGGGGAGGAATATGTCTGCTGTTGGGGCTAGATACACACTCTACACGCAACACATATTCCTCCCCATTCTCTCTGTCTCTAGCAGGACAAACGTGTCTCTAGATCAGTGGTTCTCAACCTTCTTAATGCCGTGACCCTTTAATACAGTTCCTCATGTTGTGGTGACCCCCAACCATAAAATTATTTTTGTCGCTACTTCGTAACTGTAATTTTGCTACTGTTATGAATCATCATGTAAATATCTGATATGCAGGATGTATTTTCATTGTTACAAATTGAACATAATTAAAGCATAGTGATTAATCACAAAACAATATGTAATTATATATGTGTTTTCCGATGGTCTGAGGCGACCCCTGTGAAAGGGTCGCTCGACCCCCAAAGGGGTCGCGACCCACAGGTTGAGAACCGCTGCTCTAGACCCGCTCAATAATCACAATTAACAAAAAAAATGTCAGGGGCCTGAGACCTTTTTATCCTTTCTTTTTCTGTCTTTAACCTTTTCCAATTCATGTTCGAAAACATAAATTAGAGCCAGCTTTTCCAGTCCACGTGGTTCCCTGGCACCTGAAACCTGGTAGAGGTCTTCCCCTCTGGTCACAAATCCCTTCTCTGGGTTCTGCTTAGCAACCGTTGGAGAGGCAGCTCCAAAGGGTGGAATGATGGAGGTGGTGCCTTTTAAGAGAAATTCAGGTCAGAGCGGATGTGTGTCTGGGAGGATCCCTGTGAGCCTTAGGGGGAGAGAGCAAGGCTCTGAGTGAGAGACCTGACTTACGTCCCTGCTCCGCTCTTCCATTTTGTCACCTCTGTCTACAGTCTCCGACCTGAGGATGACGATGAGGATTTTATTTAGCTGATAGGGTCCTTTGGAGGCTCTTAAGATGCTTTGTGTGAAAATACTTTGTGAACCGGCAGGTATCAGAGAGACGCTGTCATTGTTATTACAGAAAGGGACGTTATTTCCCATGTCAAAAACAATGCAGAAATATATTAAAGCGTAAAGGAATGTTTGTGTGGAGGAGAGAAAAATAATTCATTCCCTTTAAAGGCGAGAGGATCCCTGGCAGGAAAACGACACACATTATTTATAAGGGACTCACATGAAGAAGTGCCCAAGGTTGGCAGGACTGTCTTTCAATCCTTGTTCACAAGTCATATTTCCGAAGCGCAGCCAAATAAAAGAAAGGGTCTTTGTAAAGTGGGGTTGGTGAGCTCTCTACATCAGCATCTGTCGGAGGCACTTGTAAAAAAAAAAATGCAGATTCTGGGGCCACGCCCTGGACCTGCCTAGGCTGGGCCTCAGGAGTCTGCAAACTCCCGGTTGGTTATAACGCAAACTGAGAGCTTTGAGAACAGTGGTGCTAAGGAGTGAATTGAGAATTGAGTCCATTTAGGAAGCAGTGAACTTATTATTTAATTTTTTTAATGAAAAAAAATTGCAAGAAAATTTCAGAAACTGCAAAGCAGATTGAAGTCCACAGTCCCATCGATATAAAATACAGCAGTAGTGGTAATTACAACTTGGCATATCAGCAGTATGTTTTAATTATCACTATTGTGGGGTTTTAGAAAACATAATTTACATGTCTCCAATTGAAGGAATATTTTATTTGGAGGCTAGTAATTATCACAAGAATTTAAATATCAATACAGTGCAATTTTCCCACACGATAGCCGAACAAATTTCAAGCTTCTCCATGTCAGCAGAACCAAATGCAGGTGACTCATTAACATGTGTCTGTGTTTTACTGAACACAGCTTCACAAAAATACTGTCTTCCTTCCTGAAGTTCTGCGCTACATCCTCAAACTTTTTACCACCTAAAAAATCTTTTTGCCCAGCCAGTATGGCTCAGTGGTTGAGTGTCAACCTGTGAACCAGGAGGTCATGGTTCCATTCCCAGTCAGAGCACATGCCAGGGTTGTGGGCTCAATCCCCGTTAGGGAGCGTGCAGGAGGCAGCCAATGGATGATTCTCTCTCATCATTGATGTTTCTATCTCTCTCTCCCCTCCTCTCTGAAATCAATAATAATTTTTTTAAAAAAAATCTTTTCTACCAACTTTACCACTGTGGGGAGTGAATTTCAATGGCAGAAACATTTTCTCTTGACAAAATTGAAATAGTCACATGTATGTCTTCTCACTGCACCTAAGTTGGCAGCCACGTGGACCAAAGCACACAAGTCATTCTGTTCACTTGCCCCTTTCCAGGGACCACAGGTGCACAGAAGCCTGTACCTACTCAGCCAGGAGTTACAACTCCATCGGGTCCTATGCTAGTACAAAGCAAATATTCTACTGGTATTTTAAAAGTATTACACAAGCTGTTAACTGTGGTTGTTTGAATAACTCTATTATAAATTCACCAATCCAGCCAATAGAAAAATTCTGTTTTCTGAACAAGTTTTCTGATTCCATGTCTTTGGGAAAGCATTATTTCTCTATATCCAAATATTACCTGACCCTGAGGCACATGTTTCTGGTTGTTCTCTCTTTCTCATCTTTTACTCTAGCAACTTTCAGCTAACACATGTGGAAGGAATGGTGGAATTAGGGCGTCAGTATTTAGTAACCCCTGGTGGAACCATTAGCTGAAATGTTGATGAGAAGTTTTTCAATGGTGGGATCAAACCAGCATCACCTGAACTCAGATCTCTCTTAGCATCACTGAAATGATACAGCCAGACAGTGTGGTCACTGCCTGATAGCATGTGAAACAGCCTGATAGTGTATGACATGGAGCACATGTCACCCCCATAAGACATCTCTACAAGAAAAAATATGAACCTGAAGCAAATGAAGTCTATGGAGTTAATTGTATGTGCAAGGAATAGGGAGATAGAGGAACCGTTATAAGCTATCACAAGGAAGCAATATCCAGAATGCAGAACACTCGATAGGCCCTCTAACCTGGTTTTTACAAACCGATGCCATGAAACAAACCAGAGTGAGGGGAAGAGGCAACTCTAGTAAAAGAGACATAAAGACATAACAGATGTCATGCATGAAGCTTGTTGGAATCCTAACTAGAACAAACCAACAGCAAGAAGCCATTTTTTGAGACACCTGGGGAAATGCGATTATGGATTGGATTGTAGATCACCCCAGAGGAAAGGTAGGAAATCTCCATGAATCCCGGGGCCGTCTTGGAACGTCAGGATGCTCTGGAGCGGGACAGTGTCACCCAAGTTCCTATGGTCATCCTCTAGTTCAGTGGTTCTCAACCTTCCTAATGCCGCGACCCTTTAATACAGTTCCACAGGTTGTGACCCAACCATAAAATTATTTTCTTTGCTACTTCATAACTGTAATTTGCTACTGTTATAAATCATAATGTAAATATCTGATATGCAGGATGTATTTTCATTATTACAAATTAAACATAATTAAAGCATAGTGATTAATCACAGAAACAATATGTAATTATATATGTGTTTTCCGATGGTCTTAGGCGACCCCTGTGAAAGGGTCGTTCGACCCCCAAGGGCTCGCGAACCACAGGTTGAGAACCGCTGCTCTAGTTGGTAGCTACTCAGTGCTTTCTATGCCCTGGTTCTTTCCCACCCTCATCTTGTTTGGTTCCCATGACAACCATGTGAATGATGTATTATAGGCTGTTGGTCCTTGACCTCCATAAAAGCCTACGTATATGCTCATCATGTGTCAATATCACAAAAACATTTTTCATGTGTTGAATTGGTACTTGAGCACATCAGCTGGTGAAGGAACATTCCCGACCATCACCAGGGACTACCACTGGCTGCCAACCGCTCAGCCTTGGCAGGACAACCATTTTCGTCTGGGTAGTCATGTTTGCACAATTGTTTTAATATTTTGGTTCATTTTCCCCTAGCTTTACACAAATAGTCAGATAGTCATTGGAATTACGCCCATAATCATGGGTAAGTGCATAATTAAAAGACGTCTGTGGAAGGCTGACAATAGATTGTGAAGCTTTGCCTGTCAGGGAAGATGCAATTGAGAATTTCATAACATGGTCCAATTCTGCGGAAACAGAGCTGACCCTCCCCCCAAAAGAGGAAAGTCCATTGTGTGCTGTTTTCAGCATTCCCCTTTGAGTATGCTTTCTTCAGGAAGGTTTTTGTGGATGAAATGATGAACAGACTCCCATCTTATAGGTAAGGAGACCGACTCAGATTCAGTCATTTGCCAAAGTTCACACAGCCAATTCATAGCTTGCTTTGAGTCCAGGTTCCTTCGAGCACCCACTCACCCACCTCTGGACCAGGGAGGAGGGAGGAGGCTTTCTGAGACTTTGCCTGAATTTCAGTGTGGCACTGGCCCTCAGATCTCCTTGCCCCAGCAGCTCCACCAGCGGTTTCCCCTGGAGGGGAGGACTTTGAGGGCAGGGGCAGCCCCATAGAAGAGAGAAAAGAGGATCTGAACTAAACTGTGAGCCATGAGGGATGGAGCCCCAGGCCAGGCCACCCATGTACCTGCGTTGGGCAGCGAGCTCCGGGCAGACAGCATCCTCCAGCTCCTGGCTCTGCCACCTTCAGCGGGGGCTTCGCAAGCCACCTCCCCCTCTGTCTTCAGCTATAACCTAAGGATAATTAACCTACCAATGCTACCGTGACTGTCAAATATATGTCAAGTGCTCTTTAACCTGTGAAGTGCTAGGCAACTGTAAATAAAGGGTTTCTAGTTTCTCTAGCTTTAGTCAGGCTGAGGCTGTGCTTCGGGTTTCAAGCATCTTCCCTGAGGCCAATATGGACCTCCCTGCTCTGGTCAAAGTCTGTACAGGGGTCTAATCCAAGCAGCAGAAACAAGCAGAAGTTCCCTCTCCACCTTCCCATCCACACACAAGTACACACATAGGTCCATGCACATACTTGCTCTGCTGTGCACATACACCGAGTGTGCATGTGTGTGCACTCTCGCACACACAGACATACACAAACTCACAGCCTCTCCCATCCATCCTTCACCCCTGAAAAGGAGGCCAGTGTCTTCAGTCCAGCAAAGCCACCTGCAGTCAGCAAAGCCACCAGGACCAGCATGTGTTGCTCTCGGCTTGTGCGTGGACTTGTTTATTTCCTGCCTCCCCCAGCCTGAAACGGCTAAAATATCACCGTAGGCCGGCAGCCCACACACCAGAGCCAGCTCTAGCTGTCGCCTGGCCTCCTGAGTAACTCTAGCCAGAACCCCTGGGGAGGAGGGACCCGCAGAGAACCCATGTATTTATAAAACCCATGGAAAATCACGTGTATATACACTGCTAGGGAGTCGAAAGGCAAAGAATTGTCAGCAGTGAGTGATTTCATTTTAGGCATTTCACTCTCTGTTAAGTTATTTAAATGTTCAATGATGTTGTTTAAGTGGACATAGATGTTTGCACGGGAAGTTGAAAATCGGCAGCGATATCGCTGACCGAAGAGGGCTGGTCATTTGAGCAGGCACAGAAGCAGGAGTCCAAGTCGGAAAAATTTTAGAAGCTGCTGCCTGCTCACCCATCATTGAGTCCAGATGCTGGGAGAGGTCAGCAAAGGCCTGTGGCTCAGGCTGCCCTGGCTGGCCGCTCGGTGGGGTGGCCCTGACTCCAGGCCTTGTGCCCCACTGTTGCTGGGCAGATCCTTCACATTCTATTTTATGTTTCTGCTTGTACCGACAATAGATGCTTACTATTAAAGAATTCAAGGAATATATAAAAATCACACAAAAAAGAAGATAAAAGTCACAAGAAGTCCTATCATGAAGAGTCACATGAAGTCCTGAGATAAACAATATTCACATCTTAGGAAATATCTTTTTGGGGCACTGCTTTGCATTAATGCCACCCACCCACACAGTTATTTTAACTTCCTATTTATTTGATGGAGGAGCCTCTCACCTCCCTTTTCTATGTCTACCGTGCCCCCCGCCCCCCCAGTAACCAAAGTAAACAACTTGGTGTGCCCCTCCCAAACCTCTCCTCACATAACATAAAGACACACACGCATGCCTGTTTTTCTCACTCTTCAGAATTTCTAAATATGGCGTAATGTCACGTACTTTGCCTCCTGCTTTTCTCATGTAATGGCGTGTTGTAAAAAATCCTCTTAGCCTCACTGGTAAAGACCTAGCACATTTTTAAAAATAGTTGTATAATATTTTAGAGACTTTTAGAGTGTGGATTTATTCACAATTCTCCAAATGGTGATCAATTACAAAGCTTGTTTTTGGTTTTTGCTGCTTCGACTTCCACTGAAATTAACGTTTTGATATTTCATATATTTCTATATAATGATGCTTTATTAGTCTGTGAGAGTTTCATAAAGTGGGAGATAAATCAAAGGGTATGTATAATTTTTAATTTTAATAGAACTTGACTGATTGCTTGTAAAAGGTCGGTAATATTTCATATTTTATTTGTTCAGTAAATATTTATTAAGCTCTTACACAATGCCAAGCACTGTTTTAGCAATTAGAATTCAACAAGGGTCCCAGACCTCCTGGAGGTTTCATGGAGTGGGAAGAACATGAAATGACAACAATTTTAATAAATACTTTTGTACCAGAAATGTAGGCAAACACAATTATCCCTTGCTTTACTATCAACAATTGGTATTATTATTCTTTGCATTTTTCCCCAGTTTATTCCTGTAATTTGATATTTTATTATCTTAATTTTCATTTTCCCCATCAGTAAGTAATTTTAACATTTTTTTCCATGTCTATTTAGCTATTTGGCTTTGTGTGGGGTGAATTGCCTATTTATAATCGTCTATTTTTTCTATTGAGTGGGTTGTATGCTAGACCCATACTTTTTGTCAATGTTCATAAGCTCTGTGTATACTGTAAATATACATTTATCCGCTGTGTGCTTTGCAAACCTTTCCCCCAATCTATTGCTTATCTGCTGACTTCATGATGGTTTACTTTAACATGTAATGCCTTTCATGTTAGTGAATTTATCTTTTTGTTATGACTTCTTTTTGTCCTCTCAGCTTCTGCCTCTTCTATCTCTGTCAATTCTTATCTCCAAACTCTGGTTCAATGAAATGCTTCCTAAATTTTCTTCCAAATAATTTTACTTTTTATGTTCTTCTTTAATACACCTGCAATTTATCTTTTACTGTGGGGTTTAAGGTAGGGGTCCAATTGTACTTTTCTAGGTAGATAGCCATTGTCCCAATTCCATTTATTAAAGTAAATCCTCAATTCTCCACTGAATTAAAGTGCCACCGTTTACAGTTCCCGTATGGACTGGAATCTGTTTGCATCTCATTGTTCTGCTCCGCTGAGTATCTGTCTATTCCTATTCCAATTTCATGCTGTTTTGATTAGTCTTCTTTTTCATCATTTTAAAAGTTAGGTTTAAAAATTACAGTTTTATCCAATTGAAAACTATAATTTTATTCATTTATATTAGGAATAAGAAAGATGCCATAATCACGAAACAAAACAGATTGAAATAATTATAAGACAATGCTGTGTAGAAGTTTTGGAAACAAATTGGAAAATGTGGAGGAAATCAAATATCTTCTATAAATCACATAAGACATCCAAATGGTGCAAGGAGGGGAGAAATGGGAACAGATAAAATCAGTGTGTGTCTGAAAGATAAATTTCTGAAGAAGAAATTTGAAAAGTATTTAATGGCCTACTATTTAAAGGGGCCCGAGAAACAGATGACTTATTGGCTAAGTTCTATCTAGCCTTTAAAGAACAGGTAGTCCCAAGTTATTTTTACTATTCAAAACCAAAGGCAAAAAGACAGAAGGCTCCTTGGTATATGTTATGAAGTTATGAAGCCAGCATCATCCTAATGGCTAACACCTCATAGACAAATCCCACTTGGGAACAGAGATTCTCATTTGAAATAAAATATTTACAAAACCTATCCATCCATATGTCAAAACCACTAATGTACAGTAACCAACAGCTTCTACTCCAAAAATACAAGGATGCTTTTATAACAGAAAATGTGTCAACATAATTCATTATATCAACAAATTTTAAAAAGACTGTCATATTAATAGACACTAAGTAGACACCTTATAAAATTTAGTAGCTATTCCTAATATAAACCCATGATCCCTTATCTAAAATTCTGATACCCCAGTATCTCTGAAAACTAAAATGTTGACCTGTAACTTTGCACCATATTTTGTCTGATGTTAAAGTTGATCTGAACTGACACAAAGTAACTACTTAAATACAGAAAGTGTTATTTTTTTTTTACAAATGTACAGTATTATATGTTCTGTAGGCAAAGCACACTCAAAAATAGTGTGGATTATTTGTGGCTCTCTGTTCTATATTCAAAATTATTATAGTCTTTTCTTTTCTTAAGTTGAGTTTAAGGAGAAATACTATGAGGCATGTACTAGTATCTTTAACTCTCCGGAAAAACAGCAACACATTACCATGTTTCATTGAATCTAAGACACCATTACTTAGAAGGCTAGCAGTTATTTTATGTATCACCAAAAGAGAAAAAAACATGCTGCTAATTATAATATGAGCCATCATCAATTGTAAAACATATTCCATTTTCAGAGATACTGAAATATAAAGAAGGTGTATCTCAGGACCTATGAAATATGGTGCAGACAACCAAAGGCAATCAGGAGTCTACCAGAGACCACGTGGCTGGTCAGGACTCAAGGTCCCTTCCTCTATCGATGTCCGGGTCTTGGGGAGGACCCAGGTGTGAGGAGGAGTGTGGTGGTCTGGGGTCAGCCAGGCTTCAGAGTTGCTCTGTATTGATTAGTTGTTTGATCATGAAACAGCTATTTAATGCCTCAAACCACAGTCCTGGCTGGGATAGTGCTGGGATGGTACTAACACCTGCTTACACTTATTTAGAGAGTTGAAAGTGGGATATGAGATAGGGCTTGTGACATTCCTGGTCCAGAGTAAGCCCTCCCTCAACAGCAGCCCCTGGAATGAGGGTGGTGGTGAGAGTGGCCAGAATCTAGGCAGTGATGGCGAACCTTTTGTGCTCGGCGTGTCAGCATTTTGAAAAACCCTAACTTAACTCTGGTGCCGTGTCACCTATAGAAATTTTTTGATATTTGCAACCATAGTAAAACAAATATGTATATTTTTGATATTTGTTTTATATATTTAAATGCCATTTAACAAAGAAAAATCAACCAAAAAAATGAGTTCGCGTGTCACCTCTGACACACGTGTCATAGGTTCGCTATCACTGACTAGGGTGTTTCCCACATCTGTCATCCTGTGATTCCCCGATATTCCTGGAGAAGCTGCAATTGGCCTTAGACGCCTGTGCTATCTGTGTGCCCTAAATTTATGAAGTCTGACCCGAATATCTGAGTTGGCAAGGACCTGACACGCCCTAACGGGTCACGAGAGGAAGTGTGACTTTCCCGGGTGATGCAGGCAGTGGCAGATGACAACTAAGACCTAGACACTGGACACATTGGTCAGACTCTTTCCAGATGCCAAGACTCCTACCCTGAGGAGGTGGGATGAGGGGTGGAGTCCACTCTAGGAGTTTATAATCTCTGTGTCCCAAGTCCAGTCATTTCTCCTCTCTGGGCTACTTCTCCCTGCTCTGGGGAAAAAAGATGGATGCAAGCTTAACCCACCAACCCCATTCTAACTTCATGTCTGAACTTTGACCTTCACCATCCCCCACGTCCACCCCATCTCTCTAATTGGCCACCGGGAAGGAGTTTAGGGGAGCTCTTCCGTTCGGAGGCTCTGAAGACCTGCTCACATCACCAATCTGCTGTGTGTTCTCCGACAGGATGGGAGTGGTGAGCAGCAAAAAGCAGGTCAAGGAGAAGAGTAAGGGCCAATGGAGCCCTATGAAGGTCAGCACCCACAGCAGAGAGCCCCCACCACTGCCACCCCTGGTGAGTGATCGCTTCTCCCAGCTGGAGAGGGAGGGGGAGGAGGGAGAGCACAGAGCACGTGAGGCTCCCTGGGGGCTGCTCCCAGTCTCCAGCAAGTCCCAGTGCCCTCTCTTGATAACCCAGGGCTCCCACAAATAGGCCCCCAACTCCAGTGCCACCTGAGTTCATATTGTTGTTACAGATTGTAAAATATTTAACCGCCAGATTGCTGGAATTTAAACCTGTTAGCTGTACCTTTGAAGCAGGTTTCTTAACTCCCTTTAGCCTCAGTTTCCCCACCTGTAAAGTGGGTAGAATAAAAGTGCCTTTCTGATGGGGATGTAACAATATGCCATGTAGATACAAGTATGCAGTGCTATAATGTATTACCTTTAGCACAGAACTGTGCGTGGTTCGCCCCCAATAATTCTTAGCCAGTTTTCATTGGGCAAGGGCAGCCTTGAAGAGACAGGAAAATCAAAGAGGTCAGCTGAGGAAAGGGTGTGGTGGGGGAGAGTCTAGGGCAGTGATGGCAAACCTTTTGAGCTCGGCGTGTCAGCATTTTGAAAAACCCTAACTTAACTCTGGTGCCGTGTCACATATAGAAATCTTTTGATAATTGCAACCATAGTAAAACAAAGATGTATATTTTTGATATTTATTTTATATATTTAAATGCCATTTAACAAAGAAAAATCAACCAAAAAGATGAGTTCGCGTGTCACCTCTGACACGCGTGTCATAGGTTCGCCATCACTGGTCCAGGGCATTTAGCAATATCTGCTGCTCTCAACTCTATCCAGAAGCTCCTGGATCATTGTCCCCTTCCTGGTGTGCCAGCATTCCAAAGAGCTCACTCCCGTGGGACGAGGCAACCTAAGACGGGAGGGTGCTTATACTCACCTCCCCGACAGGCCCTCGAGTGTTCATGGAGCCTGTCTCAAAGTTCTGGTTTGTTCACAAAGTAGTTAGCTCCCTTTCATGCTACTGGTTCCTAAAGATGCATTTTTAGATGACTGTCTGTGTCCCCCCCATCTGGCCACCTACCCCCTTTTGATTTGGGGCAATTGGAAGTCAGGCCTGGACTCCTCTTTCCTGCTCTCTCTCTACCCCCCGCCAGGCACATCCAAATAGTCATCACTTCATCCCAACTGTGACCTAATAAGAGCGGTGACCACTATTCCCATTTCTTAGATAAACCAGGCATCTTATCAGTGTCCCAACTTAGTGCAGGGCTTGGCATGTAACAATGAAATGTTTGTTGAATAAATGAATGATCAAAGGGCCATCGATTAATTCTTGATTTATCCGACTGAGAAATTACTCAATAGGACTTAGATTCAATAACTTCTTCAGAGTTACATGCTAATAAGTAGTAGAGCCTGCAATATTTTTAACTTTTAAAAAGTCACATAATACATATCAATTATGAAAAAAAATTATAAGTATTCATTATCCCACTAGCCAATGATACCCGGAGTTAGCATTGCACAGGTCCTGCCTCCAGACCCTTTTCTTTTTTTAATTCTTTATTGCTTAGACCAGTGATGGCGAACCTATGACACACGAACTCATTTTTTTGGTTGATTTTTCTTTGTTAAATGGCATTTAAATATATAAAATAAATATCAAAAATAGAAGTCTTTGTTTTACTATGGTTGCAAATATCAAAAAATTTCTATAGGTGACACGGCACCAGAGTTAAGTTAGGGTTTTTCAAAATGCTGACACACCGAGCTCAAAAGGTTCGCCATCACTGGTTTAGAGTATTACATACGTCTCCTTTTCCCCCCATTGACCTCTCCCCAGCCGTTCCAACCCCCCAGCACATGCCCTCACCCCAGACGCCTTTCTTGTGTGTTATTTATGTGCTTATATTTTTAGTGGAACCATAATACTATACATACCATTTTGCAAACTGCTGCTTCAAATTTGTGTTTAATAAATACCAAAAAAAAAAAAAGGATTATTGATTACAGGTTGAAGGCAGGAGAATAAAATGAACACTTAGTGCAGCCCCTCCCATCCTCAGAATTAGAAAGTGACCCATCACACAGAAGGCCTCTGCTGTCCCCCAGTCTGTCCCCTCGCCCCAGGCCCCACCATTCTGATGTGCTTACTCCTTAGCTTTGCTTCCTCTGTAGCATCCTATATGCATATATTCCTGAACACTATTTAATTTAATTTTGCATGTTGTGAACTTTAAATCAAATGAGTCCAACAGCAAGGATTCTTCTGAGATGTGGGTTTCAGATCTGTGTTTTTCATTGGGAGCATCATCCAATGATGCATGTAGCTATAGCTCTTTAGCTGCCACAGCTGTGTAGGATTGATTGCATGCATATGCCCCAATTTATCTATTCTTTGGTCATTGGTCATGTAATTATTATTATTATTATGTGTTTCTGTTGGGAGCAATGTTGCACATATTTCCTAGTGCACATATGCAAAAGTTTCTCTACAGGGTATATACGTAGGACTATATTAGTTAAGTTTTAAGGAAATACATTTTAAAAATATATTTTTATTGATATCAGAGAAAAAGGGAGATGGAGAGATAGAAACATCCATGATGAGAGAGATACATTTTAAAAATAATTTTTCTTAAGAAAATTCATCATTTAATGGCAGAGGCAGGATTTTAAGCCAGGTGATGGGGTGTCCCCCCCTCCCCCCGACCACCACATCCATTCCACAGCTGCCTCTTACAGAGTTGGGCATCCCTACATACCCCTCCTCTAAATGTATATATAAGGTCCAGGCAAAGATGACAGGTGATCCGGGGCTTATTCGAGATGGCACTGGTACCTGTGCAAACTCCTGTGCCAACAGGGCAGCTCCCACACTCACAGCAGCCTCACCCACCGCCCTGCAGGCCCTGCCCAGCCACGGGCCTTGAACTAATGCAGAGGGCATGTGTTTCTGCTCCAGGTCCTGTTTAACCACCTGGCTCCTGCACCTCCCGACACACACCCGGATCAAGGTAAGAAGGGGCTGCTTTGGAAGCTGAGGCTCCTCAGGCCTCCCCAGGCCCCAGATTTATGCAGTTAGAACAGGGGCTCAGTCGGGACAGCTTCCTGGAGAGGAAGGTGTGTGGGCCCCTAGAGTCTTAGGGGAGACGGCTAGGGGAGGCTGAGGGAGGAGCCTGTGGCCCAGCTCTGACCCAGCCTCGCCTGCCCTTGGGGGCCTCTCCGGCAGCCAGGCACCGGCTCCTTTAATGTACCTCGGTGGGCATTTGTAAAGGACTTTACAAACTACAGATGAGCACAAAAAGACAAGAGTTACAGTGAATACAAACAGCACCATGAAACCCAGGCTTTCAAAGAGCTAACTCCCAACCTCAGAGGGTGAGGACCATGGTTCTGAGTCCTCCCTCCCAGCCCTCAGTCTGTTGCTGTTTGAATTACCACCCTGTTCCTCACTTTCAAAAGTCCCCTGCTGACCTTCTAACCACTCACTACACCCTCCCGCACCCATCTCCACTTGCACTTTGGTGGGCAGGACTATAGAGGTGACTCCGGCCTTCCTGAGTCAGGGGCTCAGACCTCAGGAGGGTCTCAGGGGATGGTGGCCTCACTCTGAAGTGGCGTAGGGGAGAGCAGAATGCCGGCCTGGGCCTACGCCATTCATTCACTCACTCACTCACACAGAAGGCACTGAGCAAACAGGACCCAGAGCTGGCTGTGTCCAAGGACTGGGGAAGCTGTATAAGACGTGGCTCCTCTCTGCAAGAACTCAGAGTCTGTCAGACTCATGAGCAAGGTGTTGGAGCCGGGGTAGTGACCTCACCTGGTGTCTCTCGTGCTGTTGGGGATCACAATTAATTAGCTTCAGGGCCATCCTCCACTTCCTGCCAGAGGGGGCAAATTTCCAGGAAGAAAGTCTAGGTCAGCGGTTCTCAACCTGTGGGTCGCGACCCCTTTGGCGGTCGAACGACCCTTTCACAGGGGTCGCCTAAGACCATCCTGCATATCAGATATTTACATTACGATTCATAAGAGTAGCAACATTACAGTGATGAAGTAGCAACGAAAATAATTTTATGGTTGGGTCACAACATGAGGAACTGTATTTAAAGGCCCAGAAGGTTGAGAACCACTGGTCTAGGTGAAGGAAATAAACTAACTGCTTTTGGTACAGGAATTTGAATCTCAGAACCAGAGGGGCCTTTGTCATCTTCTCCAATCCCCTCTTCCCAGCATGGGAAGGTGACCAGCCCAAGGTCACGCCAAGCATTAGAGACATCACTCTCGGGGAAGCTAGGTGGTCTCCAGGAGACCTTTTCCAGGTGAGCCTTGGCTCCTCACAGCTGTGCAGAAAAGCCCTCATCAGTTGAGAGATGTCATGCAAGCTCCGGAGCCCTCTCTCCACCTCTGTCTTAGGGACCACCAGCAAGCAGGGGGCTGCCAGCCAGAAGCACCATGATGGGACCCTGGCATGGCTGCAGGTCCCTGTTCCAAGACCACTGCTCCCTTTGGAGCAGAGGCTGGAAGGGACAGGTGGGGATGGGGAAGAGAGGAGAAGCTCACATGCCTCCAGGAGATAAGGGATCAGCCCACACTAGTTTCCAGACTTGGGTCTTTGGGCATCAGGTCCATGCAGCTGATCTCCCTAAACACTGGGCTATCCAGTCCCTTACACAGTGACTAGCCCCATCTAGGCCTGAGGGTCTCTAGGTGGGGTCCAGAAAGGAAGTCACGATGGGCTCAGAGGGGCAGTATGCCCTTGTTCCCAGCAGCAAGCTCAGGAGGTCAGTCTGCCAGACAGAAACGTCTTCTGCATCAGTGAGTGAGAAGGTTCACCATGGCTTCCACTCTATTCTTACCTTTTCCTGACCCTCTTAGTAGCCAGAAGGTGCTCAGAGCACAGGCTTATGCCGTAGGCCTGAGCGGTGGCCATGTCTTCCTTGTTCCCCCTAGAAGAGCATTTCGTGGTGGCGCTGTATGACTACGTGGCAGTGAATGACCGTGATCTGCAGATGCTGAAAGGGGAGAAGCTGCAGATCCTAAAAGAGTAAGTTTCCAGGATGCTGTCTCGTGGTCAGAGGTCTCTGCAGCTCCCTATCAGAGCAGGACTCCCACCCATCCTCCCATCTGTCTTATTCCACCCGCCATGCTCTCTTTAGCTGCCTCCAGAATATTCTCTCCACTGCCCAGCCCCAGGCCCAGGTACCCAGCATCTTCTTTAACTTGACCCAACTGTCTTTCTTCCATCTGCCTTTCCAAAGTCTTGCTGGTGAGGGGGTGTCCTGCTCCGCTGTCAAAATCCTACTCTTCCTTCAAAGCCCACCTCTAATGCCACCTCCTTCGTGCAGCCCTCCTGACTCCCATAGTGTTCGCCTAGTTGCTCCTCACAGCGTTGTGTTGGAGTCAGTGGTGTCAGTATTTGTCTCCCTCGCCAGATGAGATCGCGTGCGGGATTCTACTTATGAAATCGGCCGTGGTTTATTCCCACTGTTCCTTCTCAGAGACTCCCCCAGAATCTGCTCTCACACATCTGATTGTCCTGAGGGCCTGCTTTGTTCTTGACGTTCTGCAATGACCTTGAGCTAACAGCATGCAAACCCTGACCTTTTGGCCACCCCTGGGCCGCCCGTTCCTCCTGTCACCAGCAGCCCTCCTGTGTTGTCTTTCCTGTCCAGTCCCAACTCGCTCTCTACGTTCTAAAGACGTCCATTAGTCAAGAGGAAGGCTACTCAAGAGGGGCCCTAGTGGGTTGGCCAGGCTGTTTAGACCAGTGGTCGGCAAACTGCGGCCCCTTGAGTGTGGCTCTTCCACAGAATACCACGCGGGGCGAGCACGTACAGTGCGATTGAAACTTCGTGGCCACATTCAAGGGGCCAAAGAGCCACATGTGGCTCGCGAGGGACACTGGTCTAGACCAAATGTCCCCTGGAGGCTGTGCATCCCCCCTCTCCCTGGGCCAGGAGCACCGTGAGTTTGAAATGGCCCAGGTAGTTCCATGTCACTGAGCCCCTTGTGTGAGCTCCCTCTCACCTGCCAGGCTGTCTGCCTCTGTGGGTCCTCTGCCTCCCTGCGAGTCCTGGGGGGCTGTGAGCTGCCGCAGAGAGGCACCCGTCTGAGCCACTCTCTCATTTATGTGTTTCCTTCTTCCCTTAGGTCTGGAGACTGGTGGCTGGCCAAGTCTCTCATCACGGGAAGAGAAGGCTATGTGCCCAGCAACTTTGTGGCCCGAGTAGAGACCCTGGAAGTGGAAAAGTAGGTGGACAGACAGAAGGCCCCTCAAAGCAGAGGCATGCCCCCTGCTTCTGCCACGCAGGGTGTGGCCAGACAGTGGCTAAAAAGTGAGCCAGTGTGAGCCCAGCAGGAGGGAGCAGGAAAGGGTCAGGGAGCTGGAACTCCTGGAGCAGGAAAGGGTCAGGGAGCTGGAACTCCTGGAACAGGCTTGACGATGTTTCAATTGCTGCGTGATCTGAGAGAGTCGCTCCTCTGTGAGCACCTCACTCCCCCATATGAGAACCGACCTTTCCTGGCTCACCTGGACAGAAACGTTCCCCTGTCCCACGGCCTTGCAAGCTAACAAGGAGGCGCTGGATCAGCTCACACTCCCCAGTGCCTCCCGGGGCTGGGGCCTGCGGGACTCCCGGGGTGGTGGCTCATTCAGAATTGGATTATCAAGGAGCAACATCCTTATAACCCCCTGGAAGGTCCGCTGTGGGCCTCAGCCATTCATTCACTCACACAGAGGGCATTGAGCCAACAGGGCCCAGGGCCCGGCTCTGTCCAGGGACTGGGGAAGCTATAAATGAGTAACACGTGGCTCCTCGTGTCAAACTCAGGAGCAAAGCGTAGGAACCGGGTTAGTGGCCCCACCTGGTGTCCCTCGTGCAGCGATGGTAGGTAGCCCTTGGGAGGGTTCCTTGTCTGGCACTCCCGGCCCTGGCCCGGCCCGGGAACAGCATGCACTCCCACGCTGACCAGTCCCTGCGCAGGGGGCCATGGTGGGAATCAGACTCTGAGAATCTACTTCAGAGACCGACTGCAAGGAGAGTGTGCTCTGAGAGTAGGCGGCTGGGCGCCTTTCCCCAGAGCGAAGTTAACAAAGGGCACCCATATAATGGTTTTGTTTCACTTCAAGAAAACAGTAAGTCCAGGAGTGGGAAGAAAGGGGAACACGACACCAAGGGGCATGCGTGGACCCAGCTGGGAGGAGCGCTGGCTCAGGGTGGACCTGGGAACAGGGACACAAATTTTATTTCCTGGGGGCAGAGGCACAGCTTAGGAGGGAGGTTTGGAGAAGAATGAGCCGAGGAGCGTGGCCACTCTCTGAGGCTCGCCTGCCTTCGACCTTTTCCAGGTGGTTCTTTAGATCAATTAGCCGGAAAGATGCCGAGAGGCAGCTTCTGGCTCCAGTCAACAAGGTGGGCTCCTTTCTCATCAGAGAGAGCGAAACCAACAAAGGTAAGCGTGGGCAGAGCCCTTCCCTCCCTGTGTGCTCTGGGCGGCCCCCGCCTGAGGCCTGGCTGCTGCCAGGGCAATGCCAGTCAGGAGAACCTGGCAGCCCCCAGGCCCCAGGCTCCCAGTTCAGGCTGGATTTGGTTCCCTGTGGTTGGCACGATGAGAATGGACAGAGGTTTGGCATTCAATTACACACACACACACACACACACACACACACACACACACACACAGCTCCATTCACGGCCTTAGATCTGCAGCGAGTGGAAACACCAGAGCAGCAGACGCTGGACACAGAGAGCTGCTTATCACACACTGTGAGGCTCAGGGGAGAGCCCTCAGCCTCATGCGTCTCAAAGGGCCGGGGCTGGATTGGAGGAGAAAGGGTGCATTGATGAGTTGGGGTGCTCTGTGCAGACTTCTCTGTGCAGAATTTCCCGAAGTGCACCAATGGATGCATTTAATTATACACACACACACACACACACACACCACACACACAGGGTGGGGAAAACATAGGTTTACAGTTTTTCATATGGAAATAACTAATAAATAATAATGCAAGAATAAAGCCCGTTTCACGCACTCACAACTGCAAACCTACGTTTGGCCCACCTGGTGTGGATATTGCCACTATTCCGTTTTAGTGGCAGAGCACCTGCGTCCAAGAATGAACCCTATGTGTTTTGCTCCTTTTGTGGACTATTTTAACACATACAGCAGTAGAGAGACTGGTATAATGGGACCCCTTGTGCCCAACGCCCAACTCAGCCACCTTGTTTCATGCGTATCCCCACCCACACCTATTATACTGAAGCAAATCCCAGATATGTCATTTCACCCTGGAAGGGATGTTTTTCTCATTGCCTGTGGCTACGGTGTCCTCCTCCCGACCTCGGTGTGGAGGAGGGAGGGGTTCTCTAAGGGTGGGGACCTCCTCCTTGCCCACTGTGGGAAGCTAGTCCCAGATGGGCACTGGCCAGATGCAGCTGGGCTGCAGGGTAATCCAAGCATCGTCACCCCCCACACATACACCTATGCATGCGCGCGCACACTCAGGCACACACACAAGCCCTCAGAACTCCAACGCAAGATCCCTCTGTCTACATCTGTCTACAATGGCTGTAAGACAGGGTAGAAACTCAGAAGCAAGGGGACAGAGTCCTAGCTCCCTGTGGCTTCCAGTTGTCCCTTAGTGTCTCTAGCCTCAGTTTATCGGTATGCATGTGAGCACCCCTTAGTCCAAAAGCAGGTGGGCTTTTGGGGTTAAGAAATCTCCGTCTCTGGGAGCCCAGTCTGCGTGTCCAGCACAGCCCAGAGGCAGGGCAGGGGGTCTGGACTTTGAAGCAGGGGGTGCAGATTTTGTGAACCTGCAGCTGATAGGACTTGGGGGTTCCTTTAAGAAGAATACCAAATTGCAAAAAGATAATAGCAGATCCTTGATGAGCCTGGGCAAGTGAGGGACCGAAGCCGTGAACTTGGGCAGCGGTTCTGGCTGGAAGAGAGCAGGTCTCCTGGGCTCATCGTGAGTTTGTACACGCAGAGTGCAGCCAAGGAAATGGGGAGGGAGCCCTTTGTCTTGCCCCGGTGGTGTGAACTCATTAGAGCCACTCTCCAATTCCTTAAATTCTGGGGCATAGTTGCACCTACTAGGCGCAAGGTGGGAGAGACAGTTTGCAGCCTGCAGTTGGGGTAGGGGTTGCAGGCATGCTGTGGGCTGTGGCCAGAGCAAGGCGCCTAATGCGACACCCACCCTCTTCGGGGTCCTTTTGCAAGTAGGTGATGAGAGAGGCACGATGGTTAAGGCAGATGGGAGGAGAGAAAGAGTTTGAGACAGAGTGATGGTCTGAAAGGAAAGGAAATGCCTGCTGACAAACAGTACAGCCGAAAATCAAGCGTCACGTCCAGAAAAAGAGGTGTTCAAGCCTGACACCTGGTGGGAGGGAGTGGTACTGCTCGCGGTAGGCAAGTCCTTAGGAAGGACTCCAGGGCTCCCAAGCCTGCTGCTTAACTAGCAGAGTGACCAGGGCCAAGCGACATCCCCCTTTGGGCCCCGGCCTTCTTACCTCCGAGTTAGAGTAGGGGCATGGTACCCAGAGAGGCGGTCAGAGGCATTTTATGAAAACATCAAGTTAATGGGAAGAAGTTTCTCAACTGGAAACTCTTGCCTCCTTAACTTACTCTTAACCCCTGGCATTGGCTAGGCGTTGTCTGCAGGCAAACATTAACATAGATGACAAAACACCCTGACATGTGAGTGGATGTGAACAGAACCCCTGGGAAACAGCTGGTTATGCTCTCCCCCCCTGGACAGGGGTGCTTGAGGTTGAGATTTGGTGTTGCATGGGTGAGTCAGAGTCAACCTTTTCAGCCAGAATGAATCAATCAATCAGTCAACCTTTTAGTCCCTCTAACAGCTCTACATTCTCAATATTCCATGGCAAAGGGTCCCCGAGTGACCAGGTGCCCGGTCCTGCTTCCTACGAGAACGTCCTCCCTGCCCCAGAGTTCTTGGTGCCCTGGCTGAGTTGGGGAAACTCTGGCAGGAACATCTAGAACAGAGTCGGATGGAGCTGGCAGGGCAGGCTTCCAGGAGACCTGAGGTTGAGATGAAGGAAAAGGCAGCCCAGGATGGAAGTGGTCAAAATGGAGAGCAGAATGCGGGGAGCTTTTCCCCAAGGCATTGGAATGAAGCCCGCATCCCAACCCAATTCTCCCTCTTTATGCCTCCCTTCTCACGCCTGTGTGTTCATTAACCCTGCAGGTGCCTTTTCCCTGTCTGTGAAGGACGTGACCACCCAGGGGGAGGTGATCAAGCACTATAAGATCCGCTCCCTGGATGAAGGGGGCTATTACGTCTCCCCCCGAATCACCTTCCCCACACTCCAGGCCTTGGTGCAGCACTACTCTAGTAAGACGGGCATGTGCTGGGGGTGGGGACCTGAGCCGGGCAGCCCTTGTATCTCTCTATTGCTAAGATCTCGAGATTGAGAATCATTGGTGCTGTCTTGGAGTTGACACTGTCAACATAGTGATTTAAAGTCTGTGTGCTTAATCCCTTCGACTGAATCAGCATTCAACAACCTGGAGAGCAACAAATATTTTCATCTTAGAGAGAATCAGGTTGATGCTAGCATGCCTTGCTTTATACCAAACAGTTGCAAAGAGCTGAGTGTGCGCGTGTGTGTGCACGTGCACATGTGCACAGGAGCACTTGGGGTGGGGGTGGGGCTAGCAACAGGTGGTGCGGGACACAGCTAAGAGAGGTAAGGCTCTCCAGGAAGAGATGTGAGCCTGGCTGCTCTGGTAACCTCCAGCCCCATTTCTTCTTCTCTAACACAGAGAAAGGGGATGGCTTATGCCAGAAGCTGACCCAACCCTGTGTGAGCCTGGCTCCTCAGAACCCCTGGGCCCAGGATGAATGGGAAATCCCCCGGCAGTCTCTCAAGCTGGTCCGGAAACTTGGATCTGGACAGTTTGGCGAGGTCTGGATGGGTGAGTGTGCGGTATGCCGGGAGCCTCTTGCCCTGTCCTGCGTCCTGACACACAGAGGGCTCAGGATTTGCACAGTGCATCCTGTTTCCCCAGAAAGGCTGTGAGGGAGAAGGGACAGAGGCGATGATACCCATTTCACCAATGAGGTGGTGGAGGCATAGAACTCTGTTCCTCAAATGCCAGAGGGAGGCTGAGACAGGCTGACATCTGGCAAGATAAGCTGACGCATCCATCACCCTCAGAAGCTGTACATTCCAGCTCAGGGCCACTTCCTAAGGGGGTGGCTCTAGCCTCAACCCTCAGCCCACTTTCCAGCATCGGATGGCTCCCAAAAGCTTATGTAGATTTTGGTTAAGGGATCACCTCCCACAACCTCTGGGACTTCTGAATGGCTTCTTCATTCTCTCCCCACCCTGCCCCGTCTCCCGGCTCAGGTTATTACAGAAACAATGTGAAGGTGGCCATCAAGACCCTGAAGGAGGGAACCATGTCTCCGGAGGCCTTCCTGGGCGAGGCCAACCTGATGAAAACTCTCCAGCATGAAAGGCTGGTTCGCCTCTACGCCGTAGTCACCAAGGAGCCCATCTACATCGTGACCGAGTACATGGCCAGAGGTGGTGCCCCGTGGGGGCCTGTGTCCCTCAGACAGAGGCGGGGACGGGGGAGGCTACAGGCTTAGGGGGTGAGAAGGCAGAGGCCCATCTGCTGCCATGGGTTTGCCTGGCAGGGGATCTGTGCAAGGGATCACTGAGCCATGGGCTGAGTGGATTAGCCAACATACTTCTCGCCTAGGGCCTCCCACAGCCATAGGGGACATAGGAGAAGAATAAGACAAGTATTAGTCAGTGGCTCTCTAGAGCTGTGTCCTCCACTCAGGAGCACTTGGAGCATGCCTTCTGTGGCTGGCACTGTTTGACAGCTGCTGGGGAGGACAGACCATGGCCAAGTTAAAAGAGCAGTAGGCTGGGCATCCAGAGCTGGTTCTAGTCCCAGGTCTACCACTCACCAGCCATGGGACCTTTTAATACCATATGGACATTTTACCACACGGTGAAAAGAGAGGTTGGATGCGATGGCCTCTGAGGTTCCAGTGTGGCCAAGCTCTCATGGGGCAGTGGGCCGGGGGTTGGGCTTCAGCCTTTGACCTCCTTCTCACCCCTCCTGTGACACTGACCACACACTGCTTCCTGTGGGTTCTAAGGTGCCATGCTAATATAGATCCTTAAATGTCACCATGAAGGGGGGCCACATTGAGCTGGGGACCCAATGGCTCACCTCTTAGCCACACCTCAGGTGAGTGTCCCTCAGGGCTTTTAGAGACATCAAATCCCAGGGGCTGGGTCTCTCCATTCTGGTGCTGAGAGGCACACTTTCTACCATCAAAGGGTGAAGGGAGCAAGAAAGTCATGCCGGAATGAGCACGGAACTTAGAGTCAGAGGAGCAGGTTCTGCTCCTGGCTCCCTGGCTTGTGACCCTGAACCTGGCTGAAAACTAACCTCCTGTGAGTAGCCGGGAGCATATTAGCTGCCTCCTGGGTGCCGTGGGGACCGAGGTTGGAATTCTGCAGAGCGGAAGGCACTCTGACACTGTGGATGGATTTCTTCTCTGTGGACAAGAGTCTCACAGAGCGCCACTTGCTTCGGGCCCGGGGGGGAGCAGCCCACACCTGGAGGAGGCTGGCCTGGCTGGGGTGGGGTCATTTGCAGAAGTGCAGCTGCAGCTTTCTTTCCTCAGGATGCTTGCTGGATTTCCTGAAGACGGATGAAGGCAGCAGATTGTCCCTCCCAAGACTGATCGACATGTCGGCCCAGGTTTGTGAGCTACCAAGGGCAGCGGACCTGAGTACCAACACCCTCATGGGGGGCCGTGGCCTCCAGGTCTCTCCTCCCTGCCCTCTGGCTTAACAAAATCAACTATTTAGAGGTTGTATCTATCTGATTTAGGCTGGGCTGTGAAGGACAGAAAACCCAAAGTAATAATGGCTTAAATGTGTCAACATCCAAAGGTGAAAAGTCTGGGTGGTTGGTGGACTTGTCTCTCAAAGTCACAGAGACCCAGGTTTCTTCCATCTGCCAGGTGTCTTAGCATGTCATCGGATTGTCCAAGGTGGATGCTCACGCCTTACCATCTTGTCCTCTTCTCAGTCAGCAGGAAGAAGTAAAGGGGTTGAAAGCCCATTTTCCTCCCTAGAGACAGCTCCCTGAAGTCACCCACTACATTGCTCTTTCATCCTCCTGGCCACACCTGGCTGCAAGGGAGCTTGGGAAATGTAGTCTTCATTCTGGGCAATCATGATGGGATGATGTGGGTTCTATCAATAAGGAAGAGAGGGAGAACAGATGGTGGTATGGAAAACCCAGAGAGTTTGCATGAATTCCATGTAACATGGCAGGCAAGTGTTTTGTGGTGACCTCGTTTCTTCCGCAGGAGGTGTCCACAAGCATCTTCTGAGGCAGGGGGGGAATGGAGAGGAGGCTCTTTCCTCCCCAGCGATTTTAGCTGAGGCCTCTCACTGGCAGGAAAACCCATCTGGGGGCCCCGAGTGTGTGTCTGTTAAAACTGGAACTCTCAGCAGAAAATCTGTGGTCAACCTGTGAGACATGTAAATGCACACACACATCCGGCCTCAGAAAGGAAACCTCCCCTCCCCACACACCCCTTCCCCACCCCGGAGGCCTTATCTGCTATTAGTATCGATGCAGGAACTGATGTCACCACACCCTTTTTCCACAGACAGGTTTGAGGAGGCTGGTGAGATGGTCTCGGAAAATTAGCGCTGGTAACCCGTTTCAAACCACATATGAGTGATAAACCCGTGGACTCCTTTCTTTTCCTTCTCTCGTTCTCTCCTGCCTTGTATTCAATCCCGTGGTAATCATGGGTCACCCAGGGGCAAAGGATGTGAAAAGCCACCTCAGTTCATCCCCAGGTATGGCCAAGATGCTGACGGTTAAGAAACCCAAAATCAGAACCTCCCAGGTGATCAGCTTCTAAACCATTTTCTAGTCATGCTAGTACCTCACCACGGGTGCACATGCGTGCACGCACACACACGCAGACACTCAAACTCAATGCCCTTCTGGGGGCACCTTTCCTGCTCTATAGGATGGAATGCAAAGCTCCCCTCCAACCACAACCCCAGGCGCAGCCACATGGCAGCTCTCTGATACCTTGAGAGCCTTTGCCCGGGCTCCTCTCTTCTCCGAATGCCTTTGACTCTCTTCTCACCTGGAAGAATCCTAATCAATGTTCATGACCCAAGTTAAGTGTCGTCTCTAGTAAATGTTCCCTGGACAGAAAAGTGCTAGAGAGCACTTAGCTCGTATGTTCTCGTTAGCATCATGCACGGTTGATTCTTCTCCTTGAAAGCAGATCTGGGTCCTACTCAACCTTCTTTCTTTCTCTCTTTCTTTCTTTCTTTCTCTCTTTCTTTCTTTCTTTGGTATTTCTAGTACTACTCGATACATATTTTTTAATGGGATGAGCGCTGCTAAATGCTACTCGATACTCGATACTTAGCTTTATAGTCCCCACAGTATCATACCAGTAAATGTGTGTTGATGGAACGATTTAGCAAAGGAATGAATTCATTCCTTCATGGATAAATCAATACACTTGGGAACAGAAGGAGAGGTGGGATTAATCCCAGTGCTGGCTTCTTGCCGCCACAGGTCTGAGATGATTAACTGGCTTGCTATGCTCTGCCTCAGTTTCTTCATCTGTCAATGGGAGTGCCGAGAATGAGGCCTGAGTGAGTTTCCTTGGCTAAAGGACACACGAGCAGCACAAACAGCTATTCCGGCCCAGTGCTGGTGACAGGGGACAGCCATGGCATCTCCTCTTCTTTTCCTGCCTCTGTTCCATTGGGATTTGGCCCCTGCTCCCTGAGGGCCCGCCCTGGAGCAGTGCTGGGTTAGGCTCTCAGCCACCTGTCTCATTTTATGCTCACCTCCACTCTATGCCCTGGACACCCCTTTCCTGTGTTCCAATAAGTTCAGTGACAACTTGGGGAGCTTAAGCAACAGGCCAGGGGTCAACAACTCCAAACCAGGGCACCCTGCTCCAAAACCTGTGCTTCCAACAGGCCAAGAAAATGAAACCCTCTCCCCCTTCCCCTCTCCCTCCTGCCCCTTCCTTTTCTTCTCCCCTGCCCAGAAACCCCCCTTTTCTCCTGTCTTCATTCTGCTGTCTCCCTCCCCTGCAGACACCTGGAAGGAGAGGAGAGGTAGCCCCTAGCTCTGATGGCGGTGTCTCTGCCTTTCTGGGCTTCGAGGAGACAGGGGTGTGTAGCTTCTTCAGCTGAGGACAGGGGAAGCCTTTCTACTCCACCCAAGAACCTGCTCCTTCTCCAGCACCACCACCCTCCATGCACCTACCCAAGACAACAAACATCAAGCATTCCTTCCCTCCCCTTCCAGACTGAGAGGATGAAGGATGCTTCTACAGACAGGCTGGTGGTGAGGGTGGGCAGGGTCCTTCCTCTCCCGCATAGGGACTTTGTAGGGCAACCCCAGATGGGCGAGGTCCTTGCATGGAGGTCCCCATGCTGCCCTTCGCTTTGTGGCATGTTCCCCCAGATTGCTGAAGGAATGGCGTATATTGAGAAAATGAATTCAATCCACCGTGACCTCCGGGCGGCCAACATCCTGGTGTCTGAGACGTTGGGCTGCAAAATCGGTGACTTTGGCTTGGCCCGGATCATCGACAATGAATACACCGCCCAAGAGGGTGAGCAGAGACTCCCAGCCATGGGGAGACCTTGGGACTTAACCTGCCCCAACTCCCAACCCCCCTTGGACTTCTCCTCGTCCCTACATAGCAGAGCCCTGGGTGAAGAGATCAGAGAGCTGTGGGGTTTCCACAATTCTGGCCTTACCCTCGGTGGATCAGCTTTTCCCTAACTGTGCTCTGCAGAGCACTGGTGCCCTCTGAGGAATGGCTGTGTGAAGCAGGTCTGCAGATAATGCAAAGTCCATCCAGGGCTCCCTTGGTGATTTCCAAGGCACACCAGCATATTAAAGGCACTGAGAAGTCCCGCAGGAAAGCCACTGTGTACATTTGCTTCACTCCTCCAAACTGATTTGAGCCCAGAATACGTTTCCACTTTATCATCGACTAACCTCCCATAGAACTAGGGTTTCAAAGGACACACTTTAGAAGGCACTGCTCTCAAGTATGAGCAGCAAAACCTTATACCTGAATTAGATTTCCACAGAGCCCTTTAGTATAACTGAAGTAAAACTCCTCTTCACCAGGGGAATCGAAGTGGTCACATACATTTATCAAGCAGGCTGACAAGCCATCTCAGTTGAGCACATTAATCAGTGGGTGCAGGAGAAGGATCAGTATGGCTCATCCCCTGAGGGACCTCAGGCTGGCTGGGGAGGCGGAGAACGCTAGGCGAGGTGGGAGCAGGCCGGGTGCTGAGCCATGCCATCCGCTCTGAATGCTGATCAGGCGGCAGCCATCCGTAGGGCTTCGTGGGGCAGTGGCATTTGAATCCCCTCTTCACTGTGACTCTCAGAGATACATAAATCATCATTTCCACTGTGCAGGAAAGGATTAACAGGCAGGGACAAGCTAAAGTGACTCACCCAAGCCCTGAGTCCCTGTTATTCACAAGGCCAGGTCAGGGGGAAAGGGACGCCTCTGTCCAGATGGAAACAGGGGGTGGTTGCCCAGGGAAGCCCCCTGGGCACAGCCCTAAAGAGGGTGACCAGGGTGATGTTTGTGTCCCTATTGTCCTTTCATGCTGTGGCTCCCCATTGTCTGCACGCACTTGGCCATGCGTCCTAGTGAGTCTCAGTGACTCTCTGGACAAATACAAAAGCCCTGCAAGATGCAGTCGCTGTGGGGTGGGAGGAACAGGAAGAGCAGGAAGTGGGGGTGTGGGGTCAGTCAGCCATGGCCTCACGGAGCTGCTCATGGCTTTCCCCGCAGGGGCCAAGTTCCCCATCAAGTGGACTGCCCCGGAGGCCATCCATTTTGGGGTGTTCACCATCAAGGCGGACGTGTGGTCATTTGGCATCCTCCTGATGGAAATCGTCACGTATGGGCGGGTACCCTACCCAGGTAGGCAGTTTCTTCCCGTGGCGGCTCTCGGGTCCCCAGCTGTCCTGGGTGGTTGTGATGGCAGACAGCCAACCCTTGAGCCTGGGGTGCCCAAATGTATGTCAGAATGGAGTCTCGATTGTGGGGACAGTAGCCAGGCATACCAGTCTGGAGGGGCGGGGGGGGGGGGGGGCGGTGTTCTGCCCCCTTCTTTTAAATATATCTTATTGATTTTTTTACAGAGAGGAAGGGAGAGGGATAGAGAGTCAGAAACATCAATGAGAGAGAAACATCAATCAGCTGCCTCCTGCACACTCCCCACTGGGGATGTGCCCACAATCAAGGTACATGCCCTTGATCGGCATCAAACCTGGGACCCTTGAGTCTGCAGGCTGATGCTCTATCCACTGAGCCAAACCGGTTACGGCTGTTCTGCCCCCTTCAACATCGCTCTTGTCAACAGGGCCGCGCCCCCTTCCTCCCTAGGGCTGCATCAGCCCCAAACCTGGAAATAAGAAAAGGTCAGGGTCTGACTCTTTTACTCCCAGTTGGTTTGATCTCAGTGGAGGCCTGGGCCTTGGGAGTAGCCCCTCCCTGGTTGTAAAACCCGGGACCCCGCCCCAGTCAGAAGGGCCTGGGCCGCTGAGCAGTCTCTCCTAATGAATGGGTGGTGCGTTCTCCCCAAACACCTGCCCAGCGAGCGAGCCATGCGCTGCGGCTGCGTGTCAGGCAGTCACAGAGACGCCAGGTAGGGTCCCACCCGCGGAGGAACTGGCCGCACTGAGGGCAAGCGCACAGCCTCATTGCCAGCGGCGCTCCGCGCAGTGGAAAGTACAGAAAGGCCCGTTTCAAGGGGGCACCCGGCGGGCAGCCACGTGACCGGCGGGCGAGGAGACCGCGGTCGGTGCCTCCCGCTCCCGCCGCCCTGCAGCCGCCCCGCGTCCCCTCTGCCTCCAGGAATGAGCAACCCCGAGGTCATCCGCAGCCTGGAGCGCGGCTACCGCATGCCGCGCCCCGACTCCTGCCCGCCCGAGCTGTACCGCGGCGTCATCGCCGAGTGCTGGCGGAGCCGGCCCGAGGAGCGCCCCACCTTCGAGTTCCTGCAGTCGGTGCTGGAGGACTTCCACACGGCCACGGAGCGGCAGTACGAGCTGCAGCCCTAGCCCGGCGCTCCCACGCATCCGCGCCGCGGGCTCCGGGTCCCAGGGTCCCAGGGTCCCACACCCGTGGCCCGACCCACAGAAGGGAGGAGGCAGGTTCCCCTCGCGGCTCTGAACCGCACCGGCTGGAAAGGCAGGAGGGGGCTGGCTCGCCCTTTTCTCGCGTGAGGAAGCTAGGGGCGGCCTGGAGGGTGGTCCTCAGCCTGGGCTCCGAGCCGGGCCCCATTGCAGCCCCACCCTTCTCGGGCTGTGTGTCCTTGGGCAAGTTACTTAGCTTCTCTGTGCCTCCGCCACCTCCTTTGTGCAGCAGGAAGAACTGTTATAGTACCTACCTCGTATATTCCTTGGGTTAACCGGGGAAGATGCTCAGAACAGTGCCTGGCACGCTCTGTAGTGTTTGTCATCCTATAAGGCTCCCCTGTGTGGCGCGGGGGACCGGGAGTGCCGGGCTCCCGCCTGCGCGGACCGCCTCCCCCCTGGGGATCCCTTGCGCCCACCCCAGAAGCGGATCTGGGTCCTCCCCGACGTGGGCGCCTTGGCTCTGGGAGGGGAGAGCACTTTGCGACTTTTCCGTAATAAAGTCACGATATCTGAGCTTTCCCGTGTCGTTGCTGGTGACACGCCTGGTCCTCGCATCCATGACTTACATGGATGCATGTAGTGGCGCCGCTAGGGGCTCGTGGATGATAGTGGGTCTCGGGTGGAAACCGAGTCCCCAGCGCCAGGACAACGGCGCAGACCCAACTGTCACTGCTTCTAAGCAGGGCCAGCAGGGGGCGCCCTCACCTCAGAAATCTTTGGTCTCCAGGTCCGAGTTAGGGATCCTCAGCAAAGCCTCAGAGCTGACGGAAGGAGCCTCCCTTCTTGGGGGCTTGCACAGAGAAGAGGAACAAGCACCCTGGGCTCCGAGGTGCGGGAGCGGGGGTGGGGGGGGGGGGGGGGAGTGCGGACAGTGGTGGCTTGGACAGATCTCCACCAGGAGGTCCAGGATGCTGGAGGTAGAGGCCCCAGGGGGCTCTGGGGAGTTGCCTTAGACCTTTCCCTGGAACCCAGAGCTCTTACATTCTCTCAGAAAAAAAGCACAGCTCACACCGCCCCCTCCCCCATCCCCAGGGGATTAGCACCCACACCCTCTCTCCCTAGAATCTCTAGGAACCTGGGGTAAGGGGTGTGACCAGTGGGAACTTAGCTGGAATGCAGGACACCAGAGAGCTGACTGAGCCTTCAGGGGTGGGTGTATCGGATAGACACAAATACTAGTGGCGGTGCTCATGGGTGAGAAGGGCACCTACGGGTGCCTTCGGAGGTAGGGATGGGAAAGGACCCAATATCTGTAGGACGCGGGATGCGTCTCTTCTTCCAGTTTCGCAGCCCATACCTCAGGCTTGAGTACCACCTCCTGGACCCCACCGCCTTCCCGTGAAGGTGAAGGGAGTCACCCAGTCCTCGGCCAACCTCACTATTCATGAAAACTACCTCCATTGTGTTAAAACACAGGTGGCTAGACCTCTCCGTGTCCATCCAGCAGGTCTCAGGCAGCATCTGGAAACTTCATCTTTCCTGAACGCCCCATGTGATCCGGGCTTAGACCGTGGTCTGGGTGCATGTAAGGATCGCTGTGAGAGGGAAATGGGGGGACAGTGTGGGGAGGGCACATTGAAAATAATTCCAGATGGGGTGGGGCCCTCAGCACATTTTAGAGGTCCCCGGCTGGCTAACGTTCATCAGGATGGAACCGCTGGGCTAGGCGTGGGGTTTGGAAGTCCCCTCACCTGTGGGGCTGGCTGCCAGTGACCGGGGCACATTCTCAATGACACGGTGTCAGGCAAGGCAGTCACATCTTCTCCACCTCCCCCTCCTCAGGGTCGTTTCCTAGAGAAGGAGATGCTGGAGCTTGAAGGACCAATGAGACTTTTCCCCACTAGGAGGCGCCCTTGCCTTAGCGGTAGCCTGAACTGAGCCAGTGTCCTGGTGGTTTTTGTTAGGTGTATAAGTGACCATAAAGGACAAGAAGCCTTCTGATTCCCAGCCGGAGAATGAAGTGTGAGAGGGTGTGGAGAGATAGAGAGAGACAGCAAGACAAAGAGAGGCAGGGAAAGAAAGACAGAGACACACAGAGAGAAAACAGAAAGAAACAGAACAGAGAGAGTACATGAATGGACCAAAAAAAAAAAAAAAAAGGCAGCGTTTCCTGCTCTGAGAGCTTGTCTTACAAGTGGGAGGGGAGACTATTCAAGGCTGTGGAGGCCATATTCTCCCAACCATAACCTGCACGTGTGAGGATATTGGAGAGGGGCCCAGGCCGGGGACGTCTGGAGCATATGATGGCTGCCCGCGCACCCAGAGCTCTGCGGAGGAGTGGGCCCAGCCTTGGACCCCAGGTGCTGTCTTGCCTGCGATGAAGACTGTGCTTCCTCCCAGAGCCAGCACACACTTACACACTTGCATCTGTTGTAAAATGAGTCTCAACAAGATTTTCGAGGTCGGGTAGACCTGGGTTTCAGTGCAAGCACTTTTCTCTCCTTGGATGTATGACCCTTTGAGGCACTTTGCTTCACTTCATTGGGCCTCAAGTTTCTTCATCTGTAAAATGGGCACACTAATAACACATATGTTATAAGCTCATTTTGAGGTCTAGGTGACATAGTACATGTGAGGCATTTATCAGAGTGCCTGTCTTTTAAAAATATATATATTTTATTGATTTTTTACAAAGAGGAAGGGAGAGGGATAGAGAGAAACATCGATGAGAGAGAATCATCAATCAGCTGCCTCCTGCACACCTCCAACTGGGGATGTGCCCGCAACCAAGGTACATGCCCTTGACCGGAATTGAACCCAGGACCCTTCAGTCCGCAGGCCGACGCTCTATCCACTGAGCCAAACCGGTTAGGGCCAGAGTGCCTGTCTTATGGTACATGCTCAGAAATGTTAGCTCTTATTATTTTACTATGTCTCCCTCAAGAAAGTCCTTCCGAGACCCTGATCCACAACTTTCACCGCCCTTTGCTGGGTTTCCTCTGACCTCTGTGATATGTACTCTACCTGTTGCTATGATTTTTGTTTGTTTGTTTGTTTACTCCACACTCCTCACACCCTTGGGCTGGAACTGGGAAATAAGTGCATGGGGTTTGAAGTTAAGGACCTAGGTTTGCCCAACACTTTTCAGCTGTGTGACTTTGGGCAAGTAACTCAAGTTCTCTAAGCCTCAATTTTCTCAGCTATAAACAGGGAGAACAGTGACTCCCTTACAAGGTTGTTTTAAGGATTTAAAGAGGACTCTGAAAACAGAACGGCACATAGATTGCCACAACAAACACCACAGGCTGGGCTTCGGCCACAGACATGCATTTTCTCACAGCTCTGAAGACTAGAAGTTCAGATCAAATGTCAGCAGGGTTTCTTCCGAGGCCTCACTCCTTGGCTTTCAGACGGGCGCCTCTCCCTCTGTGTTCTCAAGTGGTCTTCCTCTGTGTGTCTGTGTCCTAATCTCCTCTTCATTTTTTTTAAAAAAAAAATTTTTTTATTAATTTTAGAGAGAAAGGGAAAGAGAGAGAGAGAGAAACATCAGTGATGAGAATCATTGATCAGCTGCCTCCTGCACGCCCCCTACTGGGCGCTGAGCCTGCAACCAGGGCATGTGCCCTGACAGGGAATCGAACCGTGACCTCCTGGTTCATAGGTCAATGCTCAAGCACTGAGCCACACTGGCCGGGCCTAATCTCCTCTTCTTTTTTTTTCTTTTTTTCTTTTTTTTAATATATTTCATTGATTTTTTACAGAGAGGAAGGGAGAGAGAGATAGAGAGTTAGAAACATCGATGAGAGAGAAACATCGATCAGCTGCCTCCTGTACATCCCCCACTGGGGACATGCCCGCAACCCAGGTACATGCCCTTGACCGGAATTGAACCTGGGACCCTTCAGTCCGCAAGCCGACGCTCCATCCACTGAGCCAAACCGGCTTCGGCAATCTCCTCTTCTTATAAAGATGCCAGTAATATTGGATTAGGGTCCATCCAATGACCTTATTAGACTCTATCTCCAAATAGTCACATCCTGAGGTTCTGGGAGTTAGGACTCAATGTGGGAATCGGCCGGGGGGCAATTTAGCCCATAGCAAATAGTAATACATAAATGTAATAATTATTTCTTCTTTTGTATTTTCTTTTTCATATTATTTCTTATTCCTATTTCTTCTTTCATATATTCCACTATACCTGCCCAGTGGTAGGCCCATGGTAGGTACCAGTGTATTCTCCTGACTGGCTGACTAGTTTCAGAAACAAGAATATTTGCTGTGGCCCTAACCAGTTTTGCTCAGTGGATAGAGCGTCGGCCTGTGGATTGAAGTGTTCCGGGTTCAATTCCGGTCACGGGCATGTACCTTGGTTGCGGGCACATCCCCAGTAGGAGGTGTGCAGGAGGCAGCTGATCGATGTTTCTAGGTCTCTATCCCTCTCCCTTCCTCTCTGTAAAAAATCAATAAAATATATTAAAAATAAAAAAGAAAGAATATTTGCTGTGAGTAAACTTCCCATCCACAAATCAGGAAGATCCAATGCGAAGCTGGAATACCAGTGGGCCAGCTTTAAGCAAACTCCATGTGAAAATCCAGATTTCCATGAAAGATAAAATGGTCTTTAATGGTTTTTTATAAGAGGTTCCACCACATATTCCTTTAGGTACTTTAAAAGCAGTACTCAAATTCCCCCCGGCTTCATGCTGTCCTTTTTTAAATTGTGGTAAGATACACATCACATAAAACTTACCGTCTTGGGCTTTTTTTTTTTTTTTTTGCACGTTTATTAAAGCTGGGTACAGTGAAACCAGGAAGGGCTTAGGATAGAAGAAGCAACTGGAGAGCCCAGGCAAGGCTGCTTTGGCCTCTAGAAAAGTTATGGGAAAGAAATGAGCCAAGGAGGCTGCTTTCAGCTCATTGGAGAGTCAGCGAAAAGGGGGCACTGGAGACAGGTTCAGGGGGTTAGCCCAGGAGGAGCTGCTGCTGCCCACTGCCCCCTGGGGTCCCCTAGAAGATGCACGCTTGTGGGGGAAGAGGAGGAGAAGGGAAAGGCGCGGTGTGCTCCCGGGATGAGAGAGGGCCTCTTCATAGGCATTCTTAAAGTGTACCGTTTAGTCGTGTCAAATACATTCCCATTGTCGTGCAACCGTCACCACCCATCCATCTCCAGAAATTTCCCCAAACTGAAACTCTGTCCCCATTAAACAACTCCCTATTCCCCTCTCCTCCCAGTCCCTGGCAACCACCATCCTACTTTCTGTCTCTATGAATCTAACTACGCTAGATACCTTATGTAAGTGGAAGCATACAGTATTTGTCCTTTTGTGACTGGCTTATTTCACTCAGCATGACACCTTCCATTTTTATCCATGTTGTAGCATGGGTCAGAATTTTCTTCCTTTTAAAGGCTGAGTAATATTCCATTGCCTATATCACATTTTGTTTATCCATTCACCTGTCAATGGACACTTGGGTTGTTTCCAGCTTTTAGCTATTGTGAATAACGCTGCTAAGAGCACAGGAGTGCAAATATCGCTTTGAGACCCACTGATGGATAATATAGTATTTCTGTTTTTAATTTTCTGAGGAACTTCCATACTGCTTTCCACAGCAGCTGCGCCATTTTGCATTCCCATCAACAGTGCACAGGGTTCCAGTTTCTCCACATTGTCACCAACACCTGGTATCTTCTGTTTTAGGTTTTTGCTTTTTTTTTTTTTAAATCCTCACCCAGGGATATGTGTATTGATTTGAGAGAGAGAAAGAGACATCAATCGGTTGCCTTCTTTATGATCTGGATCGTAGTTATGTGCCCTCGCCTGGAATCGAACCCGCAAACTTGGTGTACGGGACAATACTCCAAACGAGTCACCCGGCCAGGGCTGTTTTAGTTTGTTTGTTTGTTTGTTTTGTTTGGGGGGTGTTTGTTTTCTGTGTGTGTTTTTTATATAGCAGCCGTCCTAATGGATGTGAGGTGGACCTCTTTTTAATAGCAATAACCCAAATTTCTGTGACTTTGGTCCCCACAGGACTCGGCCCTCTTTGAAATGCCCTCGGGTGATTCTGAATTTTCAGGCTCCCCGTTCCCCCCCTCCCAACCCTACCCCTATGTGCTCACAATTAGCCTTTTCAGGCTGATGCCTCTGCAGTTTTGCTGTTTCTGGGGGTAGGGGGGCTTCCTGGGCCTGGCTGAGGGATCCCAGCTGGCTAGCGGGGCGGGGATGAGATTCTGTTCTGGGGAAACTGCCTTTCAGTTTCCCCCTGGGTGGGTCTGCCCCGAGTGCCTCATGGCCTCCTGGAACTTGCCCGAGACTCTCACCGCCATGCCCAGGTGAGTCTGTGTCCTGGAGAGCCTGTGCTTGGGCCTCTGCCTCAAAATGGTCACCAAGACTTGTTTGACATGCAGCATTTCGGTCATCACAGGGAAGAACGGTGTGTAGTTCTGGGCACTTAGCTGCGGAGGATACCAGGAGAGAGCAGAAGGCAGTAGCCACCGTGACACACAGGCAGGTCAGGGAAAGCAGCAGACACCGGGCTCTGACATAGGCCTGTCAGCTCCTCCCATGGCTTGGCCCAGCTTGTAAAGTCTTCCAAATTAAAGGAAGTGCCAACCTTGATACTATGTTTAGAAGCTTAGAAAGCTGTATAGGACCTTCATGATCAGTCAACATTTATCTACACTAATAAAAGAGAAACATGGTAATTGGCGTACGACCGCTACCCTTTTCATTGGCTAATCAGCGAGATATGCAAATTAACTGTCAGCCAAGATGGCGGCCGGCAGCCAGGCAGCTTGAAACTAACATGAGGCTTGCTTGCTTCAGTGATGGAGGAAACCAATGTTCCCCGTCTGCGGCTGCAGGCCTCTGAGCGGGCAGTTTCAAACATTGTAACAAATACTGCCGGACTTCAGCCAGCAGATTCGCAACATTGTATGCAAAGGCCAGAAACCTACTTTCAGGAGTGGAGGCCTAAGAGCTGGAGCCAAGCCTCAAGCTAAAGCTGGCCCAGAATAAAAAAAAAAAAAAGGAAAAAAGGAGCATTTGGGAGTTCAGTCACCCCCAGCCTGAAAACAGCCCTCAGCCCCTCACCCAGACTGGCCAGGCACCCCAGTGGGGACCCCCACCCTGAAGGGGGTGTGACCAGCTGCAAACAGCCATCATCCCCTCACCCAGGCTGGCCAGGCACCCCAGTGGGGACCCCCACCCTGGTCCAGGACACCCTTCAGGGCAAACAAGCTGGCACCCACCCATGCACCAGGCTTCTATCCTATATAGTAAAAGGGTAATATGCCTCCCAGCACCAGGATCAGCGGAGCCAAGAGGCCTCCCGGCACCGGGATCAGTGTGACAGGGGGCAGCGCCCAAACCCCCTGATCACCCTGCGGCTCTGTGTGTGACAGGGTAGAGCCATAACCTCCCCATCGGCCCTGCCCTGAGTGTGAGAGTGGCGGCGCCCCAACCCTCTGATCGGCCCTGCTCTGTGGGTGATAGAGGGTGGCGCCCCAACCCCCCCCCCCCACGGGCCCTGCTCTGTGTGTGACAGGGTAGAGCCATAACCTCCCCATCAGCCCTGCCCTGAGTGTGACAGTGGCAGCGCCCCAATCCCCTGATGGGCCCTGCTCTGTGGGTGATAGAGGGTGATGCCCCAACCCACTGATCCACCCTGCTCTGTGTGTGACAGGGGACGGTGCCCCAACTCCCCTATCGGACCTACTCTGTGAGTGACAGGGGGGAGCTCCTCAACCCCCTGATGGGCCCTGCTCTGTGCATGACAGGAGGGAGCTCCCCAACCCCCCTGATGGGCCCTGCTCTGTGTGTGACAGGGGGCAGTGCCCCAACCCCCGGATTGGCCCTGCTCTGTGCATGACAGGGGGTCTTGCCACAACCTCCCCATCGACCCTGCCTTGAGTGTGACAGGGGGCGGTGCCCCAACCCCCCAATCGGCCCTGCTCTGAGCCCGACCAGGGGCTGCACCTAGGGATTAGGCCTGCCCTCTGCCACCCGGGAGCAGGCCTAAGCCAGCAGGTCGTTATCTCCCGAGGGGTCCCAGACTGCTAGAGGGCACAGGCCGGGCTGAGGGACCCCCCCTCCCCCTGAGTGCACAAATTTTTGTGCACCGGGCCTCTAGTCAAGTATAAAGCGCCAATGACAACTCAGAGAGGTAGGTCCCAGGATCCTTATTTTATAGATGAAGAAACTGGGGCACAGAAAGGGTAGGTAACTGGCCCAAAGCCACACACCTGGTAAAGGGTGGAGTGAGGACTCATCACTCCTCACACTCTTCCAGGAAGAATCTGGCCTGGATGTTCTCCTTGGTGTTCTCTGTGTGTGTGTGTGTGGGGGGTGGTGTTGGGGGGTGCCACTCAGGAGTAGGAAGCTCATAGTGAGAAAGGGGCGGGAGAGGAGAAGGCCCCACCCACCCTCTCAAGCACAGCAGCCTTTTCTGCACCTGTTTCACGTGTTCAGCTGCCTACGAGGGTTATTTGAACAGAGCGTAGCTTTAAAATCGCTTTGAAAATCAGCCATTTAGTCCACCATTCTCTTTACCCTTTCCATCTCACAAATGGGAAACTGAGACCTGGAAAAGGACCCACAACCGCACAGGGTCCCCATATCAGGGCCCAGCCCCCCGGGCATGTGGCCAGGTCCTCCCTCCACACCAGCTCACCTTGGTTTCCTGGTGGGCAGGTGTTAATTTACTCCAGGTGTTTCTAAAAATAGAAACCCTTATATTTGAGAACTCTCCAAATCAGATTAATTGGTTCCCTGGAAACCCCCATTCCTTGACCATGCCACAATCGCTATTTATTGAACAGGTCAGAGGACAGAGCCTTTAAAACAGTTACTCGTACAGCCCTAGCTGGTTTGGCTCAGTGGACAGAGCGTCAGCCTGTGGACTGAAGGATCTGGGGTTCAAATCTGGTCAAGGGCACATGCCCGGTTGCAGCTCAATCCCCAGTAGGGGGCGTGCAGGAGGCAGCCAATCAATGATTCTCTCATCAATGATGCTTCTACCTCTCTCTCCCTCTCCCTTCCTCTCTGAAATAAAAAATATATATATTTTTAAAAAAAACCACAGTTACTCATACAAATGGGGCCACACAAGGACACGGCACTTGACAATTTACAAAGGGGTTTCCCCTGCTTTGTGTCATCTCAGCTGCTCCTCACAGCAGCCTCTCAGTTGCCCGGCAGCCTTCATCTCTCTTCCTCTGGGCAGGGGGTCACTCACCATCGCATCCCTAGCAAGTGGCGGGGCCAGAATGAAAACCCGGGCCCCTGGCTCTGCGCCCAGCACCTGAGGGGCCCTGAAAATGGCCCTGAGGCTCAAAATGTTCTGGAGAAGGGGGGGCAGGGCGGTCACAACCCACACACGTGGCCTGCCGAGTGGCCCAAGTGAGGCAATGCTGTTAATAAGGTTTCGCAAACAGTGCCGAGAGGATGGCAGGGAGGTTCTGTGATGCCTGGTGGCAAAGAAGCGAGGAAGAGAAGCATCTGGCTCTGACGGGGGCACCAGACTGAGTGGACGCTCTTCCTTCAGACAGGAGCTATGGCCCGGGAGAGACGAGGTGGCCGGGGTTCCGTGAGGGAGGTTCAGGGACTCTGTCGATGATTCATAGAGTAAGAACTCAGCCTGACATCAGCCGGAGACCCAAAAATAGCCATGGGGGAATGCCAGGAGTCAGGGGGGAAAGTTAGAATGTGTAGGCAGGATGGAGGCTGCACGCGGACAATGTCTAACGCGCACCTGTGGGGACTTTGTGACCTTTCAGGGCCTCGCTTGACCCTGAAGAGACACGGTGATGAGTAGGACAAAAACCTAGTCCCAAGGAGCTCTTCGCTAGGCCCTCATTCATGGGAGCATGAATGTCACGTGTCCCGTGCTCCCAAGCTGGGGTGCTGGTAGCAATGCCACCTGCCCCGTTACGTGCTTCATGACCTTGACCTCACGTAGCCCACAACACAACTCAGAAGTGGATTCTGCTACTAGTCCCCTTTTACAGATGAGAAAACTGAGGCTCTCAGAGTGAGGTCACCTGCACGCTCACACAGCTGGGTCGCAAGCCCAGGTCGGCCTCTGTGCAGAGCCTCCTCCAGCAAGAGTTCCTGGGAGAGAGGGAGCTAAGGCTTGGAGGAAGCTGGAGGCAGAGCTGGAGTGGTCCCAGAACCTCCAGAGGAAGGGAAAGGCTCTGTCCACACCCCTCTGGCGGCTCTCCCTTGCCAGGTAGGGGTCGGCTGTGAAGAACAGGCTTTGGAGGGATCAGGCAGCCTTCACGTCACCTCTTGGCTCTGCCTCTTCCTGGCTGAGGAATGAACCCCTGGAAAATTATTGAACCTCTCTGAGCCTCAGTTTTATCATCTTCAACGTGGACACAAGCATACCTTTCTCAAAGGGAAGCTGGGGATGAACTGAGATGCTGTACAGAAAGCTTCGGGAACATGCATGCAGTAAGATGTCAATACACACATACTCCCTCCCACTCTCGAGGCCCAGGCCAGACAGCATCTGTCCTGGGATCACCTCAGAGTCAGTGTGGGAACCCCGCCTGCCCACCCTGTCCCATCGGCCTCCATTTCCAATCAGCAGCTTGGCCCCTGGGCCACCAGGTCCCTGTGGCAGCAGAGGCTGACAGGGGTGATGGGAGCCAGTCCCAAGGGGTCTGAAGGCAGATTACCGAGGACTGATGAGGTGAAGAGGGACTGTTGCCCTGGGCTGACAGCGTCGCCTGGGAGGAATGGGAGGATAGGAGCGCTCCCTAATCTCACCTTGATGTCTTCCGGAGGGGCGAGGGTACCATCTGGGGGCCTCTCCTTCTGAGCTGAGGTCATTCTGCAGCTCTTGGTTAAAATTAGCCTCCTGCTCATTGCTCTGGACCGAATGGCCTTTTCCCGTGAACCACCAGGACCTGGCTTTGCACAGGAAGGGGCTGGGCTGTGTGCCCTCTGCTCTCCAGAGAGAAAATAGGACACATGTCTTCTGTTCTGGAGGCTGGACAAGAGGGGTGGGGCGGGGGCACATGAGCATGCATAGGTGGACATGCCTGCACACATAACTAACCAAACCAGGACAACAGGAGGAGACTTAATCACAGAATTGTGCAAGCTTTTCGTCCTTCTAAGGCTCCTGTGTGATGTCCGGTGACATCATCTTATTCATTTCAGCCCCTAGCATGCCACACCCCCATGCACCATCCCTCAGATTAAGGAAAATGTGCAGTGCCCTCTGCGCCCCAGGTGAGCCACAGGTGTTCATTAAGTGAGTGAGCAAATGATAAAGCACAATGAGGAATGGTTCAGCCAGACTGTGCTCTCTGTGGAGCTGGGTTGTTCTTTTCCCCACTGTGCCCTCGGCCCCTGGCACAGGGCCTGGGACATAGAATGTGCTCAATGGACATTTGTCAATTACATGAGTGAATGGGGACAAGTTACCATTTGTTTTTGGCCCACATCCACACATCTATGTATATAAAATCCTAAGCGACCATCTGACTATCAGACTGGTACTATGATGTGCACTGACCACCAGGGAGTAGACGCTCAACTCAGGAGCTGCTGAGCTGTGGTGACTTGGCAGCTGCGGTTCTCAGGTGATGCACCCTGGAACCAGAAAGGAGGGAGCCCAATTCCAAGGTGTGTCACTCGAGAACAACCCTCTCACAAACCGGGACCCCTCAGGAAATGTCAGAGAGCTGGTTTCAGCCCAATCCCCACAGGCCAGGCTGAGGGACCCCACCAATGCACGAATCTGTGCACCGAGCCTCTAGTAGTGACATATTAAGCTAAAACAACATGTTCCATCAGGGCTTAGGCAAGGATGGTTTGAGCCACATCATAAATAGGGGCTGAGACTGGGGAGAAAATATCACAGTGATTGAGGCTCTGGGAGCTCCAGTCCTGCTCAGCCCAGTGGCTTCTGCAGGTCTGCCAACTTTCTGAGCCCAATTTCTCTCTCCCAAGTGCATCCGTGAATCAGAGGCCTGACCTGGAGAGGGAGAAATGGTGCCTCTCCAGTCCCCCAAAGAAGGCCTAGCACACAACAGGCCTTTAATAAAAGGGTAATTATTCATATTTTTGGAGGACGTCTGCAGGGAAAATGTGGGTTAAACATCCAGGATGGGGCAGCTGCTAATCCCGCAGAGGAGGCCTGTGAATGAGCTAAAAGTAAGTGCCAGCCGGGGAGCAAACATTTGCAGTGCCTGTGTAACAAAGGATTACTGCAAAGAGAACAGAAGGAGTCCTTCCTGTTCCTAAACAGCCCAAAGGCAGATGGACAAATGATAAGATGTGGGCATTGCACAGAAACAGAACTGCAGTCAGCTGATAAACATAGGGAAAGGCACCCAGCCACAGCAGTCAATGGAAAAATGCAGCTCGGCTGACGTGACTCGGTGGTTGAGCATTGACCTGTCAACCAGGAGGTCACAGTTCAATTTCCAGTTAGGGCACATGCCCGTGTTGTGGGCTCGATCCCCAGTGTGGGGCATGCAGGAGGCAGTCGGTCAATGATTCTTTCTCATCACTCTCTCTCCCTCTCCCTTCCTCTCTGAAATCAATAAATATATATATATATATATATATATATATATATATATATATTAAATAATAAAAATGCAAATTAAACAGTAATGCAGTATTTCTTGCCATCCGAGTGGCAAAATGGTAAGACTGCTAATATCCAATAACATTGGTGTTGATGTGGGAAAATTGTTACCCTCATCAGGTGATGATGGGAGTGTAATTTGATAAAGACTTTTGGGAAAGCATTTCTGGCAGCACCATTCAAAATTGGGGTGCATTTGCTCAGTGACAAAGTAATAGCACTTCTAGGAAATTATCTACAATAGAACATGTCCTTGTTCTCAGAGATAAATCATCAATACCCTTCACATTTTGTCATAGCAAACAGCAAACGTTGGAGACAGCTTTAAGGTACAACAATGAGGAAGATGTAAGTCAATTCTGGCACATTTATTTTATGAACTATTAAAATGAATGGGGTATTTCTATAGGTACAGATATGGAAATATGCCCAAGATATGGGGTAGGTGCAGAAACACATATGGCATGGTTTTGCATACATGCACACAGTTTTATGTTTATCACGTACGCACATTTATCTGTATGTAAAGTAAAGCCAAGAGACCTAAATGCTACCCACCCAAGAGAGCTCTGAGTGACCGGTGGGGGTGGGGGTGCTAATGGGACAAAGGCGGATAAGGGAGGCACTCACATTTTATTTTGTCCTTCCTTGTTGCTCTGAGTCTTTTAGAATGAGAATGCATTAATGCATTTGGAGGGGAAAAAAGCCAGACAGTGGTCAGTGATGGATTGCTTGGCGCAATTGTGCCTGGTGGCAAAGAATGGATGACATGACCCCCAGGGTTGGGTCCCACTCTGGGGCTCTAAGTGGCCTCCTGACTCTGGACCTTATTTATAGCCCCCCAGTTCCAGCCCATTTCCTCTCCCGATAGCACCCCCCCCACCAGGTTATCAGCGGTCTCCAAGCACAGGGAGGCAGGGCCCTGCACCACGCCTTTAATGTGCCATCACGGGCTGGCTTATCGTCCCTGCGCTGAGGGAGGCTGGTGGGAGGTCTGGGACCTGGGATCACAAGCAGAGGTGACCAGCACTGGTTGAAAGTGACTAAGCTCCTCCCTTCAGCCCAGGCCAGCATTCTAATGGGGTGCGGGTGGTGGGGGGTAACTTCTGACCACCAGCATCTCCTCCCTCCACCACTGTGACATCCCTGTGACATTCTTCAGATGGCCCTTTTTGCATAATAACAGGAATGGCAGCTAGCAAGGATTGCATGCCTCCCACGTGCCAGCCACTGCGCTCAGCAGTGAGCAGGCCGTTTTCTTCTGAATCTTTACACGTTCCTAACAGGTAGGTACTGGGATGCCCACTTCATAGGTGAGGAAACACTCAGTGATTTTTGTTGTTGTTGTTGTTGCATCTACAGGCACATCATCGATGGCCCTGCCTTCTTGATTCTCCAGAGGTGCTGAGTGGGGATGGGGCTGCAGGATTGCTGATAACTGGGGCTGGGGCATCTGTGTCTTAGAGCAGGGGTGGGCAAACTTTTTGACTCGAGGGCCACAATGGGTTCTTAAACTGGACCGGAGGGCCGGAACAAAAGCATGGATGGAGTGTTTGTGTGAACTAATATAAATTCAAAGTAAACATCATTACATAAAAGGGTACAGCCTTTTTTTTTTTTTTTTTTTTAGTTCTATTCATTTCAAACGGGCAGGATCCGGCCTGCAGGCCATAGTTTGCCCACGGCTGGTCTTAGAGTAAGTCTTGGCTGCCATTTGCATTGAATCCCAATATGCGAATAAATCCAGGGGCCGGGGAAGAGAAGTGTTGAGAATGACATCGTATTTGCTGGCACATTCATAGTGGAACTAGTACTAAAACAACAAACATTTTGATATGACCCCAAATCCTTTACATCTTAGCAAATAATGTATCTATTCCGTCACCATGACCAGTTAAAATGATAACAGGGATACTATGAACACGAATAGCACCTACTGCAGATTCATTATTTGCTTTGAGCCAAACAATATGCTAAGCAGTTTTATATCCACTGTTACATTTAAGTCTTCAAATTTCCCTATCACAAAGGTATCATTTTTACTAATTTTATAGATAAAAAGACTAAAACCAAGACTAACACCGAGTTTATGAGGCTGAACACTGTCTCCGCCCTCAGTCAGTGGTTGTAATCCGGGCTGCACATTAGAATCATTCTGGAAACTTGAAAAAAACACAATGTTCCAGCTCAAGAAATGTTGGTGTAATTAGCTGGCTCACTCACTGCACACAGTGGCATTGAAAATGTGCGCTGTATTGTGCCGCCAGCCGGAGAACTCGTGTGTTGAGATGCTGGTTAAACAAAGACCAAGAGGGGCTGGCCTCAAAGTGCTTTCAGCATCACAGAGGCAGGTGGTGGACAGGCCGGATGGTAGAATGTCACACGCCCAGTAACAGTGACTGACGTGCAAGCACTTCGCAGGGAGAGGGAGTGGAAATGTCATTTGAACAATTTATTTAAATTTGGGGTTTGTGTGGGTTTTTTTTCATCTGTAAATGAGGATACAAATGGCTGCCCCCCAAGGTTATTGAGACCTTGTGTGAGACCTTAGGCTTTTATATATATAGATGTGTGGATGTGGGCCAAAAACAAAATGGCAACTTGTCCCCATTCACTCATGTAATTGACAAATATCCATTGAGCAAGTTCTATGTCCCAGGCCCTGTGCCAGGGGCCGAGGGCACAGTGGGGAAAAGACGCAGCCCAGCTCCACAGAGAGCACAGTCTGGCTGAACCATTCCTCATTGTGCTTTATCATTTGCTCACTCACTGAGGTCTCACAAGGTCTCAGAGTAAGTGATAAGAGGCAATTCTCCTTTCCACAAAGTGCTGTGGAGACCCCATCTGTGGCATGGGGACCCTAATACCTACTTCATGGGGACCCTAAAACCTACTTCTCGGGTTCCTCTAGGGATCGCACAAGATCCGGATCTGAGCTGGCAGACATGTGGGAGCCTTCTCCACACATCGGGCTCTCCTGCCATCCAGCCCCCTCCTGTGGCTGGCTTTGAGGTATCATGGAATTTAAAAAAAAAAAAAAAACACTCTCTTTGAACTTTCCAGAACCGCGTTTGTGCATTTGGCTTCTTGTCCTGAAATATTTATCCGTGGTCAAAATAAGGAACAGCAGGGCCGGACTTGATGCCGTCCCTTGGAGGACTGAGATAGTAAGTGACCAAGGTCACCAGTACATACATGGCAGAACCAGGATTTGAACCCAGGTTACTGCAAACACTTCCGCCCAGAAAGCAGGGGGTCCCCTTGGACCTCGTCAGCTCCATCCCTGGGTCCTCCCCAGGTGCCCCTCACTCCAGGGGAGACTCATTCTGCCCCCTTATTCATGGCAGGGGGTGAGAGACTGTCTCCATTGGGGGTGGCTCACACAAATGTCATTAAACTTGAGCCCCACTAATTGGGACATTGTGTCTCCTGGCTTTTGGGGGGAGTAGGTGGGGTGGAAAGAGCACTTCACAGGGCCAGAGATCTGGCAGGCTTCCCTGAACCTCAGCCATGCCACTCCCCAGCCTCACCTTTCTCATCTATAAAATAGGTACGGTAAAATTCCCTGTGGGAGTAAAGGCGTTGCCGATGTATGTCACACCCTTGGATGTCAAGTAAATGGTGTCAAGAACTGTGCTATCATCACTTGTGCCAATCTTTGGGCCTCAGTTTCCCCATTTGTAAAATCAAGCAGAAAGGTTGACAATCTTTCTGTCCAACTCTATCTTTAATCCTGATTGGCCACGGTGTAATATCCTTGGACCCCTCCCCAAGAGTCCAGGAAAAACATCAGAGAGTGGCGGGTGTGTCATGGGGATAAGTGGGCTCTGAGGAGCGGGGTGTCACAGAGGGATGGGTGTGTTGTGGGGTGGTTGTACCACGGGGATGCATATGTCAGGGAGGGATGGGGATGCATATGTCAGGGTGGGTGGGTCGTGGCGTGGACATGTTATAAGGGGTGGGTTTGGAGGAGGGGTGGGTGGATCATGGGGATGTATCTTACAGGAATATGACTTGAGCACAGGGCAGCAGTCTCCTCAACACAGAGTCCCCATCAGCAGGCTCCTGTGTGTTTGTGTGGTCTCGGCCAAACACAACCCAGGTGAGCTGGTAGAAAAGATGAAGCAGGCAAAGGAGCCAGGTGGAGAGAGACTAGAGTGGACACGCGTGGCAGCCAGCCATGGCTTCTGGCACGTACAGGCGTCTGCAGCCGTAGAGCTGGGGTAGGGAAGGCTGATGCCCACGTGTCTGTTTTGGGGCTTGCATCTTTCTGGGGACACTTTCTGAGCTGAGCATTGCTCTTGGTGACCTAGATTCGCCAACACTCCCCATGATTGAGTGCTCCGTGGCAAAGAGCAAGACACTTCAATGTGTCGTTCTGTTTAGTGGTGTAAAACCTGCGAGAAGCCACAGAGGAAGAAGCTGAGGTTCAGGGAAGTCAGGTGAACTGCACAACACCTTTCAACTGCTCCCCAGTTGGGGAGGTTGGCAGGGCGGAGGACAGCTGCTCACACAATTGGCTCTGGAGATGGTGCCAGGAACAGTCAGCTGGGTGAGAAAGGATTCGAAGTCAAGCATGACTTCAGAGTTTCAACGGGAGTTTTCCAGCAAATTCTACTGGGTCAGTGTGACCCTCTCAAGTATGAGGTTGGACCAAATGAAACTGTCATCTTTGCTGAATATTAGCAATAACTAGCCATGAATTAACAAAAAATTGAATAACAGCAATTTCATATTCCTAATAGTATTTGGAAAAATCTTTTAAAAAATATGGATGGAGGTATGGTGCTGAGAGAAATGGCCTCTTTCCAGCTCAAGGATCCTCCGATTTGTCCCTTGAATCTAATTGCAACTGTGATCATCCTTCCTGGTATGATGACTGAGACTCAGGAGACACTAAACCACCACCTCCGCCCCTACCACCACAACCAGGGGAGGTGCCCTATGGGTTTGGACAAGTGCCTTCCCTCACGGCTGGGAGGTAATGGTGCTCCCGTGGGAGTGGAGCTGGGAGGGGCTAGTGGTGGGCAATCCACCCACCAACACTGGAGCCTTCGGCCCTCTCCTCCCCTGTCTCTCCCAGTTCCCATGTCCCGCCAGGACTCCAGGCCCAAACACTTGGCATGATTTACATGAGATTCAGGCCAGGGCAGGAGAGTGAGGCCAGGGCTCTGGCGGCTGACACACCTGGATTACAATCCTGGTGCTGTCACAGCTCAGGTGGGGAGTGAACCCCGACAAGGGATTGACCCTCCCTCTGCTGTGGGCCTCCGTTTCTTCTGCTGTAGAATCTGGATAACGAGGGCACTACCTCGGGGGTTATTGCTAGAATAAGCAGGGTCGTGTTTGTAAAGAGCGCAGTAGGTGTTAGCCAGTGTTTGGATTACTGTCCTTCAAGCAGCGGACATCTTTTAAGCACCCGTGTAGAGCCAGGACTGGTCCAGGGGCCTGAGGGATCCTCCCCTGGTTTCCCCTTTGCTCCACCCCTGCCCTTGTCTTTGCTGCGTTGTTGGTGGTCCTGGGCCCACCACAGTACTGTCTCCTGTGATGCCTCTAGGGTCACGGGGTCAGTCTGGGGCCAGCAGCAGGTCAGGCATTTCATGATCTCTCCTAGCTCCCTGCTGATGGAGGGCCTTGTTGGAGGCTCACAGCTCTCATCTTAAAGACAATGGGGTAAACACCGAGATGGGCACGACAGCATCCGAAGGATGAGCCAGGAAGCACCTCTCCCTCTGCCAGGAGCACAGGCCTGGGAACAGAAGGGCCTGGCCGAGGATGGCAGCATCCCGGCATAGGAGGTCTCACCCAAGGACCCAGCGCCCCACAGGTGTGCCCAAGGCACCTGGGGCATATGGTGGGTTAAGGGGTGATCTCTGAGGCTTCCTTTCCCAAAACACTGCCCTCTGGCTTACTTTCTCCTGGCACTCCCCTCCTCCACCACCCCACCCCCCGAACCCCCGCGCGCACACACACACACACACACACACACACTGCTTTGAATTCCGAGGGGCCACTGTGGACTTTGGTCTCATCTTCTGCAAGTGGAGGATAATGCCTCCTCTCTGGTTATCCAGGAACGGTGGTGAGCATTGGATTGTGTAGCGCCCAGCACAGCGCCTGGGCACAGAGAAGCACACAGTACCAGTCAGCATCCCCCCCACACACCCCTACCCGCACTGTGAATTCTGCCCTTCACGTTTCCTTCCTTAGGCTGCCCCTTCCCCTGAACTTGAATGCTCCCCCTCAGATGAGTTCAGGATCTGCCTTAGAGTCTCTTACCTTCTATTTCCCGTCTCTCAGAGCTGCCGGAATAAGGCTGCAACCACAGAAAAACACTTGCGCACAACTGACCTCCCTTTGACAAGTGACATCCTCACTTGGCTGATGCGATTCAGCGATGCCCCCTCCGCCCCCTTGTACTCCAGGAAATGATGCATGCCTATAGGTCAAAGTAAAATTAAAGGTGGTTGTGCATCCATGCTCATAGCAACGTTATTCCCAATAGCCAAAAGGTGGAAATGACCCAATGTCCAGCAACAGGTGAACGGATAAACAAAATGTGACACACACATACAATGGAATATTATTTAGCCTTAAACAGAAAGAAAATCCGGACACATGCTACAACATGGATGAACCTTCAGGACATAATGCTAAGTGAAATAAGCCAAACAGAAAAGGGTAAATACGGTAGGATTCCACTTATAATGGTCAAATCCACCGAGACTAGGAGCAGAATGGGTGTTGCCAGGGTTGGGGGAAGAGGGGTTGGGGAGATGTTGGTTAGTGGGAACAGTTTCAGTTTGGGAAGATAAAAAGTTCTGGAGATGAATGATGGTGACAGTTCACAATAATGTGAACTGGATGCTTAACAATGATTAAGGCGAATTTTCTGTTATGTATATTTTATCACAATATAAAAACTAAAAGTTGGCACCTAACTTGACATATAGTAGCCCTCAAAACTACTGAACAAATTATCTTTGTTTCAAAATTTAGAACAACCCTACAGGTGTTTGGAGATAGGGGGCCATATTGTTCATGGCTATATCCCCTGGGTCTTAATATTTGTTGAATGAATGAATGAATGAATGAATGAATGAATGAATGAAGCCCATAGTGGAAAACTTGTTGGCCCTTAGTCCCACCTCCCACTCTACCCACCATTTCCCTTCCCCATCTTCATCAGAGAGTAGTGGTCAACCGAGCCAGTTCTGATTCCCATGTGCAAGGGACCTTTGGGCGTCATTTTGCTCACACCCCTTCCCTCAGAATAAATGTTCCAGGCAATCGACACCTATGTTCTCAAAGGCCGCCAAAAAAGGGTTCTCTCTGATCCCCCTGGGTTATGTTTTTAACACACTGATTGATGAGACATTCTTCCACGTCTTTTCTGCTCTGATTTAAGCCTCCCACACCCACCACCCAATTCTTTTCCCCTGAGACATGTGAGAGGGAGCTCTGGGAGACAGGTGGGGGCTGCTACACAGGGCTGAGGGAGGGGGAAGGAGGCAAGAATAGGACTCAGCCACCTCTTAAATACTATCAGCCAGGCAAGATGTTAAGAGGATTAATGAGGCTTCGCCCAGAGCAGAGATGAATCATATGACCTCAGGAAGTCCCTTTACCAAGTCTTGGAATTCTCAGAGTCTGTGGGGCCAAATGAGGGTTGTAAGGAGTCCAGGCTGTATGAGCCACTATTCCGGAACCTCTTTCATTTTTTATTTTTTAAGATTTTTTAAAATTGATTTTTAGAGCGAGAGGAAGGGAGAGGGAAAGAGAGGGAGAGAGAGAACATTGATGTGAGACTGAAACATCCCTTGGCGGCCTCCTGTGTGCCCCCCAACCAGGGATAGAGCCTGCAACCCAGGTATGTGCCCTGACTTGGCATTGAACCAGTTCTTAAAGATTATGAATAACTAGTATTACTGGTATAAGAAGACAGTACGTATAGCGGATGCATGGTTAACTAAACATATACACAGAATATATGTCACTATGACCATCACAACTTATTTCCACAGGAGTGATCACACTGCTGCCTTCCCACTAGTGTGTTGTGTATGAGAATTGATGAAGGAATTATATCAGAGCTTCCCACAGGATGAGCCCTGGAGCCCTCTGTAATCACAGACTCCTCAAAGACAGTAATACAGGTTAGTGTATTAAGAGATGTGAAAAATAATGTAATAAAGAAATGTGTTTTAGCCCTAGCTGGTTTTCTCAGTGGTTAGAGTATCAGCCTGCAGAGTGAAGGGTCCCGGGTTTTATTCCAGTCAAGGGCATATGCCCGTGTTTCGGGCTCGATCCCCAGGAGGCAGCCGATCAATGATTCTCTCTCATCATTGATGTTTCTATCTCTTTCTCTCTCTCCATTCCTCTCTGAAATCAATAAAAATATATCTATTTTTAAAGAAAACTGTTTTACTTTACTTAACTAGCATTTCTCCAAACCAATCTTTTAAAAATCTTTGGCCAATAATATCTATTCTTCTGTGGAAATAGAATTTCTTTGAACATGCATCGGAAAATGCATTAGTATTTCATTCAAATACCCTTGCCTCATGCCACCCTTCATTAAACAGTCGCTGTTCTTTCATAAAGGCTGGCCGTGTTGTCCAGGCACTAGAAATGCAGAAATGTATGAGAAATTTCCATTCCCTGTCCACCAGAAAGCCACGCTGTGCAGGGGGCACTATGGGCAATTGGCTTAGGAGGGACTGTGGAAGTCCACAAAACAACTGAATGGGACCTGGAATCGAGGAAAGCATAGGGTGCTAGCGAGGCCCGGGAGAGGCCACCGACACTATGTCAGGTAATCCGGGGGGCTTCCCATTAGACACGCTGCCTGAGCTGAGCTTTGAAATCAAGGAACTATCCAGGCTCATATTGGGAGAAGAATGTTCTAGAAAGAAGAAACATCTTATGAGGAACTCAGAAACACAAGCTAAAAGAGCCTACACAGGGAATGACTAGAGGAAAGGGTGTGGATACAGGAATGTGGAGAGGGGAGACTGGAGAAGAAGGTGGGAACAGACCATGACATCTACTGTCTTAAGGAGTGAGGACTTTATCTTGAAGGCAATGCCTGCACGAGAGGCTTGACTGCAATAGGGTGGGGACACCCCAGCACAGTGATGGAGAGACTTCAGACAGGACCTACCAACCTGGGCAAATGCAGCATCCAGATAAGCCATGTTCATCAGAGAAGTCAGCCGTGGGAAATCCCACAGCGGATACCATACTCCGCACAGTGAAGCGGTGATGATCAGGGAATTCCATCACCAGGGTGTGAGGCCTCTGGCACGAGGCTGGGGAACAAGACTCTAGTGCTGGGGACAGGGAGGACAGAGGAGATGGAGAGACGAGGGCAATCTGTGGAAGCGTTTCTTACAAGGGTGAGTAGTGGTTAAGAGGTACAATGAGGTAGTTGGAATTGAGGTACAAGTGAGAACCTGGTGTCAAGGACGAAAATCAAAAGTGTTTGTGATACAATAAGAAGGTCAGAGGCTAAAAAAACAAAAACAAAAAAACAAAACAAAACAAACAAACAAAAAAAGAAGGTCAGAGGCTATGCATGAACACCAGAGTTCCTCAAAACTGGTGGCTAAGATCTCGGTTGATTTCAGAGCTTGGAGAGAAGGTGCCGATTGGCTGGCCTTCGCTGAGAGGTGGAGGAGCTCCAGGAAAGCTGGAAACCAGGCAGGTCCTAACCAGAGCTGCATCTGTGCTCCACAGGTCTCACCCACCTGGACATACACTATAGAAAGCAACAAAACTGTCCTGGTTCAATGCTGCCATCTAGTGGCTGGTATTAAGAACTGGAAGACCCAGATCTCCAGGCTTGACATCTCCCATTTCTTCTAGGAATTCCATACTCTGCCCTCACCTCTTTACAACGTTCTGTGGTTCTCTGTCCAAAACTTAGGTCTCTCCAGATTAGACACGTGCCCACATGTAGACGCATCCTTTCTTAACTCTGCATCTCTCCCTTAGCTCTCGCCCAATTATCTCAGGAAAGCTCTCCCCTCCCTGATCTTGCTTTCCCGTGTGTTATTTTGGAAGATGGGCAGGTTTTCTTAAATGACTCCAATCACGATTGATAAAAGTTAGCGAAGGATCTGTATTATTGAAAGGAAAAATGTGTTTGGTTTGAAGCTAAGCACAATTTCAAAAACAGAACCATGTCATCGGTGTTGATCACACAGCACTTACTGATGCCCGGGAGCCCTGGTCAGGTGAATGCCCAAGTGTTCGTCTACCTCTCCAGCTTCCTCTGATCAAACCTATCTCTCCTCAAGAACCAGCATTTGGGGAAATAAATTATTGTTTTGACAAATTTGTTATTTTGTTCCTTTACATTGGGTTTGCAACATCGTGGACTTTTGGTGCAAATATACAGCATTTTAAGCAATGGGTTTAAATAGAGTGGGGAGCGGGGGCATTGGAAGTATTATATCGCGTCCACAGGGAAAAGTGTGACTGTTTCCAAATGAATGCACCCATAAGTCAGAGCAACCAGAGCTTTAAGGCTGAGGCAAGGTCTCGGGGAGAAATGGAGGTTAAAGGGGACAGCAGACCCTGGCTGCCTCACTTGAAGAGGACAGAAAACTCACTGGTTGAGCTTCTCTTTCTAGAACTACTACGATGAGCCCTGTACTGGCCAAAGGGGCCCAGGGTCAGGGGAGCAAAGCCAGAGCGGTGGTGAGAACCACTGAGCTCAGCAACTGTGCTGTCTTCACTCCTGAGCAGAGCGCCTTTCGGAACTAAAGGCAGGGCCTCCCTGGCGGTTTCACAGGTGTGTGTGTGGGGGGGGGGGCGGGGGGCTCCCCCGTGCCTGCACTCCGAGAGAGACTTCCGGCATGCCGCCGGGTCTGATGAGCCAACAGTTACCGCGAGGCTCCCTGAATGCACACAGGCCAGGAAACCAGAATAATGCTTGCAGCCCCCACTACAGCTCAGCAGCTCCGACGGCAGGTTCCTAAACCTGTGCGACTGGGCTTGGGAGAGCAGAGCAGGCTTGGTTCCTGGGTGCCAGTCTCTCTCACTCTCTCTCTCTCTCTCTCTCTCTCTCTCCCTTCCCTCCCCCCCCCCCCCACACACACACACACTCTCACCCAAGCCCTTTCCTTATTTGGGGAGGAACAGTGGAGAGCGAGTTTCGGGGACACTTTGCTCCTCCATTTGTAGAGTGACCCCCACCCACCCCCACTCCAGGAAGCTGAGGGAAACAGACGGATTCCACTTGAGCAGAAACTTGTGGGAGGCCTTCTCCAGAGGGCCCATGCTTGCCCTGTAAAGGGAGAACTGGGGTGCATGGTGGCGGCCACGATGGTGACGGTTGGAGGACAGGGGATCTCTACACGCTTGTGAATTTTAAAAAGAGGCCATTGAAGCGTCTTTTCTTGCCGTTTTCTTTCTTGACCCTCTTCTCTGCCCTCCCTCCTCTCGGGATTGTCTGTTCTTCGCCAAGCCTATTGGTCCGCTTAGAAGGGCCTGGGGGTTTTAGATGGGCCTCTTGATCCTGCTTCTCTGCGCAGCACTTTGCTTTCATAAGATTAAAAAAAAAACATCAATTGATCAAATCAAAGACTGGGAGGTGCTGAAGGAGATGGGGGGGGGGCCGGAACCCCAACTCGCCCTGGCCCCTGTCTCCCCGGTCCCTCTCCCATCCGGGCGCCCAAGTCGCCTCCCCGGCTTCCCTCCACATAGCAATCCCGGCCCACAGGGTGGCTATCTGGCTGCCCGTGAGTTGGACAAAGCATTTGTCAGCTTTAATGGATGTACAGCTCCCAGCCCTGACATGTTTTATGCCTCCCCAGGGGGCTTTGATCTCCTTGTCTGCATACATAAATGAGAGGATTACCGCGACATCCAGAACAGGGCACCAAAAGCGTCTTTCACCGGCGCTTTTCCTCCGCAGATAAGAGTAATAGGCTGCAATGCCCGGAGCCATTAGGGCCCTGAGCTTGAGGCAACTCCACTCAGGGCGAAGTGGGTTAGGAAGACGGGCCTAGCAGGATCTCCCTGTCATGATTCCCCGATATTGTTTATATCTGGGTGATGTGGATAAAGAACCCGGTCGCTTCTGGCACCGCCTCACCTCCCTGAAGATTACAAGCAACTGTGGCTGACATTTGACAAGGTTGCTTTGACTGACTTGGCGCTGGCATATGGTTACTGTCAGGGATTCCTGGACGTGGGGGCTGGGAGAGGACTCGGGGGTGGGGACGGGTATTTTTAGGACACTCGGAGCCCTTGGCTGGATGTAGGCCAGCTCTCCAGACTGTTACGAAGCCGCAATGTCACTCCTGCTTTGTTCCATATCCTGAGAGAGAAAGGAAGAATGGAAGGTTGTTTGGGGACTGTGGTCCTGACCACCTTAGGTCCAGGGCCAGTGTCTGGAGGTGGGGTTCTTTGAATGCACACCCCACGTTTCAGGATTGCAGGTAGATAGGATAAGAAGCAGAGAGATGGGGAGTAGGTAATCCCAGTGGCGGGGAGGGGAGGGGGGGTGGGAAGGGCCTCCTTAACCTCCAATCAGGTGGGAGGGACTGTCATAAGTTGCTCAGCTGAGCAAACAACAGCTCTCATCCAGTTCTCTGACTCCTACTTGTTGACTGAGGCTCCTGCATCTACTGACATGTTTATCACATGTGCCTGTATGTTCTAGGAACAGGTGAGTCAATGACAAAGAAGGCATATTTCTTCCTTCAGTGAGCTCTAGATCTCATCATCATTTCCCTCTTAGTCAAATAATCGTATAGGCTCTCTGGGCTGGAAAAGATCCTGAAAGGCTAACCCAACCTCATCTAATGTTTGAGGACTTTCTACAGAATCACTAAGAAAGAATCATCTGCCCAAGCCTGAATACGTCTGGTGACGGGCACCTCACTACCATAAATTTTGGACACCTTTGATTATGGTAAAGCTCGTTCTGGGTCAGACCAAAATTGGCTCTCCCACGGCATCTACTCCTTGGTGTTTGTCCTCGTCTCTGGGACTGAGTAGAATGAGTGTAACCTACTCCACAGGTCCTGTGTGGAGTCGACTCTCTCTCCCACTGGCAGGTCCTACTCCACATCTGTCAGATGGCGAAGGAAAATTCGGTAATGTCTACATCATGCCTTTCACCCCCACCCCAGGCCACCCACTAGCCTATACAGGAGTTTTGTGTGAATTAGAAAATGGTGTCTTACAGCATGGTGACTGCTAGAGGGGAAGGGGGAATAGGTAGAAGAGGGTAAAGGGGGGATAAATGGTGATGGAAGGAGACTTGACTTGGGGTGGTGAACACACAATATACAGATGCTCTATTACAGAATTATGCACCTGAAACCTATATCATTTTATTAACCAATGTCACCCCAATAAATTCAATTTTAAAAATTTTATTTTTAAAGGAAAGAAAATGGTCTTTCTCCAAGACACATTACCGCCACCTGCTGGAAGATTGCCACAATGCTCTGATGCGGTGCCCAGCTTGTGGACCAGTCCCTGGGGACTCTGGATCTTCCCAGGCCCAGCATTGGGGTTCTTGATTTCCTTTAAGTCCTTCAAGTCACCGTGGGACATGAGAAGAAGGAAAGCTCAGGCGTCTCAGCATTGGAAGGAGGTTGCTGTTGTGCAATGTAAAGCCAAAAATCAAAATTATTTTTTAAAAAGAAAACAATTCTTAAGCATCTACAATTCTCCTAAATTTCAGAAAATATCTCACACTCCCAGATGCTTTTTGCCTCCATACCTACCTCTCTTATTTCCCTTGCTGCCTTCTTTCATGTTCTTTCCTGTGTTGGTGCCTCATTCCCAGGACCCCAGTCTCTTCTAACTCTTTCAGGAGTGGATGGAATTATGGATGCCTGCTAAAGAGTACTGGTAAACCAGTTTTACAACTCGCCCTCTCATCCGCCCCCACCCCCACCCCCCACCACCACCCCAGCTACCAGGAGCTTTCAGGAGAGTCAAGCTCAGTCATCCTCACTCCCTCAAGGTCTGGGGGCAAGAGACCCAGCCCTGTTCTCCAGTAGCTTCCAACCCAGTAAAGGGTCTAATTTGAACCTGATACAGACATTTTCTTCTTGGGAGAAAAAGTCACTCTATCTGTCTGAACTATTCAGTTGTTTCCAACAAGTGACCTTCCCTGCCAGAAACACAGTACCAAGCCCCGATTTGGCACAGGCTTTGGGCAACATGCAGACCTTTGCTCTCTGTCCTGTACAAGCCACCTGGGAATGCTGGCGTGGGAGAGGGCTGCCTCCCAGTGCACGTTCCCAGGTGACTATGACCCTTCATGCCTGACGTACTCGGCAACTATGTCCTGTACAGGTTGCGGAGGAGGCGACATTTGAGCTGGGCCTTAAAAGGCAGGTAGATTTGGGCCCTGGCTGGGGTTGCTCTGTTGGTTAGAGCATCGTCCTATGCACCATATGGTGGTGGGTTCAATCATCCCGAGTTGGGGCACATACCCCAGTTGGATTCCCCAGTCCTGGTGTGTGTAGGGGTTGGGGAGGGAGCCAATCCATGTTTCTCTTGCTGGATATTTCTCTCTCTCTCTCTCTCTCTCTCTCTCTCTCTCTCTCTCTCTCTCTCTCTCCCCCCCCTCTCTCTTTCTCTCTCTCTCATCAATAATAAATTAGTAAACAAATAAATAAATAAGTGGCAGCCAGCTGTTGAACTCATTTATTCTGGGATCTCCACTTTGTTAAATGATTCTTTTTAAGGGTAGGTAGATTTGGAAAGGTGGAAACAATCTAAGTTACTACCTATGGATCAATAGATAAACAAAAGGTGGCATAGCCATGCAATGGAGTATTATTCGGCCTTAAAAAGGAAGGAAATCCTGACACCTGCTACACCATGGGTGAACCTTGAGGACTTGGTGCTCAGTGAAAGAAGCCAGTCACCAAAGGACAAATGCTGCAGGGTTCCACTTATGTGAGCTGCCTAACTAGTCAGGTTCAGAGAGACAGCAAGTAGAATGGCTGCCAGGGGCTGGGGGAGGGGGGATGGGCAGTCAGTATTTCTCGGGGACAGAGTTTCCGCTGGGATGGCAGGAAAGTTCTAGAGGGGGATGGTGGTGATGGCCGCACAGCACTGTGAACGTGCTCAGTGCCACTGAGCTGCATATTCAGAGTCAAAATGGTAGGTTTTGTGTGATGTATGTTGGACCACAACTATTTAAAAAGACGGGTGTATTTAGAGATTGGAGACTGGCAGGCCAGCGTTCCGTGTGGTGGGACAGCCTGAGCAAAGGTGGGGAGTGTCTGTATTTAGTCCCAGAGGTGGAGTCTGAATTCCTTAAGGTGATCATTTCTAAAGAGAAAATCACCCCACATCTAAGTCACCCCACATCCTTTCATTGGTAACATGTGATAATATTAATCCCTGCTCAGTGTCTCTGGGAAAGGGTCCGTGAGGAGCCAATGGCCCGGCCTCATCACGGAGCTTTAGAAAACGCAGGGGCGTGAGGTGGCCATGGTGACGCTGTTGCTGGCAGCTCTGATGAGAAGGACGTGGGCTACACTCAGACCCAGGTTCAAATCCCAACTTCTCCACAACTGGCTTTGTCATCAAGTCACTCAACGCCTCTGTCTGGGTTCATCTCTCCTGTAAAACGGGGCCCACATGCTGCCCCTTGGGAAACGCATCAGCTGGAGCCCAACCAGGAATGAGAAATCCACTGTGAAATGTAAAGCAGCGGGTTTCAATCCGAGGCCTTGGTTATTCAGGTGATGGAATGGCTGCGGAGCCTACCGAAGGGCAGTGAGGCCCCCAGAGAGGAGCCGTGGCAGGGAGAGGCCACCTGGGGCACGGGGATGAGGAGGAGGCTGTCACTCAAGTCCAGACACCAGACAGATCCAGAGGAAATGGGAATGAGGGTGGGCCTCCTCAGAGGAAGCACAGGGCTGGGTCTGAGGGCAAATGGGACTTAAACCAGCACCGAAATGCCGTCCCTCTAGCACCCACTTGCGCCCTGTAGCAGGTATCCCACTCACAAACAAATGCCTCCCACAACAACCTTCCCTGAGGGCCACGCCCAGCCCGAAGCCTGAGGGCACAGGAGGCCTGCAATGTCCACAAGGCCTGGGCCTGGCTCCCAGGTGGGCCAGGTGGAGAGGAGAGGAGGGGAAGGGGAAGGAATCTTACATGTCGTGCCCAGGAGAGCGCACTGGACCCTGAAGCCTGCAGTGGAGGCGCGAACCCTCCAGATCCTCTGTGTCCTCACTCTTTAGGTCAGGTTTAGGGACCACGAAGGTGAGACCAGGTGAGCCTGATCCAACCCCTGGCATAGCCTGTGGCTGATGAACTTTCAGGCCATTCCTGGGCTCACTCAGGGCCTGGTGCGCCCCGCCTCCCCCCTGCCTGGGAGCCTGACTCCCGTTCAGTCCCACCCAGTGACACACCCTATGGGTCATTTCACCCTCGGCCTCAGCCTGGCCACCTCCCTGGCACTCACCCAGCAGGACTCTCGGCCACCCTCCCCGACCTGGGTGCTTTCTGTCCCATACAGACCCAGCCAGGGACCCCTCCAGCTACTGCCCCTGCCTCCCACTTGTCCCTGATGTGGCATCCCTGGACGGGCGCTGTCACCCTGATGGGTGGTCCCTCCCACAGCACCACAGCGAGGCAGGGCACAGGCCCTTACAACTTCCCTGTTCTCCTCACCCCGCCTAACTTGCCAGCCCCTCCAGGGGGCACCGGGTAAGGAGAGGCTGGGACACATGGCCTCACCACCCTCACCTTCCCACTTCTCTCTCCCTAACCCAATCCTCCAGGAGCCTGGAAGCAGGCAGTGTTGGCTTCCTCCCTGTTTGACCAGGACACTGCCTGGGGCCATACCCTCTCCCCACCTGAGAGGGCACTGCCACCCCTTCCCCGGGCCTGGCGCTCTGGAGAGTGGGGGCAGGAGAGGGAGGCCAGCTGGCCAGTAAGGAACAGAATTCAGGAGGAGTTTCGAAAGGTGAACGGTGACTCAGGTGTTGGCACTTGAGCTGAGCTTGTCAGATCTTCTGGGGCTCAGGTGACAGGAAGTAGCTCAGGTGAGGGCAGGCCAGAGGGCGAAGGCACGGGGCCTCCTGGATGCCAGAAGCTGCCCGCTCAGCAGTGGGAGGATTCCCAAGGGGAGCAGCCTCTGTGCAAGGGCGTGGGAGCTTCAAGAAAGCAAAGGGGGCCCAGCTGGGCGTGGCTCAGTGGTTGAGCGGCAACCTATGAACCAGGAGGTCACAGTTCGATTCCCAGTCAGGGCACAACCCAGGGTTGTGGGCTTGATCCCGGGTGCAGGGTGTGCAGGAGACAGCCAATCGGTGATTCTCTCTTATCATGGATGTTTCTACCTCTCTCTGCCTCGCCCTTCTTCTCTGAAAAAAAATAAAAAATATTTTAGAAAGAAGAAAGAAAGAAAGAAAGAAAGAAAGAAAGAAAGAAAGAAAGAAAGAAAGAAAGAAAGAAAAGGGGATTTGTATTCAGGGATTTAAATTGGGCACTTGGGGCCTAACCCTATTGAGGCCATGAATGGACAAGTTAGTCCAATGGGGTGGAGTCTCCTTGAAGGAAGATTGTGGAGGAACAGGAATTACAGGCAGCCTGCAGCTTCCCCAAGACCCTCACCCACAAACACATGCTCCGGCCCTGCAGAATCCGCTTTCTTGGTTGCCTGAATACCCTGCTACTCCCCTGGACACCCTTCCCTGCCCTGCCCTCCTCATTCCCTCTCTGCACCAACCAAGCTCCCAGGCAGCCCACCCACCCTCATCAGAACCTCCTTCCTCCCACTGAGATGTGCTCTGAGCGGGAACTTGAACTGAGGGTCTGTTCCCTAGAAGTTATGCCAATGACCATGGTTGGGGACCACCAACCACGCCAGACATCCACCCATGTAGCTCCTCCATGGGGTGAACAGTTTTTGGGGCCAAACCCCGAATGCAGAATTAGAACCTGGATTTGAGTCCCAGCTGCAATGCCGAGTGGCCTCTCGGAGCTGCATGTCCTCGTCGGTGACATGGGAAAGGTGTGCCTCACTTGCCTCTCTCACCAGGCTGTTTCAGAGGCTCGGGTGGGATACTAAATGCAACAGGGTGTGGCTGGTTCTGCGTCAGCGAGTAGACGAGTAGACGAGGGAATGCTGTTATTCTCCTGGGCACTTTAGCAGCGTCCATATTGTAGTTACGAAGGCAAGTCCTGAGTTCCACACCAACAACTCCCCAGCTCTCTCCCTGTAGACACCTCTGGGCCTTGCTGGCTGCCAGGCTCCATCCACAGGCAACGGAATGAATGAAGAGGGGTCTTCGGATGCCATGGATTCTTTAAAATACGTGTATTTCAGTCACTGCATTATTCTTTTAAATTTCTGAAATGCCGGGAAAGCAAAAGCCACCTCTGACTACGTGCTGCTGCCTCCCACCCGATCAACCTCCTGGGGAAGGGCAGACCAGGGCCTCCTGCAGCCCACACCGCCGGCCCGAAGCCTGGCGCTTGGACCGGGTCCAGCCCCAGAGCCAGGATAACAACGCAGTTCTCCTCGGAGCATTTGAGCCAATTAAAAAGACAAATGACCGCAGGCTTATCTTCCCTCCTCCCCTGCTCCTCTCTCCCTTTCCACCCCCACACCCTGGGCCCTCCCCTCCAAGGGAACTGCGAGGGACCTCTGGGCTGTGAATCCCTTCTGGAACAACTGTGTGCCCCCCCCCCCCCGACCTCCCCCCCCCCCCAACCTCTCTCCACCCCTCCAAACCTGCCCTGGGGCCTTTCAAGCTCTTGATGGATGACAGATGGCGGTTTTCTGGCCTCCTCCTGGAGCTTCTGAGTGTCCCTGAGATCGCTGGCTGGTGGGAGAACCGTGGGGGCACAGGAGCAGATGGGAGAAAGCAAAGAAGAAAGACCACAGGCTCAAAAGATTTCTATTTTTCTTTCATGGAAAAGCTTTCAAGCTGATTGTTAAGCTCTGGCCTTGGGGTTCTGTTTCTGGAGGGGCATTTCATTCATTTAGTCCATGGCTAAGATGAGCAGGTCTCCTGCTTTGAAGGAGAGCCAGGCTCCCCAGGAAAGAGAAGAGCTTTGAAGGTAGAAAGCCCCGGGTTTAATCCAGCCTCCAGCCAAGGAGGTCTGAGACCCCGAGCAAGTCGCAAAAGCCCTCTGAGCCTGCACTCGAATTTGTCAAATGCCTATCTCAAGGGAGGGTTAGAAGGAATAAATAAGACATCATGCATTAAGTGCCTGGCACAGCACTGAGCATATACAAGGCGTACTATCACTCTGTCAATTCCCTTCCGTGTGTGACAACCTCAAGACATTTATTCGAATTTCTGTATGGCTCACACCTTTACCTCCTGTCATAACTTATTTAAGGGTCTCATAATTATCAATAGAAATTTTATCCTGAAATCTAACCCAAGAGGGGAAACACCCTTTGTAACCTTCACTCCCTGATGAACTCCTCTTCATCCTTCAAAACCCAGTCCAATTGTCACCTCTCTGGCTTTTACCTTCTCCACCATTGTCCCAGCACCTTGATCACACTTCCATTCTTACTCTGTAATTGTTGCAATGGTTTCATTAAGTTAATGAATATTTACTGAGTGTCTGCCGTGTTCCAGGCACACTGCCAGTTCCAGGGATCATCTTGGTGAATAGAATGAAGAAAATCTCCACTCTCCTGACACTTATATTCAAGTTGGAGGAAACAGACATGAACATTTTTCTGAAAAATGACTGGCCGGGTGGCTCAGTGGTTGAGCACCGACCTATGAACCAGGAGGTCACGGTTTGATTCCATGTCAGGGTTGCAAAATCCACCCAGGAGGGGGCAGGCAGGAGGCAGCCGATCAGTGATTCTCTGTCATCATTAATGTTTCCAGTGCTCTCTCCCTCTCCCTTCCTCTCTGAAATCAATAAAAATACATTTTGTTTAAATATTTGCTGAAAAATAAGCAATATACAGTGGGGCCTTGACTTACGAGTTTAATTCGTTCCGAGACCGAGCTCATTAAGGAGCTCGTTAACTCAAATTACTCTTCAACTCAACGCAAAAAATCGGCAGAGAGACAGCTGGTATCTCAAAAAACTCGTTAGTCAGGACACTCGTAAGTCAAGGCCCCACTGTATCTGTCTCCTAGGATAGACTCCGCGTCCTCTTCCCCTTTAGGTCTGAGGAACTGCATGGTGCCGACAGAGTGGCAGCCCAGCTGATGGTATTTCTCCTCGTCAGGCCACATTCCTCTCCTCTGGGAGGATGACGAAGGCCTGTTCACAGACCCTGCTGGCAGTCAAGATCCACGCACTTAGGTCTGCATGGTTCTGGGCGCCCTCTTTCATGGACGCTCCCGTGGACTCCACAGCCCAGGCTGCGAGAACCAAGTGCCACCAGACTCTTGCTGCCTTTCAGTGGAAAGCACAGCCGAGAGCCGGACCCACTTCTCCCCACGGGCTGGCACCTGGGCGCAGGTCAGGGCTCGCTCCACGGGTTGTGTGTGCGAAGGAAGCCCGCTGGCAGCCAAGAACCGCCTTCTGAGTCCTGCTTCGCTTCCCGGGGGACCTGAGAGGAGCCGGCGGGAGCTGGTTTCCTTCCTGTTCCTGGCTGCAGCCAACTTTCTGGAGGGGAGCATTTTGGGAAATGTTCAGCTCAGCCAAGGCGTGGAGTCATCAGGGACCTGGAATAATGAAACTAAGAAGGAATTCGGAGACTAGCCAGCCCACGTCCCTCGTGGATAGAGGAGACAGCTGGGACCCAAAGCGGGGACGAGCACTATTTTCAACGAATAGGGTCTTAGAGATGGTCTAAGCAGCCGTGGGCAAACTACGGCCCTTGGGCTGGATTCGGCCCGTTTGAAATGAATAAAACTAAAAAAAAAAAAAGACCGTACCCTTTTATATAATGATGTTTACTTTGAATTTATATTAGTTCACACAAACACTCCATCCATGCTTTTGTTCCGGCCCTCCGGTCCAGTTTAAGAACCCATTGTGGCCCTCGAGTCAAAAAGTTTGCCCACCCCTGGCTCTAAGGCGAACCAAGACCAGGCCTCTAATCCTTTCATGGACCTCCAGGCACAGACTGGTAAGCCAGCCCATGAGATAATGATGATCATGATGGCTCATAGATATAAAACCTGTTTTGTGTTGAGTCTCCATCGGCATGGCCTCGTTTGATTCTCAACACTGTGCAAAAGGGACGGTAAGTCTGACCTAACCTAATGTTGTCAGTAGGTTCTGCAACTTTAAGTGAAATAACATAACAAACAATTTAACCAGAGGCTAATTGATATAAACAAGAGTTAAGTCCTATGGCATCTCATCAATGTTACAATAAAACAATGTTGAACAAAACAACATTATTTGACGACCTGCTGCACTTTTTTTTATCCTCACCCAAGGACACACTTAGAGAGAGGAAGGGAGAGAGAGAGAGGGAGAGAGAGAGAGAGAGAGAGAGAGAGAGAGAGAGAGAGAGAGAGAGAGAGATTGCCTTCCATATGCAACCCAGGCATGTGCCCTGATCAGGAATCAAACTGGCAACCTTTCAGTACTCAGATGACGCTCAACCAACTGAGTCACCCCATCCAGGCAGACCTGTTGTATTTTTATTGCCCGTCTTGCAGATGAGGAAAAGGAGACTTAGAGAGATAAGTAACTCACCCAAGATCCTCCAGCTAATAACTTGCACTGCCTTTGGCCCCAGGTTGGCAAGTAGAGAGGACAGGTGTGCAGAGAGAGGCACCATCAACCCAAGAGTTTTTCCCGGGCCGTGGGCACCAATGCATTTTTCAGGACTGCACTCCGCCCCACCATGCCCATCATCATCATATTAGCTGCCATTTACTAAGCATCTGCCTGTCAGGCACAGTGCTGGAGAAGTGATAAGCATTGTCTCATTTTTATCCCCAAGGCAGTCCTACAAACTTCATTTTACAGATAGAACAACTGAAGCTAAGAGAAAGTAATCAGTTTCTCATCCATGGGGGCATCAGCATTTGAACTCGGATCTGCCTGTCCCTCCGAGCCCATGTTCTCTTTTTCTATGACATTGACACCCTCCCTAGACTGTTCACCACAAGTAGAAGGTGTTGGTGAAAGCCAAGATGCCCCTACGTTTGTGGGCCCCAACGCTGCTGCCAGCACAGTCCATGGCTCACAGAGGAGACACGGCACTTGAAGCGGGAATGGACTACCCGGTCCCCTCGCCTGTGTACAGTCCCACTCATGCTCCCCATCCATCTCAAGCAGCCAGACTGTGAGCACATTGCAGGCAGGGCTTTGTCCAAACCCTGCTGGGTCCCACCTGCCCCAGGTACAGTGGTGTGAGGGAGGGAGAAGTGCCCCAGATCAGAAGTCAGGAGAGCTGGTTGAAGTCAACGTGGCTAGCAACCTGCTGTGTGGTCTTGGGCACTCACATGGCCCCCAAGCGTCAGCTTCACCTGAGAAATGAAACATATCAAATGAGCTCTGGCAGGCACAGGGCACCGTCTCAGAAGCCAAGGGGCTTGTTTTCAGAGGCAAATGCCATCACCTACCAGCCGAGCAACCCTGTGCCAGTCATTCCACTCTGCTGTGCCTCAGTTTCTTCACCGGCAGGATGGGGGTGTGGACAATCAAATCTGCCTCGCCCTGTCCTGTGCAGATCCAGTGGGGAGCTGCCTGTGAGGCAGCTCCGCAGACCACTGAGTCCCACGCAGATGGAACCTGACACAAGCTGGATAAACAACCCCCGCCTGACAAAAAGAACCCTTGTGTCCAAAGCAGCAATGTTGACGGCACAAAACCACAGTTATAAAATGTTGCCAGCTGCCCCGGGTCCTGCCGATGTCCTCGTGCTCCCCCAAGGTCCTCGATAATCGGGCTGCAGTTTCCCGTGAGTGGGCCGTTTGTCAGGACCATCCCCTTCAAAGCACAACAAGCCATTAAAACTTTCTGGATCTCCCTGGGCAGCGGCAGCTGCTGCCTGAGACATCTCTGTGCCCTTGAAGGTAGCTGGCTGTTGCTAGTTTAGTCTGAAATTCCATTCTGGGGCCTCCCCCAGCCCGGGAGCAGGGAACGTGAGGCCTTGAAGATGCGTGCTGTGTGGGCCGGACCAGGCGAAAGTAACTGTGTGAGAGAAAGGGGAGCAAGAGAGGGAGAGCTGAGCGCAGTGATAGGGTGTCAAGGCCAGGAAGCACAGCGCAGACCACGGGCTTCCAGGATCCTGCTTCTGGTTGAAGCCGTTGGTCTTGGTGATAAATAAAAATGAGCCTTTTCTGTAGCAACTTCAACTTATGACCTCAGATTGTTTTGCAAATACCAGTTCCTCTCTAGCACCCTGTGTCCTGGAATAGCACCAACACCTTTGTGACTCAATCACATTTCACCTGCATCTTGTAAAGGGTCGGCCCTTGGGGTCATTCCCCACCACCCTCCAACGCCACAGCCTGCCCTGGTATTGTTATAGGCTGAATTGTGTCCCCTCCAAATCCCTGTGTTGAAGTCCTAACCCCCAGCATCTCAGAATGCAACTGTATTTGGAGACAGGATCTTTAAAGAGGTAATTAAGGCTAAATGAGGTCATGAGGGTGGTCCCTAATCCAAAGTGACTGGTGTCCCTATACGAGGAGGTGATTAGGACACAAACACACACAGAGGGAAGGCCACCACGCGAGGACACAGGGAGAAGATAGCCATTTACAGGCCAAGGTGGGAGGCAGAAGAAACCAACCCTGCCGATACCTTGATCTTGGCCTTCCAGCCTCCAGACGGTGAGAAAATAGATTTCCATTGTTTAAGCCACACAGCCTGTGGTAGTTTGCTGTGGCAGCCTGAGCAAACAACACTGATTTCATGTCAGCTACAGTGTAAGAGGTGCAGATTTCCCAGCCACTGTTTGCCAGGAACCAGGCCAGACGGGGCAGGTGCAAAGCTGAAAAAGACACAGTCCTGGCCCTCGAGGTGCTCATGGTCCAGGGAGGGCTCAGACAATTTCAAGGAGAAAATTCATGTTGAGGGGGTTTAGAAGGAGCGCTGAGTATGTATGGGATGAGTAATTACGTGGAAATGTCAAGGAAGACTTCTCAGAGGAGGTGAAATCTGAGTAAGTTTTACACGGACAGAAAAGGCTGGACAGGTGACCAGGCAGAAAAGAAGAGGAGGGTATGCTTGGCAGACACAGATGCACAGAGATGTGTGGTGAGTTTGGGAAGTTATCCAGATTACAGGAGCAAATAAAGCACAAACTGGGGTGAGTAGGGGGAAACCACGTAACCTCTCTGAGCTTGGTTTGTACGACTGTAAAACAGAAATATTCAGATATCGCGCAGGGTGATGTCAGGGCTGACTATGGAAAAAGGCAAAGAATGCTTATGGCAAAGGACACAAATCTTCCTTCAATTAAAATTATCAAAAAAACCCTAAGTTTTTAATTCTATTCACCCCCACTATCACTTTTTCTTTTGGCCTGGGCATCGATTAAACCAGGCCGGGTCTGATTTTTCTTTTAATTAGAAAAATTAAAGCCCTGGCCTGTGTGGCCCAGTTGCCTGGAGCATCGTCCCATGCACTGGAAGGTTGCCGGTTTGATTCCCAGTCAGAGCACATACCCAGATTGTGGGTTTGACCCCAGTTGGGGCACGTATGAGAGGCAGTCAATGTTTTTTTTCCTCTCTCTTTCCTTTCCCCTCTCTAAAATAAATAAATAAATAAATAAATAAATAAATAAATAAATAAATAAAAATATATCAGTAAAAAAAATCCTCAGGTGAGGATTTTAAAAATAATAATAAATAAATGAAACATTCTTAAATTTATTTTTTTAATTAAAATTTACAAATAGATTTAGGTTTGAGGAAAAGTTGCAAAGCTAATACAGAGAGTTCCCATCTAACCTCACTCCATTTCCCTTATTGTTAACACCTCTATTAATATGATACACTTGGTACAATTAAAGAACCAACACTGACACATTCTTATCTGAAGTCCATAGTTTATTCAGAATCCCTTAGTTTTACCTTTTACCTTTTTCTGTCCCAGGATCCCACCTAAGATACCCCATTACATTTAGGGGTATGTAGGGGTGGCTACAAGGCCACCGTGTCTCCATAGGCTCCTCCTTGCAGCTGTGACAGTTCTGGTCTGATTTTTTTATTTCGAAGATACAGCATTTGCAAAGGAAAGTACTAATGCACAGAAGTAGAGAATGGGGGAGAGAGTTGGAGAATTTTCTGAGAAAAATGTGTTGTGTTTCAGCATTGTATCATTTGGCTTATCAGCAACCTACATTGGTTACAAGTGAGACTTTTCTGTTCACTGAAGAAGACCTAAAGGGACTGGGCTTGTTATATTCTCAGTTCATTTTGTCTTTTGCACTGAATAATTATGACTAACTTAAATTAGTAAATCCACAATTTTAGAATTCTCCCCCAGGTCCTTTTCCCCTTCCCAGCAGCCCTCTCTGGTCCCAGGTGTCCTGTGCTCTTCAGACCACTTGAGTTCTCGTGCCCCCTGTTTCTTGGAGGTCAAGGACTGCCTCCCTTTCTGAGCCCTGGGGACCAATGGGGGGCGGGGGGAGGAGAAGACAAGGACAGCACATGTCCAGTGTGTCCGTTCTCTCCGAAGACTTCCACTGGAACCCCAGTCCACACAACACCGCACGGTCAGATAAGATGCTTCCACAATAAACCTAGCTGGTGGCCTGGGTGGTGGGGTAGGCTGGGGTGGGCTGTTACTGGCTGTTCCTTATAAGAGGGTGGAGGAATGTCACTGCAGGCCCTGCCTCCAGTGGGAGCAGCTCCCCAGGTTGCCTACAAGAGTGGCAGTAAAGGGAAAGTGTCCCCCGGTTTGCCAGGACAGTCCTCTTTATCTGCAACGCTAGGTTCTAGGAGTCTGTCCATGCTCAGGTTTCACATCAAGGCCCCATGGAAGAACCAAAGGGGAGAACTCACAGTAAAAGCAACAATTTAGTAAATGCACTATTATAACAATAGTTATAACTTATATAACTATTTACTTACAGAAATGTGGGTTCTTCTTTTTTTCATGCTGTAATGACAACGTGTTTCTTTTTTCATTTGGTAGGCAAGGCTAGTGGGTGTCCATGTCCCCACCGAAGCTAGATGACCATGCATCTTTCTGTGTGTCGTGGGAACAGCAAGAGAACACCCTTGTGCACAGTTGCCCAGAGCGACTTGCTTATGCCGGGTGGCCAACAGCACCTGATGTCCTTCCCCAGTTGCGTCTATTTCTACAAACACAACTGATGGATCATTGAAAAGGTTGGTGTTGTTGAAAGGCATTTCTAACTCTTATTTAGGCTTCAGACTTTAGGCCTGAAGATGACCATAAAGGTAATATCAAGATTGCATCCGTATGCTGTGGCTGTCATAACAAAAGTCTGGCAGCTTCAAAGGACACTTATTCTCTCACAGTAATAGAGGCCAGAAGTCTGAAATCCAGGTGTCTGCAGAGCCATGTTCTCTCCAAAGGCTCTGGAATGGAATCCCTCCCAACCCCTCACAGCCTCTGCTGTCTCCAGGTGTCCCTTAGCTTGTGTCTGCATCACTCCTATCTCTGTCTCTGTCTTCATGTGGTCTTCTCCTCTGTGCCAATGTCTCCTCTTCTGTTTCCTATAAGGCCATTTGTCATTAGATTAGGGTCTACTCAGGTAATCCAAGATAACCTCATCTCAAGATTCTTAACTTAAGCACATCTGCAAAGACCCTTTTTCCAAATAAGATCACATTCACAGGTTCCAGGTGCTAGGACAAGGATACATCTTTGGGAGGCACCATTCAACCCACCACTGGGATCATTAGCTCAGACCCCTACTTCACAAATGAGAGTACCTTCTCTGACAAGGTGACAAGTGCTATGGAGAAAAATAAAGCAGAAGAGAGATGCAGGAAGGTGACAAACAAGGGGTGGGGTTCCTATTTTAAAAAGGGTGGTCAGGGAAGAACTCTCTGATAAGATGACATTAACTAAAGGACTGAAGAAGTAAAAATGTGACTCAGACAAGTGTCGGAGGGGAAAGTCTTCCAAGCCGAGGACACTGCAAGTGCAGGTCTGCTCTCTGCGTACTCTTGGCACTTTGATCCTATCCTATATAATAAAAGCCTAATATGCAAATCGACCGAACAGTGGAATGACCGGCTGCTATGATGTGCACTGACCACCAGGGGACAGACACTCAACGCAGGAGCTGCCCCAGACTGCAGGCCCCAGGCCAGCCAAGGCAGGTGCCAGTGGGGGCCCCCCAATTGCCCCGCCAGTTGTGCCACAGAGAGAGGCAACCAGTAGCAGTGGCAGGGGGCGGGGCTGGCAAGTGTGCAGCACCAGGCTGGCCTAGGTGGGTTCCAGTGGGGGCCCCCTGATTGCCCCACCAGTCACCCCACAGATCGGCCCTTATCGCCAGCCAGTCCTAGGGACCCTACCCGTGCATGAATTTCATGCACTGGGCCTCTAGTTGTAATAATTCACCAGATTACTTTTATTTTAACTGGATTAGATTGTGAGTTCCTTGAAGACAGAAACTGTGTCTTTCTCCTTGGAGCATCCCCAGCATCTCGCCTAGTGCATGATACATGCTCAGCAAATATGAATGACAGAAGCAAATGAATGTCAGAAGGTATGAAGGGACGCATGGCTTAAATGACTTGCCTGAGATCACACAGATGTTCAGGAGCAATGCCAAAACTAGGACACCAGAGCTCTGGTTCTCATGATAAATTAATGTGGTGCATTTCAATGAAAGCTCAGTTTTTACTCAATTCTCTCTAAAGCATCAATTTGCTATGTGGAGACACATGGAGTAGAAGTGACCACATGATGGAATAGAGCCACAGTCCTCCTCAAGTCATGGGCCTTATTGAATAAGAATATCTCCACTGCTCTAACCCCAGAAAACATTTCATAAATGGCTGGACATGGGGCCAGAAAAGAAGAATGAACAAAATCAATAAGTTGGGTGTTTCTTGGAAGTCAACCAGATTCCATGTAATAATCACCCACGAACCAGGTGGCTATGGCAGGAGGTGTGGGACAGAGGGCCATCAGTGCTGGACAGTGGGTCAGCTGATAGAGATAATGATAGTTAAGAGCGAGCCCTGGAGGGACTTGGAGGCCATCATGGACTGGGTCAAGTGAGCTCAGGTCAGTAGGACCTAGAAAGTAAGTGAAAGAGAAGAGCATTATAAGTCAGACAGGCATGGTTTGGCGAGATTTAAAGTCAGGAAGGGCCAGAAGACCAAGGACACGGGTAGAAGAATGGAGAGTCCATTGGTAACACAAAACACAGGTCAAAGGACTTGCAGCACCTTGGATAGCTCCGAAGAAGGCTCTACTGAGGGGCGCTGGATGACTTGAGCTTTCAGCCTCCAAGTCCCAAGGAGAACAAATGGATCCACCTCTCAGAGGGAGCTCTGAGACTCAAAGGACCTTGTACAATCCTGGTGGCTCCAACCCTTTGGTTGTGAGAGACAGAGGGCTACTACTCTCTGAACACGTTTTCCAAATGTGGTGGCTTTCAGCCTGTTTAAAGTGTTGCGGTGACATGACTGATGGTTGTTAAAGCCAGCGTGAAGCGTGAGAGAGGTCCGAAGTCGAAGGAGGCCTTAGCTGTGTTCCAGATCCCTGCCCTCACTGATGCCGACCCCACTCCTGGCTTGGCTTGTCTGCTTCAAATGTTGGACCCTGGCTATGCCTTGCGCGAGGAGTAATCTCACCTACGCAGTAATCTCATCTCCAGGCCATGCCGGTGCACCTACGCTGTGTCAGAATGAGCGTGGCCTTTGGAACCATTTAGCAGCAGAGCAAGTTACTTCTCTTCTCTGAGCCTGTCTTTGCCACCTTTAAAGTGGGGGCAATAACCTCTTGCAGATGATTGTAAGATTGGTCCATCTATGCACAGTGCCTGGCATGCAGCAGAGGTTCCACGAGTAATCTCTGCAGTTAGAGCCACGCCCCCTCCTTCTTAGGGCCACACTGGAGGTCTAGTGCACACCTCTCAGAGGCGGCATCGTCTTCTTCTCCAGAGTTTCCATCCCCTGCCACATCTCACCCAAGCTTGAAGCTCGAGTCCAGGCAGGATATCAAGACATGAGAGAAACAGATAGTCAGGAGACTGGAGCAGCATCTTCAAAAACCTGTAGAAGAAGTCAATTGCTTAACAGTTGCTTCATACACTAGCAAACATAGCATTGGTGGAGACTCCAGCTGCACAGCCATGGAGACTGGCTGGAGAGGAACACAGTAGCAGCACAACCTGGCCAGACTCTCTGTCCCCAGGGCGGTGCTGTTGCCCTGAGGCACCCACTTCTCACCAACAAAAACTGCTGCTGGGATTCTTTGTGATTTAAAACCTCATCCCCTATGAAGAAGAGAAGCCAGGATGCTGGGATCAGACAGATCTGGACTCAGGTCCTGTCTCTGGCTCTCGCTCAACCTTGGGCAAGTTACAGAGCCTCACTGGGCCCTGGCTTCCTTATCTGGGGTGGAGGGTGAACACGTACCTCAAAGAGCTACAGTGAATAGTGAAGGAGGAAAAAAGAAATAGTAAATGGGAAAATGTGTCTACAGTTCCTGGCAGATAGTAAGCACTCAGTAATTGTTAATTCCCTGTCCTTCCTGCCATAGGACTGAACATCAAAATTTTGAGGGGAAAAGAAGTCTGGTTTTTTTTAGAGAATCAGACCATGTTTCCTTGTTTTCCAGGGCAAAAATGGAATCACAGAATGGGAGAGCTTTAACAATCACCTAATTCAGCGGTTCTCAACCTGTGGGTTGCAACCCCTTTGGGGGTCAAATGACCTTTTCACAGGGGTCGCCTAAGACCATCGGAAAACACATATATAATTACATATTGTTTTTGTGATTAACCACTATGCTTTAATTATGTACAATTTGTAACAATGAAAATACATCCTGCATATCAGATATTTACATTACAATTCATAACAGTAGCAAAATTACAGTTATGAAGTAGCAACGAAAATAATTTTATGGTTGGGGGTCACCACAACATGAGGAACTGTATTAAAGGGTCGCGGCATTAGGAAGGTTGAGAACCACTGACCTAATTTAATATCTTTTTTTGAAACCTCACCTGAGAATATATTTTACGGATTTTAGAGAGAGAGGAAAGGGAGGGAGAAACATTGAGCAATTGTCTCCCGTTTGCACCCTGACCGGGAATCAAACCAGCAACTTTTCGATGCACAGGACAAAGCTCAACCAACTGAGTCACATGGGCCAGGTCTCAATATCTTTGTTTTAATGCATAAGTAGTTGGAGCCACAGGATCATCCAGACTGCCTTCCATTTTATAGATGAAGAAGCTGAGGCACAGAGAGAACCACATTACTTCAGGACAGACATTTGCAACGTTTCTATAACATATTTTGTATAAAATATGGGCAATGCCAAGTGCTGGCCTAAGGACAGGGTGACCACCACAAACAGAACTTGGCAGCCACAGCCCATACTTGGACTTTCCATGTACGTCTCCCAGGCCATTCAAGTCCTGGGGTCCAGCGGACCTGAAGTGCTTCTGTCTCACAAGGACCAGCACTGGGAGAGTTGGCTGGCCTGGAGGGAAGTCCCAGCAGAGTCCTGGTGTCTGGGGTCCCTCTGCTCTGAGGGATCCCCTCCTGCCCACTCCCCACACCAAACAAACTACTGGAGCCTTCGGGATACCGGCCTGGACAGCTGTTCCATGTCTATCCGAAGAGCTGAAATTCTAATAGGGATGATTTATGAGTTTCTGAGAGAGGGGAATGGGAGCCGCACTTTCCCCTGACACAGAGCCTGGTCCCGCGGGTGCCGGATGAGTAATGCTCTCCCGTGGGGCAAAGGGCTCCTGTCTGAGTCAAGGGATGATTTAGCTCAGGGAGCCAGCATTCCCTCCAATAACTCACCCTGCTTGAGGAAGGGAGTGGCGTCCCCCTGTCCTGGCGGTGTCTGTGCCCACTCAGGGGCAGGAGGTGCCTCACAAGCACTCAGCAGGGAAACCCAGTGGTTAGCATCCTGCAGTGTGGGTGGGGGTCAGCAGGCACCCAGGGAGCCAGTCAAGCTCACACAGGGAGCCAGTCAAGCTCAGGCAGCGGCTGCTGCGGAACACCCAGGGGAAGAAGGCTGATTCCCTGGGCCTGGCCAGGACATTGTAAAGGATACAGGAGGATTCGAGCTCGGGATAAAAAGAACTTTCCAACAATCAGATTTGCATGCACAACCCGCTCCTCACCCCCAACCATAAAGAAGCAATTGTTTCCTGAAGTGGTTGGCAAGGAGGTAGAGAAACTAGAACCCTTGTGTGTTGCTGATAGAATATAAAATCGTGTAGCTGCTGTGGAAAACAATTTGGCCGTTCCTCGTAAAATTACGATTTGATCCAGCAGTCCCACTTCTAGGTATATACACAAAAGAAGTGAAAGCAGAAAGCTAAGCAGCTCCGAGTGCACCCATGTTCATAGCAGCATTATTCACAATAGCCCAAAGGTGGAAACAACCCAAATGTCCATGGACAGGTGAATGGATAAACAAAAGTGGCATGTCCATACAATGGAACATTATTCAATCTTAAAGAGGAAGGATATTCTGGCACGTGTACAACATGCATGAACCTTGAGGACATTATGCTAAGTGAAAGAAGTCAAACATAACAAGACAAATACTGTAGGATTCCACGGACATGAGGTACCCTGATTAGTCAAATTCATAGGGACAGAAGATAGAATGGTGGTTGCCAGGGGCTAGGGGAGGAGGAAATGGAAAGTTGTTGTTTAATGGGGACAGAGTTTCAGTTTGGGAAGATGAAAAAGTTCAGTAGATGGATGATAGTGATGGTTACACAACAATGTAAATGGATTTAATGCCACTGAACTGTACCTTTAAAATGGTTAAAATAGTAAGTAAATGGTGTGTGATATGCATTTTATCACAATTTTAAAAAATTTGAATGGAGCTCAATAATCATAAGCATAGGGACTTGGGCTTCTTAAGGACCCAGATGACTTTAAAATTAATAGGTTGAGCATTGAGGAAGCGAGAGGAAATGGGTACACATAGCCTGGTCTGTGGCCAGTTCAGAGCCGCTCAGTCTGAGATGAAGATGCCCAGGGCAAGCGTTGCACAGTCCTTTGAAAACACATGCAACATTTTCATCAACCCTGACAATCCGCTTCCTAAATCACTCTCCTGCAAAGGGCTTGCCCCTAATAACTTCCCTGCAGCAGAAATAAGAATTACAAAATCATTATAGCTAATATTTATGAAGAACATACTCTGCGCCAGTCACTGCGCTGAGCACATCATGCGCACTGTTCCTTTAACACCCACAGCAGACCCAGGGGATAGGCGCTGCCATCGCCTCCTCTGGCAGGTGAGGAAAAGTGAGTACAGCACAATTAAGCATCTTGAGCCAGAGGTTCCTCCAGAGTTCACTGTCCCACCATCGCGCTCCACAGACCAAAGGGCCTGAGAGGCGGGGATGGAGATGGTATGAAGGTAGCCTTTGAGCTGAGCCTGCAGGGAAAATGGGGCTCTGGCTATGACTCCAGGTGCTGGACTCACTGGCCATTACTTAACATCTCTACGCCTCAGTCTGTAGAGTGGGAATGACGATCACCCTGCCCCATGGATTGGCTACAAGGATCAAATGAGGCAACTGTGCCGAGTGCCTAGCACCATGCCTGGCACGGAGGTCAGCATCCGCTCTCCTTTTCAGCATCCACCTCTCCCTCCTCTGAACTCTCAGAGTGCTTGGTGTTCACTCCCCTTGCTGCACTTGGCAATTTCTGCCATGCATTAGATAGAGCGCTTTAACTCGGTCCAGCGACCTCCCCACTCCCCACAAATTATACATTATTTGAGGGCAGAGGTCGCATTTTGCTCATCGCTGGGTCTCCAGCAGCAGCGTAGGAAGTGCGCAGTAGTGTCTGAGTGGATGGTGACATAATAAATGGATGCATGATGCTCTTTGACCAAAAACAAAACCCTCCCATGGCTATAATCAGAGCACAGCCACCCCTTTACTGAGGAAGGCCAGAGCACCGTCCCACCCCAACCTTGGCGCAGACAGCCAGACGGCCATGCAGACCAGCTGATCTCAGAGAGGATAAGAGGGGGCAGGCGGGCTTTGTGAAGGGGACAGCCTTGGGCCTCCTGGCAGACAGGCCAGGAGGAAGTGACAGCCCTGGCCCTTGGGCCTCGGAGCTCAGCGGCTCCTGAGGACAGCCTGTGGTGGAAGAGTGGAGACTGAAATAATGAGAGTGGGAAATGGGAGTCAAGGAGCCAGGGGAAACAGCAGATCTGTTAACAGGCTGTTTTTGCTTTTGTCTCTGGAGAAGGAAGAGGATGGAGAGCAAAGACAGGAGAGTCGCAGGCGGCTTCCTGCCCAGCCTGGCCAGGGTGGGATTGCTCCAGATAATGGCTGATAGCAGTGGAAACTGGAGACAAGATAAAGGGGAGGCCTGTGGCAGCAGACCCACGGAGCCAGGGGGGATGAGGAAGATGTGAGGAAGTGCAGGGGAAGTGCGAGCAGAGAGAGAGAAGAAAGACCTCAGGGAGCCACAAGACTGACCAATAGCTGCCAAACTGGCCCAGGGCCCTTCGGGACCAGACACGGAGCCATCACTCAGGCCTGGGGAAAATCCCACTTTCTCCAGCAAGCTCCTAACCATCCTGAGTGTCCGTTCCTCAGTGGTAAAGATGGCGGCCATGGAGGGTGGGTTTAGAGAAACCTAACTTCTTCCACAGGTGTTTGCTAAGAGATTTGAGATGCCTCAGGTTAAGTGGCCAGTACAAAGTAAGTGCTCAATTAAAGGGTCTTTTCCTCTCCTTCCCTGAAAGTGGCTTCAGAGATGACCCGGTTCCTCCCTATAACTCTCCAACCTCGGGAGCAGGTATGGGCAGGGGTCTTTGCCCCATTCCCTCTGGGACAGAAGCACCAGCTGCCAAGAAGGCTTGGTCAGGAGCCCCCTTGGTACCAGGGCTTCCTCTGGCTTTGGGTGTCAGAGGTGAGTTGGGAAGCCTGAGTCTCTGTGGGAACAGCTTGGTGAGGTGTTTACAGTTCTGCACATGGTATTCTCCTCTTTATTTTCCCTCCTGAGAACTAGCCTAGTGCTGCCCGCCCATCCCGGGCCCAGACACTGTGTAGACATCTGAGCTTTCTGACTCAGTCACCTGGGAATGTGACACTCCCCCCACTGCTTCCTCCCAGAGCCAGGCTGGGCACTCAGGGAGACCTCAGCTTGGCCCCAAGAGACAGCACGGAGCCGGAGGTGGGAAGAGCCCCCGTAGGCATCTGCACCTGCACCTGTACCAGACCCTGGAAAATCCTTTCTCTTCTGAGTGCCAGCTTCCTGCCCTATTCTTCATGGTCTTCACATCTCTTCTGGCTCCTGAGGTAGGAGGCTGGAATGTGGGAGAGAAGCCATCTTGCTGCTTTGCCATCACAAGCCCATTTTCTCCGTCCAGAGAGGCCTCTCTGCTTGAACTCAAACCCTATCGTTTCTCAGGACACAGCCCTCTTTCCCCAGAGTCGCTGGTCTTTGCCAAGCACCCAGGCTTCGTCAGCTCATTCATTCATTCCACTCCTATTTACGGAGCACCGTCTCTGTGCCAGCCCTGTGCTGAGACGTGGAACACAGTGGGAGCAAGAGTGACCTGCTCCCTGCCCCATGGGGCTTGCGAACTAGAGGTGAAGAAATGAGCAAATGAAAATACAAAGCACAGCAAGTGCTAGTAAAGGCCCTGAGAAATAGAAACGTTGGGGAGGAGGTACTGATCAAGGAAGAAGATATATTTTCTCATCTAGGCCACAGGCTTCTTGAATGAATTCTTATTTCTCATGCAGAACTCGAGAGAAAGAAAGGAGAGAGAGAGAGAGAGAGAGAGAGAGAGAGAGAGAGAGAGAGAGAGAGAGAGGTGAAGGTCAAAGGCAGAAAGGAGAAAGGGACACACTTAAAGAGATGATCTGGGCATTGTATGCTAATGCACTATTTGTAAAGCTCTGATTACTCTTAACTAAATTGTTTGTCTGGGAAGGGAGGAGGCACTTCAATGTATGTAAGAATTTTTCAAGAAACCCAGATGGATTCTCTAACACTGAGATCATCAGAGATTAAGCATCACAAGTACATGGTTGAGCAAAGGGGCGCCCAGGAAATGCTGCCTTAAACCAAGGGAACTGAAGGAAAACGTGCTCCAGTCATGAAACTGGAAAGGAAAGGCTAGCCCACCCCATGAAGAAATGTGGCTAGTCTGGGAAAACTGTCACGAGATGGCTTGTCTTCTGTCCTAACCCCTTTCCTCTTGCTAGTGGCGCTCCGTATTTTTAGTCGGCACCTAGCACTGTCAGAAGAGAGGGTGTGAGTTATTCGTTCACACTAAGATATCCATGACTGTGTTGGCCCACTGGGAGATATTTGCACCTTACAATGAGGCAGTTGGAAGGTTCCTTGGTGGAATTTGACCTAATCCATGGAGAAAATGTGAGATCTATAGGAGCCCTTCAAATCCTTCAGGGTAAGAGAATTGATTTCTTGAAGCTGCCCCTTGAAAACACTATCTCCCGTCCACGTGGCCCATTATTTCTGCCTCCCTCTCATTCTCAGTCTTCAACCTTTACCACTTCCAAAAGAGAGTCCTATCGGGAAGGAGACGGTAGAAACCAGGTGTGCTGGAATTGGGACCATGGATGTGTACCTGTTTCCTGGACTTCTGGACCCATTAGTCCTGGTTGCTGGGCCAAGATCCCCAAGGATGGCAGGGCTCACAGGAATCTGACAAGGCCCCGATGAATGAAGATCACGTGGTAACACCAGAAATAGCTCGACCTGAAAGAGCTACTGGTTGCTGAGGGCAGACTCTGCCAGGCCCCCAACTACGCACCTCAACTCAGACCAGTCCCTTGAGAAGCTACCCAGCAGCACCTGTTTAATGGATGAGTCTAGGAAAGGTTAAGTCATGTGCCCAAGTAAACTGAAGGGGGATCACCTCTCGCACAGCCTACCACTTTCTGTCTGAACCAGATTCTCTGAGTGGCTTTACAGTGGTGTCCACCACACACACACACACACACACACACACACACACACACCAGTGTCCCCATCTCCTGTGTTCTGCCTTCCACTGTGACAAACGGGATCAGAGAAGAGCTGAGCAGCACAGACCATATTTTGAGGACTTTCCTTAGGAGTCAGTACAATTGTGGGGATGGTCTTGAGTTTTCTCTCTGCTCTCAGACTAGACCAGTGATGGCGAACCTATGACACGCGTGTCAGAGGTGACACCCGAACTTATTTTTTTGCTTGATTTTTCTTTGTTAAATGGCATTTAAATATATAAAATAAATATAAAAAATATAAGTCTTTGTTTTACTATGTTTGCAAATATCGAAAAATTTCTATATGTGACACGGCACCAGAGTTAAGTTAGGGTTTTTCAAAATGCTGACACGCCGAGCTCAAAAGGTTCGCCATCACTGGACTAGCTTCCTAGCTGGCTGCCCTGTGGTTCCATCCTGCAACTGTTTACTGAGTTACTACTAAGAGCAGGCTCTGGCGGGGCCTTTAGGGGCGTTAGGAGATTCAGAAAAGGAAGCGCCATGGCCCCTCCCCACCCAGAGCTCACCGGAGGGGCAGGGCAGGTCTCCAAAAGACCTGAGCCCAAAGCCCAGGAGGACGAAAGCGGCCCCCATCATCCTCATCACCCTCCTCAGCATTCCAGCTCTGAGGGAGGCCAGCGGGTGGAGTCCCAGGGACAGAGAGAAAGGCCAGGAGTTGGGGCTGGGAACCCCACCCCACCCTGGCGCCCTCCGCGGCCCCATTGGAAGGAGGCAAGGGGTGAATTCTCATGAGAATTCTGATAAAGGGGCTCCTCCACCCCTCCCCCTCCCCCAATTAAAGCGGAGCTGTCCGAGCGCCGAGATGCAGAAACCACTTCCAAGCCAGGCATGACATCAACATTTCAGTGATAAGAGCTGGACAATGGGGTGTTAGACTAATAGAAAAACACCGCTGGATAAGGCCGGCTCCTGATATCCAGGCTGATGGGAAATACCATTGTCTGTCCGCTGTCAGCTGAGTCCCCAGGCGACAGGGATTCCAGTGGCTACAGGCAGTCGCGGGGGAGGGGGCGGGGGGGGGGGTGGTGCGGCTGCAGGGCGGGCGTGGGGCAGTAGGTTGCCCTGGGGGGGGGGGGGCTGGGTGCAGGGGGGAGGGGAGAGGGCTCTGAGCTCCCAGGATGCAGAGGGTGCTCGCTCGGGGCAGCCACCGGGAGAAAGACCACCCCTGCCGCCCACAAGTCCTTTGGTTTGAGTGTTTCCCTAGCCCTGCCTGCCGTTCCCATACCCGCAACACCCAAGAGGAACCTGCCCTTCACAAGTCTTGGGCTCCCAGTAGCAAGAACAACCGGAGGGTTAGGCCAAGCTGCGGCCTTGAGCTGAAGCTTGTCCAGCCCTTATCACTGAAATATTTGTTTTCAGTTGCATTTGCTTTCAGTATTCTTTTGTACTGGTTTCAGGTGTACAGCGTAGTGGTCAGACAATCACATGGGAAGCTGAAGCTAGTTGAATTCACCAGGGGGGTGGTGGCCAGTTTTGAAGGAAAACAGCACAATTAGAGAAAACGGTGTCATTGGACAGTGTATCGTCCTTTTTAGATCTCAGGGAATAGAGTTCCTTTACAAGACATGAAACTATTGCTTCGTTTAGCACATTTGGAACTGTCTGTAGTCTGTTTGATTTTGCGTTGTTTGTTTTACTTGACTTATTTGGAGAGAGAAAGTGGATGAGACAATGGGATTGTTACGGACTCGGTCCCTGAACGTGCTCCCGGGATCAGCATTTCCCCTCCACGCCCACCCAGTGTCAGCAGCTGGGCCCACACAAGCCCACGGGGAAAGTACTTACTACTTGGAAAGCGCCTAAGTACAAGCGTCTGTCCTCTCCTCCGGGCCCGGACAGTGGCTTCCCTCAAACTATGATGCTTGGTGCTGTTTCAGGAGAGGAGCTTCCCAGCGGAGACCACTGCCTGTCTGGACCACCCACACTCCTGTGATCCAGGAAATCAGGGTGTGGTGGTTGGGGTCAGACCAAGAAAGGCAGCCTGGCCTCTTCCTAACCCCCACCCCATTCCTGCACCCTCCACAATATCCCAGCAGTGTTCTCCAAGTCACTAAGCTGAAAGCCTGTAAGCCATCCTCACCCTCCAACCTCCCACCCGAACTTTTGCCACAGCCTGTCCATTTGACACCCAAAGCCTCCCTTGAAATCCCCACCCCTACTGCCCTGGTACAGGCCACCACTGGGTCTCACCTGGGCTATTTCAGTCCTCCCTTCCCTCCCAGCTGGTCTTCACTCCCAACTTGCCCAACTCCAGTCCATCATTCACCCTGTTGCTTAAGTGATCTTTCTAGAATACCACTCTGATCACCTGAGAGCCTCATTAAAACTTTTCCAGGCCTCTTTATTGTCAGAGTCCAGACTCCTTACAAAGCATTCACCCCACCTGCCTCTCCAACCCTTTTTTCTGCCTCCCTCTCTATAAGCCCAAGTGGAAGCCACAGGACATCATTCAACTTTTGCCCATGGTGCTCCCTGGCTTGGAATGCCCTCACCCCCTTGGTGATGTTCACATCCTTAAAACCATGTCCCCCTTATATTGCTATTTCCTACCCCTTTTCTGGAAGAATTAATTGCACCTTCCTCTGTTTCTACAACTCTTAAAAAGTATCTACTCTCTCTTTAAACCACCCAGTATTGTAATGATCGCATCACCGCTCTCCTTTGCCATAATCTTCTCAAGGCAATACGATGGCTTCCATATTTCAATCTTTTTTTAAAAAAAATATATTTCTTTATTGATTTCAGAGAGGAAGGGGGAAGGAGAGAGAGATAGAAACATGAGTGATAAGAGAGAATCATTGATAAGCTGCCTCCTGCACATCCCCTACTGGGGATTGAGCCCTCAACCCAGGCATGTGCCCTTGGCCGGAATCGAACCCGGGACCCTTCAGTCTGTAGGCTTATGCTCTATCCATTGAGCCAAGCCGGCTAGGGCCATCTTTCTATCTTTAATGCCTAGTCCAGCGTTGGCACATATCTGGCACTTAATAAATGTTTATTGAATTTGTTTAGTTAGACTGAAGATATGTAGCCCCTAACCAGGTATGGTTTCCTATAAAAAAAAATAAAAAGTGATTAGAGAACTGTTTACAATTCAGGGGTCCTCAAACTACGGCCAGCGGGCCACATGTGGCCTGCCAAAAACATTAGTTTTTTTACTTCAAAATAAGATATGTGCAGTGTGCATAGGAATTTGTTCATAGTTTTTTTTTAAACTATAGTCTGGCCCTCCAACGGTCTGAGGGACAGTGAACTGGCCCCCTGTTTAAAAAGTTTGAGGACCCCTGAATAGAATCAAAGATATGTTTCCAAATACCAAAACAAAGACATTACTTTTAAAATAATTTATCAGCAGCAAGGATTGAGTGGCCACTAAATCACTGAACATCTGAGCAATAATGACTTCAGGCAAAGCTGAAATGTCAAACATTGCCAAGCTGTTTGTCTCCCTCTCTCCATAGCCAGCCTTTGCTTGCCTCATACAGTTGTCCCGATTCTCACAAAAGACTCTCAATGTATTAAGAAATATGCCTATGGGAAATTCCCTCTGAGCCCATGTCCTCACAGCTCATGATACAAGAGGAAAAAAAGACTTTTCTGGAGTTCATGTGTCAAATCTCATGGAATTATTGTGATTGGTTCTGCTCAGGTCACATGTCCATGTCTGAACCAAACACTACGTGGAGGGGAGGTACATAATTAGAATTGGACCAGCCTAGGTCATATGCCATTCCCAAAGCTTCTGTGTTTGATACCCATCAGACCTATATGAGGGTCATATTGTGTTTCCTCCAATTAAAGCTTGCTGGCAGACAAAACCTGCCCCCGATAGCCCTATCCATGCAGTAGACATCTCCTGAGCACCCTCTCAGAATAAAGTACTGTATTAGGCTTAGTCAGACTCCTACTGGCCATAAGAGATTTTGTCGTATACATACATATCTACATGTATATAGTAGAATGCAGTTGGGCCCTCAAGGTACAGACAGAGTGCCCACAGATAGAAGGGAGATAACTGAAGTGTCACCTGTGGAAGCCAGTGCAGAAGAATAATCCAATAAACGTGGTGGTTAATTGGATGGTAGTTAAGGGTGGGGGAGCACCAACCTTGCTTACTCAGTCTGAGCATGACGTTCTATATCCTTCCAGGCATCCAAGATGCTGTTTCCTTCTGGGTCCAATCTCTCATTCTTCTTCCACTCACCATCCTGTCCTAAGTCGCTCAGCTCACCTGAGGCCCTTGATTCTGCCCTTTATAATATACAAAGCTGGTCCGTCTAATGGCCACATACTTCCTGCTACTAATTCCTGAGCTCCGTTAGGGAACCTGGATGGTGATGGTCTTTAGGTCACATTTGGCTTTGTTCTAAGAGCCTCTTCTACCAAATTCTTTAGCCTCTCACCCCTGGACTTGTGACTGATCCTCAGTCAGTTGAAACCTGCTGCCTGTGGAAGCTCAGTCCCTGGATATCACTCCCTTTTCATTTCACTGTGCCCTACACACACACACACACACACACACACAAACACACACACACTCACACACACACCAGCCCAAGAAACCGTTTGAAGGTTGACTTTGTAAAAGAGGGAAAGTGGATGCGGCTAGATTGATGGGGAAAATGCTGCTTGGAGGCAGGCAGGGACACATCTGGTTCGAAGGGAAAACCTAAGCCGCTCACTAGATTGGCCTCTTGGGTTCAATCAGTTCATAATTTCAGTTTATTCAGTACATGTGTTTCACAACTCTGCGTGCTCCAGAAAATACATGTGGTTTTTTCCCCACACTGGCTGGTATGTGAAAAGTTGTCAGTCAAATAGTTATTTGCTCCATAAGAAGCATACAGTGGGCTTAAATATTTTCCTTTCTTAATGATTCTCTGAGTGAAATAACTTTTTTTTATTGAGGTGAAATTTGCATAACAAAATTAACCATTTTAAGGTGCATACTCAGTAACATTTAGTACATTCACGATGTTGCAAAGCAAAGACTGTCACCACTAGCATTTCAAAGCATTTCAGCGCCTTAAAAGAAAACGCCATACCTGTTAAGCAGTCACTCATCATTCCCCTTTGCCTAAGCCCCTGGCAACCACCAACCAACTTCCTGTCCCTATTCTGAATATTTCCTATAAAGTGAATCATACATTATGTAACCTTTCATATCAGCTTGTTTTACCTAGCATGATGTTTTCAAGGTTCATTCACGTTGTGGCATATATCAGTACTTCAATTCTGTTTCTGATTGAATAATACTGAATTGTATGCATAACCACATTTTGTTTGTCTGTTGATAGACATTTAGGTTGTTCCCCCCTTTTAGCTATTGTAAATAGTGCTACTGTGAACATTTTTGTGTAAGTATTTGTTTGCATACCTTTTAAAAAATTATTTGGTACATATACCTAGAAGTAGAATTTTTGGATCATATGGTAATTCTATGTTTCTTTCTTTCTTTTTTTTTTTTGAAGCACCATACCATCTTTCACAGCAGCTGAACCATTTTACATTCCCACCAGCAGCGTACAATGAATTCAATTTCTCCATACTCTCTCCAACACTTGTTATTTTCGGAGGTTTTTTCTACAGCCATCTTTTTAGGTGTGAAGTGGTATCTCATTTCCTAAGTATTAATGATGTCAAGCATCTTTTCATGTGCTTATTGGCCATTTGTATATCTTCTTTGAAAAAATATTCAAATTGCCTATTTTAAGTTGCATTTTTTTTGCCTTTTGTTATTGGTAGTAAGAGTTCTTCATATATTCTGAATATTAGATATTTATCAGATATATGATTTGCAAGTATTTTCTACAAGTCTGTAAGTTGTATTCTCACTTTCTTAATGCATAAATTTTTATAAGATGTTATAAGTCTAAGATCTTTTTGTTTGTTTTTTGTTTTCTCTGCTCATGCTTTTGGTGTCAAAATCCAAGTTCATGATGATTTATCTGTCTCTTCTATAAGTTTTATAATTTTAGCTCTTACACAGGGATAGGCAAATGTAGGTTTACAATTGTAATACAAGTAAATAATATATTAATAATGAATAATAACATAAGAATAAACTTTTTTGCATACTCAGAACTGTAAACCTACTTTTGCTCACCCTGTATATGAGTCATTGATTCATTTTGAGTTAATTATTATATATTAGAGGCCCGATGCACAAAATTTGTGCAAGAGTAGGCCTTTGCAGCCGCAGCGGCTGCCTTGATCCCTCCCTTGCAGCCATGGTAGCTGCCTCCATCCAGCCCCAGCTTCATACAGAAGGTCGTCCGGAAGGTCGTCCAGAAGGATGTTCGGATGGCCATTTGGTTGATTTGCATATTATGCTTTTATTATTATAGACGGTGTGAGGAAAGGTCTAACTTCATTCTCTGGCATGTGGATATCCAGTTGTCCCAATACCATTTGTTGAGAAACTATTCTTAACCCCATAGAATAGTCTTGGCACCGTTGTTGAAAATCAATTGGCCATGAACATATGAGTTTCTGGTTTATTTTAGTTCAATTCTACTCCATCCGTCTATATGTTTCTTTATACCAGTACCACACTACTTTGATTACGAGGTTTGGAGTAAGTTTTAAAATGGGGAAGTGTGAGCCCTCCAACTCTGTTTTTCAACTTTTGTTTGTTTCAATGTTGTTTGGGTGAATTAACTCATTTTAATTACAGGAAGGCTTTTGTGATTGGTGAGACTCACCCAAGTATCCCCAGGAGGCAACTTGAAGAGAGAACCTGGAGACCTGGGCTGTGGTTCTGGCTTTGCCACCAACTCTCTAGGTGCCCTTTGCAAAACCACAGTTCCACTTTAAGTCTTCCTTTACTGCAAAATGGAAACAAGGGGGCCCAAATTTACATTTTCTACTTGGAGTGGGACCTGAAGCTTTTTAATGAGTTTACCCTGAAAAATGCTTGAAATCCTCAAATTGAGATCCTTGGTACCAGAGAAGTGACTATCAGATAGCTCTCCTTATACAACCCCAACACCTGTACCTACCTGGTTTCTCCCTGTTCCTTTCTGGGCCATTAGTAAAGGTGTTGTTCAAGCAAGAACTAAATTGGCAGAGGGGGAGAGAAGTCTCGGCCAGGGAGAAAGTTAGAGATTGGGTCACCATTAGTTCCTCCTCTAACTGTCATCAAATTATTTTTGATATTTTTTTTGCACTTGACTAATATATGAGGAGTGAAGTCTCATGTATTTTAGATGATAGGTTCCTTTATTTAAAAATATGTATAGAGAACTAGTATGAGCTAGGCATTATGTTGGGCACTATGGTGATACAGAGATAAATTAGCTATGAATCCTACCATCTGGCAATCTGTTTCACATTTGAATAATATCAAGGGGAATTTTAATTATTTTGAAAGGTCCTACTTTTATTTTTTACTTTTATTTGGGTATTGATTTTAATTTTTTAAATTGATACTGCACATGTAAATGGCCTTACAGGAAATCAAAGCCCTGAGCATAAAAGGTTAACTACATAGATACCTAGATGCCACGTTCCATACTAAGTAATTTAGTACAAACTGTGTTACATGGCTAAAATCAGGGTGTATTTGCTACCATGCGTTGTCTTTCTTAATTTGATGTAATTTTATAGATTTTCATGCAGAGACACAGTCCAAATTCTAGAATATGTGCTGGAATGCCATCACCTCAATAGTCAGTCTACATTTGTCTCTTGTCCTTAGTTCTATTTTAACTGCCCTGTATCTCACATTCTAATGTTGGAGTGTGGATAGATCATCAGGAAGCTACAGAGGAGATGACGGTGGCTTGCACAAAGGTGGTGAGCTAGGTAGTAGGTTGCATATGCTGGGGGAGAAGGAGAAAGAGGTATCAAAAATGACTCCTAGATTTCTGGCCTGCAATACTGTTTGGTTGGTCCTATTCAGTGAGTTCAGGAGCACAGAGAGGACCAGGTTTGGGGAGAAGAACAGGATGCCACTTTGCTCAATGGTGCCCAGAAGAGTTGTACAACACGGGAGTCCTAGAGGGGATCATAGGTTAGTTTCAGACAAGTTAAGTTTGAGGTGTCTTTGAGGCATCCAAATGATATCAGTAAGGAGGCAGCTGGAATGCAAAGAGGTCAGGGCTGGAGACACATGGGTGATGGTAGAAACAGTGGGTCTGGAGGAGATTGCAAAGGGAGAGGGTGTAGAGAGGGAAGAGAACCTAGACCTAAGCCTTGAGTAGAGCCAACTTTCTAATGCTGCAGGGGAGATTTCCTGAAATGGAGACTACGAGGTGACCAGAGAATCAGAGGGAAACAGGGAGCATGTGGAAGCACGGAAGTGAAGGAAGAGAGTGCTTCAAAGTGGAGGAGGGAACTTTCAATAATGTCAGATGCTGCAAAGAGCTCAAGATGAGAAAATTCCCCCCACATTTAGTGGCAATGAGGTCATGGATGACCTTAGGAGATATTTCAGGCTGTGATGGGAAGAGGCAAAATTGAAGTGGACCGTGGAACAAGTAAGGAAATGGAGAAAGTTGATCAAGGCAACTCCTTTGAGAACTTTGGTTCCCAAACATAGTCTATTCCCAGTCCTTTGCCATCTTCACTGAGCCCTGTCATCGTAGGTAAATCTCTTCACCTTCTGGATCTGCTACTTCCCAAAGAAGCCAGGGGCTATACTGCATCTCTAACTGCAGGGATAATCTATTGCGAACCAAAATCAGCATATACAGTCTGAGACAGAAAACTGGACAATGGTGGTATCATTTCTCTAGGGACCCCCCATTTTCTTTGGGTAAGGAGGGGCACAGAGTACTCTAGGGAATAGAAAGCTCAGAAGGGTCAAATGGGGAGTGAGTTTGCATAAGGAAGACTCAGGAAGTGGGGAATAAGGGAGCAAAAAAAGGACAGAGACAGACCTGATCCAAGAAGCCCTGGGGAAGGGATCCTAGTTTATTCAAAGGAGCGGGAAGCCTGGCAGAACAGCTCCCTTGCATCCACTGCTGGCCTGAGAGAAGGCAGGGCTGGGCTAGGAAAGGATGAGGAAGGCAGAGAGGAAGGGCAGCAGGAATAATTACTCGAGTTGGCAGCGGGCCCCAGCTAGGGGGTGACCCCTGGGACTCCAGGGTGGAAAAGAGTGAGGGTTCCTTTAATGGCCACAGGTGTTGGAGTAGAAAATTTTCCATGAAAAGGGGGCTGTTCCACATGATTAAAATAACCACTTGGGCCCTTTTGGCAAGCTCAGGCCTTGTTTTTTTCACACTTTGCAGCGTGTCCTTCAACTCCTTTTGGAGGTTGTTCCAAGGATAAATGGCAAAAGAAATTCCTTTTCTTCTCACACACACTAATAAGGAAGGAGTGGGAGAAAGTGGGCCCCCCAAGGGCAGTCTGAGGGGGCAGAGGCAGGGCCGTTGGGATGAGGAGGGGTATATGGGAGTGAAACGCTTACTGTGGATCTGGGTAAACAGTCAGGGTGAGGTGGGGGGATTGTCAGGTTGGAGGCTGCTTGGCAGGAAAGCTAGAAATAGAGTGACAGGGACCGAAGCCCATCCAAGAGTGAGAGCTCAGGGGCTGGACCCTCGTGGTGGCCCTGTGGGGAAGTTGACCACAGCAATGTGTCATGAGAGGCTGGGAGAAGACAAATTTGTACCTTCTGGGGGTTTCAAGGCTGTCTGCAGGGAGAAGCCTTGCCCAGATGCAGTGTAAGGGCATGCTTGCACGCCACCTCCCACCATCTGTGCAGGTGACTGGGTGGCTAGCTGTTCTGGCTTCCCCTTCATAACATGGGGCTGCTAGAGGACTGAATACATTGTGAAGGAAGCACAAGGCACGTGAACAACAGATCATGTTAATGATGATGGTGATCGTCTCTTAGTCCTCATTCAGCCTGAGAACTCCAGAGTTTACAACCATTCAGGTCTCCACTCCAGTCTTAATTGTGCTTGGTTTTCTTTGTTTCTTTAGGTCTGGATTAGGTATTAGGTACCACCCCCTCCCACAGCACCATGGAAGGTCCATGTGGCTCCTAGGAATGAATGCAGAAGGTTACCCACTTCCACTGCAGCAAAGTACAAGGAACTTATTTGTTACTGCTGTTGGTGACATTATTATTATTATTGGGCAAAAGCCAGCCATGGCTTTTTCCAGCCATCTTAATTTCCACAAAATGCCATCTGCCTCTGTGAGTATGCCTCTCACTATCACAGGAAGATGCTAGGCCCTTGCTGGGTCCTTCTCCCCCTGCTCGTCCATATTCTATACAGGCTCCACAGGCCTTCTCAGGAGATGTCAGAGTGCCTGGCCTTGATCCCATGTGGCCTTCCTGACCATCTTAGGCCTCACTGACCCTTTTCTCCTCAGAACAACACTCTCAAGACAGCTGTTTTCCAGGATACGATCTGAGGGTCACCTACATCAGACTCTCCTGGGGAACTTGGAAAAGCAGGTCCCTGCTTTTTTCCCTATTCTGAATTAGGATTCCTAAACTGGAGCCGGGGAATCTGCACTTGTAATGGACCCTACAGAGGAATCTTGAGAGACTCACACAGCTTGACACCTGATCATCTGCTGTCCTTCATTGTCTGGGCCAAATCGGCAGGACTGAACCACATTGTACTTGTACTGTGAAGGGCTTAATAATGGTAGATAGAAAGATACTAGTAGATATAGCCCTAGCCGGTTTGGCTCAGTGGATAGGGCGTCAGCCTGAAAACTGAAGGGTCCCAGTTTCAATTCCTGTCAAGGGCACATGCCTGGGTTGCAGCTCAAACCACAGTAGGGGTTGTGCAGGAGGCAACCAATCAATGATTCTCTCTCATCATTGATGTTTACTAGTATTCTCTCTCTCTCTCTCTCTCTCTCTCTCTCTCTCTCTCTCTCTCTCTCTTCTCTGAAATCAATAAAGATATTTTAAAAAAGATCCATCCATCCACACATCCAACCATACATAGGTAATGGATAAATAGATAGGGATATAGAAAGGTAGGTAGGTAGATAGATACATACATAGATAATAGATGATAGATAGGAAGATGCTAGATCAATAGATAATGGATGGACAAATAGATAAGGATTTAAAAAGATAGACAGATAATAAATGAGAAATAGATAGATGATAGATAGATAGATAGATAGATAGATAGATAGATAGATAGATAGATAGATAGATAGAGCAAAACCTTGATATAGTTTTGGTTTCAGTTCGGATATCTCATGGAATTGAAGAATGGGATCCATAGAGCAGAGTCTCATAAAATACAGGGCCTGAATCTATTAATCTGTCAAGGGGAAAGGCAGCAGGAGGGTCCCTTTGGACTCAGCAATCCAGCAGGATGACATTCACGTCCGCCCATTACTGGCTGAGTACGTTTTGGGGAGTTTCTGAATCTCTCAAAGACTGATTTTCCCATCATAAAGAGGATATAACAGTCCCTGCTCTCAGGAGCATGATGAACAGTGACTTAGATGGTGCAGGCCTGGAAGGGGGCTACCTGCTTCAGTTCCAGCCTCTGCACCTGGGCAGGCGCCCCCAGGTATCTACTGTGACTCCCCCAAAATAAACATTGTCCCCAACCCTAACCTCACGGCTGCCTTTCTCTCAAAGAGCCTGCCCTCCACCTCTTCCTGAGATGAGCTGCTCCAGCGTCAGAGCTGCTCACCTCTACCCCTGATCCACCCCTGTTCCCCCAAGCCCTCCCTAACGTGTACCTGTGTTCCCTCCACTGGCGGGAAAGGTGTCCCAAAGTGTAAGCCCTACGCTCAGAGTGCTGACAACCTAGCTGATGATCTGAAGCCAACACATACAAACTGATTGGAAAAGTGTCCGGTACTAAGCTGTGAGCCATGCTCTGAGGGCACTAGGAATCCAGAGAAGGGAGAGTCCCATGTAGGCTGGAATGATCAGGGAAAGCTTCCTGGAGGAGGAGGAGGAACCAAGGCAGGAGCTTAAAGGCTATGGGGGTTGGAAAGAAACTGGAAGAATGGGACAAGGCCTACTGATAAGAGGGTGGTGGGAAGGACAGGGAGAGGAAGCCAGCTCGGCAGGTGCTGGAAGGGCCTCAGTTGGCCAACATGGGCCTTCAACTGCATGCTGCATGGGTGAGCCATGGCCTCTGTCCAACTCTGCTCAGGCAAGCTGGCCATCAGGCCTCCCACAGGTCCCGGGGCTGCCCCATTGATTGGCCTGTGAAAGGCCACTTGGTGGGCTGGTTGCCGAGAGACGGCCCCAGAGGCCAGGGCTGGGATTAGTGAGTGGCCCTGTTTGCTCTTCTTTCTGGGAGGCAAGAGGACTTTGGTCTCAGCTTATCAAACTGCCCTGGGTTTGAAAGCCCAGGAATGCAGCCTTGGGCAAATGTGCAGGTTCACAGGACACCCATTAATCAAACAGTTCCCTTCCCTCCACCCCTAATAACCTGACACCACTACACACACACACACACACACACGCGCACACACACACACACACACACACACTCACTTACGTTGACTGCACTTTTATAGGGTCTTCTGGAGGTGCAAGCCTTGCTAGCAGCTGAGCCAGGCCCCAGTGGAGGGACTGCAGGAGATTGGGCTGGCTCAGACACTGTGTCTTTCCCTAGTTTGCTGTGGGCCTACTAGAGGCAGCCTGAAGTCTAGTTGGAGACTTCCAGGAAGGTGAATAGATCCGGCTCCCCTTGGACCATATGTTACCATCTCTCTACTCCTCCCTATAGTCCCTGAGCTCAGGCACCCAGCATCTCTGATCTAGATGCCTCCAGCAGCCCCTCCTGGGTGCTGCCCAAGCCAGAGGGCAGCCCCAAGAAATGCCTTTTCCACCTCGAAGACAGTGGGATCCCTAAAATCCACACCTTCCGTGCCTTTTCATCTTAAAACTCTTCCACCCACTCCCCCTGCCATCGTCTCAGGATAAGGTCCAACTGAGGCCCTGCATTTCCTGCAGCTGTCTGCAACCCACACAGTCTGAATTACCCGCAGCTCAGGGGTGCTATGCTGCGCCCCCACCTTTGCATGCCCTGCTTCCTCGGTCTGGAGTCCTTACAGCCCCCACACCCTTGTCTGACTAACCCCTGCATGACCTCCAGCACTCGGCTTGCTGTCCTCTCCGCTGGGCAGTGCAGCCCCCACATGCTCCCCAGCCCCACAGGCTCATTAGCTATGGGGACTGCTCTCCTTTCCTCTCTGGCCCTCCACTAGACCCCCACCCCCACCCCCAGCTCCCAGCAGTGGGTCTGGCGCCTAACAGGCACCCTATCAGTATTTGCTGAATATATGAATGCCAGCTGTTTTCAAATATTTGAAAGGCTGTCATGTGAAAGGAGGGTTAGTCCTAACCTGAGTGGTTCAAGAGGTACAATCAGGGCCAACAAGTGTAAGCGACAGAGAGGCAGGAATTGGGTGGGGTTCACCTATAACATAGGCTGCTCTGGGAGGTAGTGAGTTCCCTGCCCCCTGTAGTCACAGAATGGCACAGGATGGCCCCTCAATGCCGGTGGCAATAGAAGGCATTCTGTTTGGACAAGATGACCTCCCAGGCCTTGTAGCTCAGGATGCTAAGGGTTCAACTTTGGGTTCCCCGCTGCATATACACACCCTTCACGGTGCAGACTTGAGCTTTCCCAGGTAGGGCCCGGCCAGGCTGGGCCTCAGAGTGCTGAGGAGCAAAATGCAGGCCCAACGAGTACAGGAAATCTGTCACCATTCTGGGGAGGCCTGCTTTGTGCTTTGGGATTGAAGTGTGACCATGGGGACATGGCCACTTCTCCACCCCAAACCTGCAGGGCCAGCACTCTGCCCATACCCTCCTCCTTGAGAGCTGGGCAGTGTGTTCCTGCTCAGTGCTGGGACCTGGCTCTTTGACATCAGAGCCAGCCCAGGTGCAGTGGGGGAGGAGAAGTGACCTCAGCTCAGTCAGTGCGGCTCCTTGGCCTCAGCTGGGCTGTCCTCCCTCATCAGCAAGGTCACTGTTATCTGCTCCCTGAACGAGCCAGCTCGCAGGGTCTGGATGCCCTCCAAATATGTAGAGGGAGTTTTAACATAACCCAAGACTAGAAGGCCTCCCATGCCTGCCATTTTCCATGTGCTATAAACTCCAGGCAAAGACACAAAAGAAGGCTCATGGCAGCACTCCTGCAGCCACAGGCCGTCAACGTTACTTGCGCATGCACACACGTGTCTGTATGTGTCAGTGAGTGCCTATGTGTCAATGTGTGTGTCTGTGTTTGTTGATGTGTGTCTGTGTCAATGTGTAAACATATACCATGTGTGTATGTGTGCATGTGTGTTCATATGTCAGTGGGTCCTTGGAGACACAAGCACACTGTTATTAGTGGAAACTGATTGCTGACAGTCTAAAAGCTAGTGTACTAACCCTTAACCCAGGAAAAGCAAACCAATGTGGTAATTTAGCTTAAGGTCAAATGGCTGTATACATCTCAGTGGTCTTAGAGGACATCGCCATGTTATGCTAAAGTACAAGAAATTATGCTTACCATGATGATTCTTTATCATCAAGAGAACATTTAGAGTATCCTTTATTTAGGGAATCAAGGAACCAGGTACCAGTTTTAGGGTCATCATACATTATTAACATTTTTTAAAGTTTTGTTTTCAAGGAGTGTCCTTTATCAGAATACCAGTACTACAGAGACCTCAGGTACAAATGCCACATAACTGAAGGTGACTATCCTATATAATAAAAGCCTAATATGCTAAGTGTCCGGTTGCCCAGTCATCCATTCAACCAATCAAAGCGTAATATGCTAATGATATGCTAAGGCCGCTCAACCGCTCGCTATGACATGCACTGATGACCAGGGGACAGACGCTCCAACTGGTAGGTTAGCTTGCTGCTGGGGTCCAGCTGATCAGGACTGAGCCAGATGGGCCAGACATGCCCTGGAGCCCTCTTGCGGTCCCTCGCCAGCCGGCCAACTCCCACGGCCCTCCCCAGCCCCAATCATGCACCGGTGGGGTACCTCAGCCTGGCCTGCTGCCCTCTCACAATCCGGTACCCCTTGGGGGATATCAGAGAGCTGGTTTCAGCCCAATCCCACAGGCCAGGCTGAGGGATCCCATGGTACAGGAATTCGTGCACCAGGCCTCTAGTAATAGAATAACCTGAATAAATTGATTCCTAGGGTAAATCAAAACTTTTAAAAATACATATTTTTTAGGTTTTTACATGTCAATACCTTAGCAATTCTTAGGTCTAAAGAAAACTAGGAAAAACATGAAGAAATAAATATTCTTTACCATTATCAGAAATTATTAATGACTATTCAGGCCCTTAGAGGTGTATTTAGTTGGTATCCAAGAGCCCACTAAAGATATATTTGAAAACTATGTACATGTGGACTGAAGTACATTTTTCTCAAGAAGAACATATGTGTATATTATTGGGGTTATTCTTAGAATAAGGAGTGGGGGTAGATGAGATGCTATCCACCCCATTTTATAAATGAGTTTTTGTGTCCATCCTGCCATCTCCAAATGCCTGGTATGCTGAAGCCCATGATGTGGGACTCGCCCTCTCTGAAAGCAGTCCTTTCCAGATTTGCGAAGCTGTCTTCAACACCCTTCTCTAGATATGGTGCAATGCACTTCCCCAGACATCCACCTGCAATCCTAGTGGAATGCATGAGAAAGCTAGGACTCTAGGTTTCATCTTACAGAAATCAGCTGAGCTTAGGCATAAGGAGAATTTATGATAAGGGTACAGGATCTCTCCCAGGGCCTCCAGACAGAAAAAAACAAAGTCAAGTATAAGAAAGGCCCTGGGGCTCTGTCCATCTCACGGTCCAGATTTTCTAGCTGAGTCCAATCACTCTTTTTTTGGGCCACAGCAAGCATGTCAAACTCAAAGGCTAACATGGGCCAAATAAACAAGGTTTAAGTTGATGTGGGCCGCAAAAAAACAAAAGCTTCAATTTTCATAGAAACATAGGTTTATTTCGATAGAGATATGCTGAATACAAAGTGCTGAAATAAATGAGTAATCGTCAACATAAAATATTAGAACACTTTAATGAAAATTAATATTTTTCTTGAACATTAACTTACCAGACACTGAATAACTGCACAAATTAATAAGCATCACACAAATAAACCTATTTTTCTTGTTCTCCAAAAGCAAAATATTTCCTACTGCGCACACCAAACAAGTCAGTGCAAGACAAATAACGTGGCAAGCGGCTGCTAAAATATTCGCCACTAGTATTAGTGGAGAAAAATGGTGCACCGGCACATAAGGCGTGTAAGAGAAATGAATGCAACACGATTAACGAATGTTGTAGTTTGTTATTAATAATTATGTATAACAGAATATTGTAAAAATTAAGTTATGAAATTTTTATTAAAATGTTTCTTACATACCAAAATATTCGTGTGGGCCGCATGTGGCTTGCGGGCCATGAGTTTGACATGCTTGGGCTACAGTGTCCCAAAAAAGATGAGGTGAGAAAGATGGCCGTCCAAAATCACAGTTCCAGATCTACAGAAAAAATGGACTCCCAATCTTGCAGAACTTAAAGGTGTCTAATCCTCGTTCTTCATAACAGCACTTCAAATACCCCATGCCCAGAGTCCTGTGTCCTTTAAATCTTCTGCCAAAAATTCTTCAATCATTTGTTGTTTGACCTGGCTGTGTGTCTCCTCCCCATCCTGACAGTTATCCAACGGTGCTTCAATGATTGACAATGCAGGTATTTGTAGGTACTTGACAAAATTACATTTTTCCAACATAATGCTTGTTCTCATGTGGCCCCAGGGAAAGTGAGCTGGTCTCTGGATTTCCACACCACCCAAGAGGCACCTCTCACCCAAGTGAGCTGTGGGGGAAAGGAACACAAGTGACAGGAACCAATACAAACAGCTCAAATGTTCACACTGGAAGGGTCCTTGAAGAATAATTTGTCCCAACACTCTTATATTATAGGATGGAAACATAACAGCCAGAGATAGAATAAGATTTGCTATGTGTACAAGTTAATTGAGAGATAAACCCAGGGATGTTCCTTGATTCCCACTCTTATAGCTCAAATCATGCCCAGGGTCTAGGATCTTGGCTTCTCGCAAAACTATGTAAATCTAATTGGGTCCCCAAGATATTTGTCCCAGCTATAACTTCATGGCTTCATATGCCCACTTCCTCAACTGTAATATGAGGATAATGACCGGTTTCATAGAGTTGTTGCAAGGGAAAAATAAAAGATAATACAAATTCTAGAGAGAGAAACATCAATGTGAGAGAGACTGGTTGCCTCCTGCACACGCCAGGGCAACCGAGGTATGTGCCCTTAACCGGAATCAAACCCGGAACCCTTCAGTCCACTGGTCGACACTCTATCCGCTGAGCCAAACAGGTCAAGGCAACAATTGAGCATTTTTCATGCACAAGTCACTATCTACCTGCTCTCCCTCAGCAACTCCAATTATATGTATATCTGGCCACTTGAAGTTGCCCCACAACTCACTGATGATCTAGGTGTTTCATATTGAATAGTTTCTAAAGATATTTTTTCAAGTTCACTATTATTTTCTCCTGCAAAGTCTAATCACTCAGTCTAGTTGTTATCTCAAACATTGTTTTGCCTCTCTAGAAAATATATTTGAATCTCTTTTTCTGTCTTCCATGTTGTGCTCACATTTTTCTCTATCTTTTTTATGTATATAATATATTTTAATAACTATTTTAGTGTGCTTGTCTACTAATTCTATCACCTGTGTCATCTCTAGGTCTTTTTCTACTGATTGATAGTTCTCTTCATTATGGGTCATATGTTCCTGCTTCTTTGCATGCTCGGTAATTTTAATTAGCTGAGTGACACTGTGAATTTTACCTTCTCAGGTGCTAAATATTTTTGTATTCCTTTCAATGTTCTTGAGTTTTGTTCTGGTGATCAGTTAAACTGCTTGGGGGCAACTCCTTTAAAAGTATGTGTGAAAGATTTTAAGTCAGGACCAAGTCAGCCTTAAGTCTAGGGCTAATCAGGCTTCCTGCAACTACAACAGCCATAACTTTCAATACTCTACCAAACACTCCAGATATTAGTAGCCTTTCTACTCTGGCTGGTGGGAACACAAATTATTTCTGATCTGCATGAACTCTGAGGGTGGTTATGCCTATTTCTTTAAGGAGTTCTTTCCCCTGCCTCCAGAAGTTTCCTTGTATGAATGTATCCATCAGTGCTCTGCTGAGTGTTTGAGGGGGGCCTTTTGCAGATCTCCAAGGCTCTCTCTCCTTTCCACTCCTCCATTCTGTAAATTCCAGCTGCCTTGTCCTCCGGGTGGAGACTGCCTGGACTCCACCTAAGTCTCCCCTCCCAGTGCTACACCCTAGAACTCTCTCCCGTTTCCCCTCTCTCACGGATCCCTGTCTACACTGCCTGTCAGCCATTGTCTAAATACCATTGATTCATAATGTTGTGTCCTGGTTTTTAATTGTTGAAGCTGGAGTTGAATTTGGTCCCTGTCACTCCATCTGGGTTGGAAGTGGAAGCACTGCTTTGACTCTTAGAGAAAAGAGTTCTTCCTTGTTGAGTATGATCTTAGGAAGACACAGGGATTACTGCTGCTTTTGTCATTGTCCCTCTTCAAGGAGCCTGACCACAAAAGCCAACCCAGCAAAAGTCCGAGCCAAGAGATGGAGAGGAATGATGACATTGTTTGAGCCCTGAATCATGCTGGTGCAACAGACATCTTAGCTATATAAGAAAAAAAAATCTCTTTGCTCAGACTGGTTGGGAGTCATGGTATTCTAGCATTTGAAGTGAACAGTTTTAGTAACTTGCTTCTCTATTTAAAAGCGCATGTGAATAATAATAGCATGAGCCTTTTAGAACTGGGACAAGGGTTAAAGAAAATATCCTGTATCAAAGGCCTGCCATCTTTGCACACAGTAGGTGCTCAGTCAATGCTGTTCCTCTGTCCTGTCCTCAGATATCTGCTTCTTCCTTGTTACTATTAATCTGGCCTTCAAATTAATCCAATTCTCTCTCTTGCCACCTCCCCAACTCCCGTTTCTTTCTAGTAAGTAGCCGGTCTGTTCCTGGGTTTTCCTCTGAGCAGAACAAGGGCTTTACAGTTAATATCCTGCCGCCTCTGATTGCAGCTTTAAGAGGTGTAACATTTGATAAGCTCCATTTAGCTTGGCTGTGCTGCATTGTTTAAATTATTCAAAGACAGATTGCTCCCCTGCCCTCCCCTCCCCCGCCCCAAGGATTTCTGCTCTACTGAGCCTGCTGCCTGCACGTTACCAGGAAATAAGGAAGGGGAATCAGCAGGGCAGTTTCTCACTGTAAGGCTGAAAATCAGTTCCAGCCGTTGTTCTACACCCATCACACCCCATTATTTCTTGCTAATTGCAAGCCTGGTATGCTGGTTAACTCTTTGCGAACAATACTGGCTTTGATTGCTAAGAGGCACAGGGCTGCCCCTCCATCCCTCTGCCTCCCTCCCCTCCACCTCTCCCACCGTCCTCAGCTGACTCTGCCTGTCTGGGATTCCAAGGATCTCACTTTGAGGAAGAGGAAATCTAAGAGGGTCTATTCCCCAGGCATTCTGATGGAGGGTGGGGGCTATGGGGTGGTGGGGAGGGATGGCTGGGCAGGTGGTGACAGAGCCTGAGCAACCTCATATCTAAAGGATGGCTGGGAGCAGAAAACACTCCTCCTGGTTCCAAACAAGGATGGAGAGCACTCAGCCATAGCCCCAGGATATGTCTCAGTTGGTCATTCACCAGAAAAATTTGCTTAAAATACACTGAATAAATACAGATGGTTGTCAGGTACTTTGAATGAGGAAATACTATTTGGAGGACCATTTATTTCATCTACAGAATCCATTGGCCTAGATTGGGAGCTATCCATCTAGAATAAGTACAAATAATTGTAAGAGAGGAGGCCTGGCCTACAAAGCCTAAAATTTTTACTATCTGGTCGTTTACAGAAAAAGTTAGCTGTCCCTTGACCTAGAATCCGGATTAAAAGAGATTAAGGAGACAGGGACACTCAATACAACCTATGAGTTTGTCTTGAATTAGATCCTGGACCACAAAAAGGGCAATAGTGAAACAGTTGGCAAAATGACACCTGTCCATTAGATGATAAAGCGCATCAATGGCAGTTTCTTCGTTTTGATCATTGTTCTGTGGTTCTGTAAGATGTTAACATTTGGGGAATCTGTATATGTGGGAGTTCTTTGTACGATTTTTGCACCTCTTTTATAAATTTGAGACCACTCTGAAAAATAGAACTATGTCCCACTGGCGTGGCTCAGTGGTTGGGCATTGACCTATGAACCAGGAGATCATGGTTCCATTCCCCGTCAGGACGCATGCCGGTTGAGAACTTGATCCCCAATGTGAGGCGTGCAGGAGGCAGCCGATCAATGATTCTCTCTCATCATTGATGTCTCTCTTTCTCTCTCCCTCTCCCTTCCTCTCTGAAATCAATAAAAATATATTTTTTAAAGAAAAAATATAACTACAAAAATGATCATAAGGAGATGGAGAGTCTTCCTCCCAGAATTCCGGGGCCTGGGGAAGGCAGCTCTAGGGTAAGAAAGGTGGGGGAAAAGGAATCCTCAGAGCAGAGGATCCCTTCCCCGAAGGGCCTGAGTGTGAGCCAAGGGATCCAGACACTCGACTAGAGGACACAGGATTTTGGAAAGAACATGGAGTGAGAAGGGAGGGAGAAGCAAGGTGGCAGTAGGATCACCATGTGGTGACCACTCCCCATAAAACCTAAAGCTTTAGTAAATTTACTAGCTTAGGAAATATGTATGATTAGAGTTCTCATTTATGGAGTGAAGAACTACTGGCTGGCGGGAGGCTGCATGGAGCTGGCACACCTGGAACAAGGGGCAGAGACAAGGGCCATAAGGAAGTGAGCTGGCCATTCACAGAAACCTCAGGAGACCATGGGGCTTACCCAGGCTGGGAACCCGATTGGAGCCACCGTCACCTAAATCACCAAGGAGCAGAGAGGTCCTCAGTGCTGGGTTACCGTCGCAGACACCATGGAACACAACATGTGCGTTACTTCCTCACCAGGGAGGTCACCCCTGATCTGCTCCCTGGAGAACATGCAGCCCAGACAGACGATAAATGGGGCACCAGGAAAGTCACCCCATCGGAACTCAAGAATGCCCTGGTCACACACAGCCCTCCCCAGGCTGTTTTCTTTCTCAGCTATCAGAACCTGCTAATCAAACTCCGGAGGAGGTCCGTTTGCTAGGTGGTAAGCAGCACAGTTGAGTTGATCTGTGGGTTGTCTGCAGTAAGTAACCAATAACAAAACAGAAAGATCATTCCCACTGCAGAAGTGTCTTTCAGAAGAGAGGCTGTGAAGAGGGCAGAAGCGTATCTATCAGGTAGGTACAAAAACAGCCAGATCAGGCAGTGTGGCCATGAGAATGCCCCTTGCAGACCTGCCACTTCAGAGGGCTTAACTGATGGGGGACACCTACTGTGCTCTGAAATCTATGGCAATGTTTCCAGGAAGGTCCAGATTTGTGCTCCCAGGGGCTGCTCCCAGCCAATGACAGAGTGCAGCAGGACACAGGGCAGTATTGCTGGGGCACTTGGGACCCCTCTGATGACCAGTGTGAGCTTTCCCAAACTTGCCTTTGACTGCATATTGGTCTAGAAAACCCCAACCCACTTCTCTCCCTCTTTCCTTCACTCCATTTAGATTTGCTTTGCACACTGACATCTCTCCCAGCCTTCCTGGCTCCCTCCCATTTTCTCTCCCATAGGCATTCATCTGATTGATTGATTGATTGATTGATTTATAAATCACAGAGGATGGGGCTAACCCAGGTGGCTTTGGCATGGCCTGTTCTGTCTCATGAATGCCTTCTCTCAGATGCTACCTCTGAGATGCCATCACCCACCCAATACAGAAGAAAGGGAGGGGGCAGGATGAAACGGGCCTTGGAGAGGGAGATATTTTAATACCATTTGGTTAATAGTTAAAAGCATAAAATTTCAGGAGCACACTCCTTCCTGGGATTATAAGAAAGGATGGTAAAGTAATTCAATCTAGAAAAAAGCCAGCAAACAGTTGATCTGAGGTTACTACCAGTTGAGGTGGTTATACTTATGTATTATTTGGTGGCTATGTCTTTAAATGGTTTGTTAAACAATTACTAAAGGCAAGAAATTATCATCAACCCAATGCCACCCCCACCTCAAAAGAAGTGAGAAATGATTCCAGATGAATGAACCCCACATTTAGGGATCTGATTGATCATAAAGAGTCAAAAAACACTGTAAAAATATCAGAGTGATGTGACCTCTATTTCAACAATTACATAATACTTACAGCATGCAGTTATCAAAGCAATGCCATGTTACAGATTTTATTTACGTCGCTGCAAATGTTTTCTCCAAAATAAAAATATAGCAGCTAAGTCTGTTTGCAAAGTAGGAAGCTGCTTCACAAACAGAATGACTAGACGGAAAGTACAGGGAAGAGTAGGAAGGGAAGTGAGAGATGAAGACCGAGAAGGGGAGAAGGAGGGAAGGGCCTCCACCCAGCTCTTGCACCTGGGCCATGGAAGGACCCCTGACGTTGTGGCTTGGGAACCCCTTTGGAGGACAAAGTTGGAGACATCTGGGTTTGCCAATTTTGCCGCTGATGGGAGTCCCAGACAGAACTGTCCAAAATGTCCCTCACATTATTTGAAGGGATGAAAACTATCAGCATAGATAAAGAATCTTATTTTTTTGAGAAGCAGAGGGAAATATCTGGAAAACATCCGTGCACTGTGAGGATGTCGGAGGCACCGTTTGGGAGCCCATTAGGAGGGAATGGAAAGTGGTAATGTAGGAGGCGGTCATTTCTAGACCAGTCGCCCTGAAGCGTGAGAAGACTCAGGTTCAGTTCCTTCCCACACTGAGGAAGTGCAAATGGTTCCTAAGAACAGAGAGGTAGCCCAACTGGCATGGCTCAGTGGTTGAGCATCAACCTATGAACCAGGAAGTCATGGTTCTATTCCCGTCAGGCACAGGCCCGGGTTGCGGGCTTGATTTGCAGTGTGGAGCATGCAGGAGGCAGCTGATCAATGATTCTCTCTCATCATTGATGTTTCTATCTCTCTCTCCTTCTCCTTTCCTCTCTGAAATCAATTAAAATATATATGTTTTTAAAAGAACAGAGAGGTAATGAACCCCAGAATATTAGTCCTGGGAAGGCCTTGGAGCCCATGGAAGCCAGCCCGCTGTGTGGAGGGCTAGGACATGGCTCAGCGAGGCTTAGAGCTGGATACTAAGTGAAGAGCTGGGATTAAAACCTGTCTGATGGCACAACATTGGTGTCATGACACCAGTCCTGTGACTCAAATCAAGAAGGCATTTCTGGGCTCCTCGCCTCCAGGGACTCTGTCAGCACTCACTGCTTTGGCTGGATTTTGGACTCAAAAATGTGCAAGTGATGAAATCGTATTTGTCTTTGCTAAAAGAGCACTTCTGATTTTTTTGATTTTTTTTTTTTTTTTAAATATGGAACGCTTCACGAATTTGCATGTCATCCTTGCGCAGGGGCCATGCTAATCTTCTCTGTATCGTTCCAATTTTAGTATATGTGCTGCTGAAGCAAGCACCACTTCTGATTTTTTTTAAATCACAGAAAGAAATCTCTTCTTTATTGCAGTTTGCCATGTATGTGTATAAAATATTTGAAACCAAAGTTCCACAAACTGATACTCACCCTGACTATGTGCAATGCATTCCACTATTTTGTCTTCCTGTCTTTTCTTTTCACTCTCATTGAAAAGAAATGGTGCTTGTTATCGAACAAACACTGGTTCAAGGGAAGCCTGTGGTGACCTGAAGCGACAGCAGGTCACTAGAGCCGCTATACTCTCAGGTATGGCTGGAAGTCGTCATAAAGCCTTTCTGAGAAGACTGGAATGATGACCCGAAGAGGTCCCCATAGCCTCCATGGGTCATCTCACTGCACTAGGTCCAACGGACATGCCTCAACTCAGATGCCCATATAGCCCCTGACTACAATAACAGTGATTCATACCTCACTTACAAGAATTATCTCACTAGGAATAACCTAATAGAATAGGTAATGTTATTCCCTTGTTTAACAGATGGGAAAAAGTAAAGATCAGGCCACCTAAGTGACTTGCCCAAGGTCACCTGTGGTCAGGACTAAGGCCTGGGTCTTTGATACTCGTTCTATCACAGCCCTCCCTCAACCCCACCCCAGCATTTTTATGATCCTCTGTTAGGATTGGAGGAATTCTCCAATTCTGGGAACCCTCAGTCCTTTCTCTACCCTTAGAAATCTCTTCTATTTCTCAAGCTCTGTCTGGACTAGGAAGGCTCCTGAGTAGGAGGGATTTCCAATAGTCACCGTACAGTTGTCTGTCCAACTGACAACCCCTCCTCCAACAGGGGCTTCTACCCAAGTCGGCTTCCACATAGTGGGTGAGCTAATGTTTAAGATGTAGGCAGAGACGATGGATGGCTCAAGAGGAAATATGAAAAAGCCACAGTGCTTTCAGCTCTGCCTGGAAACTCTTTGAAACTGTTGAGGTCAAGAGCGAGTTGCAAAGCCCTCCAAGGAACTTGACTGTGTGCTGGGGGTTAATGTTTTTATTAATTGATCATGTTTGCAGCTTCTTAAAAATATTGTATACCCACTGGCATCCCCCAGTCCCACTGTGACAACCTCAACCCAGCCCTCCATTTATCAATACAATTGCATCAAGGGTAGCCTCCCCGCCTCATCCATCAAACAGGCCACTGTCTGCAGACTTTCCAGGGTTTGTTGTATTTGGGATTAAATGTGGGGATGGAGGTAAAATTAACGGGGTTTCTATAAATATAACTTCTCTGGCTCTTGTTAGAACTGGGGGTGGGAGAGGTTACAGGAAATCTCTGGTTTCAAACAACTCCATGTGGAGTGATCCTGTTTACTTGAAATGTCTGGCCAAGATCTAATGATACCCCATTAATATTAAATAAATAATTTCCACAGAAGCTATTTTCTTGGTCATCTTTGCCAAATTTTTTGAGAAAGGGGGCCAACACAGAAGCCTTACATGGGTGTCTCATGTAAAAGCCTCAGGATTAGTGGGAACTAGGCTTCCTTATTTTTTTAAGCTGTTTCATGTCAGATAAAACTCAGCTGGTGAATCAATCCAGCCATATAAAATGACCCAGCTGGGCTACCGTACTGGTGTTAAAGAAAAATAATCAATGACACTTGATAAACATGGTAAGGCAGACCTTATTCAGGACCATGAGGATAGGTGCAAGGTCATACAATGGGATATTATAATGGGGACAGAGGAGAGATTGGGCTCAACTCTGAGGACAGCAGGGGCAAGTGGGAGCTTACAGCCAAGGAGACCGGGGCAGGGGATCAGTGGAGGGGAAATTACTCAGAGGAAACATCAAGGGTGAGAGGGGGTCTCAGCTAAACAGGCCTAACAAGATTCGTGCTCAAGACAGGCCAGAGTGAAGAGACATCACCCGGGGGATGGTGGAGGATGAGGTACCTGATCACATATCAAGGGTGATCAGATGTGGGGTAGAGGGAATGTTCTAATTAAACTGACTTAGCAGGGTTTTTGCTAAAACTAGATTTTACAAGAAAGTGCACAGATGGGCCTAGGGGTGGGCAAACTTTTTGACTCGAGGGCCACAATGGGTTCTTAAACTGGACCAGGGGGCCGGAACAAAAGCATGGATGGAGTGTTTGTGTGAACTAATATAAATTCAAAGTAAACATCATTACATAAAAGGGTACGGTCTTTTTTTTTTTTTTTTTAGTTTTATTCATTTCAAAAGGGCCAGATCCGGCCTGCGGGCTGTAGTTTGCCCATGGCTGGGCCCTAGACAGTGGTTGGCAAACTGTGGCTCGGCAAACCACAGCTCGCGAGCCACATGCGGCTCTTTGGCCCCTTGAGTGTGGCTCTTCCACAAAATACCGACTTCTGCACATGGGCCACAAAGTTTCAATCGCACTGTATGTGCGTGCCCGCACGTGGTATTTTGTGGAAGAGCCACACTCAAGGGGCCAAAGAGCCGCATGTGGCTCGCGAGCCAGGGTTTGCCGACCACGGGCCTAGGAGAAGGTTCAGGAGCCTGACTAAAGGTTGGTCAAACCAAGAATCTTTGTCACTGGTTACCTCCAAGAGGTCATTCCATGACATTCACATTCTCTTCCCACCCAAACCAGCTTTCTGAAAAGCATCTAACAAATGGATTTACCCAAGATGTTAACAGCTAGGCAGCAGGGTTGTCAGATATAGCATGTAAAAATACAGGACCCCCAGTTAAATTTGAATCTCTGATGAACAATGAGTAATTTTTACCATAAGTATGTCCCGTGCAGTATTTGGAATGTACTCATGCTGAAAGTTATCTGTTGTTTATCTGAAATTCAAATTAAATTGGTCATTCAGTATTTTATCTTGCAACCCTACTGGTAAGACCCAATATGCTACTCTTTCAGGGAAGTTCAATTTTTAACAGGGATAAGAATAGACAGTGATGTGGTTAGAAGGGGAGATCTACTAGTTTGCCAGGTAAGAGGCCTTCCTTTCTAAGAATTTGCTTTGTATCAGAAAGGTCAGCATCTCCAGCTATCTTTTACCTTGTTGCTAAATAAGAAAGCTTGTGCCTTAGCCCATAAAACTGATAAGAGCTGACATCATTGAGTGCTGAGCACTTCACATTCACAGTGAGGTAGATATTATGACCTCATTGTTGCAAAAGAGGAAACTGAGTGTAGAGAGATTACAGAACATGCCCCAGTTAAACACCAAGAAAGAGGCTACCAGGCCAGGTTGGGGCCAACTGGGAAGGGGACAGGTTCTCCTTCAAGCCAACATGTGGGCATGAGAGAGATAGAGATGGCTGCAGGGATGCAGCTGGCGGTGCCCAGGTGCTTGGTGGATAAATCCAATAAAATGAGGCCACACAAAGTGCTTGGAGGGCACTCACTGGTGTTATTGGGGGAGTTAAGAAAGCTTCGGGACCAAAGTGATTTTTGGAGGCTTAAAAAAAGAGATTTATTTTCTCATCGTTTTGGAGGCTGGAAGTCTGAGATCAAGGTGTCAGGAGGGTTGGTTGCTTCTAAGGCAGCGTTTCTCAACCTGTGGGTCGCGACCCCTTTGGCGGTCGAACGACCCTTTCACAGGGGTCGCCTAACACCATCCAGCATATCAGATATTTACATGACGATTCATAACAGTAGCAACATTACAGTTATGAAGTAGCAACGAAAATAATTTTATGGTTGGGTCACAACATGAGGAACTGTATTTAAAGGGCCAGAAGGTTGAGAACCACTGTCCAAGGCAGCCGTAGGCAAACTACGGCCCGCGGGCCGGATCCAGCCCATTTGAAATGAATAAAACAATTGAAAAAAAAAGACCGTACCCTTTTATGTAATGATGTTTACTTTGAATTTATATTAGTTCACACAAACACTCCATCCATGCTTTTGTTCCGGTCCTCCGGTCCAGTTTAAGAACCCATTGTGGCCCTCGAGTCAAAAAGTTTGCCCACCCCTGGCTTTCTCCTCAACTGGTTGGTGGCCATCTTCTCCCTGTTTCCTCACCTGGCCTTCCCTCTGTGTCTGTCTCTGTCCTAATCTCCTCTTCTTGTAAACACATTCATCATATTGGATGAGGACCCACTCCAATCACCTCACTTTAATTGAATTGCCTCTTTGAAGACCCTGTCTTCAAGCACAGTCACATTCTGAGGTCCTGGGAGTTAGGACTTCAACACAGGAATTTGAGGATGGGGCCCACAATTCAGCCTATGACGAGAGAAGAATGAGCTCTATCTCTTCCAACCATTGCCCAGGAGCCATCAGACTCTCGTTGTTAATACGCACGGACTTGATGGCAGGAAGACTGAAGCAACTCCCCACAGACCAGGCAGTTCTCTAGTTTAAAGCGGGGGCGGGGGGTGCATTTATTGAACAACTACTATGTGAAAAGTGCATTGCATGAAGCATGCCTTTCTTCCTCTGCAGGCAGCTACTGCGATCCTTGCTGTCCTGATTAGGAGATGGAGGTTCAGAGAGTTGAAAACACTTGCCAAAGTTCTCATCATTAGCCTGACTCCACTGCCCAGCCTTTTCCTACACATCAACATGCCTGCCTGCAAAGCCCCGTCTCCACTGAAGGACCTGGCACAGTGTCCCTTGCCTGTGTTGCCCATCTCTTGTCTGGCAGAGCCCAAACCAGACACATGGGCCCACACTGCGCCTGAGATGTGCCCGTGGAAACGACAGGTAGCTCCTGGGACACTGGAGCCTCGGGTCAATATTTACCCAGTAATTCAAGCAGGCAATAAACAGCTTACAGGTAGCCTCTCACACACACCACACAGGCCTCCTCAGCCCTTGGACACGGCCCAGCTCCAGCAAGGCCGGGCTGGGGCGTCCTCTCCTCAGACTCAGGGAGCAGCAGCTCCCAACCTGGCTGCACGGTAACCCCCCACTCGCAAGGGAGCTTTGAAAATCCTGGGACCCAGGCCAGCCAGGCCAATGCAGAGTCTCAGAGGTAGAGCTCAGGCACCAGTATTCTATAACACTCCCCGGTGTGCAGCCAAGGTTGAAAAACACTGCTATCTACAAATGTCGTAAAGACTCTATTGTCCCTGTCCCTGCCGAGAGTGACATGCAGCACAGCACCCCTCCCCTCCATATTTCCTCCTCCAGCTGTGCCCCATAGAGACAGAACATGCTCATACATGGATGTGCACACACAGTCAGGCACACACGCGTGAACACACAGTCAGGCACACGCCTGCACACTCATGCAGACACCGGGACCATTTGTCATAGGCCATAGGAGAAAGGCCCAGAAAACGCCACGGTTAAGGTTCTCCAGGTGGGGACCCATGAGTCACAAAGCCTGGTTTACCCCCACGTGACCCAGCTTTGATGGTCTCAGCAGGTCCTGGGCAGCCCTCGCTGCCATCAGAACAGAAGGGTCAGGCCCAGCTCCGAGATTTTGGTTCCAGGATCTAGGAGGGTGATTCTGATGGGCAGCCCACAGTTGCGTCACAGTCAGGGGAGGAGAGGCACCTTGGCAGTGACCAGCCCTCTTTTCTGTGTGGGGAAACTGGGGCCCAGAAAGGTACAGGGATGTGCACAAGGCCACCCCGAAAGGGCTGCACCTGAGCACTAGCTGGTCAATTGTAACAACCATCACAATTGTCATCATCACGGACAGCTTGCCCGGGCTGGCCACTTTTCTCAGCTGTTTGTGTGTTCACACGCTCAACCCTTACAACCTTGGAGGTGGGTGAGGCTTTTGCCCAATTCTAGAAAGGAGAAACTCAAACTTAGCACTTTTCTCCCTTTTTTTAATTGTGGTAAAATACGACATAAAATTTACCATCTTACTAATTTACCAATTATTAACCATTTTTCTATATACAGTTTGGTGACGGTAAGTATATTGTTATACAACCATCACTACCATCCATTTCAGAACTTTTTCATCTTCCTAAACTGAAACTCTATACCTGTTAAACACTAACCACCTTCCTCCATCCTCCCTCCCCCCAGCCCCTGACAACCACCATTTTACTTTCTGTCTCTGAATTTGACTCCTCTAGGTACCTCATAGAAGTGGAATCACACAGTATTTGTCCTTCAATGACTGGCTTACATCACTTCGCATAATGTCCTCAAGGTTCATCCGTGATGTAGCAGGTGTCAGAACATCCTTCCTTCCTAAAGGCTGAATAATATCCCCCTGTACATATTACATGCTTTGTTTATTCATTCATCCATGGACGGATACTTGGGCTGTTTCCACCTTTTGGCTATTGTGAATAATGTTGCTGTAAACATATGTATGCAAACATCTGTTTGAGTTTTCGCTTTCAGTTGTTTTGTGTATACACCCAGAAGTGGGATTGCTGGGTCAAATGGTAATTTTCTGTTTAATTTTTGGAGGAAGCTCATACTGTTTTCTACAATGGCTGCAACCATTCCCGCCAGTGGTGCCCGCATTCTCACCAACATTGATTTTCTGTTTTTGTTTTTCTGATAGTAGCCATCCTACTGAGTGTGAGATAGTATGTCATTATGGTTTCAATTTGCATTTCCCTGTTGATTAGTGATGTTGAGCATCTTTTCACATACTTGTTGGCCACTTGTATGCCTTCTTGGGGAAAATGTGAAACTTAGGACTTTAAAGTAACTTGCCCCAGGCTATGGAGTTAATGGTAGCAGGGTGAAGTTTGCACCCAAACATGTAACTTCCTGAACTTGCTCTTAACCACTAGCACTGAATAACACATGGAAAGCTCTTAGAACAGTACCTCAATTGCATTAACTGTTCAATAAGTGTTAGCTATTACTGCCGTTAATATTACTATTTACTACTACTGTCACTACCATTAATATTACTATTTACTACTACTATTACTGCCATTAATATTACTATTTACTACTACTGTCACTACCATTAATATCACTATTTACTACTATTATTACTGCCATTAATATTACTATTTACTACTACTATTACTGCCGTTAATATTACTATTTACTACTACTGTCACTACCATTAATATTACTATTTACTACTACTATTACTGCCATTAATATTACTATTTACTACTACTGTCACTACCATTAATATTACTATTTACTACTACTATTACTGCCATTAATATTGCTACTATTACTGCTACTATTACTGCCATTAATATTACTACTATTACTACTACTGTTACTGCCATTAATATTACTATTTACTACTACTGTTACTGCCATTAATATTACTACTGTTTACTACTACTATTACTGCCATTAATATTACTACTATTTACTACTACTATTACTGCCATTAATATTACTACTATTTACTACTACTATTACTGCCATTAATATTGCTACTATTACTACTACTATTACTGCCATTAATATTACTACTGTTTACTGGTACTATTACTGCCATTAATATCACTATTATTACTATTAATGTTACCACTACTATTATTGCCATTAGTATTATTGCTATTATTACTGCCATTCTACAAGTATCACTACTATTACTACTACTGTTGCTACCAGTAATATTACTGCTGCACCTGCTGCTGCTGTCACAGGCTTCCCAAGACTGGATTCACGCCCTGACCGGTTTGGCTCAGTGGATAGAGCGTCGGCCTGCAGACTGAAGGGTCCCAAGTTCGATTCCGGTCAAGGGCATGAACCTTGGTTGCGGGCACATCCCCAGTAGGAGGTGTGCAGGAGGCAGCTGATCAATGTCTCTCTCTCATCAATGTTTCTAACTCTCTATCCCTCTCCCTTCCTCTCTGTAAAAAATCAATAAAATATATTTTTAAAAAAAGACTGGATTCAGCCAGGTCTGCCTCACCACACAGCTGGGAGCCCATCACTGTATCTGGGGTATTACTAGCATGGTTGGAGCCAAGGAAGAAAAGACCAAGGACAACCAGGGCTTTGTGATTCACCCTCTATTTTAGCACTTCTCAGAAGGAAGACTGTGGACCACCAGGATCAGAGTAGTCTGGGAGGCTCACTTTAGTCTGGGTCTTTCTCTTAGACTCAGTGGACCAGAATCCCGGGGGTGGAGGCAGTTAGACATCTGCAGGACACAGGCCCCAAAGTGACTCTCCACTCAGTATGACTAAGCATCTTGGGCAGGAGCCTTGCTCACTGGTGAGCCCAGGTACATCATTTTGGTTTGGTAATAATGATCCCTACACTAAAAAAAAAAAAAAAAAAAGGACACCGTATGATTTACTTTCTTTTTTGCTTTCATGACTATCTAAATTTCTCTGGTGATCCTCTATTAATTTTGTACTGAAGAATTAACATTTTTAAAAGTGGCTGTACTCTTCTTAACAGGTTTATGGAAATATAACCTATATACAATATACAATAAACTGCACTTAAGCGTGCAATTTGATAGGCACCATCACCAGTCACAATAATGAGCATATGTGTCACCACTAAGTCTCCTCATGTCCCTTTGCAGAGGTACCTGTGTTCATATTGCATGCCTTCCCACCATTCCCTCTGCTCATGCACTCTCCACCCCTCCCAACGATCCTCAGCATCAGCATTTGTGGACTATGAGGGGGGGAAGTGTGTACTCTTTTCTAGTGAGCACTGCCATCAGAACAACCCTGATGATGCTGCCTGGAATAACAGACCAGGTCTCAGCAGCTAAGAGTAAACTAAGCCTAGCGGAACGCGGGCTGCGGCAAACAGTGCCGTGGCGAAAGGAACGGGTGAGATGGGATAGATCACCACGTACATTAAAGGTGCCAGTCTCTTTGTCCAGAATGTCCTCCTGTGGCATCATCCAATTTTCAAACTCCTATTCACCCTTCAAAACCCACTTCTCCTTCTGGGAAGCCTCTCTTGGTCCACTGTGCCCCTCTGCTCCATGCCTGTGCCCAGATGCACTGACCTGCCATTTGCCCCCTCACTGCTCTGGAGAAGACCCTCCATCAGTCATTCCTTAAGAGTAGAGGCCACCCATCCCTCCCAACCACCTCAGTAAATTCTCTTCATTTTCAAGTCCCCAGCTCTTTTTTTTAAATTAACTGTGCCGTTAAGCACATTCACATTGTTGTACACCCTTACCACCATCCATCTCCAGAATATTTTCATCTTCCCAAACTCAAACTCTGCACCCATTACACTACAACTCCTTCTTCTCTGCTTCCCCCATCCCTGGCAACCATCGTTCTAGTTTCTGTTTCAGTAAATTTGACTACTCTGGGTACCACATGTAAGTGGAATCATATAGTATATATCTTGTTGTGTCTGGCTTATTTCATGTAGCACAATGTCTTCAAGGTTCATTCATGTTGCAGCATGTATCAGAATTTCCTTCCTTTCTGAGACTGAATAATATTTGCTTGTATGGATATACCCCATTTAGTTTCTCTATTCATCTGGCGGTGGATACCTTTTGGCAATTGTGAATTATGCGGCTATGAACATGGGTGTGCAAATATTTCTTTGTGACTTGCTTTCATTTCTTTGGGGTATATACCTGAAAGTGGATTCGCTAGCTCCTATGGAAATTCCACATTTAATTTTTGAGCATCTGCCATACTGTTTTTCACAGCGGTTGCCCCATCTTACATTTCCACCAGCAGGACACAAGGTTCAAATTTCTTCACATCCTCACCAACACGTGTTATTTTCTGTTTCCCCAGCAACTTTTAACCTCACTACAGCTCCTAATCTCTTCCTACTTATGCTGGTGAAATGTAGAAAAGTTCAATCTTCCAATGCATTTTTCCTCCAGAACTCCTCATGTCTGTATGGTCCCTAGCTCTCAGATGGTTGACATCCTGTAAAATAAAATCCAGATGACTTCATACATCCTGCCTCATCTTGTTTGGCTCTGGCCCAGAGCTGGTAGGAGGTTACTTTGACCTGCACATAGGTGGGTCGGGCACCTGTCCTGATGGCCACCAACCTGAGGCCTCACCTTTGCAAAGGGCTGGCTGTGAGCCGAGGGCTCTTGAGGGGTCTTCACCTCTGCTGCTGACTTGCTTTAAAAAACAACAACAAAACCCACCTCTGCTCATTAGTGGAATGTGGGGCTTTCACAGATATTCACAAGCTTCATCAGAAAAAAGACACCCCAAAGTAGCCCCCACACATAAAAAGGCACCGCTGTGAGAGTTGAGATTAAGGGTTAAAGGACTTCAGAAGACAATCGGTCCCCACCCTGCCTCCAAAACTCCACAGAAGGACATTCGCTTTCTTTTTCGAAACCTCAAGGCAAAGAGAAGAGCTTTCTGTGTGTTTCTCAAATCACACTGCTGTGCTCTGAACATTTGTTTCCTCAAAATACGTATATGGAAATCCTAACCCCCAAAATCTTTGGAGATGAGGCCTTTGGGAGGTGATGGATGGGATTAGTGCCCTTATAAAAAAGACCCCACAGAGCTTCCTAACCCTTTTGGCCATGAGAGGACACAGGGCAAAGACCGCTGTCTGCGAAGAAACTGGCCCTCATCACACAGTGAATCCACTAGCGCTATGATCTTGGACTTCCAGCCTCCAGAACTGTGAGAAATTTCTGTCATTTAAGCCACCCAGTCTGCGGCATTTTACTATAGGATTCTGAATACTCTAAGACATTCTAAAAAATGGTGAGGGGTGAGAGGTTGGGGAAGGTAGGTAGCATCGTTTGAACAGCTACTCTCTGTAAGGACCATGCTCGGTGCTCAATATATTTTATATTCTAGAACTCTCACAACCCTGAGGGATAAGTGATATTGAGCCCGTTTTACAGATTAGGAAGCTAAGGCTTCCCGGGGGTTAGCAGCTTGCCCATTAGTGATGGTGATGCAAACCCACACATGCCAGCCTCCAAAAGCCATGCTTCGTCCCAATGGCCAGCTGCTGCTGACCAACACCGTCTCCTTCCGGCTCCCGGACCCTTTGCTGCAACGGGGAGAGGGGAAGGGGGTGAAGCCTCCACTTTGCAGGCTCAGGGCTGGGCTTTCCCCAACAAGTGAGCGGGCTCTGGAGGCTTGACCACAACTCAGAGGAGACTGACTTAAAAACAGAGCAGTTTTTATCTATTTATTATGACCAGATGGTGACAGGAATGACTTTGGAAGTCAAATCAAGGTCCCATCCAGCTTGATACAAAGAAAGTCCATGCAAAGTGAAGCTGGGATTCTTAATGCATTGTTTTTTACTGTGGTAGAATTCACATAACATGTGATGTAGCATCATAACTGTTTTCAAGTGCACAGCTCAGTGGTACTAAGTATATTCACATTGTTGTGCAACCATCACCACCATTCATCTCCACAACTTTTTCATCTTCCCAAGGTGGAGCTCTCCACCCATTCAACACTAACTCCCAAGCCCTCCTTCCCCTCAGCCTTGGCAACCACCCTTCCATTTTCTGTCTCTATGAGTTTGTCTACTCTAGGTACCTCATGTAAGTGGAATCGTAGTAGTGGCCCATGGCTGCATTTTTCACTGAGTATAATGTCTCCTAGGTTGAATTTAGGGATTTTTGAGATTCTTGCACAAAGAGTTGTGTCCTGGTGACTCACCCATCTCTGCTTAGGGATCAAATGCCAACTTCCCTGGGCTAGATACCCACCCACAAACCCACCCCACCTCTCCCCCTGCAGAACACACCTCCAATAAAGTCAGGCTAGGGAATAGCCTTCCTCTTCATTTCTACCCATTTCCAGACCTTGCTAAAGTCCCTACATGTCCGGATGACTTTTCACTTGTTCATTTTGGGAGATGAGAGCTGCACAGGCCCCTTGATCTTATCAGGATTAAACACACCCCAACCTCCCGGGGTGGCTCCCTCGGGGAAGGCATTGGATTCAGCAGCTGCCTCCTGAATCTGGGGGCTCTCGGTAGCGTCTGCCATCAACCTGGGCACTGGCTAGGGCTGGCCTTACCCTTTCTTCTGCTCATTTGCTCTCTCCACTCAATCTCTAACCCCTCTCTTTACTTCTGTGAAATAAAGATGCCCTCTGGGCCTCTCCCTGCCTTGCTTCCTCCACCCACTCCACCAGCCTGCCTGTGCCCACCTGCGCCAATGTGCTGTTTGTCCCCTTACCACTGTGGGAGAAGACCTCCATCCGTCATTCCTTGGGGGTCAAGGCCGCCTGTCCCTCCCAACCACCTCCTGGCTGCCCCAGGCTGCCAAGGGCAGCTCCACTCTGCCCTCCTGGGAGCACGGGCCACAGGATTGCATCATGCACACCTTTAGACTGCAAGTGCCACATGGGCAAGGACTCTGCTGTTTGTCTTGGCTACACCTTTTTCATTAATTCCCTGCTGTCCTCATTTACGGCCCCATAAAACTACGGGATTGGAAAGAAATAAATAAGCAATTGGCCGTTGGCGCTCCCTTTCCAGGGGAGAGGTTGGGAGGGTCCTACTTTCCAAGTTCAGAAGTGAAAATATCACCTTTCACCTAAATAAGGAAAGGAACCCAAGAGGCCTTGCTGAGCTCAACAGCTCCCCTCTGAGCCCTGTCTTGTCTGATTCCTAAAGGACTTCCTCCCCCTGCGAATTCGTCAGGACTCCTCTATGGCGCCCATCTCGTCCCATCTTCCATCCCATCTCCCACCTTCTCACTCCTGGCTGCCTTGTCACCTGTAACTGTCCAAAGCTGTCGCTAGCCTGCACTGAACCCTTCACCACCACCACCATTTTCCTTCCCAGAACCCCAGACTGGGGAAGTTCTCCCTTCACGAGAACCCTCTCCCTGCTTCCCCAAGAAATCTCCTCTATGGGGCCTTTCAACTTATGTGTAAGTGAAGGAGAATAAAACTAAGGACTTCCCCATAAGCCGCCTCCCTACTTCCTCTTAAGCACCAGGTGGCACCATGGACCACCCACCCCTGCTGCTGCCTGAAAAACGACTCCGCCTTCTTCCTCAAATGCCCTGAATGATCCCATATTGTCTATAGAATCAGGCACTTGAAGCCCTGAGCACTCTAACCCCAGCCTCCCCTTCCAGAATCGCCTCCCACAACCTAAGTACAAGTACCTTAAACGACAGCCTAATGCCCCTGTCCTTTGTAGAATGTGCATGGTCTCTATCCTTCTTTCAGGGTAATGGGGGATTAAATAAGGGAGAATTTTATTTTTTAAAAGAAGGAAGAGCCATGATGCTGTATCTGATGGTGGTGGGAATGATCCAGGAGAGAATGAGTGGATGAGTTGAAGGAGAGAAGGGAGGATTGTTGGAACCACATCCTGAGCATCAGGAAGGAATGGGGTCCTGTCCACATGGAGAGGAGGGAATGGGCTTTTGTAAGATCAAGGACAGTACAGATGTGCATGGTGGGAAGGGGGTAGACAAGCCCAGAGAGAGATAGGTGGGCAAATGCAGGGGTGGGAGCACATGGATGGCTTCTGTTTTCTCAATGTGAGAAGAAGCTGTGAGAGAGGAGGAGGTGCTGGAGATCTGGGGGGAAAGAAGGAATGAAATATAGGGTGATATCAACTATGAAAATATGTACCTACATTGCTTGTCTAACTCTCTATCTGAAGACCAACCCTCCTCTCCCTCCACCAAGTCTGGAGAGAAATACATCAGAATGAATGTGAGACTATGTCTGAACAAAAATTTTATGGGTGGTTTCTATTTTCTTCTTTGTATGTTTATATTTTCCAAAATTTGTTCAAAGAGTGTGAATTAATTTTAAAGTTAAAATAGAATTTTGTATAACAAAAAGTCACATAGATAACAGGCTGGTATCTGAAGTAGAGCAAGATGTTGACCTTAGAGTCAACCTTGAAGGGAAAAGACAGATTCTAAACCAGATATAAACAGAAAGTTTTGCCTCTTCCATGGGGGAAGAGACTAAGTAGTCCCTCCTCCCTTCTCTCTCTCACAGACACACACACACACACACACACACACACACACACACACACGAGATATGGGACCAGGGAGAGAACCAGGCTGTAATGGTGTGCTCTTCACACTGCCTTGGTCCCTTGTTCATGGAAGTCCAATGTCCCTGGCTCTCCAAGACCAGCCCACATCTCAGTCTGTCCAGTTGACACCATAAGGACCCTGAAGTTGTCCACAAGTGTGGCCTCTGCATGCGTGCCTCTTGGGAAAGCAAGAGGTCACACAATGTGGGAAATTGTGGCCCTGGGAAGAAAAATGACAGCATATCATTGCAATAAAACTGGGCTGGCTGAGCAGAAAGGAAATAAACACCAAGAATGAATCTCACATCTTGCCCATGGCTGCTGAGAGAGAACAACCTGACTTCAAGGTTGTTGCCATCTGGTCCCTCCATGTACAGTGCAGGGCAGTAAACGTCACAAAGACGCATGACAGGAGGCCTCTCTTTCCAAGCTGGGCTAAGGTCCAAGCCCTGGTTGCCTTCCAGACCAAAAAGAATGGGTTAAAAACTAAGAAAGGTAACACTGAAATCACAAAATAAAACAAAAAATATAGATAAATTGGACTACAGCAAACTTAAAAACTTCTGTGCATCCCAAAACATAGTCAGCAGAGTGAAAAGGCATCCCATAGAATGGGAGAAAATATTTACAAGTCCTATATCTGACAAGGGGTTCATATCCAGAATATATCAAGAATCCCTACAGCTCAACAACAAAAAGTAACCCCATTAAAAAATGAGCAAAGGACTTGAACAGATAGTTTTCCAAAGAAGACATACAAAGGGCCAACAAGCTCATGAAAAGATTTCAACATCACTAATCATTAGGAAAATACTAAACAAAACCAAAGAAGAGAAGTAATATAACCAATATAAGATTTTGTACCAACTACATATAAAACAAAATTTTTTTAACTAAGGAATGAGCCTGGCCAGTGATGCTCAGTGGTTGGGTGTTGACCTATGAACCAGGAGGTCATGGTTTGATTCTCGGTCAGGGTACATGCCCAGGTTGCGGGTTCAGTCCTCAGTGTGGGGCCTGCAAAAGGCAGCCAATGGATGATTCTCTCTCATCATTGATGTTTCTGACTCTCTCCCTTTCCCTTCCTCTCTGAAATCAATAAAAATATATTTTAAAAATAACAAAACTACCCTAACTGGTTTGGCTCAGGGGATAGAGCGTCTGCCTGCAGACTGAAGGGTCCCGGGTTCTATTCTGGTCTAGGGCACATGCCCAGGTTGCGGGCTCGATCCCCAGGGTGGGGCGTGCAGGCGGCAGCCAATCAATGACTTCTTCTCATCATTGATGTTTCTATCTCTCTCTCCCTCTCTAAAATCAATAAAAATATTTTTTTAATAAAAATAACAAAACTAAGGAACAAAAGGATATTTAGGCTACATAGCTGACGGGAAGACATGGACAGGCCCGTGCAATACTGAAGCTGTGCACCCAGGAAGAGGAGGCATCTGCTTCATTAGGGTGTATGAAATCAGACACTCCTTCAAGCAGGGAAGCTGGAGATGATGTGCAAATTCTCACAGGATGCTGAACTGGGTGGCCTCCAGAACTGTCACTCTGACCAGCTCATTACTTGGGCCTAAAAACCAAGTGCACTAGGAGTGAGAGGAAAGGCAACTTCGTGTTAGGTGCGTGGAAAAGGCTCAGGGCAAGTTAGTGTTCACTCCCCGCGCACCCCGTGTGAGTTCCAGACCATGCACCTTGAGGACGGGGACCCCCTGCACCTGTGGCCACGGGGCACCATGGAGCAGACTCTCTAGAGACCAGCTCTGGAGCGCTGAGATGGAGAGGGCCTGGTTCCAGGCCTCCCGGCAGGTTAGAGGCAGAGGTCTCTGACTCCACCACACTGCGTCCTCTCACCATCCCCAGCTGTCCTGCCTGACACCAACAATCCTGAGAGGCCACCATCGTTTCCGAGAAGCGGCACCAACATCTCAGCAGCTTCCTCATGTCTAACAACCTCAGCCGCTCTCCCTCCTTCGACCCCCTTCCCCTCTCGGTGGCAGTCCCCATCCTAATTTCTTTTTTTTTCCCCAAATTCAGACTTCCTGTTCTGCTGAGGCCCCCCATCTCTCAGGATTGTTACAGGCTTTCTCTTTTCTGAACAAGTTCGCTGCCCAGGTGCTCCTCCTTCGAGTCTGCACTCCCTCCCACCACAGCCCTTGAAACTCACAAGCAAGTGGACCAGTTCTTAAGTCTCCATCCAAATCCTAAAGAATTCTCCCATCAAGCGAGATGGTACCTGTTCTTTTCCCCTGGGGCAGTCTAAACACGCATCTTAAGAAATAGACATTTATTGCCAAGACAATTGGAGATAAGGAAAGATCATCTGTCTGCCCAAATGGCTTGGGCTGGGCCTGAGTTGTGGCGTTGTCAGAGTGATTTTAGCACAGACCCTGCTAGGCATTAGGCTCTTACAAACTCCAGATAAGGCTCTCGTTTTTATAGGGCTCGGGGAGTGGAAGGGAAGACGGGAATTGCATGATAGTTGCCACTGTAGATAAGGAGAATATATATTTTGTTTAACCAAACTTGTCTTTCGTCTAGAAACTCCAGTGAAGTAGCATCCATCAAACCCTTTTCTGATTTACACGAATACCTGATCCCCGGATAAGGAAGAGTGTAAGTCAACACCGCTCTGTTGTAATTAGGTGTTACCTGCCCAGATACTGGACTTTTTATCTACAGATCCTTTTGCAGGCTCCCTCCAGTTTATCTGCCTCATAGGTGTGACCAAATTGTCGTGTGTGTGTGTGTGTGTGTGTGTGTGTGTGTGTGTGTGTGTGTGTTGGCTGGTTTCAAGGGTCCATTCATGAACATGTCCCAAATGCCTCAGAGAAGGAGTGACCTGGAATCCAAAGAGCAAAAAAAGGGAGGTGGCAGGAAAATGATGAATCTATTTAATAATCATACCAAAGCCGCCTCCAATTGTCTGCTCTTGGAGATCTGGTCTGCTATCCATCAGCCATAACACGGGGCAGCCGAAACCCAGGGCTGCCCTGATAAGAGGCCAACGATGCAATAAATTATCCCACACCTCCGGCCTCAGTTTCTCCTTCTATGAAAGGAAAAGTTATATCCACCACCATGTATCCATCATGAGGACAAATGAGCTGCGTTACGCCAACTGATCTTAAAACAGGAAGGCTGGTGGATTAAATAAAGATTTACAAAAAATTATGTCCAAATGATTGTTATTTATGATGTGCTTCATGAAGCTAACAGATGATATGTGGAAGGGACTCTAGAGAGAACATACTTCCAGTGCCTCATATTCCAAATTTTAAAAAATAGCGAGGAGCCTCCCCCCTCTCCATCTCAGCTGTCAAGTCAGTACCCAGGGAAGACAAGTTCAGGCCGCAAGTCACTGGTAACTCCATGTCCACCCTTTTAGCCCTGAAAAGTGATGCTTAGAATTTTCAGCAATACAGAGAAGTAACGGTGATAAAGCGTTAAGGAACGTAGCAGTACTGGAAATACGGGAGGAACACTTTGTAAAGCATCTTATTGTCTATCCACTGTGCTATATACCTGAAACCAATACAAAATATTTTTGAATGTAAAAAATGAAAATTGGGCCTTGGCTGGTGTGGCTCAGTTGGTTGAAGCTTCATCCTGTGCACCTAAAGTTTGCAGGTTCGATCCCTAGTGGGGGCGCTACTGAGTTGGGAGGCAACTAATCGATGGTGTTTCATGCATCAATGTTTCTCTCTCTCCCTTTCTATCTTCCTTCCGCTCTCTTTAAAAGAGATATGTTTATATCTCTTTGGACAAGAATTCATAAAAAGTAAATTAATTAAATTAGATTTTAAAGTTAAATTATTTTAACTTCAAGAAAAACAAAAAATGTTAGCAGAATATAAAGTAGTACACATCTTGTGACTGCAACCATACTATATATATGTGTGCACTGGAAAAGCAATATTTCAAAATGAATGAAAACAGTTGTGTTTGGAAGTGGGGTTTAGTTTAAAAGTTGGTCTCCAGGGTTACTAGTTTGTTACTGGTTTAATAAAAAAAAATTATGTTTTCTTTGCAAAGATCCACTCCCCCTGAAAGCAACACAGAAGTGCACAAAGTGCAAAATATATAAGTGCCTCCCACACTCTCACTCCCCAATCTCCTAATCCCACTCTCTTAGGATAACCTTTTTAGACACAAACCTAAATCTGAATGTTTGTATCTTGTGCTTTTTCATTGTAGAGGGGGTGGGGTGGTGACTCTAAGGTATCAGTATTCAACCAGGAACAAATCGTTCTGTGACAAGCCATTGAAGGTGGGTGCACGCTCCATCAAGAGCCCCAAAAATGTGGCTTGTGGAGGGGGATGAGAACAGAGTTCATTCACCTTCCTAAGGGGAGACTTTACTACCATAAAACACTGACTCAGCCTGGCTCCTCATGGCACAGCCTTTCTGCCCGAAGGCACCAAGTGTGTTGGCCTGTGGACTCAGAATCCACTGGCTTAGTCAGAGGCCAGCTTGATGAGGGGAGGCCCTGGGATATCGGTGAGTCAGTGTACATGAGTGACTTGAGAAACAAAATCATAAAACTAGAATTATGGGGATAGAAGGTGGAGCAGGCAGGCATGATGTCCAACATATTATTGTTTTATGAATGAAAAATATTCCTAGGAAACCCACCAGCCTTCATGACTCAATCCAAACACCATCTTTATAAAATATTCATTTATTCTTAACTCTGGGTTTTTATAAGGTACTGATCCAAATTTTGACCAGGGTACTTTCATGATATGGCACCCATGTACCACCCCACGTATGAGAAGGTCCTATTTACACACCATTTCCATCAACACACACCACCATCCATCAACCCAGACTCTTACACTTATAGCAGGTTCTTCATATTTAGAGTCACCAGATTTGGCAAATAAAACCACAGGCTACCCAGTCAAATTTGCATTTTAGATAAACAATAAATCATAAATGTTTCATTTAATACTTAGAATATACTTAGACTAAAATGTGATTTGTTGTTTATCTGAAATTGAAATTCCGTTGGGTTTCCTGAATTTTATCTGGCAACTCTATCCCAATGCTACATTATGTCATCATTGTATCTGATAATTTTATTTGTTTATAAAAGCATAGCCTGAAGAATGGGTGGCACCAACTCAGAAATAGAAGCTTCCTTAGTAATATTTACTTTAAATAACAAATGATCAATTTTGAAACCTCCAAAATTTGTCATAATCTCAATACTACCCAACTTCTCCTAGCATCCAAAAAATCCCCATCAAAATCTACAAACTCGCCCTAACCGGTTTGGCTCAGTGGATAGAGCGTCGGCCTGCGGACTCAAGGATCCCAGGTTCGATTCCCGTCAAGGGCATGTACCTTGGTTGCGGGCACATCCCCAGTAAGGAGTGTGCAGGAGGCAGCTGATCTATGTTTCTCTCTCATCGATGTTTCTAACTCTCTATCCCTCTCCCTTCCTCTCTGTAAAAAATCAATAAAATAAATTTTTTAAAAATGTACAAACTCAAAATAATTCCTTTGTACAGTTAGTCAAGAAGGTGCAGTGGTACCTCATTTAGTCCTTGAAATAAATGACATGGATATCTTACCAGATATCTCTGTTTAAATATCTCAACCATGTGTTGTATAACTGTGGATAATACTAGGCATCATCATCATAACTAATATATATATATAGTTTGTAGTTTATAAAAAAACTTTCTAGTTGTGTTGTGCAATGGAATATAAGAATCTTATAAGGCAAGCATTTATTATCATCACCATTGTTAAGTGAGAAAACTTTGTTAGTTTATTTTTATTTTTATTCACAGGGACACTTTGCCTAACAGGAGGGGTTCAGAGGAATTGTGTATTTTATTCAACAGCAGCACAGCAAGTAAGTGAGAAAACCAGGTCTTAACCAGGATCTTCTGGTTGTAAATGCTGTGCCTTTGCATCTCCACACATCCCTTATTTAAAATAAAAAGTAGGTTAGTAATACACAATCTGCAGAAAAATCAGAAAGTATGAATTAGGAAAAAGAAAAATTTATAAACCACCAAATATGTCATCGCTCAAAACAACCACTGTTAATATGTTAGAATTAACTGTATCAATTTCCAGACATTTTCCAACATGAATAGATAACATGGATATATACATACATATATGTGTGTATGAGGTCAATTATACATATTTTATATATATATCCTATGTAATAAAAGGGTAATATGCAAATCGACTGAATGGCAGAACGACCGGTCGCTATAATGCACACTGAACACCAAGGGGCAGACACTCAATGCAGGAGCTGCCCCCTGGTTGTAAGTGTGCTCCCACAGGGGGAGCACTGCTCAGTGCAGTGGCAGTGATGGGAGCCTCTCCCGCCTCTGTGGCAGCGCTAAGATGTCCCATTGATGGTGGGCAGAGGGCCTAAGCCATCAGTCAGACATCCCCAGAGGGCTCCTGGACTGCTAAAGCAGGGGTGGGCAAACTTTTTGACTCGAGGGCCACAATGGGTTCTTAAACTGGACCGGAGGGCTGGAACAAAAGCATGGATGGAGTGTTTGTGTGAACTAATATAAATTCAAAGTAAACATCATTATGTAAAAGGGTACGGTCTTTTTTTTTTTTTTAGTTTTATTCATTTCAATCGGGCCAGATCTGGCCCGCGGGCCATAGTTTGCCCACGGCTGTGCTAAAGGGTGCAGGCCGGGCTGAGCATCCCCCCCTCCCCCCCTGCTCCCGAGTGCACGAATGTCATGCATCGGGCCTCTATATATAATTGATCTTCCTGCTTAATCTATATTTACCACACCTTAGCTAAAGTGAGCTTTTCAAAATATCTACCTGATCATGTGATTCTTTTGATTAAAACTCTTCAAAGACTTTTTATTTTTCTAGAGATAAAATCCAAAACCCTTACTGTGGCTTACGTGCCCATGAACTGGCCCAGTACTCTCTCCTGGCTCATTATGATCCAATCCCCTCCCACCTTACACTACTTTTTAGCCACACTGACCATGACCATCTTTCATCTTTGTTAATCCAATTACCAAACATAGTATCTCATTTATGTTTTAATTTGCATTTATATAAAATATTAGTAAAATTTAACTTTTTTTGCATGTTAATTGGCAATTTTTATTTAATTTTGTGTGTGTATGAAATGTCTATTCATATCCTTCTATTGGAGTCTTGTCTTATTCTTACTTGTTTGTAAGAGCTTTCTATATATTTAAATGTTGGCCCTTACCTGATATGTAAGTTGCAAACAGTTTCTTCGAGTGTCTCAAAAAACCTTTTGGCCATAGTTTAAATTTTTTATCTAATTAAATCTATAAATATTTTTCTTTATAGTTTCTACTTTTTTTCCCATTTTCATATTTTTTATTGATTAAGGTATTCCATATGTGTCCTTATCCCCCCATTGACCCCCCCACCCCACTCCCATTCATGCCCTCACCCCCCTGGTGTCTGTGTCCATTGATTAGGCTTATATGCATGCATACAAGTCCTTTGGTTGACCTCTCCCTCTTACCCCCACCCTCCCCTAACTTCCCTCTGAGGTTTGAGCATCTGATCGATGCTTCTCTGTCTCTGGATCTGTTTTTGTTCATCAGTTTATGTTGTTCATTATATTCCACAAATGAGTGAGATCATGTGATATTTATCTTCCTCTGACTGACTTATTTCACTTAGCATAATGCTCCCCAGCTCCATCCATGCTGTTGCAAATGGTAGGAGTTCCTTCCTTTATACAGCAGCATAATATTCCATTGTGTAGATGTACCACAGTTTTTTAATCCACTCATCTGCTGATGGGCACTTAGGCTGTTTCCAAATCTTAGCTATGGTGAATTGTGCTGCTATGAACATAGGGGTGCATATATCCTTTCTGATTGGTGTTTCTAGTTTCTTGGGATATATTCCTAGAAGTGGGATCACTGCGTTAAATGGGAGTTCCATTTTTAGTTTTTTGAGGAAACTCCATCCTGTTCTCCACAGTGGCTGCGCCAGTCTGCATTCCCACCAGCAGTGCACGAGCAGTGCACAAGGGTTCCTTTTTCTCCACATCCTCGCCAGCACTAGTCATTTGTTGATATGTTGATTTGTTGATGATAGCCATTCTAACAGGTGTGAGATGATACCTCATTGTTGTTTTGATTTGCATCTCTCGGATGATTAGTGACTTTGAGCATGTTTTCATATGTCTCTTGGCTTTCTGAATGTCCTCTTTCGAAAAGTATCTATTTAGGTCCATTGCCCATTTTTTGATTGGGTTGTTTATCTTCCTTTTGTTAAGTTGTATGAGTTCCCTGTAAATATTGGAGATTAAACCCTTATCAGAGATAACATTGGCAAATATGTTCTCCCATGCAGTGGGCTTTCTTGTTGTTTTGTGGATGATTTTTTTGTTTGTTTGTTTGTTTGTGGGGTTTTTTGCTGTGCAGAAGCTTTTTATTTTGATGTAGTCCCATTTGTTTATTTTCTCTTTAGTTTCTATGGCCCTAGGAGCTGTATCGGTTAAGATAGTGCTTCAGCATATGGCTGAGATTTTGCTGCCCGTGGATTCCTCTAATATTTTTGTGGTTTCCCATCTTACATTTAAGTCCTTTATCCATTTTGAGTTTATTTTTGCATTTGTTGTAAGTTGGTGGTCTAGTTTCATTTTTTTTTTTTTTTGCATCTATCTGTCCAATTTTCCCAACACCATTTATTGAAGAGACTGTCTTGACTCCATTGTATACTCTTGCTTCCTTTGTCAAATATTAATTGAGCATAGTGGTTTGGGTCGATTTCTGGGTTCTCTATTCTATTCCATTGGTCTATATGTCTGTTCTTGTGCCAGTACCAGGCAGTTTTGAGAACAGTGGCTTTGTAATGCGGCGTGATATCTGGTATTGAGATCCCTCCTACTTTGTTCTTCTTTCTCAGGATTGCTGCAGCTATTCGGGGTCTTTTTTTATTCCAGATGAATTTTTGGAGAGTTCGTTTTAGGTCTGTGAAATATGCCACTGGTATTTTAATGGGGAGTGCGTTGAATCTATAGATGATTGCTTTGGGTAGTATGGACATTTTAATGATGTTGATTCTACCAATCCATGAACACGGTATGCTCTTCCATATAGTTTCTAACTTTGATGCCATGCATAGAATGGTTCTTCCTACCCTTAAATTATATAAATGTTCAGTATACTTTTTCCTACAACTTTTATGGTTAAATTTTTTAGATTATATATTTGACCCAATAAAAATTTATTTATGTATACAATATGAGGTAACATTAGTCACTATACTGTTTACAAATAGGTAGCCAATTATCCAAACACCATTTGTTAAATAATCTGTTCTTTCTGAAAATATATTTTTTTTTCTAGACTACCTATTACTATTCCATTGATCTATCTACATATTATTAAGTCAGTGCCACATTGGCTCTCATTATAGCTTTTAGCTTTGTAATGCAATTTAAATTTTGATGGTCAAGTCCCCTATGATTAATCTTTTCTCATGGTTATTTTCATCAATTTATTGTTTCAAACAATTTTTAGGGTAAAGTTGTGAATTTCTAAAAAATATCAATGTATCTTTCAATATTGAGTCTTTTCATCTAAGAACAGTATGTTTCACCATTTATTCCACCTCTTTTTTCTCTCTTAATAGAATTTTAAAATTTTTATGAGGCCCCCACTCTGCATTGGCAATGAAGACCACACAGGAAGCCCAGACTCACAACCCCACCCAGTAGTAATGAGACAACCACACTTTCTGCTGGCATGGTGTCAGAGGAAGCTTAATGGAGTCAGGACTTTCACCACCACACACTGATAACAAGCCACTCCTCTTCTTGTGTGAGTGGAGGCCACATGGAGACCAGTAACAAGACACCTCTGATGACCCCAGACAGGGTTGCCTCAGTAGAGGGTTAGTGGGAAGCTGAACTCCCAATGGTGCCAGAGACCTATAACAGGTGATTGAAATAAAATCCAGTGCTGTAATATAATATGCAAAATGGCCGGGTTTCAATTGAAAATCACTCATTATACCAAGAATCAGGAAAAAGTCAACTTGATTAAAAACACACATACACACACACACACAATCAACCAAGATGACACAGGGAAATCAAACAGGAAATCAATAGCAGAAAAATAACTGGAAAATCTCTATAGACTTGGAAACTAAATAATATACTCCAAATAATCCATGGCTCAAAGAAGAAGTCTCAAGGAAAACCACAAAATATATGGCTATTTTCATCCATTTATTGTTTCAAATAATTTTTAGAATACTTCTGTGAATTTCTAAAAAATATATATGTATTATTCAATATTGAGTTTTCTAATCTAAGAACAGTATGTTTTGCCATTTATTCCACCTTGGGACATAACTAAAGCAGTGCTGAGAAGAAAAATTATAACATTAAATGTTTACATGAGAAAAGAGGGATAGGCTCAAATTAATAATTTAAGCTCCCACCTCAATAAGTTAGAAAAATGAGGGTAAAATAAGTCTGAAAGAAGTAGAGGAAATAATAAAAGCAAGAGCTTTATCAATGAACTTGAAAAAAAAGAAAAAGGAATAAAACAAAAAGGTAGTTTTTTTAAAAGATCAATAAAATTAACAAGACTCCAGAAAAACTAAAAAAAAAAAATTTTTAAGAGAAAGCACCAATTACCGTTATCAGGAATGAAACAAGGTATATCATTTCAGACCTGCAGAACATCAAATGATAATAAGGGTATCAATTCTACACACATAAGAACTGACTACTTAGATGAAATGGACGGATTCGTCAGCAAGTACAAACTATCACAACTTACTTAACATGAAATAGACCATTTTAATAATTCTATAACTCTTAAGAAAATTGAATTTGTAATTTAAATTCCCCAAAAAGAAATATCCAGGATTTTATTGGAGAATTATACCAGATGCTATAAATATGAAAAAATAACACAGTTCTACACAATCTTTTCCAGAAAATAGAAATGAAGGGGCCATTTACCAATACATTGTATGATGCTAGTATTACCCTGAAACCAAAATAAAACTAATAATTACACAAAGAGAACACTACAAACCAATATTCCTCATTTACATAGATTAAAAATTCTTTTTTAAAAAAACATATTTTATTGATTTTTTACAAAGAGGAAGGGAGAGGAATAGAGAGTTAGAAACATTGATGAGAGAGAAGCATCAATCAGCTGCCACCTGCACACCCCCTACTGGGGATGTGCCTGCAACCAAGGTACATGTCCTTGACCAGAATCGAACCCGGGACTCTTCAGTCACCAGGCCGACGCTCTATCCAGTGAGCCAAACCGGCGAGGGCAGATTAAAAATTCTTAACAAAATACAGTATTCGCAAATAGAATACAGCAACATATAAAGAGAATTGTACACTATAACTAGTGAGATTTACTCTCAGGATGCAAAGCTGGGTCAATACTTAAAAATCAGGGTAATCCACCACATCAATAGGCAAAAGAAGATTAATCATATGATAATATTAGTCAGTACAGAAAAAAAGCTTTGACCTGCATTCATGATGAAAACTCTCTGAAAATCTAAAATACAGAAGTTTCTCAACTTGATAAAGAGCAGTTACTAAAGACATATGGCTAATGTTACACTTAATGACAAAACACTAAATGCTTTCTCCCTAAGATTGAGAATCAGGCAAGGATTTCCACTCTCACCACATCTGATCAACAGAGTTCTAGAAGTTCTGGCCAGAACATTAAGGCACGTAAAGGAAATAAAAGGACTACAGATCACAAAGAACTATAAGTAGGCCTATTTGCAGATGGCATGAACTAGCTAGGCATGATCCTTTTGTTTAAAAAAAAAAAAAGTGACCCTAGCTGGTTTGGCTCAGTGGATAGAGTGTTGGCCCATGGATTGAAAGGCCCCAGGTTCAATTCCAGTCAAGGGCAAGTAACTTGGTTGCAGTTTCCGCAGCCCTGGTTGGGGTGCATGAAGGAGGCAACCAATCAATGTGTTTCTCTCACGTCGATGTTTCTCTCTGTCTCTGTCTCTCCCTCTCTCTTCCATTCTCCCTAAACATCAATGCAAAAATATCCTCAGGTGAGGATTAACAACCACAACAAAAAAAGCGTTTCCCTTAAGATCAGTAACAAGACAGGGATGTCCATTTTTACTACTCTTATTCAACATAGTATTGGAAGTTCTAACCACAACTATCAGAGAAGAGGAAGAAATAAAAGGCATCCAAATTAGAAATAATGAAGTAAAACTCTTATTATTTGCAGATAATATGATAGTGTATATAGAAAAGTCTAAGGACTCCAACAAAATACCTCCCAGAACTGATAAATGAATTCAGTAAAGGAGCACGATACAATATTAATATTCAGAAATCAGTTGACATTTTTTTATACCAACAATGAAATATCAGGAAGAGAAACTAAGAAAACAATCCAATTTACAATTGTACCCAAAAAATATACATAGGAATAAATTTAACCAAGGAGTTAAAAGACCTGTACTAGGAAAACTATAAGTCACTGAAGAAAGAACTTGAAGAAGATGCAAATCAATAGAAGCATGTACTGTGTTCATGGATAGGAAGAATTAGCATCATTAAAATGTCCACACTACCCAGCTGGTGTTGCTCAGTGGTTGAGCATCGACCTATGAACCAGGAGGTCACAGTTCAATTCCCAGTCAGAACACATGCCCAGGATGCAGGCTCAATGCCCAGTTGGGGGTGTGCAGGAGGCGGCCGAGCAATGATTCTCTCTCATCATTGATCTTTCTATTTCCCTCTTCCTCTCCCTTCCTCTCAGAAATCAATAACATATATATATATATATATATATATATATATATATATATATATATATATATATTTTTAAAACTAGACATACATTTACCATATAACCCAGCAATCACACTCCTGGGCATTTGTCCCAGAGAAATGAAAATGTATATCCACCCAAAAACCTGGGCACGATTGCTTTTAGCAGCAATTGTAATGGCCAAACACTGAAAACAATCAAAATATCCCTCAATAGGTTAATGGCTAAACAAACAGTGCACTCCTACCCTGGATTCTACTCAGCAATGAAAAGAAATGAACTAATGATACATGCTACAACTTGGATGGATCTCAAGGACACTGTGCTGATTTTTAAAAAGCCAATCTCACAAGGTCACATACTGCATGATTTTATTTACATAACATTTTCAAAATAACTCAATTACAGACATGGAGAAAATTGGTGGTTACTAGGGATTAGGAATATTTCCGAGGAGTGGGTGGGTATGACTATGAAGGAGTAACACAAGGGGGTCTTTCTGGCGATAGAATAGTTCTGTATCTTGATTGAAGTGGTGATTATATGAACCTATATGTGGCAAAATGCATAAAACTGTACACACACTGCACCATGTTAATTTCCTGATTTTGATGCTACACTCTAATTATGTAAGATGCAATCATTGAGGGGAACTGTGCAAAGAGTACATGGATGATCTCTGTACTGTCTTAGCATCTTCCTGTGACTATATCAGTGATGAATTAGCCAACAAGGGACTTTTCTATGAGTAAAGACTGTAAAGAAAGCATTTGGGCTCTGATGAGAATCTTTTCCTCACATTTTAATGAAATATGGATGACAGGCATGAGAACAATGATTGTACCTTCTTCTTCCATAAGAAGAAAAGAGATTCCATTTATCTGATTCAGGGTCACTGGGCTGAATGAAAGCTTCTTCTCATGCCCACAGCTAAATATATATATATTATGCAAACTGTTTCCTCGAGAGTCTGACCAACTGGGAGTTGCATCGCTCACTATGATGTACGCTGACCACCAGGAGGTGGCGCAGAACAAAGGAAGGCCCTGACCACAGCCACTAGGGACCCTACTCGTGCATGAATTTCATGCACTGGGCCTCTAGTATACATATATAACCAGGCATCACACTAAGTGACTCTCATTTTGTCATCTCATTTAATGTTCACAGGACCTTATTAGATAAGAATTATTATTATTATGCTCAAGAAAGGCTTACACAGGCCTTGCTGGATTAATAGAGCCCCAAACCAAACCCTCAGGACTGAAGTTTCAGATTCCCCAAAATGTATAAAACCTACGGAAAGTTTGAAACCACAGGGGCAAAAATGGGTTTCCCTCCACCTCACACACACACACACAAAAAAAAAAAAAAAAAAAAAAAAAATTCAGAAATGTAGGGAGAAATGAAAATATGTGAAGTCTCATTAACATTCCCATGATTATTTTTATTTTTCCAATATGTGAACACAAAGATGTCCTACCTGTGATTTGTTTCGTTCCTTGACATTGCTGGTCCTGGTAGTGATGCTGAGGACCCCAGGTTCTTGTGGTCACATGGGGAAGACTGAGGCAAAAAGCATTCAGAGCTGAAATTCAAATACAGGTGCTTTTTAAGTGCACTTTGATGCTAGAACAGTGGTCGGCAAACTGCGGCTTGCGAGCCACATGCGGCTCTTTGGCCCCTTGAGTGTGGCTCTTCCACAAAATACCAACTTCTGCACGTGGGCCACGAAATTTCAATCACACTGTACATGCGCATCCGCACGTGGTATTTTGTGGTATTTTGTGGGAGAGCCACACTCAAGGGGCCAAAGAGCTGCATGTGGCTCCTGAGCCGCAGTTTGCCGACCACGGTGCTAGAAGTTATCCCCTTTAAACTTTTGGTAAAGAAGTGTGTGTTTTTTCTGCTCCAGTGTAATTCTCAAGAGAACTTCATTTTCCACCTTCTTCCCTTTTGCAAAATCTGAGCAGGCAGACAACCTGCCTTGGATAGAACCCCAGCCAGTGTAAGTGGGTATTGGTGCTCCCAGTTCTTTGCTACTTAAGAGGATGGAGATACCTCCTCATGAAAATGTAGATCAGAACTCCATAAGGGATAGAAAACAGTATGACAGCTCTTCAGAAAATTAAACATAGACTGATCCATATAATCCAGCTATTTCACTTCTGGGTATATATCCAAAAGAACTGAAAGCAGGAAATAGATGTTTGCATGCCTGTGTTCATAACAGCATTATTCACAATTGCCAAAGTGGCCATCCATGGATGAATGGGTAAACAAAGCTGGTATATCCATACAATGAAATATTATTCAGCCTTAAAGAGGAAGTAAACTCTGACACATGCTACAGCGTGAATGAACCTTGAAGATATTATGCTAAGTGAAATAAACCAGTCATAAAAGGACAAATACTGTTGGATTCCACTTATAGTGGTCAAATTCGTAGAGACAGAAAGTAGAATGGTGGTTGCCAAGGGCTGAAGGGAGGAGGGAATGGAGAGCTAGTGTTTAATGAGACAGGGTTTCAGTTTGGGAAGATAAAAAAGTCCTGGAGATGGGAGATGGATGGTGGTGATGGCTGCAGAACGATTTGAATGTACTTAGTGCCACTGAACTGTACACTTCAAAATAGTTAAGATGGTAAATTTGACATTATATATATTTTCCCATCATAATGTTTCCCCATTGATTTTTAGAGAGAGTAGAAGGAAGGGTGGAGAGCCAGAGAGAAAGAAACATTGATGTGAGAGAGACCGATTGGTTGCCTCCCACAGGGGCCCCGACAAGGGCTAGGGATTGAGCCTGCAACTGAGGTATGTGCGCCTGACCAAAATCAAACCTGGGACCCTTCAGTACACAGGCCAAAGCTCTATCCACTGAGCCAACCCGGCTAGGGCAATCATCATAACTTTTTTAAACTCCATAATGGGAAAAGACATGAGAACAAGGCTGACCTCTGGTGAAAATAATAGATCCCCCAGGAGAAAGGAGTGGCCCATGCTTCTGCATTTATGTCTTATACCGTTCAGCTCACTCTTGAGGAATTTTAATGATCTGACACTACAAGGAGTTTTACACCAAAATCTTCCTGTAGCATAGTTTCTACAAGTTATTTGGCAGGGAAAGAGTGTAAAGGCAGATAACTATAATAGACATCTTATTCATCACTTGCAAAAATATTCATAACTACAAATTGTTGGAAGGGGAAAAAGGGTACTTTTCCCAGGTTCCTTTTTCCAGAGAGATAAAGGTCTTTGATTTCTGGCAATCCACTTACCTTTTCTGTTTCCAGTTTCTTGTCTACAATTGGAAATGGAAATGATCTGTGTGTTCTCTCCTTACCTTGCAAAGATTGTTGTAAAGATTCCAGGAGCCCTGGCCAGTGTGGCTCATTTGGTTGTGGCATCATCCCATGGACCCAAGGGTTACAATTTGATTCCCAGTCAGGGCACACACCCAGGTTTCAGGTTCAATCTCTGGTTGGGGCATATATGGGAGGTAACAGATCAATGTTTCTCTCTCTCTCTCTCTCTCAAACCAATAATTTTTTTGAAAAAGATTCCTGGAGACTAGGAAATGGAAAATATATTAAAATATAAAGGTGTTGTGTTTATTCTTCTTATTATTAAGAACTGCTTTTAGCCCCACCCGGTTTGGCTTTAGTGGATAGAGCATCAGTCTGTGGGTGTGCAGGATGTTTCTATCTCTCCTTCTCCCTTCCTCTCTGACATCAATAAAAATATATATTTTTAAAAAAGAACTGCCTTTAGAAAACACTGATTCCACAGGCAGCATTACCCTAAATAACGCCAGTCATGGGAGGAAAGAATTCCACAGCAGCCCTGTCAAGAGAAATCTGTATTGCCTGGTTCCTCAAATCACACTCCAGCCGCCACTCTGTTTTATTCTGCGTGCCTGGCACAGTCCCTAAATCCTAGGTCATTTGGGGTGCAGAGAAGTGGGATGACCAGTAGAACTGAACATTCATGCAATGTAGAGCAATGAGCTGCCCGTCACCAGGAGTATTCAAATAGAGTACAGATAATCACATCTCAGGGGATTCCTGCTTTGGGTAGGAGATTGGAATTCTGAGGTCTCTTCCAGTACCAAGAACCCACTGATCTCTTTATTACTAGACTAGAGGTCCAATGCACGAAATTCGTGCATGGAGTGGGGGGTTCCCTCAGCCCAGCCTGTGCCCTCTCTTGCAATCCAGGACCCCTCACTCCTAACTCCCGCCTTCTGCTCCTTACCACTTGGCTCACTACTCCTTATCGCTGCAGTGGAGGCGGGAGAGGCTCCTGCCACCACCGCTGCACTCACCAGCTGTGAGCCCGGCTTCTGGCTGAGCAGCGGGAGCGCATTGACCACCAGGGGGCAGCTCCTGCATTGAGCGGCTGTCCCCTGGTGGTCAGTTCGCATCATAGCGACCGGTCATTCTGGTTGTCCGGTCGTCCCTCTGTAATGGTCGCTGGGCTTTTATTATATAGATAGATTAGGAATCAATTGACCTGGAATCCAATAGGGGAGCTCTTCTTTGCTGTGTCCTCCATGGACACTTTACTGACCTCTCTGAGCTCAACTGTCTCAACTATCTCTTATTATTATGTAATCTGCCTGCCCGTTCCTGTTGTGAGGAGCCCAGAAAAGACCACAAGCAAGCGCTTTGAAATCTGTCATGTTTTATTGCCATACCAGGAAGAGCAGGACTGCTGTTATTATTATCTCTACTTTCAGAGGACGATTGCATGACCTAAGCAAATACCACAAAGCAGCCCTCCCCACTGGTCAGAAAGGCAGGACTGGTGTCTGAGACACACTTGGGGTGGAGAAGCCACAAGCTGTGAAGTCAGCATTTCTCCGCCACGAATGCTGATTTCTTAGGTTTGTTTCCTGTCAATCTTGAGTCCTTCTGAGTGACCTTCCAGAAGCATCTCTGGAACCCTGTGAACATTGACTTTAAATATATATATATATCCAGCCAGGGCTTCATTCCCTAACAGGGTTTCCTTCCACTTCTACATACACATACCTAAAAGAAAAAGAAAAAAAAGCTTGCTGAATTAATTAACCACTTCTGTTATCTATTTTCCCTGTTATCTAATTCTGAAGGGAAAGCTGGGAGCTCGGAGGGAGCTGGGAGACGTAGCTCACACCGCCTCCCTCCCACCCCCGCTGACAACAGCCTGGAATCCCCGAGCAAAGGACCTAGACTGTCCCTGAGATCCTGCCTTGCGCCAAGCTGAGAGGAGCCGGAGCTGCAGAGACACCACTCCCATCGTGGGTGAGTCCCCTCCAGACCCTCCTGGTGGCCCCTCCATCAAGGCAGAGGGGGAGATGCACCCAGGGAGCCAGGAGGAAGGCCCGGAGGGCGGTGGGCCCGGAGCTGTGGGGCTGGAGGAACAGAAGTCGGTGGGGAGCGTGCTGAATGTCAGACTGTGAGGAGAGGGAGGTGGGGAAAGAGGAGAGGGAAGGGACTAGGCAGTGTGTGACTGAAGACCTGCAAGGGACCTAGGGGGACAGGAAGAAAGGATGAGATTCTTCACAGGCCTAGCCACAGAGGCAAGGCTTCCTTTCCCAGTTTCTCTAGCTGGTTTCTCTTTCTTACAATTGGGCAGCATTTTTGTTTCTCTGTTTCCTGGTTTAGCGTCCTGCTCCAACAATCAGAAATCAGTGGGGATGGTCAGTGTCTCCAGAAAAAATATATACATCCCACACACAAAAATCAAATAGATGTGACCAGGGGCCCTGGACCCTGTGCCCTTTCTCCCTCCAGCACACCCAGGTCACATGGTTTTCCCCTAGGGTCCCAGCTTCTGATGCTCCCCTTGGAAAGCTTAGGAGAGCGCTGCCTGTGCCAGCCCTGCCCAGGGTGCTTGCAGGGCAGAAAGTCTCACTGGCTTTCCTGTTGGCCTCATTGGTGAGGTAGTGGGTAGGCCTCAAGGCCTTCAGGATCTGATACTTTTCTTTGCCTAGTCACAGGCCCAGGGTCAGCTAGGCTTGGGCTTAATTTTTTCATTTATTCTGGAGTGAGACATTGGGGGGGGGGGGGGCTGGTGGAGGTGGTTGTGATTTTCTTCCCCAGCTCACTTGTGCTCTGAAGAGCTTTGTTGCATCTGCTTTTGCATATAAACCAAACGTACCTCGGCTACCTGCCAATCCAGAGTTTGAGCAAATGAGCATTGACTCATTTTTGTAGTTGAGAGAAGAGCTGAACCCAAAGAAAAAGAGAAACAGAGGGGAGGCTTTGGGGTGGAGAATGAGCAGACCTGAGTTCAGAGCGAAACCGAGCTGAACTAAGGCTGTGGGAGAGTTGAAACCAACCAGGTTGTCTGAGCTTCCTCCCTTACCCGAAGGGTGAAAACAGGCAATGGCATCTTTTAACTCTGTAACCTTAGGAGGACTAAGCAAGTGCCCTTCTGGAACCGTGTAGAATTTACTGCAACGAGTCTCAATGTCTGTGCGTTTACCACAAATATTAGCTTTGCAAAGCAGGGAGTGGAAAATTATTCCTTCTGGTCCGTTCCCCTCCCCCGAAGCGCTGCTGCTTCCAGCCGGTCGAATTCGAAAAGTTTTCTCAAAACTTGCACTCATCTGCTTCACTTATCTTTCCGCTGCCCAGCGCTGGTTTCCTGCCCCTTCCTCGTTTCCCCCCAGGACTGATATTCTCACTCCTCTGCACTTTGGAGACAAAATTGAGGGAAATTGAAAGGTTTTTCGCTGGGCAAAATCGGGGAAATGCTGCTCTGATTTGCGAGGAGACTTCACTATAGAAGGCTTCTAGACAGACGCCCACGGTTTATCATCACAAAATTGGTTTAGTTTTATTAGAAACTGTAGTGTTTTGTTTCTGCTAGTCCGATTTGGATAAATTAGCCTTGAGTAAAAGGATATTTAAAAGCTCATTTTATGAAACTTTTTTTTAACATAATTCATTGGAATTCATTTTTAGCCACACAGACGTTTCCTCTTCTAACAAACTTTGTCGCTCACAGTGATTTTCATTCTCGAGTTCGATTGGAGGGGGTCAGTTTTGTGTGATTGGTATTGACGAAATGTTAGTAAGTTGTTCTTTATCCCTGTTCTATTTCTCAAGCCCAATGAAATACCCATCTCAAATGACTTTCTAAAGCTTTGTTATATTTGCCAAGTGATTTACAGGACGGAACATTACCGTTTGCCGTGCAAGTGCAGAGAGGTTTTGGGGCTGGGGCCGCTGAGGGGAGGGGGTGTAGGGTTGGGGCAGCACTGAGACTGGAGAAATTCGAGCGATCCATCGCCACCTGTCTAAACAGAGCACCAGGTGGAGAGTCGAGGCAATTATCCGAATAATTGAGGGGAGGGAGGCACTTTCACCTGCATTATCTAGATAATAAAGGGGCGACACCGGGAAATGCCCGTGGCCCCGGGGGCCCCGCCTCCGTTCACTCCGCGATCGCGCGAATTGGAGGACCCGAATTCGGGCGATTTTTCTGCAAGTTCTTTGAAAGGAGTCGGGGATGGGGCAGGAAGGAGAGGTTTCCCGGAAAACTTAAAAGGGTCTCAGGCCCCGCGCCTGTGGAGAGAGGGGCCGGTGCGCCGCGGGACACCCCGCTGGGTCTGATAAAGCCCCGAAGCCGACCTAAGGTCAATAAACCTGGCGGCGTCTGGCTCCGGCCGAGGGTCCGAGAGGACGAGGGCGGGGAGGAAGGGAGCCGTCTTCAGGGTGCCGGCGAAAAGAAAATGACCGGGGACCTTGGCGCCCAGGGTCCCGTGCGCCCAGGGCCGCGGAGCCGGGCCGCCAGCCGGGTGTGCGCCCCGCGGGGCGACCCAACAGAAGCGACGGCGGACTTAAAAATACCCCGGGTTCCCCCCACGGGCCCGGGCCTGGTGGACAGTCCTCACCCCGCTGAAGTTCAGCAAAGAGAACGAAAAGTAACTTTTTTGTTGTTTGTAAGGAGCAGAGGATAAGAATGGAGACTCTCAGATCATGGGACCATTCCATAAAGCCTCAGGGGCCCGTCAAAGAGGCAGACGTTTGTCCCAAAATAAGAACACTTAGCATGAGCCTAACAGTTTCGATCATTAAGGATCCATTTTAATCCCGTGTGTGTCGCGATTGAAAGTTTGTGGATTCGTTTAATATTGAAGTGTTGTTTCTCACACTCCTCGCGTGGCGGGGGGGAATGAAAAGATTGGGAGAAGTTGCTGTGCCCAGAGTTACATCGCGGAGGTTCCCGCCAAGGGGCTGGGACCGGTGGCTACACCGCTGGTCATCAGAGAAGACCTCCCCAGGACAGAGCCCCGGTGAGAAGCACGCAGCCCGCGCAGCCTGGCACAGGAGCCTGAAAGAACGCGCTGCCCCTTACGGCTGTGTGCTAAGGGGCCGGGTAACGTCCGAATCTCCTCTCCTGCCCTTTGCCGTCCCCCTCACCCTGCATCCCCCGCCCGGCGCCGGCGCCGGCAGGGCAAACAAAGCCTGGTGGCCCGCCGGAGGAGGAGGCAGTGGTAGTCGAGGGCTCGTTCAGCAAACTGGGGGCCCGGAGGACCCCCTGCCGACGCGCGCGACCTCGCGCCCGAGCACCCGCGGATCTTAGCAAGTAAACAAGCAGATCCCTCGAGTCCCGCACTCGGCCCACGAACGCGCGGAGCTCCTCTCGAGGTGTCTATTGCTGGCGAGACCGAGGCCGGATTGGTTTGAATGCATTTCAGCCATGATGGCGCCACGTGTGTCAGGTCACCTCGGGCGGGTGTGGCGCGCTGCGTCCCTGGCCTCTGGAACCCGGCGAGACCCAGCATCCGGAGCGCCGGGCTGATGGGCGAGAAAGCCCGGGCCACAGGCATTAGGGTCTGGGCCTGGGTCCGTCGTGTGACCTCGGGCCTGGGCCTGGCGCTGCTCAAAAAGCGGCCCGGGTCGCCCTCTGCACGGGAGGCCCCCCTGGGGAAGCCCAAGGCCAGGGCTCGGAGGAGAAGGTGGGCAGAGCTCCGCCGGCTGCTGTGCGCCCCTGTCCAGGCGCTGGGCTGTAGCCCGAACCTGGACCTGCTCGCCCCAACGCCCGCTGTACATCAAAACGGCTATTCTTACACACACCACCACCGCCACCGCCACCGCCACCGCCACCGCCACCGCCGCCACCACCACCGCCACACACACACACACACACACACACCCCGAGTTAGGCTGCTCTGCTCTCAGTATTCCCTTGTGGGGAGACACCTCTCACCCACCACCTAGCGAACCCCAGACTCTATGGGAAAAGCCGTGGGTCAGTCCTTTCTTGGGCGGGATCTGGAGGGTTATTGAGGGGCACGAATGGCAGGCACCCAGGCTGGAGGGCTCAGTGGCCACAGACGCCTGGTTCAGAGAGTTTCCCTCGGCTCGGTTTGAAGAGCCTTCATATTTCTGGCACTGTCACCGGCTGGCGCGGGAGCTGGAGGTAGAGATTTCCCGAAGCTTCTGGACTTGGGGCTTGTGGAGGGGCAATCAGATTCAGATTCTTGGCCTGGGCACACAGAGGCTCTGCTGAAGGGCATTCATTGCCTTGTAACTACTTCCAGCCCGCGCTCGCGCGCCCCAAATTCAACAATTCCCCAGCATGCCTCCTGGTCTTAGAAAAAATCCTGGCAGACCCTTCCAATACCACTTGTCGCTAAAAGCCCGGGGCAGTAGCTACAACTCCCCACCCCCCACCCCCCACCCCCGCGCTCATGCCCACAGCAGGGGGCCGATGGCCAGGCGCCTGGGGCGGTGTTCGTGGGGATTGGCGGTCCTAGGAGTCGGTGGCTGCTGCTTTTTCTTTAGAGACCAGATACCGAGACGTGTTGTTTTGCCCTCGTGGACCGTACCCGCCGCCTGTTCTTAAGGATTTTCTTTATTCCTTTAGTATTACATTTTCTTGTTTTCACTTTTCCTTTGTCTCTCCCCTCCCCCTTTCTTCTAATTCATTTCCAGGATTTCCCTTTCTTGCTGAATCAAAACCCCTCCCTTTGCTCTTTAGCTATATAATTTGATTTTCTTTTCTCCCTGTGTGCCCTTCTATTTTACCCCAGCTCTTGGCCGGCTGCAGCCCCGGCTGGTTTCAGTGACCGCAGGATACTCTCAGACACATGCGTCACCTTTAAAATTTCCCCATCCCAACTCAAGTCTCTTACCCCACATAATAAATTCGTTTGTAATAATTCGGGTGTACCGCTTGCGTGCAGAAGTTACTGGAGGATGATGCCTTGTTAGGTGAATCAGAAGCCTCCTTTTTACCGAGTTCCTGAATATTAAGCTGCATAGTAGCTGTTTTGTCGCCCTTAAGGAATTTGTTCAATTTCCACCTCTAAATGAATAGCGCACTACAAAATCATTTTCCAAGGGCTAGGTGGGTGTCTATGGAGGTTAATTCACTCAAAAAACACGGTGCAGGTTATTTTTAATATTGTGGAAACGTTTACGACTGAGCCTAGATGACTTGTCCTGTCATACCATTCACTATGGCTTTCCACTAACTCCAAAGGAAATTGATACGATATAAATAGATAACTATTCCTTGTTCATTCGCTCAGATTCTATTTGCTTTCTGTTATATCACTGCAGGTCTATCATTCATAATAATCAGAGAACGATTAGTCTCTCCTTGTAGATAAATAATGATTTGGGGCACTTGTTATTTATTTTACACAGCGTTTGTTAGAGCATGCGTGAACGTTTTATTCTCTATAATGGTGCTGGGAGATGGTGTGTCCTTTTTGCTTTCAAGAAAATTGCTGGAGACAAAAATACCTCATAAGAGAAAAATAAAACGTGTTACGGTTTCTTTCTTTAAGAAAAGGAAATAAAACTTTAAAGAAACTTTCCTTGGAGAAACAGGATCACTAACAGGCAGCCCCTTAACCATGGGGGATTCAGAAGGAGGTGAGAAAGTCAGCTATGCTTCTCCTGCGATGATTCTAGAACAGCAAACATCAGGAAAGTAATACCCTACTGGTGGGATGTGGAAGTCCCAGTTGGTGCAAAAGCACCTCTCTGGTGTTGGGGAGGGAACGGAGAGGGGGGTGTTCCTAGCTTTTGGAAGGTTAACGTGCAGAATCAAGGAGTTCCTGTCTTAGAACCACTCCCCAGAATTCAGCAGATAACAGCCGCGGATCACGCGGATACCTCGTTAAATGCTGTGGGAGTGGGGGTAGGATTTGGGGTTAGCGGCCAGTTCTGAGAAGAGGGGCTCCCTGGAAACAGCCCGGGGCAGGGAGCAGGACTTGTCAGCGGCTCTCTGCTCTCTCCTGCCTTCTAGACTCCCCAGGCTTCGCGCCGGGCAGCCTTAGAAAGCTCTCAGCGTGGTGGCCGATCCGGGTTGCTCCAGCCGCGATAACGAAGGGGCTCGCTATCTAATCTGGACAGCAACAAGAACAATCCATTAGACCTTGGTATTTCTCCGGGAAGAGGGAGGAGTGGGCGGGGACAGGGGCTGGAGTGCCCCACCCGGCCCTGGGTGGCACAGATCTGCCCCATCGGCGGCGGAGGGATTAATGAAATAGTTTTGTGTGGACTCAAAACTCACCACTGTGTAAAATGCTTACTGATACTGGTAAATTATAATTCTACCCATGGTCGATGTCAGGGTGAATTAGAACCTTTTTGGGGTTGGGGGAATCCCATTTTCTTTTAAGATCAATATACTTTACACTCAAACTCCATACCAACCTAAAGGCTCTCTGTAAGATTCCAATTTTCACCAGTATTCCTGGGGACATGGGAGTCTTAAATCCACCTACCCACCCACCCATTCATTCATTCATTCATTCAGCAAACATTTACAAAGCTTTACTCTGCACCAGGCATTGTGCCTTGTACTGACAGGTTAAATTATTTGCCCAAGATGAGGACTAGGCTGACCACTGGGGCGGGCCCCTAATCAATGATTCCAGTCCCATGACTGCTCACTTCTTTCCCTCAAGACATACAAATCAGAGATGTTGGGAGTTGGAAGGGCCCCAGAGGTTATCTGGTCCACCCTTCCATTCAATGCAGGAATCCCCTCCCAGAAGGCGGGCAATGAGAGGCCCTAGCCCTCTACCCTCTACTCGCCCATGGGCTTCCCAATTGAAAGTGGCTGGTGAAAAGGAAGGTCTTTCCCTGGGAGAAGACAGTCTCCCCTGCCCACCCCTAAGCTCAGTGTGCTAAGCCCCTCATGCTGCTGTCCCCGCTCCCCCCAGATGTCCCACTAACCTGGCTGTGCCACTTCTCATTCTCATTCAGATCTCCGTCCCAAGGTGCCATAGGCTTTAGTCAAGCTGGCCTTCCTCCCCTGCCCCTGGGGGATATTTGTTGCCTGGTCAGAGGCACGGCTGTATAGGCAGTAGCCCAAATCACCAGAGCCTGGATTCTAGTCCCACCTCCAAGCTGGGTGACCTCCAACACGTTATTTCACTTCTACTTTTGGCACATTCTGCAAATAAGTTATAAAAATGTGTTTCTCAATAGCTGAGGATGTCACCTTTTCAAAGGTTAAATTTCCCCTCAGAACTAATCTGAGATTATTCTCATTTGACAGTTAAAAACTTAAAAGCTATGAAAGCCAACTTCTGGACAATAAGCTCATCACAAAGAACATTCTGGAAACTTTAGAATTGATGCCATACTAAGTGTGCCTTGTCCCTGGGTCAGAATAAGAGTTTAGACCAGCCATGGGCAAACTAGGGGCCGGATCCGCCCATTTGAAATGAATAAAACTAAAAAAAAAAAAGACCGTACTCTTTTATGTAATGATGTTTACTTTGAATTTATATTAGTTCACACAAACACTCCATCCATGCTTTTGTTCCGGCCCTCCGGTCCAGTTTAAGAACCCATTGTGGCGTTCGAGTCAAAAAGTTTGCCCACCCCTGGTTTAGACTCCAGTGTTCCAATAATGTGACTTGAATCTATCTCCACAACTTCATGTCTATGTCTTGGGCAAATTATAAGCATCTCTGTGCTTCACTTTCTTATATTTTGAAATCCTCACAAACCTCAGAGGACAGAGTCCTCTGAAATAATCTCCAACATGTCATTCCTCCAGCTGGGCATCAATATACTTCTTGGTTTTATTTGGCTTTGTTTAGTTTTTGGGTGTGTGGTTTTGTTTGTTTTTTTACCTGTGGCTTCAAAACACTTCAGAAATTATATTTATTTAATAAGAGGTAGAAATTGACCTAACAAATTTATAAATATATATTTAAGTGATCTTACCCAAAATTGAATGTTGCTGGTAGTGGGGATTTTGGATGCAACCTTTCTAGAAGAACACTTTCTAGAAGTGTTCATATCCTCTGATCCACTTTTTCCAGTAGTAGAAATTGACCCCGAAGAAACAGAAGTTTACAAGATGCTATACTAATCAAAAATTTATGTGAATTTGACAAGTACACATCAAACATTTAAAAATAATTTTTATTTATTGATGTTATAGAGAGAGGAAGACAGAGAGGAACATTGATTCCCTGTTCCACTTATTTATGCATTCATTGGTCACTTCTTGTATGTGCCCTGACTGGGGATTGAACCCACAACCTTGGCATATTGGGATGATACTCTAACCAACTGAGCTATGCAGCCAGAGCCAAACATCATTTATTGTAGTGAAAAACAGAGACTAACATATACTCCAAACAATCAGAGCTTGCTTACATAAACTATGCAAGAATCCATAATGTAGCATCAAACTGTTTCCTTAAAATATTTAATGAAATAGAACTGTCTCGTAATATATATATATATATATATATATATATATATATATATATATATATATATATATATGGGTTTTTTTTTTAAATAAAAAGTAGATAGCAAAATACTCTACAGTATGAAACTGGTGATGGGCAGAGAAAGAAAGAGAGAACATTAATATTCTCTATGGTTAAAGATGGATTTTGTTTATCTTGCTATGCTTTCCTGTGTTTTCCAAATGAACTACAATGAGTTCTTGTCTATTTGAAATTAGAGAAAAGAAATATTTTGAGAGGACGGGGAGGATTGATTAGATTGAAGATATGTCATACTTCCTAAGATTTCATGACTATCCTACTTATGACAAACATCCATTTTAGAAAAGTCAGCTTTAGAATTCTCAAAACTCAATGGACTCAAACTCCAAGAATAGTTTTGGACTGTTGATTCCTGGCTAGAGACATTTAGAAGTGGTGGGAGTGATTTTTCTACAGAGGTCTCCCTCCCCCTGTAGAAAATGTTTCCACAACCATCCAGATTGTCCCAGAATTTCACTTGCAACCTTGAATGTTTCTGAAATTGAAAACAATAGTCTAAAGTTCTTGTAACCTTTTCTCTCCTCACAACTCCCTTTTCTGGCAGAAGGATGTGGTGGAATGTAAGGCCAGGTGCTGGTCCAGCTGCAACTAAAAGCTGATTATTTAGACCCCAGAAGAGGAGGGAACTTGGGCAGGGGAGGGGAGACAGTCCTTTAGTGGTGGCCAAAAAGCTGGAGAGGGTGTTCAGAAGAGAAGACCATTGTAAAAGCAAGAAAGTCAACTACTAAGAATTCAACTGATGACCAGATGAATTGCAAATATTAATGAAAGTCTGGTGCTATTTTTTGAAACGGAAATAGTTTTAATTTCTTGAGAAATAAGCAGCTGTTTATAAAAATAAAAAAGAGTGCCTTCCTCCCACTTTATAAACACAGTGTAGGATGGGGTTGGGGAAAGAGTAGTAACAAAAAGAAATAGAAACAAAATCCCACCATAAATTTAGGGCAACTTCAAAATATCTTGCACTGAGATTTTTAATTTAATGTAACACATTTCGTCAACAAAAGATAAAAATAACATGGAGGTCAGTTTCATTGTTATTAATTAGGAAATAAACATTTAGCAAATAAAAAACTGTAGTCTGAGTACAGTAAGGGTTATGGACTTAAAATCCCACTTTTATCTCTCTCTTAGCTCTATACTTTTTTTTAAGGTCAAGGTCAGCCTTTGTTTGTTTGGTTGGTTGGTTATTGGTAAAGGGATATGAATAGAATTTGGATAGAACTGCAAAATCTTAGGGGTTTTTTTTGTAGACCTGAGTCAGCTCATCTCTGCAAGCAGGGTCCAGTCAGGCGTCATATTGATCTTTGAGCCACATCTGCCAGCCCCCCATACTGTTCAGGCATGGGGGTAAGTACTAGTCTGAAGAATGATTTTTACAGGAGCATGTTCCAGACACATTGCTGACTGAATTCTCTACAACAAAAATCCCTTGCAACAACTGGTTTCTCTGCACATGTCTCTGAAGGAAATCAAACCCAAAGCCTTGAACAGACCAAGGTACCCTAGACATGGCCAAGGTGCATCCCAAAACAAGGAGTATGAGAAGTGAGGAAAGTTGGAGCTGGGTAGGGTGTGCATTTCCAAAGCCTTCGAAAAATGCTTTGTTTTCTATCTAGTTAGGAGTTCCTAGGTCTGTGGGCCGGGAAGATATTGACTAATTTTCTTATCACTGTGCCATTGAGCATGCCAGAAATGTCTCATCAGGCACAGATTTTTCTTGAACACCCATAGACCTCAGAAAAGCATCTTAAGTGCTCGATCTTTATATAGTTTTTTTAAATGATTTCCACATATAATCAAGATAGAATCAGAGAAGTCAAACAAGCCTGCTACAAATTGATTAACCAAAGAGTACTTCAATCAATGCCCTCATCTATAAATTGAGGACCATGAAAAGCATTTCTCAAAGTTCTTTTCCATATATTTTCCCTCTGATCCTCACATTTGATTGGTCTCTGGGGTAATCAGTGTGAGTATTAGAGTATCATGTCCATTTTATAGATGAGGAAACTGACACTCAGAGATGTCCTCTGGCCACAGGTCACACCACTAGTAAAAGAATAAAATTCAAAGCCCTGCTCTGACTACCACACACTGCTTCCCTCACCCTCCAAGGACTCATGAGATAGTCTATACAACTGGTTTGTCATTGCTTTAATAGGTATTATTAGGATCCTTTATTTCAGTCATCTGAAAATCATGGAATTAAGGAATGACAGGGCCACGAGCCTCTTAAAGCTGATCTAGCCCCGCCCCTTTCATTTTGCAGGTGGGGCTCAGGAAGGTTAAGTGATTTGCCAAAGGTCACCCCATGGGTTAGTGGGAAATGACCAGTGTCATTTTTAAAAATTAGTTAAAACAACTGCCTACCAAGCCCATTTTTATGGCTTATTTTAAGCAGGTTAATAAGTATACCAGGCACAGCTTTAAACCCAACTGAGTAAATGCTGACACTAGTTTATAGATTCAGCAGATAAGTAGCAATAAGGAATTATTCATCTCTCATTTATCATCCAGGCTCTCCAAGGTGCAAGTTATAAAGGGACACAAATAGCAGTTTAAGGACCCCCCCCACCACCACCACCCCCATGAGATCAAAACAGTGAAAACCAAGTGGCCTACAAAGGCACACATTTAGAATGTGGCTGTGCCTGAGATCTTCTGAACGGTGGAAAAAAAAGAGAAAGATATTCAGGAAAACTATTTGCATTTTATAAATAGGCACATTTCTTACACAGAATTCCATATTTGGCCTCCAGATTTATTCAATTATTAATTCATTCTTTTGAGTATGTACTGAGCACCTACTGTGTGCAGGGTATTGTGGGGAATATGGAGAATTATTAAATATCATCCTAGCTATCAAGGATTTTTTAAAGCTTAACAAAGTGACAGAATAGAGTACACACACACACACACACACACACACACACACACACACACACACACACACACACACACACACACACACACTGGAACCTGGCATAGTCATCCAGTGTAAAGGGAATGTGTGCTTGGGAACAGGAGGAAAGGGGAGACTGCCTGACTGCTGCAGTAGCCACAACAAGGAGCTCACTGAGGAGGTGGCCTTGCCACAACCTTGTCCCCAACAACGTTTCTTTATCTTGTGAATGAGGTTAGAAAATGTCACAGGCAGGAGGGGGGATAAAAACTGGACAGTGAATTGATGGCCCTAATTAAGAACCCAATCCTTCATTTAGATGTTAAATACAAGCAAACTGGTGGGGAGGTGGGAGGGGGAGTATTCGGATGCCAATGGCAGTTATACCATTTGTAGCATATACCAAAAATGAACAAAATTAACAGATGATTTGCTGATTTGGGAGGTGAGCTCTAATAAATTCTCATGTGTTATTCAGAAGAGCTGTTTATTTTATTATTGTTGTTATTATTATTTTAATCAAATCTGAGGCCCAAAGTCCAATGTCAATAACAGAGCAGTCACAAAACCATAAATGACTTTGCTCTCAGCTGCTCAGAGAAAAGAAGTTCCTCCATGAGTCCCACATTCATAAAATTGAAGCATTTTCCAGTGAAAAGAAAACTTGAAAGATATTTACTCAAAACCCTTTCCTTTGTAGATGAGGAAACCAAGGCTCAAAGAGTTCAAGTGACAAAGAATGACCATTTAACTTATGTGAAACTATGAGTGAATGTGTGTACTAATACTCACACAGGACACAGGACAGCAGGCATAAAGTGGACATATGATCACCCTAGGAAACAATGAGTCAGAACAAGGACCAAGTTCAGAACCCTGCCCATTATGCACCCCTCCACACACACACACACACACACACACACACACACACACACACACACACTTTGTTGCCTTATTTTCTTTATTTTGAAGGCTAGATATTTGAGTCCTCAGAAAGGTTGGAAGAGTCTAGAAATGTAATATGTACTGAGTGCCCCTTTTAGATGGTCTATGAGGGACGTGAAATGACAGTTTTGAATGTCTATGACTCCTTGGAACTGCATCCTCATACCGCCACCCACCCCCACCCCAGGGCTGAGCCAGGGTCACTGTTTCCATCTTCCTGCAGAGAGTGGGGGCAGCAGCGGTAACCAGGTTCCCAGACTACTTCAGAGTTCACTGCTGGCTTATCGCTAATCCTCTGCCCCTGGTGATTGCATCAGGGTGAGGGAAGCTTGGCCTTGGGATGCAGATTTATAGACAGCGATATCACTTCCTACAGCAGCATGTTGATCTGGAAGAGCAGGGTACACCTAGGGTCCCAGGGCACCCACTCCCAGCCCTGCCATTGAATAGCTGTGTGACTCCAGATAAATCGGTAGCCCTTTCTGGGTGTCATTGTCAGGGAGAGGCTGACTGATATGTGGGCCAAAGGTACCTGGGGTTATGGTCACCCCACCAACAGAGGCACACAAGCTAAGGTACTAGTGAGACATCACGTGGCATCTTCTGCACGTGAGCTTCTCTCTGTTTGCACACAGTGGAAGAGACCACGGCACGTGTATTTCAGCCACATGCCTGGTACTACATCTTCAGTCATAAAGGACAGATTTACACCGTATAAGCACAAGTTGGAAACTCCAATTTTCTGAGTTCAACAAACTTTTAAAAACATCTACTATATGTTAGAAACTATGGAAAACACAATACCAAACATGGGATTTGTTCACTTAAGAGGATTGAAATTTGGGAGAGAGGGGTATGTAGACAGGCAGACATGTGGATAATATACGTAAATATAAGGTGTTAAAGGCTATGGAATCAGAGTGGGGAAAGGGATTGATTGTGGGAATGGAAGTTTAAAAAATAAAAAGGACTTTTTTAAAAAAGGAGGACATGTGCCTTAGCCATTTTGGCTCAGTGGATAGAGTGTCAGCTTGCAAACCAACAGGTCCCAGGTTCAATTCTGGTCAAGGGTTGCAAGAGGCAACGGATTGATGTGTTTCTCTCACATCGATGTTTCTTTCTGTCTTTCCCTCTTTCTTCCACTTTCCCTAAAAATCAATGGAAAAATATCCTTGAGTGAAGATTAACAAAGCACACACACACACACACACACACACACACACACACACACAGGAGGATATGTAAGAAGAAAGTCCTTGTTTTCCCCTCTTATATTCCTCACAGTACCAGTGGCAGTATTTGGGTTCTGGAATCAAACTACCTGTAAATCTTGACTCTGCCACCTAGAAAGTGGGGCAAATTATTTAATAGTTTTGTGCCTCAGTTTCTTCATCTGTAAAGTGGGGGACATAGAGTAATTTTGTAGATAAATAAGATAATCCATGCAATGCACTTGTCACCATGTCTTGCATATCCTAAGTGCCCAGGGTTACCTGTTAATAACTGTTTGCCTAGAAAATGGATTGAAATTTTTATCTGCAGTCTAAGCTTTTAGCATACACATTCCGACTGGCCTAACATTTTTGGTTCCTCACTAGGGCTATGATTTGGTTCAGACTTAGAGGCCTGGCAGTCCTGGGCTTCCAGTGTACAGGACCAGGAAGAAGCCCCTTGGTATAGAATCATCTGGGGTATAGACTGGCAGGATTTGGTGATATCCATTTGGGAAACCTTAAAGTCACAAAATGTCGATGTAGGAAGGGATCCAGTCTCTTCATCATACAGGCAGGAACTAAAGCTTAAGAAGTTAGGTGATTTGCCTGTGGTGGCAGAGTCGAGATTAGAACCCAGGACTCCTGATTCCCAGATCAATGCGCTTGCATCATCCTCACCTGCTGCCTAGACCCTGACCCTCCTTGTATAGTGAGTGTCCTGGACACACCAACCTGGCATCTTTCCCTGCCTTCTCTCTATTCTGCTCCAGAGAAAAGACTCCCTGTTCTCCAGTTCTTAGGTCACACCTAATGTAGAACTAGGGCCCTTTACCTGCCGGGCTAGGCCTGGACTCAAAGTAGGGGAGGGACCCAAAACGTGAGCCCCTTAAAGGTCTGAATTAAGTTGTCACCAGCGTTGACTTACACCTTGACTCCTCATGAACTGAGAATGCTTTGCAGGTAATAGGTTCGTGATCCTGACATTAGTGTCGCCAACAGAGAAGGTGGCCGTGGGGGGTTTCACGAGAAAGGCAGAGAGGAGCTAAGGCAACCTGCAGTCGGTCAGGCGCTGGCATACTGGCGTGGCAGCCTTCCTTCTCCTGCTGGAAGGGCCACGGGAAGGAAAAGGGGACAAACACAAGATGGAGGGAGGCGAACTGGAGAAAGCCAGAGGGCAGGTGTAGACCGAGCTCAGCGCGATCCTATATTTTCAAACAGAGCAGGCGTCTTCGCTCTTATGAAAGAATTCTTGCTCAATTCGAAAATTAAAACTGCACAAAACGGGAGGGGGGAGCACGCTGGAAACTTGCCGTCTTTCCCTGAAGGTGTATTTACTTTTGTGGACCTACTTAGCTTATCGGTCGCTGTTCTAACATTCTAATGAGCTCGGTGGCGCATTCACCGGCGTCCTGACTTTCCTCCTCGCACGTCTCGCGGGAGCGATTCCGTGAAACCGGCCGTCCTCCGTCCAAACTGCGCTGCCTCGGCTACGTTAGCGGCCGCGGATCCCGCCTCAAGGGCGCGCCCGGACCCGCGGGGGAGCGCGGGCGGCCGCCGCGGCCTGGAAGCTGGCACGGCCCCGGGCGCCCGGGTAAGAGCGGAGTTGCGGGCGCGGGCGAGCGGGAGAGGGGGCTCCGCGAGGGAGCGACGGCACCGGGACCGGGCTGCGGCCGCGGCCGCGAGGGCAGGGGCGCCGGGGGCGGGGAGCGAGGCGCCCGCGGAGAGGAAGCGGGGCCGCGCTTCCGCGCCCGCCGCCCCCTCCGCGGAGCCCGGCCCGGGCGCGCCGCCGGGGCGGGGGCGGCCGGCCGGGGCTGACCCCGAGCGCCGCCGAGTCTGCGCCCGCCCGCCTCCCCGCGCTCGCCTCCTGCCGCCTCGGGTTACGCGGCGGCCGTCAGCGCGCACCTCATCAATAAGGCCTGACAGGCCGCCGGCTCCGCGGCCATCCATCACGCCGGCGGGCGGCGGCGCGGGGCCGGGCGCGCGGGGCTCGGGAGCCGGTGGCCTCCGCGGGAGGGCCCGCCCCGGGGAGACGCCCGGGTGCACCGGGCGGCCGGGCCGACTGTGTGTAAGCCCCGGATAGACCCGTGTGGCTCCCAGACAGCATTGTTCTGTCAACAAGGATTTGACTTCTCTTCCACCTCTGAATCGTGGTGTCTTTTAGGGATGTGTTCACTTGTTATTAAAGGTCTGTAAGGGAGCTTAGAGCCGCTCGAGCACCACCGGAACGTTTCATCGACGGGGAAACTGGGAGGCAGAGTGGGAGGCTGGACATGCCTGAGGTCACTGGGCCAGGTGGAGATGGACGCTGGAGCCCGCATCCCCGACTCCCAGCCCGAACGCGGCCACATTGGCGCTCTGCGGGACCCAGGACCCATACGCAGGGGTGCCGGTTGTAGGTTGCGGGTGTGCCTGTCATTGCATGAACTCTACATTTCCTGCCCCAAGTCTGGTCACCGCGAGTGTGTGTGCGCGCGATGAGGTCCAGAAAAAGAATAGTAAATGCGGCAAAAGTGGGGGGGGGGGGGTTGGGGGGGTCCGAGGGTCCTAGAATTCATTTACTGAATCCTCCCAACAACCCTTTCCCCCAAAGGAAGGAACATTTCTCTTCGTGCACTTGATCTGCTCCAGCACTTGCTCCCGTTGCTTGTTGTCAGGACTCTTCCTCATTGGTCCGAACAGTTTAAAGGTGGAAATGTGTGTTCATCCTTCTATCTCCAGAGTTTGCATGGTGCCTGGCACGTAGTAAGCATTCAATAAATGTTTACTGTATGCATTGCAACACTTAGAAGGGAATTCAGATCATTCAGGTCCAGAGGACATGGAGGCTGAGAGAACTCTCAGAGCATGGTATCCGATTTCATTTCATTTCCAAAGAAGGAGACTGGCCGCCTCTGGGGCTTTGATTTACCCAAAGCCACCCAGGGGGTAAGGTCAGATCTATGGTGGCCCCCAGTGTTTTCCACCCCACCCCCAACGCTGCTGTTCCACCAAGCTCTCCCAGGGCGGATTCACTTCTTCCCTTCCCACCTTTTGGTTCTCCCACAGCTTACTTAGCAAGCTCTCCTAAAAGGGCATGAGAGAATTAGGGAAACTGACAAAACCAAACTGTGTGCTTTGTTCCTAACAGGAAACACAATATTTTGTGGGGGCTCTTTTTGTGTTGATGGTGGTGTTTTATTAGTGTGGATTTTTTTTTTTTTTAAATCCAAGGGAAGAAGGTGAGATAAAACTGCTGACCATTGGGTGTCTGTTAACGCTAATTTTCCCTCTAGTACCACTATGGTTTGATTGGAGATAGAAACAGTGATATCAACACCTCTGGGCAGGAGTAGAAATGATCGCACACAATCTCTCTCTCTCTCTCTCTCTCTCTCTCTCTCTCTCACACACACACACACACACACACACACACACACACACACACACACATACACACACACACACCATTTTTATTGAGCAGAAGAGGAAGGTAGCAAAGCCGCAAAGCCATCCTGTAGCCCAGGAGTTCATGCTTCCAGGCTCTCTGTGATGCCCACTAGATTATGGTTTTTGTAAATGCAGGTACGAAGTGTGGTTTTATCTGGCACAGCACACACTGTCTTCCAGTTACCATTCACCTACATGGTAGCCATGTGCACATCACAAGCTACAGCTGGTTTGATTGATGTAAAAATCAGAGTTAAAGAACAGCTTCTGCAGAACTGTTGTGAGGCTTGAATAAGACCTCATACAGGAAAGGCAATGTTTCACCAAATGCTTTTCCCATAGTCCATTCAGAAATACAGTCCTACTCTCAGGGGCAAACTCATTCCTTCAGAGTCAGCCCTTGGCTTACTCTTGCCTCATGGGACCAGCTGGACAAAACCCAGCCTCCCCTGACTGACTGGGTTCTGGCCAGCTGGGTCTCCCATGCTCCATCCTCCACCAACAGGTTGCTTAGTGAGTGTCAGCATTATTGAAAGTGACTTAGCAATGGCCCAGCTGGCTGGTCGGCATGGCTCAGTGGTTGAATATCGACCTATGAACCAGAAGGTCATGGTTTGATTCCAGGTCAGGGCACATGACCCGGGTTGCAGGGCTCCCTTCCCAGTGTGGGGCATGTAGGAGGCAGCTGATTTGTGATTCTCTCTCATCATTGATGTTTCTGTCTCTCGCTCCCTCTCCCTTCCTCTCTAAAATCAATAAAAATATATTTTTAAAAAATAAAATAAAGAAAGTGACTTAGCAATCCCTAGAGCCTGCTGCCTGGCTTCAGGACTCTCAGGGGGAGAAATAGAAAAAAAATCCTCCCTCGGATGCCACCTTCCCTACCTACAGCCCACTGTGAAATATGAATGTGTGTGTATCAAATTTACACTGAGCTATATCCAGGGTTGTCTGCTGCGACCATTGCTGAAGAGCATGCAGAAGACCAACCTTGGAAACTGGATCCTTTTTATTTATTATTTATTTTTTTAAATATTTTTTATTGATTTCAGAGAGGATGGGAGAGGGAGAGAGGGATAGAAACATCAATGATGAGAGAGAATCATTGATTGGCTGCCTCCTGTAAGTCCCACACTGGGGACCAAGCCTGCAGCCTGGGCATGTGCCCTGGCCAGGGATCAAACCCATGACCTTCTGGTTCATAGGTTGATGCTCAAACACTGAGCCATGCAGTGGACTGGGCTGGATCCTTTTTAAAGTGATGCAAAGATTTCTTTTGTAGATAAATCATCCTTCTGAAGTATTTAAGGTGGGAGTCAAACATGTACCAGGGATGTGGAGTCTCCCTAAAGACTGGAAAGAACTGACTGAGGCTCTTATCTTGCCCCAGCCATACTTTCTTTTCCTCCTGCTTTTTTAGAAGTCTGATTTATGGAGGTGAAATTTACATACAGTAAATTCACCCTTTTTAGTGTATAGTTCTATGAGTTTTGACAAATACACCAAAGGTGTAACCACCACCACAAGCAAGACATGGAATACTTCCAACAGTGCAGAAAATTTCCTCCTCCCTCTGTGCAGTTGCCTCGTCCCTAACCCTTTGCACCAGCAACCACTGATCTGTTTTCTGTCCCCACATGAGAATGTCATATACCTGGGTTCCTTTAGAATTTTGAGTCTGGCCTCTTGTTTGCAGCTGTAGTGCATTTGAGATTCATTCATGTTGTTGGGTGTATTTGTAGTTCTTTCTTTTTCGTTCCTGATTAGTGTTCCCCTGTATGGATGTACCTCATCTGGTTTTCCATTTTCCTGTTGAGGATCATATGTGTGGTTCACAATTTGGGGCCATTATGAATAAAACTGCAGGGTTTAAAGATACCAGAAATGCTCTTATTCCATTTAAGACATTTGCTAAGCAGCTATGTATAGAGTTTGAGGTGAAGTTGTCAGAGTTACTGACAAAAATGCTATGTGGAAAAAAGGGGAGGGGAGGGGAGGGGAGGGGAGGGAGGGAGGGGAGGGGAGGGGAGGGAAGGGAAGGGAAGGGAAGGGAAGGGAAGGGAAGGGAAGGGAGGGAAGGGAAGGGAAGGGAAGAGAAGGGAGAAAAAAGGGGGGAGAGGGATGAGAATTTAGGGCTTTTGAAGTGGAGCAGACAAATTTCTCACTTGGTGATTGGCAAAATGATCACTCTTCACTGATAAGGCGTTGTCTTATACTCTCTGCTCTGAGCTCTCCACCCCACCCTCGAGCCCACTGTGGGCTACTGGAACTGGGCACTGCAGAGACTTCATGGGTGAGGGGAGATTCTGCCTCTCACAGGGGAAAGGCCAGCCCCTGTGCTGAGGGGGTATGAGATGGGGGAGGAAGGACAGGACAAGGTTAGCCCACACCCCTGGGGCTAGCTCTGCACCTCCATGAGGGAAATCCTGCCAGCTCCCCGTCCGTCATCTAGGTGCTGATTATTCAGTCTCGCTCAGACCCTTTGCTTCTTCGTTGTTCTCCTGCAGTTCCTTGCCCTTTGACAATTTGCTGTTCATTAGCATTTAGCTGCAGAGAGACGGGGCTGTGGAAGAAAGCAAATTTTCAAGGTAGCACGCCCTTGTCTTTCAACCAAACACACACATACACGGTGATTGTGGAGAAAAGGCGAATAGAGGCCCGGCTGAGTGGTCCTGGACCTATGAACCAGGACGTCACTGTTTGATTCTCGGGTCTGGGCACATGCCTGGGTCTCGGGGCTCGATCCCCAGGATGGGGCGTGGAGGAGGCAGCCGATCAATAATTCTCTCTCATCATTGATATTTCTATCTCACTCTCCCTCTCCCTTCCTCTCTGAAATCAGTAAATATATATATATATATATATATATATATATATATATATATATATATTTAAAAAGTTGAAAAAAGCTCAAAAGAAATGCAATGCCAGGGATCTTCCAGTCCTTTTATTCACTCCAATAGGTCGGTTTAGCCATGGGTAGCAACATGCCTCTTCCCTCCTTCCTCTACTGTTGCAAGAAACTATTTCCCAACAATAACTACCTTCAAGCACGATGGGTGTTAGGGAAAAGGCAGCCCACTCTCTAGGGCCCCTGCTGTAACGGGGGGCGGGGGGGGCGGGGGGGCATGTGAGGCGATGTTACTGTCCATTCCTGGGAAGCCCAGGCCTGTCTGGAGTGTCACTGCCTTGAAGGACCGCAGCTCCCGCCCCCCCCCCCCGCCCCCGCCCCCGCAGCCTCCAGCAGCCTCCTTCCGTCGGTAGTCCTTGTCTTTCCGATGCGAACCTACCCCCCCAACCCCCCCAACCCCCCCCCCCCCCCCGCGCGGGCGAGGCTTTCGGCGAGAGACGCTGTTTTCGCACTTGGGCTTCGCGCTTCCGTGACATTTTCCTGTCTCCCACTTGGCTGCGTCAAGTCTCGGCGCCTGCCTGGGCGGCTTCTCCAACGCCGGGTCACCTCGGCTCCGCGGCCAGGGGAAGGGTGCCGAGGCCGAGGGGGAGGCGGCGGCGGGTGCGGAAGCGGCCGAGTTGGCGCTGGGAACGCCACGTCTCTGGTGGCCCCACAAGGCCCCCCTCCCCCCATACACAATATGCACGTGGAGTCAGGAGACTGGCAGAGCTCCAACTGCCAGAGTCCCCATCGCCATCCCTGCCCTCCCCGGGAGCCTGGCGGTGGGGCAGGGGGCCCTCCACTCTCCATGGATCCACCATGCCCTTGTCCTGTGCCCTCTACTCCAATCTGGCCCAGGCCCTTTACCTCCCATTTCTCTGGCTTGCTTTCCCCTCTCTCTGGGAGTCTAGATTCTCTAGTTCCGTCTCCAGGTCTCCTTGACTCCTATCTTGTCTTTTTTCTCTGGGCCTGAGGTTCCTCTCTGCTCTCTCTGCCTGTCCATGCCTGATGTGTTCCCTCTCCCCCCTCCCCCCCCCAATAACACTCCACCATTTACCACTATATATTTGAGCTATTTGCTGTTCATCTTCCTCTTTTAGAATATAAGCTGCCCGCGGCAGCCTTTTCTTTTTCCTCCTTGCTGAATCTCAGCATAAGTGTTCAATAAATATAGAATGAATGAATAAACGAATGAATGAGTCCTGTCCCCTCTCTGGTGTTCTCAGGCCTGTCTCACGCCGGCTCCGTTGCTCCCAAGTATTTCCTCCGGCCTCCTCTCTTCTTGTCTTCCTCGGTCTCCCCCCTTTTCTCCTTTCTGTCTCTTTCCATCGCCATCCCCCCAAGTATTTTTGGTCCTGGTGTCTGACTGGGTCTCTTCACCTTCTCAGGATTTATGGGTCTGGGCCCTCCATGCCAGGGGAGACTGTGCATCTGGCGACTTTTGTCCATCTACTGTCCCCGAGGAGCCCTTCGGCCTCCCTCGCTGATCGCCACTGCCTGGGTGCCAACGCGGGTTCTCTAGCTGAACATGACTTCCAAAACCCTGCACACTGGGACCTGGATGGTGTTGTTCAGTGGTTAGAGCATCAGACTGCTCACTGAAGAGCACAAGCCTGGGTTTCAGGTTTGCTCTGGCCCCTGGTGGGGACACTTGCAGGAGGCAACCAATCCAGGTGTCTCTCTCAACTCCATGTTTCTCTCTCCTACTCCGCTCTCCCTTTCACTCTCTGAGAAGCAGTGGAGAAAATGTCCTTCTTCCTGCAGAGCCCAGAGCCCAGGGCACTGGTTTCCTTAGGGACAGCCAAAATTTAGGTGGGAGATTTGCACGCTGGCCAAGTGACTGAACTGACACAGACTAGGACACTTTCTCCATATCTGCCCTGGGCCCCAGCATCCTACTTTGAGAAATGGTGGTGATGCTAGGCATCTACTGTGCACCTGGGGACAGATTTCCTGTTGAGGGGATGTTCCATTCTCCAACTCTCTCCAACCCCGACAGATGCTATTAGCAATACCTTTTGTAGTGTCAGCCACTCAGCATACATTTATTGAGCATCTACTACGTGCCAGCTTGGTCGCTGACCTCAAAGAGTTTACCTGGGGGCGGGGGGGGGGAGGGAGGAGATGTGGATAACCAACCACAGATAAATGTGTATAGCCAGCCAAAGGACATAAGGCCTATGAATAAAGCAAATTAACATTTTTAATGGGATTTTTTTCCCATTGATTTTTAGAGAGAGTGGAAGGGCGAGGGAGAGACAGAGAGAAACACCAATGTGAGAGAGACACACCGATTGGTTGCCTCCTGCATGCCCCCGACCTGGGCAGGGAGCCTGCAACCGAGGTACGTGTCCTTGACTGGAATTGAACCCAGGACCCTTCAATCCATAAGCTGATGCTCTATCCAGTGGGCAAAACCAGCTAGGGTGCAAATTAACATTTTATATATTCCAAGAACATTTATCATGCTCTTTCTCGGGACTGGGCACCTTTAGCATTCCAACCAGGGGGCGTGGAAAGGGAGAACCCCCCAGTGAAATAATTGGGGCCCACACCACTAAGATGATTCCTGAGTTGGCAGCTTCATCCCCGCAGTGTGTGCCCCAGATGGACAGTGGGCAGTGGGTGCTGGAAGCTCCCGGTTGCTGTTTGTTCAAGGCCCTTGGATGAGGAGAGGGAGAGGGAGCCAAGCTGGGAGGAGTAAGAGGGGCATATGAGCCGCAGTCAGCGGGGCAGCAGGGCAAGGGACCAGGGACGCTCTCTGAATTCTCGGACTCGCGGTGCCGGTGCCGGTGCCGGGACTAGGTTTCTGTTCTGGCCGCTGGTGCCTCGGAACCTGAGGAGTTTGCCCTCCCATTTAAAAGTCTCTGGCATCCTTCCCGAACTTAATGAAAATGTGGAAACTCCTTTTTGCTTTTCTTTCCCACGAGCGCATAGACTATGAGAACAACCTGTTTTATTTTTAAATTGATTTTAATGTTTAAATGCCAGACGTACTCCTTAAAGAAACTTTAGGAATATTTGAAAGGCAAACGAGGATTTAAAAAGTGTTTCATTATGGAAACTCGATTTTAAGTAGAATGGAAAAAAGAACTAAGCGTTGTCACCTGGCCAAGAGTCTTACCCTCTCTGGGTCTCCGAGTTGGAGTTCCGTTTGTACGAGGACGGTAACACCTCCTCTCTCTCCCTCTGGCGATGCTGTTGTTTCCTTGAGAAAATGGAATCTGAGAGTGTTCTGTAATCTGGAAATGACTATAAATGTGAAGAGGTGTGCCAAAAACTCTGGTCCTCAGGCCCGGAAACACCAGGAAGCATTTGCGGAGGTCTGTGAGGAAGAGCCTGGCTTCACTTTGCAACACAGATTCGGCTTTTTAAAAGCTAGACAATAAAAAAGCTTGCTGCCTTCTCTCTTCAAGATAGCCTGCTGGGAGGGGGAGGGCTGATGGGCGCTTCTAGGGATGCTGAGCTAGGTATCTGGGGCGAAGAGGAAGAGGCGAGGGTCTCTAAGCCTCCCCGCCCCCACAAAGAATTCCCGGTGTCCAAGGCAGCTTATTTCGTTCTCCATTTTTCCACCAGCCGGACCGGCCTCGCTCAGCACTTTGGCTCTCTCGGCTCTGCCTGCGGGGAGTTGAATGGAGGGCAGGGTGGGCAGGGCGGGCCACGCGCGAGTGAGCACCGAGTGTGGCAGAGGGAGGTGGAATCGGGCCAGTGGTGCCCAGGCGTGGTTCGAGGATTCGAAGTTCGTGAGGTCGGGACCGGGAGCGGCATACGTTCCACACGGGTCACTTTGCTTGTCTGAACTTTAGTCCTTGCGCACAAGTCCGCAAAGAAGCGTCTACATCTCAGAAGGAATTCCTTACATAGGAAGAGAGGTGACTTCTGTGTTCCCCTCTGTGGTGCTCTGTCTGGGCTTCTTGTTCCCGATTACGACACTTTGGGAGCCGTGTTTTTTTGTTTTGTTTTGTTTTTTTAAAAAATATATTTTATTGGTTTTTTACAGAGAGAAAGGGAGAGAGATAGAGAGTTAGAAACATCGATGAGAGAGAAACATCGATCAGCTGACTCCTGCACACCCCCCAGTGGGGATGTGCCCGAAACCCAGGTACATGCCCTTGACCGGAATCGAACCTGGGACCCTTCAAGTCCACAGGCCGAGGCTCTATCCACTGAGCCAAACCGGTTTCGGCAGGGGGGCCGTGTTTTTAAGGCAGCGTTGGTTTTCGGGTAGGGTGGTAGCCAAGGCTGATTTTCGCTGGGTGCCCAATGCCCTCCGGAAGGTGAGATTGTGGCACCTGGCATGGCACTTAAAGCAAGCCGCCCAGGTCCCATCGGGAAACCTGGCGAATACTGTACTGCCAGGGAGACCCTTGCTGGTGTCACTGTAAATTCCACGTTTATTAACTTTCCCTGCCGCCCCCCAGGAAATTAGGGTACAGATTTCTCTGTACACCATGTCCAGCCTACAACTGCGCCTCTGCTAGGGTGTGGACTGGCTCAAGTCCCGAGGGCCTTAACGGAGTAAGGAAACACAACTTATTCTTGTGTCCTGGAGAGAAATTTTTAAAAAGCTTACAGTACATCTAAGTAATTCTTATTTGTCTAAAAATCTCACGACTTGACTCTTCACTACACCCAGGCCCTTAGTAAAAGAAGGTCAAAGACTTTCACAGTATTAAAATTTCCCTGTGGGGCCTGGGAAAGAAAAGCAGAAAGAGGACGTGAGTGGGGTTGGGCCACATCCCAGCCCAGCAGCCTAGGAACATCCTCCTTAAAAATAGCCTAAGACTTCGAACCTCAGAGCACCCCCTCCCCCTCCTGGCCGCCTCCTGAACAAGGGAGAAGCCTGGGAACCTACCGATAAACCTCCTCCAGGCCGGCGGGCCAGCGAGGCCTTGAAATGCTCCCCGCTCCTGGCAACGCACGGCGGCCAAGGAGGTTCCTGCCTCCCCAAGGGAGGGAGGAGACCATGAAGGAAGGCGGGAGAGAGTGAGGGAAAATGAAACACCCCAAAGAGCCGGCTGCTCGCCAAACACCTTCTGGACTGTCCTTGAGCTGGGCCTTTGGGGAGAAAATAGGGGCGCTGGAACCAGAGAAAACCCCACCGGAAACAGAAATGTCTCCGTCTCAGGGCGCCTTCCTCGAACCCAAGGCTCCCAGGCTTCAGCCCAGCAGGAGAGCGCCCGCGGGAGGTGTGGGGAACGCTCTGTCCGGGGCCTGGCCAGGAGTGGGGGTGGGTGCTGTGAATACGGGGTTCCTCACCAGCAATAGCTTAGAAAAAGCAAGCTCGTTCTTCAGGGTTCTCATAACCAGGCCACGGAGAGAAGGGCCTGGTATTGCCCCCAGCACTGTACAGAGGAGGAGACTGAAATTCCGAGAGGCTGGAGGGGGGCGGGGGGGGGGGAGTGAAGGGAGGCTCCCTGCAGGTCACCCAGCTAATGCCAACCTCAGCACCCGCGCCCTGGATCCTTGGTCCACGCTGCGCGACTGGAGGAAGATCTCGTGGGAGCGGCCTTTGTCCTTGGCTTAGGTGAGGGCGCTCAGATGGCCGCTCCTCCAGATGCTCTGCCCCAAGCTCCTGGCTTGTTGCTAAAAAAATAAAATGAAAAATTCACTGCCTCGTTCCCAGGGTCAGCCCCTTTCGCCTTCTGGGGGTCGCGGCTGTGAGACCTTGGGCATCACTGGAGCCACAAATCTCCACGGAGAAGAGAGAGGGGCCGGGGCAGCTACCCGCTCTCCCAAGGACAGAGTTTCAACTCTCCAGAAAGCCTTCGTAGGCCCCAGACGCAGGGCTTTGGCTTGGAGCCTCTCTCGCTCACCCGAGGAGGTTGAGGGGGCCCTTTTCCAACAGCGCAGGGAGCGAGCACCCTTCCCCTCCGCTGCGTCTGAAAGTGTGCAGGTCTGAGTGTCCTTGCGAATCTGCCTTTCCCAAGGTCCCCTCCCTCTTAAGCTCTCAGGCCTGGGATCTGCAGCGCCCGATTTTGCAGAGGCTCCGTCGCGGAGCTGGGGGAGCTGGAGAAGGGACCCTAAACCGCCCCCCCCCCCCCGCGCCCCCAGCTTCCACGGCAGCCGCTTGGGCTGCAGCGTCGGCGCGGGCGTCCCCGGCGCGCAGACCTTCTGCCGCTCCGCCCGCCCGGAGCCCCGGCAAGAGGGAACTGGCTCTCAGGCCCCTCTGGACCTCCGCACCTTGAGCTCAGGAAAGAGAATTCCCTGCGCAGCCGCGCTCAGTCCTTCCTCTGGGATTTTCCTAAGAATCCCCACGAGTTGGCTACGATTCCTTTGGGGGTTTCCTTTCCATCAGTCCCCGCGTCCTAGCCTCGTCCTCAGCGCTGGGGTTACTCTCGCGCAGGCAGGCAATCCGATCACCCACTGCGGAAGCGGTGTCACTCCTACTCTTCCTTCGGAGCCGCACAGGTTTCATGCAGGGTGGCATCCCGACCCCCTCCCGACCCCTCTAATCTGGTATGCGAAGTCTGCACTGGGGAGAGAAACGCAGCGGCGGGGGTGGGGTGGGGGGAGGTTTAACAGAAAGCGTGAGAGCCACCGGCCGGCTGTTATCTGGAGCTGAAGGCTGCGGTAATCGATGGGTTATTTTTACGCAGTAATAGGGCCCTGTGATTGCTCTATTAACCTTTAGACCTGTCTGAGGGACTCTCCGGCTCACAGCCCCGCTGCGCTGGGGCCTTTAGGCACTGACGCCGACTCCAAACCTGGGCCAGCCACCTTCCCCGCCCCCGCTTAAGGGAGGAGGCTGAGGCTGTAGGGAGAGCCCTCTCGGCTGAGAAGTCCTGCTGGACTGCGGAGCTCCCCAGCACCACCCCCCACCCTCCGCCCCCGCCACGTCCTTGGGATTAGTGTAGCGGCGCCGCAGGCTGCTCTGAAATCAGAAAGATCTGAAAGGAGAGTCCGCAGGAGATGGGAAGCTTCGCCAGGCTGGGGTGCACATTTTGCATAAATACGTAAAATCGAGGGCTAGAGCCAGCGCCTTGCAACTTAGGAAGCTGCTGAGCAGGGGAAAAGGAGGCTTCCCGTCTCTGAACTCAGATCTGAGGGGCCAGTCCCAGGTTTGGTGTTTCTTACACCTATCCAGAATCCCGGGCCAGGCGGGTTCCCCACCATCCACTACCCCCTGGAGACCTATAGCCGGCTGGGCACTCCTGGTGACCCAGTGCCCTATACCCGCTTGTGGGTCACCTTCTCCATCAGCCCTGCCCCTTGCCCACCGAGCCTAGGGCCGAGAGTATAGGGCCAAGCCGGATCCGGGTCACCGGGAGGCAGGGCGGGGGAGGGGGAGAGAGGAGTTCATTAATAAAGCTGACCCTGGGCAAAATTGCAAACCCAAACGACCTCCGCCAAGGCGGTGGGTGAAGCCACGCGCCCTGGCGGCCGCACTTTGGCGTTTGGCAAGGAGATTTCTGCGCCTGGACTTTGCCTGCTGGGGTAGTTTTTAGAGCAGCCCTGCAGCCGGACGCCTAGCAGAGGTACTGCAGGCTTGCCTCACCCCCGCCCCCCGCCCTTGCACGTGACTCCCACAGGCCAGTCAGCAGCAGCGAGCCGGAGCGCAGGGGCGAGGGGACCCAGGCGGCGAGTTAGGGACTCGGAGGCTGCTGGCACTGTGGCTGCGAGAACCGCCGCGGCCGCGGCCAAAGCTTCTGGGCCCGGGAGATCACTCGCAGCCCTCCTGGGAGCTCCAGCCCCCGCAGGTACGGCTTTTTTCGTTCCTGACCTTGCCCTTTCGCGCCGATCGCGGCACTGCGAGCTCCCCGCGCTGGTGTGCCTGGGAACAGAGAGGTAACTAGTAGGTGGAAAGGAGATGTTGGTCACTCTTCTTCCCCCAGATTTGCCAAAGCCTGCTCTGCCTTTGGCTTAGCAGCTTCTTTAAAACAAAGTAAGATTTGGGGGGAAAGCAGAGAGAGAGATCTTTGAAGTTGCTTTTGGCTTCTTTTGGTATAAACTTGAGCGGTTTTAATCCCGCTCCCGCGTGCAGTTTCTCCAGCCCTTGTTTGCACCTCGCAGGCCAGGGCCCGGGTGGTGATGGCCGTGAGAAATCACCCTGACCCGCTGACCCCGGGGCAGGCACACGGCAGCTCGGACGTGGAGGGGCTCCGTCCGGCCAAGAAGTGTCGCCCGTTGGTGATCCCGGGACGCACGGTGGCTGTGGGGGACAGAGGCCCCAGGGAGGCGCTCTGAAGTTGAAAAGGACTGCTGAACGCCCAGGCTGTCTCTCTGCCCTTCGGACCAGCTTCCTCGCCTTTCTGACTGGGGTGCCGGGAGCTAAACGCCCCCACAAAGCAGCCTTACCCACCCGCAGCGTTTCTGGGTGACACTAGCTGAGGGCCGGGACCTGGGCGGAGAGCAGTGACGTCCCTCTGCTGGCCACGGTTTGCGGAGGAGATCCAGGATCTTGTTCTCTTGGCTTTGGGCTGGCGTGGGGGTGCAGGGTCATCCAGGGGAGAGGAGGTCGCCCCAGTGGTGAACTGCCACCGTGTTGAGGGAATGAAGGGCCTTTCACTTGGGAGAACAGGGTGGTGAGGGACCCCAAGGCCTGGGGAGAATCGGGCAGCAAGGCTGACGCGGCCGGGAAGGTTGGGGAAGCAGGGAAGGCTGGGGAAGCGCCAGGGGAAGTCTTTCCTGTGTTTCTCAGAAAGGGAATTGGCAGCCAGGAGCAGGTTTCAGGCTGTTGAAGACGGGAAGGTTTTCTTGCGGGTGACGAGGTGATGCCCCTACACTTCTGAATGTGTTCGAGGGTGACAGTTTTCCGCGCAGCAGGCCCAGAGCGAAGGTGCGAGCTGAGCGCAAAGAGCAGGAGTGACCTGTAAATGGACGCGAACATTCTGGCACTCCGGATCCTCTGGCTCTCAGAAAGAGATCGGAAAAGGGCTGTGGGTTGCTCTCGCCCAGATAGATAGCCTTTCCTGTCTGGCCTGTGAATTTGGGGTGAACTGGGATGAGTGATCAGAAATAGAGGGAAAACTGGGACATAGGCCTGGCCCGCACAGCGAGGCCAGACCTCTGCTATTCTCAGGGGCCCCCGGGGCTCCCTCCGCGGGCGAACGGATGGATGCCTGGACCAGCGCTCAGTTAATGAAAAAAGCAAGAGTCGTTTTTAGGAAATAGTTAATTTATTGATGGGTGTTTTTTTTTCTTTTCAGGAAGCTATAGAGAGTTATTTTCTCCACCTTCTATTGTCCAGTAGTCCAATTCTGAGGCAATGCATGGGCTATTTAAAAAGACAGAGAATGGCAGACAGATGTTAGATTTATGACATTTTTAGCGTTTACATTTTAAAACTTGTAAGTTAGCATCTATTGAAAGTTGGATTGCAAAAATTATAAACCTTCCTTTCCTGCAGTTATGTGAGAAAAAACTCACGATGTTATGTTTCAGAACTGCAGAAGTTGAGTATTACAGAAAATATAATGAAATAGGTCAACTACTTGATCTAAAAATTAAATAGTGGGTATTTTATTAAGATAAACCCATGTATTTACTTACTCAAATGCAGAAATTTCTATGAGGTATTAGGTTTTGTTTTTTGGGGGTTTTTTTGCCTTCATTTTCAAAGGGGAATGTTGGTGATCTCAGGTCAAAATTTTTGTATCCGCCCTCTAACCAAACTTCTTACTATAAGGAAATGTCCACCAAACCAATAATTTATTGTATAGTTTAGAAAGCAAATATTTAGGAGTCAGTAAGTGACTATATAATACAGTGCTATTTTCATTGTTATTATTAGTGATGTTGCAAAAATGGGTAAAAGCACTTAGAAGATTCCATCTCCAGAATTTTTCATAATAATAAAGATAACCATTTATCTTTATCATTATATCTGAGGCACTTTCTTATGGTACATTAGAAATCTGTGATAATAATAATAGCCAACAATTATGTAGAACTTTCTTGTGCTTTCTATAACAGTTTTTTAATAGACCCTGTATAAGTAGCTCTACATCCATTGATTTTTAATTCTTACCATGACTCTAAGACAGATACCTTTAATATTTGCAGTTTTGCAAATGAAGAAACTGAGGCTCCGAGAAAGAAGTTAAGTAAGGCGTTTAAAGTCATTCATGCAGTCAGTGGTAAAGCCTGGATTTAGCAGATAGTTCAGTTAATATCTTTGTAAGTTTACTGTTACAATGAAAGAGAAACCGCTGTTAGGGGTAGCTGCCTCCTCTGAAGGAGAAAAGACGGAGTGTCGTGGAGGGCCTCAAACCCCTGGAGCCCTACAGGTCCCCTTCCCCCACCCCTTCCCCTGTACTTTGATCTTCGACAAGTTTCAAAACTTTCCGAGGCTTCAGTCCCCTCTTTTGTAAAAGGAGGAGAGACGCTTTTACTTAGTGGAGTTGCGGAGAGAGGGACCTAAACAGAACAGGTGCTTCAGAACGGGGAGCTCTTATTTTATCAGAAAAGGTGCCTGATAACATCAAAACACAGCATATAAGCATATAATCAAGTCCTGTGAACTGTTCTTTGCCGCTCTCTTTGGTGTTCTGATTCCAGACACGGCTGGACCAATGATTCTATATGGAAAATCCATTCAGTGCAATTGGAATGGGCCAGTGATTAGTTCTGGAAAGTGACAATTTATGTTCCTCTCACTTTCTTGGTCTTACTGTCCAATCTGCAACATCTCTAAAATATGTAACTATTTGCAAGAAACATATATCCTGTCTGATATGATATCCACATGGTATATAGTGTGAGATTCCACAATCCTTTTCACTGAGATGTAACAGACACTGGTCATTTATTGAAACTAGATCCTACCTCTAGTTGAAAATTACAAACAAAAATTTCCTAGGTTGCTGGGTTTTAATAAAGTTTGTCTTTGTTTTCCGTGGGCAATGTAAAGTTCTTTCGTGGCCAGGTAAACGTAGGAATAGGTAGGGGGACAGAGAAGATAAGTGAAATTTCCTGGGTCCCAGGCACTCCAGGGAAACCTTAAATTCTTGGATATATAAAATATGTATTGGGACAATAATATGGTTAATAATAGGGTAAAAGAAAATCCTTTCTGGCAATCAATACAAAAAAAAAGTTGGCCTAGATCACAACCAATAATTCCATGTCCAATCATCGGGAAGCCCACATTCCCAAGGGACCCCTCCCCAGGACTCGTCAGATCCCCCATGGCCTCCGAAAAACAAAGACTGCCTCTTCCTTGGAACCGCGTGGCTTCAAGAGCTGGACCCAAGAGTGGCGACTGCGTTTGCGGTGCAGGAGAAGCCACTAAGCCTGGGAAAGTGGGCGCTGAAAGCTCAGGCTGAACTTCTCTCCCTTCCCTCTTCCCTCTAGGACAGCGACTGCAGCGAGCAGGAAAGGAGGCAGCCTGAGCCCGCGCCCCAGGCCGCGGCGTCCTGAAGACGGAGCAGCGACGGCTCTGGCGGGACCCGAAGGCCCGGTTTCCCACACCCCAGCCTAGACCCCCTGCCTGGCATCTCCCACCCCTAGGCGCTCCTGACCTCCAGGCCCCGGGGCGGATTCGGCCCCTTCACCACCATCTCCGGGAAGAACCAAACCTTTAATTTGGGGTTTTCTTGAGTAAACAAGTCTTTTGCTCGATGATGGATTCCATGCGTATATATTTTTGAAGGATTTGAGAAGCAGCATTTGGTTTTTTATCTTCATTTTTGTGACAGTCCCTCCCTCACCTGTACATTTTTTTTTTTGTGATTATTATTTTTCTTTCCGCTCATTGCACCTTGACCCGCGAGTGAGAGGACTCAGAAGCCAAGAGCTCGCTCGCAGGGAGGATGTACCAGAGCCTGGCCATGGCCGCCAACCACGCGCCCCCTCCTGGGGCGTACGAGGCGGGCGGCCCCGGAGCCTTCATGCACGGTGCGGGCGCCGCGTCCTCGCCGGTCTATGTGCCCACGCCGCGGGTGCCCTCCTCGGTGCTGGGCCTGTCCTACCTCCAGGGCGGAGGCGGAGGCGCCGCGTCCGGAGCCACCTCCGGCGGCAGCACGGGCGCGGCCCCGTCGGGTGCTGGGCCCGGGACCCAACAGGGCAGCCCCGTCTGGAGCCAGGAGGGAGCGGCCTATACCCCGCCGCCCGTGTCGCCGCGCTTCTCCTTCCCGGGCACCACCGGGTCCCTGGCAGCTGCCGCCGCCGCCGCCGCGGCCCGGGAGGCCGCCGCCTACAGCACGGGCGGCGGGGCAGCGGGCGCAGGCCTGGCTGGGCGCGAGCAGTACGGGCGCGCCGGCTTCGCAGGCTCCTACTCCAGCCCGTACCCCGCCTACATGGCCGACGTGGGGGCGTCTTGGGCCGCAGCCGCCGCCGCCTCCGCGGGTCCCTTCGACAGCCCGGTCCTGCACAGCCTGCCCGGACGCGCGAACCCCGCCGCTCGACACCCCAATCTCGGTGAGTACTGATGCGAATACGGGAGCCAGATGGGGACCAGAGCAGAGGCTGTCCAGAGCCCTGTTTGGGACATTTAATTTTCACAGGGTGGGGAGGGTCGGGGGGTGTGTTCTTACGCGTGAGTTTCTAAGCAAAGCAAACCAGAAAGGTAGAAGCTGGTGGCGTGGGGCGATGGTGGGGTGAAGGTCGCAGTCCCAAGGAACCCACATTCTGCCAAGTGAGGACAGGCTCGCCCTGAGAGGAGATCGCAGGTGTCAGTCGGAAAGAGTCCTGCGAGCAGCCCAGACGTCGGGGCTGGCTGAGCGCAGTGCGCCCGGGGCTGCGCCCGGCACGGTGCCTGCGGGAGGCGGACGGGCTCCGGGAGGGAAGCAGCCGGGAGCCCCCCGGAGGACAGCGCTGGCGATCGCTGGGTTTCTGCCTCATTTCCTCCAGGCCCTCGCTCGGTCCTCCGCAGGGAACCGATTACGTCGGGCTTGGCAGCCAAGATCTCCTGGGCCATTTGGCGGCCCAGTTGGAGGATCCCTCGGGGTGGCAGATGATTTTGCTGCCGGGCTTTCACACCCGGAACAAAGGCGGGACCGGAGCGATGGAGATGGGTGGAACTGGGGCCGGCTTCAGGCGTGGGCCTCCGGGACAGAGCGTATTGTCGCTTTGCCGAGACCTATGTGCCCAGGAGTATCTATAAAAGGCAGGCTGGTCAGTGTCCGGAAACAAGGGAAACTCAGAGAGGTTTCTTTAATCATACATACCCGCCTTGAACAGAGACCGACGTGAACGCAGACCGTCTCCGTATCCACGGGCTGCGGTTAGAACTAATCATCGTCATGGGCACAATGTAATATTTCATTTGAATGTCACACCTGGGAAAGACGCCAGGCGCGTGCCCCCCTGCCCTGATTTATAGATGAACAAAATGAAATCTGAGAAAGGGCCTCGGTGCTTTGGGCTGGTTGGGGAAGGGAAGTGGCAACTTCTGATTAAAAATGCAAACGACCTCGGGGCCGAGCTAGGGTGTGGATGGCGCTGGCTCTTGTGGGGGAGGGGAGGCCCAGACTGGAGAAACAAAGTTAACATTTATTGACTACCTACTAAGTGCTAAATCCTTTCACATTTGTTCTCACTTTGAAGAGGAAAGCCTGTCCCTCCCAGGTTTCCAGTCTTGGGCTGGCTCGGAGAAGGATCCGTGCTTTGAAGAGCTTTTAAATTATTCTCTGACCCTGGGTGGCCAGGGAAGGTCCCCCGGGGAATCCAGCCAAATACACATCTCATGTGAACTGATTAACCGTGGAAGTGGCGCCGGAGCTGGGTCTGTGGCTCCTCGTTTCCCCCTCCCCCTCGCAGGGGAGCCAGACGGCACACCCCAGGGGAGGAGGGGACCTCCGGAGCCTTCGGGAGGACCTGAGAGAGAGAGCGTGCCCCACATCTCCATACAATGGCCGCTCCGGTGGTTGTGCGGGTGGGGTGGGGCACTTTGCCCTGCATTCTTAGAACTCTGGCTTTCTCTCTAACTTCTGTTTTAAAAGAGGTCCCTGGCTGGGTGGCTCAGTTGGTTAGGGCATCGTCCTGAAATGCCAAGGTTGCTGGTTCCATCTCCAGTTAGGGCACATATAAGAATCAATTAATGAATGCATAAATAAGTGGAACAACAAATCAATGTTTCTCTCTTTCTCAACTAAAGAAAAATAAAAGTGTCCCCTAATTCCACTTCTTTTAACTTGGAGGTGGGGTGGGGAGGTTGATTCCTAGCCCCTATAATCCTGGAGGAGAATTTAGTGTTTGGTTAGGGGAAAAAAAGAGGTCAAAAGCTAAAAATGGACGATACTTCCTGGATCATCAGAATTACAACTGCAACCATGCAGAAAACAAAAACGGTGTGAGTGCAGGCAGTGAGTATTTCGATCCTAGAATGTAGCCCCTACCGTGCAGGAGGCTGTTGGAGAAGTACTGTTTCCCAAATTCCAGTGTCAGCAGATGGCAAGCTGACCTCCAAAGAGTGCTCTCTTGCCAAGAAGTGTGGCTGTCTTCCCAGCACTCTGCTCTGTCCCACCAGCTCAGGGAGTCCCACCTGAAGACAGCCCTTGGGTCTGGTCTCACAACTTGATTGTCTCTTCTGCACATAGCCAAGTGTTTTAAATGGGCCAGTCATGAAAGATTCCGGGTTATAATTGTGAGGGAACATGAGGCAGGTTGAATTGGTTGGCATTCACATCTTCAGGTGGCACTTAGATATAAGCAAGTTAGGGTAAATGGGTGTTTTTTGTTTTTTGTTTTTTTTAAATGTTTTTATTGATTTCAGAAAGGAAGGGAAAGGGAGAGATAGAAACATCAATGATAAGAGAGAATCATTGATAGGCTGCCTCCTGCATGCCCCCCCCACCCCACCACCACCACCACTGGGGGTGGAGCCTGCAACCTGGGCATGTTCCCTTGACCAGAATTGAACCTGGGACCCTTCAGTTCATAGGCTGACAGTCTATCCACTGAGCCATACCAGCTAGGGCATGGGTCACTGGGTTTTTATATGTTCCTCCTATCACATGGATCCTCCTGAAAATGCCTGGTAGCTTTCTCAAGACCAATCCTGGCACATTAGCTGGCAGTGGCTGATAGAAGGATGATGATAGAGAAGTACTGATTCTTCAGTGTTTACTGAGAGCTTGCTGTGTAGAGTTGCCACCAGGCCCTAAGATGGCCATATAGTGTGATGGTGTGACTCAGGCAAACCTAGATTCAATTTCACGTGTCCCTGTGGTCTTGGTTGGGCAAGTTACTTACCTCTCTCTGTCTCCTCTCTTTTTCTTTAGAAAAGGATAATGTAACTACTTTTAGTGTTCTCTTAAATAAGAAAAACAAGGTAATGTTTGTGAAGCACTTGGCCCCTCATTAACGATGGCTATTTCATTAAACAGTCTCACACTCTCATGTGGAGTGACCAATTTTCCTGATTTGCTCAGGACTGAGGGGTCTTCCAGGACTTGGGAATTTTAATGTTAAACCTAGGACAGTCCCTAACAAATGAGGATGGTTGATCACCCTAAACAGACATGAAAATGGGTAAGTGACCCAGCAGCATGCTACAGTAATGAGCTCAGAGCAAAGGAGAGAAGAAAGAGGTTGTTCTTCCCTTTGTCTAGGAATCTGGAAGCCTGCACCTAAGTGGTGCCATCTCCATTTGGCCTTGAAGGTTGAGTAGGAGTTCGCCAGGAAAAGCACCTGCAAATTGAAAAGAAAAAAGAAGCCCTGGCCGGTGTGTCTGAGTGGTTAGAATGTTGACCTGCACACTGAAGGGTCACCAGCTTGATTCGGGTCAAGGGCATGTACCTGGGTTGCAGGTTCTATCCCTGGCCCCAATTGGGCAAGTGCAGGAGGCAACCAATCATGTGTCTCTCTCACATCGATGTGGGGTTTTTTTCCCTCCCTCTCTCCCTCCCACCCCTTCCACCCTCTCTAAAAAAAAATCAATGGAAAAATACCCTTGGTTGAGAATTAAAAAAAGAAGAAGAATAAAAAGAAAAAAGAAAAAAAGTTATGCCCATTTACTATCACACTGTAGTACCATGAATGATACAACATAGCTTGGTATTTATCACCATAGGTAAAACCACCCTTCACTCCAAAACTGTTTGTAATTTTAATGAGGAAAAATAAGAACACACCTCTATTTTTTCTATAATATGAATCTCCTTAGTATTAACAATATCTTGCCAGAATACTTATGTTGGATTTTTAATAAGGTAAAAATCAAAGTAATAAAAGCTAATAGAGGCCTCTGTAAAGCCCTGCACTTAAGTTGGAAGGAATTTTTCTACCTTGACTGCAATGTATATGAACTTAATTCATTCCAAGTTCAATATGAGCCTTGACCCTAAACAACAATTGAAATCGTTAATTAGGCTGCATTAATGGAATTATGTGACCTTAGTGAGGGCAGGTACAGAGTCTTACTCATATTTAAGTGCCTGGCACATGCCAGGCACTTAGCAAATATTTGAGAAGAGATCTAGGAGGCAATTGCCTCAGTCCTCTGCCCAGGTCAAACTGCACACAATGGCCACTGAGGAGGCCAACTGGGGAGCCTCAGAAAAGAGTGAGCAGTGTGGGAGAAGGTTCTGGAAACTTTGGGAAACCACTGGAACTGTTGAGATTGCAGAAGTCACGGGGTGGATAAGTGAGGGTGAGAGCGACTGTGTACACAGATATCTAAAAGGCAAACGTCTGTGGCCTTCTAACCTTGTGCTGCTCCAGGTGAGCCGGTATTAAGTTTGAGAACACTTTCTCACACTTGATTGTAGTTGTTGAAATGGAATAGGGACATGGTTTGTCTTAATAATAAACCCCTGGGCACTGAAAGTTCTGAGACTGCGTTGCCATCGGCCAGTGGAGCTGTGCAAGGAATTCTTGCGTTTTATGTTGCAGGTCTGTGTTTGTGTTCATGTGAAATAGCTATAGTAGGGTAATGTATCTGCCTTCTTTTAAAGAAACCAATCACAGTGGTTACACAGGTAGAGCAATTTGTCAAAACTGGTGGAAAGGTACTATTAATAAAACGAGTATTTTATTGCATGTACATTACAACACAAAGTTGGTTTTTGTACCAATTAATGCTTGTAAATACATAAGGCTGAAAAGGGAACAATGGAAATTATATGAAAATATGCCTTGAAGGAAATGGCATTTTGGTAGATGTTACTGGAAACACTATTAAAATATAATTTATTATAAAATGACAGTTCTTTTGTATAATAGAGAAACAATCAGTTATAATATTTTCAAAGGATCTCAAAATTTTTGAATAATTTAAAGCAGCGGTTCTCAACCTGTGGGTCGCGACCCCTTTGGGGATCAAAGGACCCTTTCATAGGGGTCGCCTAAGACCATCGGAAAACACATATATAATTACATATTGTTTTTGTGATTAATCACTATGCTTTAATTATGTTCAATTTGTAACAATGAAAATACATCCTGCATATCAGATATTTACATTATGATTCATAACAGTAGCAAAATTACAGTTATGAAGTAGCAACGAAAATAATTTTATGGTTGGGGGTCACCACAACATGAGGAACTGTATTAAAGGGTCGCGGCATTAGGAAGGTTGAGAACCACTGATTTAAAGGGTTGGTTAAAAAAATTAACAATACAGTGAAATACTTGTATATGACTCTATGTTACCCAGATGGTTTCTTTAAAAACTTTGCCTCTTTCACTGTATTCTGAGCTTATGGTGTAAGTCAGAGGAAAATTCTGAGGTGTTCTCTTGATCTTTTGGGGACTGCTTATCAATGAGGCCAGTTGCTTTCAGAGCCGGTTCATTTATAAAAGAAACAGTATAAGATCAACTTTTTTTTTTTTTGTCCCAACTCTTAAAGTAGTGTGTTTGGCTAGAGAATGATTTGTCAGTCTTTGAGAAAACCAAAGTTGTTTAACTTTCCGGTTACCACCCTGAGCAGGTCAGTCAGCCTTGGGCTGGTCTGTGGTGCTCAGCTGAGAACCAATTAAATGGAAAAGGTGTGTGGAGACCTGTCACCTGCCCAATTGTGTCTCATCAAAAGGTCAGGCCACATTTGCTAGGCACTTTCTAAGCACTCAGGTGGAGTGATGCATGCACAGGAGACAGTTTTCGATAACACTTTCTTCTGTATCCCTCCCCATTTTTTTAAATTTTTTATTTTTTTACTTAAATTCGCTAAGAAAACAAACATACTCTGAGGTGCGAGGAAACAGGAAGTCTGATACCTGTGGGTGGGAGTGTAAATTGGTCCAACCATTATGAGAGCCCTTGGTGATAGCCAACAGATTACAAAGTAGGTTACTATTCACTCAGAAATTCAACTTCTAGGAATTTATTCTAGAAATAAACTGGCACATATTAGTTGCAGCACTCATTGTAGTAAAAAAAAAAATGGAAATACTCCAAGTGTGCATTATTAAGGGGCTGTTTGTATACATATGGCACAGGCAAACAATAGGATATCATGAAAGCATAAACATTCAGAAGTTCATTATGTTTATGGTATGGAGTCCTCTCCAAGACATTGTAAGTGCAGGATGTGTGTGTGGCACAATATTTGTGTAAAAAAAAAATAAAAAAGGTTATGTGTCTTTGAAAAGACTTAGTTTGTCTCTGGAAATAGTATGCACAGGGAATTTGTACCCTTGATTGCTCATGGGGGGGATAGCAGGGCCAGTGAAGGAAGCATAAGGGTGGAAATGAATTTTCACCTTCTATACCTTGGAACTTTTTGAATTTTTAAAACTTCTTAACCATTCTTAACAGTAACTTTGTGCTTAATTTTGAATCCCTTAAATAACAAGAAAATCCATTTAGAATACAGGGAGGTTAAAGTTAAGTTTTATTTTATTTTACCCCGGAGTGTATGTGTCACCAGTGTTAAGTATAGTCGCATTGTTGTGAAACAGATTTTCAGAACTTTTTCCTCTTGCAAAACCGAAACTGTGCCCATTAAACATCTGCTCATTTCCCAGTCTCTTAGGAATTGGCAACCACCAGTCTACTTTCTGCCCCTTGAATTTGACTAGTCTAAGTATCTCATATAAGTGGAATCATACACTACAGTATTTGTCCTTTTGTGACTGGCTTATTTCCCTGAGCATATTGTCCTCAATGTTCATCTCTATTGTAGCATGGCAGAGTTTCCTTCCTTTTTAACACCGAATAATGTCCATTGTATGTATTTTGTGTATTCATTCATCCATCTTGGACACTTGAGTTGTTTCCACCTCTTGACTTGTGAATAATGCTGCTGTGAAAATGAATGTGCAAATGCAACCTTTTCATTTGTGAACCATGTGAGTATATTACCAATTTAAAAAGTTAAACCAATAAAGTTTTTGTTTTTAAAGATCACCCTCACCCTAGCTGGTTTGTCTCAGTGGATAGAGTGCACTGAACCTGGTTCAATTCTGGTCAAGGGCACAAGCCTGGGTTCCTGGCTCGATCCCCAGTAGGGGCCATGCAGGAGGTAGCCGATCAATGATTCCCTCTCATCATTGATGTTTCTATCTTTCTCTCCCTCTCCCTTCCTCTCTGAAATCAATAAAAATATTAAAAATAAATAAATATAAATAAATATCATATATATATATTTGGATCCTCACCAGAGGATATTTTTCCATTGATTTTTTTAGAAAGAGTGGAAGAAAGCGGGTAAGACAAAAAGAAATATCGATGTGAGAGAAACACATCGATTGGTTGCTTTCTGCAAGCAGGCAACCAGGGCCCTGGCCAGGAGGAGCCTGCAACTAAGGTACATGCCCTTGATCGGACTCGAACCCAGGACCCTTTGGTCCGCAGGCTGAGGCTCTATCCACTGAGCAACCTAGCTAGGGCTAAACCAATTAAGTTTTTAAAGGGGCATACAGTAGCCATGAATTAACTTCCCCTTTTTTAATGGGGTTCTATATTTAGTTTATGGATGTGTAGGAAAAGTACTTCAAAACAAATGTTTATTGAATTCGGCTTTTGATTTTTGCTATCCAACAGATTGCTTTACTGAAGGGACAGAAACCCTTTTCCTACTCTCAGTATCTATGGGGTAGCAGATCTCAGGCAGCAATTGTCAATTGCCCCCACCCCCACACTGACATGGCTCCCCTCTTGGGCACATTCACAGGTGTGAGCACTTCTCCCTCCCTCGGGTTATATTGGGGCTAGATTTCCCCAAAACCACTATCCTAGGGCAATGATGGGATTGTGTTAGAAAACAAATTACTGTTTTCCAGGGCAAGGTAAAACCTTTAGCCAATTCCTTTCAGCCTGTTCTTTTAAGACAATTGAATTGTATGCAATTTAGAGCTGAAGCGAGTTACAAATGTTGCTGCTTCTGTCTGCATAAGAAAGAGGCAGGATCGCTGGTTTTATCATTGCTTTGCTCCAGAAGAGGGCAATTCTTGAAGACCCGGGATGCTGCTGCTGCTTCAAAAACTTGAAGGGGCCTTTTTGACATCTAAAAGTGTTTGTCTGCTGGTGCCTTGTTGGCCTGAACATTCAGAATAAGGGGCAATCATGCTCGCTCATGGTTTGGGAATGAGTGTCTCTATTGTATTGACCTTGGTCTCATGTAACACACTCCATGAAGAATTATTTAAACATTTATTGGCTACCTAGGAGCTACTCCTTTGTCTCCTTCTAAAGAAAGAAGGTAGGAAAGAGAATATGAGTGGGGTTATAATAGGAATAACCTCTGGTCTGTTTTAAGTTGTATGAAATAAAAGTTCAAGGTTGGGTACATTAATGTTTGGAAACTAGCTAATAACTTTTTAAAAATAAATTTTGTTACTGACTTTGGAGAGAGAGATAGAAACATCCATGATGAGAATCATTTATCGGCTGCCTCTTGCACGCCCCACACTGGGGATCAAGCCCACAACCCGGGCATATGCCTTGATCAGGAATCGAACAGTGACCTCCTGGTTCACAGGTCGACACTCAACACTGAACCACACCGGCCGGGCTACCTAATAACTTTTTAGGGATAGTAACCTATATCCTGTGCTACATATATGCCCGTATCTTGCATTATATATGTGCAATTTCTATGTAAGAAGTTGGATCCTTTATTAAGGGTCAATGAGGAAGTTGTCAAGGACTTTTAAGTCTCTCCTGAGAAGTAGATATTATCTCCATTTTGCTGGGTAGGAAACTGATGCTCAGAAAGATTAAGTAATCTGCCCCAGCTCCCACTGGTAGAACACGGCAGCTCTGCTTTAGAACCCACATACATCCAACTTCCAGGACCGTGTTTTCCGCCATTTACCACACTTTTCAGTAGCCCTTATCCCTGCAGAAACAGAAGATGTGTGTTGGTGGAAGGACTCAATTAAACCTTAGGCTTTTCTGTTACTTGGCTCTCCACCTGCTCCCTCTCCCCGGTGTAGCTTCTCTTCTGTGTTTTCCTGCTTCCCCCAATGTCTCTCCAGTGCAATGTCTTCCCGAGTGACCGTCCATCTCATTCTGATGCTGCAGAACTTGCAATGTTAGGAATCCCTGCCCTGCACAAACTTCCTTTTCAGCCTCCTGATTCTGGTGTGCAGAGAATTACAGAGAGATTTCCCAGAATTCAGACCCTCCACACTAGAGGATTCTCACTGAGGGGAGACTGGGGGGAGGGAGGGTAGTTTGGCTGCATAAGAGCAAAACCATATGGCTCTCAAATACCTTTCCCAAACGAAAATGAAAACCATCTTTTCTGTAGATTCAAATGTATTTGTGGGAGGAGCAGAGAAGATGGGGGGGGGGCATGGGGGATAGTAATTATGTTTTTAATGAAGGTGGGAGTAGGGGTATGAATCAAGAAAGTGAATAAAACCCCAACCAGACTACACGTGTGGCATTGCTCTGAGCTGAACACAGAAGCCTTCGGTGGAAGCTTTCTCGTTTCTGGCAGGGGGCCTATGGTTTTATCTATTACTGCTTTGTAATCAGAATTGAACTGGGATATTCAAGCCTCTTATCTGAATGAAGGGAATTTGCTTTTCTGGCCTTCAGCATTTTGCAGAATCTCCCAAACTGACTTCATGTCTTTAAATATCTTCTTTTTCCCCAAAGGAGGAATATAATCCAGGCAGGTAAGTCATTCCATATGTTTAAAGTCATTGAGAGGCCTCTGCAGGTGTGGAATGCCAGGCTGTCTTGCTCTGTGTTGAACAGTCACAGATACACTTTATTTTGGAGGACAGTAAATCCAGGAGTCACTACCAGAATTTGGTGGGAAGTTTTTGAGGATTAGTAAACCAATCACAGACCCAGCGTGGCTTCTTAAAATTGAATGCAGTCCTTACATTATTTTCTTAATCTTCCTTTTTTCTTCCCGGTTCCAATCTTCGTTTCTACTTCTAGCAATCCAGTCAAACTTTATCACCTCCATTCAGAATCGATCGATAGCAACTGGTGAGCAGGTTAATTATAATCACAGAATAAACGCTGAAGTCTCAAAGTTCACCACTTTCGCGATGTTTCCAAACCCCGCAGGGACCATGCCAAGAGACGCTCATTGACCCATTCAAGCAGGTGTGGGAGTTTGAACCGGGGGCAGACAATCGGATCTGATTCAAGACAACACAGTTTGGTTTCTTATCTGCAGCTTTTCCTATCTTATGATGTCTGTCATTTCAGATAAAAAAGTTCAGTCAATCGAGCTGGGAAATGGCAAGTTACATTTTCTTCTGATAAAAGTTTTCTAGTTGCTGTTTTATCAGATTGGCTTGAAATTGTATGTTTCTGTCAAGGTCTGCAATGACCTTTTCAGATATTTTATCAGGTATTAGGTGGGGAAACCTTCTTTTTTTTTCTTTTTTCTTCGACCTAGCAAAGAATGACCTGACTTCCAAGACCATAAATCAAACCAGGTAAAGAGAGGCAATAATACAGGTTACCCTCAAAATTGAGTAGGCGGGGAAAACAAACAACAAATAAAACCTTTCCCTGGCATATGGAGAGAACTTAACTTGACCCTAAAGAAGGAATGTGGTTCTCACGGAGTGCACACTTAATAGGAAAAGACTACTTATTTGAAAAAAGAAAATGCTTTCCAGGTCAAAAGATGCCTTCACAAAGAAACATATTTTTCCAATGGTATCAGAAAAAGTTAATTCTTGTTTTATTAAACTCGATGTATGTTTAATATGGAAAAATGAAAAACTCATATAAACCAATGCACAAATATTTGATAATCTTACCATCCAAAGATAACCACTGTTAAGCATTAATCTTTTGACTTTTTAGTTACCATACATATGCAGCAGGCATGTGTATACCTATATGTTTAAACAACCATAAAAGTTACTGTTTAGTTATTTCATCATTGAAGAAAGTTTTAATAAGATTAGTGACCAAGTCTGGCTCCTGCAGAAGATCCCTTAAATCAGGGATGGGAACATCCATCCTGCAGGCTATATAAGGCCCACAAAATCATTTGGTCTGGCCCTGCCAACACATTAGGGGTAAGTTAATTAAATGTTTAACCAAATATAGCAGGCTAATTTTTTAAAATATTATTTTTATGGATTTCAGAGAAGAAGGGAGAGAGAAAGAGAGAGAAACATCAAGGATGAGAATCATTGATCGGCTGCCTCCTGCATGCCCCCTACTAGGGACCAAGCCTGCAACCAGAATTGAACCCGGGACCCTTCAGTCCGCAGGTGGACGCTCTATCCACTGAGCCAAACCGGCTAGGGCCAGGCTAATTTTTAAGTTGATAATTTAATAGCCCTCGAATGATGTTATAAATATGCAAATGACCCTCAGCAGAAAAAGGATTTCCCCACCCCTGCCTTAAATAGAGCAAAAATGGGAATTGATTGACAAAAATGCCAATAATAAATAGCCAATCAAACGGGAGAGTTGTGTGTGAAAACATAGTTTTTTTAAATCTTACGGTATATTAGACAGAGCCAGTTTAAAGCTTGAGCATATTTGTAAGTTCTCAACAGTTGCCCCCTTGAAGTGATTTGTGAAGCTCCGATTTGCTGGGAAATGTGAGCAGTAGCTCCCAACCCATTTTTTTAGGGGAGATCATTGAGGTGAAACCACATTGGTCTGGCACCAAAGGCCCTGAAACTCATGTCCTGTGCTCTCATTTTCGTGCTGGGTGACTCTGGACCACTTATATGCCTCTCTTAGCTTGAGTGTCTGCATTTATAAGGTTAAGAAATCAGCCAGGAGCAGAAATGCTAAAAAGGGCTGCTCCAGGGCCCTTTGGGAGATTAAAAATCCAGAGTCTTATGGCATCCCCATGATAATAGCTGATGTGGGCTGACCTTCCCCATACCAAAGCTACCATAGTAACACATAACTTTTATGAGCTTGCATCACACTCACATCCATTCGGTCTGTGTAAAGCAGGTTTCCAAGGCAACCTGCCTCATTTTAAGCGAGAGTATCTGTGAAATTTTGGGTTTGATGGCTCAGTTTTCTTTTTAATTTTTGTTTGTTTGTTTTTAATATATTTTTATTGATTTCAGAGAGGAAGGGAGAGGGAGTGAGATATAGAAACATCAATGATGAGAGAGAATCATCGATCGCCTGCCTCCTGCACGTCCCCCACGGGGATGGAACCCACAACCCTGGCATGTGCCCTTGACCGGAATCAAACCTGGGACCCCTCAATCCGCAGGCTGATGCTCTATCCACTGAGCCAAACCAGCTAGGGCTATTTTTTTCTTATAATAATAAAATCCATAGCTACTGAAATGTAAAAATAGCTTTAGCAGGCCATGGGTTAAGTGACCTCAGAGTTGGTCTCAGTTTATTGTTCCTTTGCTTTTTGGTTATTACTAAACCCATTCAGTGTCTGAGCTCCTGGGAGGCAGTAGAGATCTACAGAGGGTAGAGCTCTGTTACACACACCAGTACCAGACACATTTGCTCCATCCAACAACCAGCCAGCAAATATTTCTGCCTGCTTCCTGTGAGCGGGGCACTTGTTAGACTTCGGAGATCAGAAATGAACAAGATGGTCTCTGCATGCCAGCAGCTCGCTGTCTGGTGGTGGTGGTGATGGTGGGGGGGGGGGGGGGGGATAAAAGTGAATGTGCAGTCTCAGTGTATGGAGAGCTGTAACAGGGTCAATCTGGCTTCCACGGGAGCCCCTAGGATTCTTAAACTGGCCTTGGAACCGGAAGTTCAGACCAGGTTTCCTGGAGGAGGGGATTCCTGTGTTGAGTCCTAAATGATGATTAGGAGTTTGCTGCATGGAGGGAAGGATGTTCCAGGGTGAGGATGTCTCAAGTCTGGTTAGTCCCTGGTGTAAGGTGGGAGGGCATCAGGCTGGGAAGGAAGCAGAGGCATCTAAAGACTTTAAACTTGGCCTTCGGGAGAGAAGACATAAAAGGAGAACAGTGGGGTGGCAGGATTGGAGTAGCATTCTGGGTATAACTTTGGTTAGAGTGTAGACAGGCAAAAAGTACTGGCTTTCTATTTTGTTTTGTTTTACCTCACTCTTGCAAGGGGATGACTGCCTTTCCTCTGCATTTCTGACTCGTCCCCAATTAGAGAAAGAGCTGCGATGGGAAGCAAGCGGCATGCTGCGAGGATGTTCGGAGGAGTTCAAGTGCATGTGCTTTGGCAGTAGGGCACCGCGCAGCGTGTGGTTTGTGTCCATGCTGAGATGGGAAGAAGGGGCAAAAATTGAGGTTGATCCTAGTTCCAAAGCAGATCCTACCTTCCTTGTCCTGGGAAGGAAGAGGGGCGTGGCTAATCTGATCTCTGAGGCTGGGTCCCACCCTCTTGTAATCCCACCTTCTTTTGTGATAATAGTGAGGTCAGTGATGGGAGTGACCTTGAATAGAATATTGATAATTACTGGGGAAAGTACTGTTTATGCGGGTAAGCATCACGAGACACCTTAGGATGGATTAGCCAGAGCACCAGGAGGTATGGAGGTGAAGATGGAGATTTTAAGTTCAATTCTTGCCTTTTAAACAAATTTTAAATATGTTAAATTTCAAATATATGCAGAAGTAGAGAGTAACTCTTCATCCCTCAGCTTTAAACAAATATCAACTCATTACCAGCTGTATTTCATCTACATCCCCTCTGCCCGTCCCCCAAATGATGTTATTCTGAAGGGCATTCCAGACAATTTACTGTTTTATCTATAAATACTTATATCTCCAAAAGATATAAGGGCATGTATTACAAATATAGCCCCAGTGCAAGTATCACTCTGATACAAATTAGCTATCATTCACTAATATAATTAAATATACAGTCAGTGTTCAAATTTCCCATTTGTCTAGTTTTCTTTAACATTTGTTCAAATCAAGATGTAAATAATAAATAAGGTCTATCTGTTGCCCCTTAAGTTTCTTTTTAGCTATAGGTTCCCCTTTCACCCTTCTTTTTCTTTCAATATATTTGTTAAAGTTACTATGCTTTTCCTGTAGAGTTTCCTATATCCTGGATTTTGTTGATTGTTTTCTTTGTGACATTTAATGTTTCTCTGTCCCTTAATCTCATGTAAATCTGTGACTGGAAAAACAGACTTGATCACATTCAGCAGCCTTTGATGATCACTGCCTAGATCCATTATTTCATTAGGGGGTTACAAATGGTGACATTCTAATGCTCTCATTCCTTTCTCACTTATTATCTGGAATACATCTATAACAATAAAAAAAAAAACTTAGTTTATGAAATATTTGCCCTAACCAGTTTTGCTCAGTGGATAGAGCGTCAGGTCCCAGGTTCGATTCCTGTCAAAGGCATGTACCTTGGTTGTGAGGCTCAATCCCCACTAGGGAGCGTGCAGGAGGCAGCTAGTCAATGTTTCTCTTTGATGTTCCTAACTCTCTATTCCTCTCCCTTCCTCTCTGTAAAATCAATAATTAATATATATATAATATATATAATATATATAATATATATAACATATATATTTGGTAACTCTGAAATACAGTTTGTAATGAAAAGCAGTTGAAATGCTTACTTCTTTTGCTTTACTTTTCAGCATTTAAAATAATAACTTCCCTTAGCATCCTTCAAAAATTACCACTGAAATGAATTTTTTTGTCTCTTAATCCATGTAGTTATTATCCTAATTGATGCTCAGATTGTTCCATCTTTGCCAGTGGGAACTTGTTCAAATTGGTTCCTGAATTTTTTTTTTTTTTTTTTTTTTTTTTACAAAATCTTTGTTTGACCTTTTCCTGCTTTCCATACTACAAAATGTTCCAGGCTCTTCTTAGGCATTTTCTCCTCCCAGACCTGGATTTGGCCACTTCTCCAAGAAGCCCTGGCTCCGTTTAATGAGGCATAGTATTTGGACACCACTCTTAGAGCTAGCTCTGCCAGTGAGCTTTTGGATATTGGGTTAGTCATTCAATTCAGTATAGAGGTTAGGAAGTACTTCCCCAACCCCACCCAAAGATAAGATAAAATTTATCATGTGTTGATCCCAATACTTTCAATTCAAATTTAGGTCTAAAAGGGTTTTACTTCCCATTATGAATTTTTTTAAAAACCTGATAAAATATACACAACATAAAATTGGCCATTTTGACCATTTTTAAGTGTGCATTTCAGTGGTTTTAAGTGTCCACATTGTGTGCAACCATCACTGCCATCCATATCCAGAACTTTTTCATCTTCCCAAACTGAGACTCTGTTTCTATCCCCGCTTCCCCAGCCTCTGAAAAACACCCTTCTCCCTCTATCTCTATGAGTGTGACTACTCTGAATATCCATATAAGTGGAATCATAAAGGATTTGTCCTGCCCAGCTGGCATGGCTCAGTGACTGAGCATCAGCCTATGAACCAGGAGGTCACGGTTCAATTCTCAGTCAGGGCACATGCCCCTGTTGTGGGCTTGATCCTCAGTAGGGGGCAGGCAGGAGGCAGCTGATCAGTGATTCTCTCTCACCATTGATGTTTCTATCTTTCCTTCTTCCTTCCTCTCTGAAATCAATAAAAAAATATTTTTTAAAAATAATAAAGTTGTCCTTATGTGTCTGGATTATTTCACTTAGCCTAATGTTCTCCAGATTCATACATGTTGTACCCTCCACCCAAATTTTCTTCCTTTTAAAGGCTGAAAGTATTCCATTGTATGTATCTACCACTTTTGTTTGTCTATTCATCTGGGGTGCGTCTGCCTTTTAGCTATTGTGAATAATGCTTGTTGAGGTAAGAACATTAAAACCTGTAGAACATTTTTATAAAAACTTGAGTCAAACAGAGGATATGCCTAGAAGCAAGATCTCAAGAGTCTGAGAAAAAAATGCCTCCCAAAATGACAGTTGGCAGTTTCTTTTATGCATTTGGAATGAGGGAGGGAACATAAGGAAGATTACGTGAAGGTGGGAGGAAGCAAGGCAGGAATTGAATTACAGGATAGTTTACAAGACTCAGTGCTTGCTCTCTTCAGGGTGGTTTCCCCTTCGAGGTGTCCAAAAGGAGGTGTTTCAAAGATGTGTGAGCCTAGATGCATAGAAACAATGGACAGAGCTTGCTTAAGGCAAAAATAAACCTTTTACTAAAGAAGTTATATGCCTGGAGCATGACTACCCACCATGACCTGCCCAGTTTATGACACATCACCCCCCCGTGACATTACTTCCTGTACAACCGCTTTTTCTGTCCACATGTTGTTTCTCATGGTGTACAAATATCTGCTGAATCCCTGCTTTCATTCTTTTGGGTCTTTACCCAGAAGTGGAATTGCTGGATTGTATGGTAATTCTGTGAGGTTCTGAGAAACTACAATAATACTTTCAATGGCAGTTTCTCCACTTTATATCTTTTATGCTTCTTTACATCTATAAGTCTTTCATCCACACAAAAAATCTATTCTCAACAACACCACATAACTCCTCACTCACTTTATGCCATAGCATCCATAGAGTCTCATCAAAACAATATCAGCACTTTCACTAACAGTCTACTATTGAAACCAGTTTTATCGGTTTTAGCCATTCCCTACCTTTTACTTTGGGTTTACCACCAGTGTTTCTAGCTCTTGGCTTTGAACTCCTCTTCAGGTACACATGCAGGGTTGCTCACAGTGGACTCTCTCTACTTCTCACCTCTCCATGAAGTGCTCCACTCCAGATGGCCACCTATGTTGGGCCTTTTCCCAGCATTCCGGCAGCTTGGTTCCCCTGGAGGGACTGGCAAGGTTGACACAGTTGGGACCAGATATGGAGGGTCTTGAAAATCAGGCTGAGGTGTTTGGGGCTTTATGCATAGACGGCAAATATGATTGAATCAGTAGACTGGGAATATATACACACTGTGTGTGTGTGAGAGAGAGAAAGAGAGAGAGAGAGAGAGAGAGAGAGAGAGAGAGAGAGAGAGAGAGAGAGAGAGAGAGAGAGAGAGATAGATGAGATATGGCTGGCATGGAGACAGACAGCAGGTGACTCAGAGGGAGGCTGTCAGCAGCATTCTTTAGCCTGGAGAACAAGTGAGTGATGGCAGAGGACATGGGAGAAAAGTCAAGGGGAAATCACCAGGCCAAACTGGCCAAGGAAGGGCATGGGTGAAGACAGGGGTCATTATCTTTCTATTGAGCCCCTATAGCCACAGTTTGAAGAGAAAGAGCTGTGGGAAGGTATGTGTAAGACAACTTCTCATCCCCCCATTGACATGGCCTGGGGAGCGGGTCATTCTGAAGTTGCCCACCCAGAGATGGCATTTGAGTTTACGTCATTTCTTTTGGACTCTAAGCTGTTCTTCCATGTTGTCATGGAGAATCTCTCCTTAGACTGTGTGGCCCTCCTGCTTCATTGATAATTTCCTTGTGGGGGTGGAGATGAGGAAAAGGAGGAACACTTGGTAGCAAATGCGACACTGGATCAAGGCAGGAATCCTGGATTTGATGCCTCACATTACTGACCAGTCATGTGGACCAGGCCAATAACATTTCTTCACTTCTGTGGGATTCCACTTTCCCTTCAGGAATTTGTAGCCCCCCCCCCCCCCCCCCCACACACACACCTTAATTTGCTGGATTGAAAAAGTCTGGAGGAACTTTTGAGTAGAAAGTTGAGTCAATTGTTGAGTAGAATTTCTCACCCCACATTTCCTTTTGAGCCTCCCCCATTGTCCGAGGGCTGGGGAATCTGATTAATCACTTCCCCCTTCTGCCTGGCAGCCACTCATTGCTGGACAGCCTGGGAAATAAGTGGCACTTCTAGGGAGGAACCGTGCAGGAACTGGGAGGCTCTTATTTGACTTCTTTCTATTGAGAGAGGAGCACATTCTACTGTATTTCTGGAGTCCCTTGTGTTTTACCACTTAGGCTTGGTGAGTCTTGTTCAGGCAGGGTAATTAGATCTTCTGAGTCTAGCTGTTGACTAGAGAGAGAGACTTTCTCTCCGCCATCATGGTGGGGAACAGCATGGATGCTGGAGCCCTGGCACACTGAAAGTGCTGCACAATGTTAGCCATTATGACTCAGCACCTTGGCAATCCATCTGGTACCTGATGGTCTCGTTTTTCCTTTCTGCCCTAATAATTCCATAATGCTTTAGACACAGGCAACTTTTACCTCTTGTTCTGACTCACCTGAGTTTGGAAGAACTAGAAGCAAACGAGGAAGAATCAGAGAAAACAGATCACACTGCCTCCTGATGGTAGAGAGGGAACGGAGTTGGCTCTTGTGAAGTACAGGAAAGCTGGTGGGATCTCTCATGGGGATCTCTCTGTGGGCATCGGCAGCCTCTGACAAGGCTCCAGGCAAAATTTCCAAGAATCGGACATGGCCAGTGTGTTCACTGTAACTTATTGTGCTATCCTTGTAGTTGGATTATAGTTCCACTAGACTGGAAGTGTTTCCAGGGCAAGAATTAGACCTCATTGCCCGGCGGGTGTGGCTTGGTGGTTGAGTGTCCACCATCAGGACACATGCCCAGGTTGTGGGCTCGTTCCCCAGTAGGGGGCGTGCAGGAGGCAACTGAGCAATGATCCTCTCTCATCATTGAAGTTTTTATCTCTCTCTCCCTCTCCCTTCCTTGTTTCATACATATTTCAGAGTATATGTATATGCAAAAAGAAGTATGCCTCATTCATTTTGGGGTCTGTGACACGATTACATGCTAAATACAAAATAAATGTTCATTTTCTGAAAAGGTAAAGTCTGGAATTCACCCTAAGATGTACAAGCCCTTTGGCTCCATATTCATACTGCAGTCTGGCACTGTTGAGACTGACCTGAGCTGCAGAGGCCAGGACTGGGCATGTCGCCATCCATGATCAGGTTTACAGAGAGGGGACCTTGTAGAGCTCTGGTGCAGGGCTGGGTAGTGAGGAGATTGAGAAGCTGTAAGAATCATGCAGAGGCAGCTAGAGCCTAGAAGGCCAGGAGGAGAGAGAAGAGCATAGAAAACTCCAATGGTATTCTCAACGGTAACAGCAAAGAAACAGGGCGCTTAGAGGTGGGACCAACATTTTGGATATGGTGGATCTGAGGCATGGAGGAGGGACATGCAGGTGAGATGTCCAGGGGGCTCATCGCTCTATTTGAAGCCATCACTTGAAAACAGGACAGAGCCTCCAGGGTAGAGAGTGACGTGGGGCAGAGGAGCTCTGAGAGCTGCGTCTGATGAAAGTGGGAGGGGAGAGTGGTGCAGGGCAGGGTGACGGAGATGCAGATGCTGGATATGAGGAGCCAAGCAAGGAAGCTGAGAAAATGGATAATTGGGTGCCCTCATGTTTTACCTTGTAAAAGCCAGCTGGACTTATTCCTTGATCCTGTGCTGTTCTGCTGGGCTCTGATGGTGTGTGCCCCTTGGGCTTCTAAGGCCCCCAAAGTTTTCACATCCTATCAGTGTTATGAAGCTGAAGCCAGATCCATTGCAGTCATCCTCTGCCAGTTGATAGAGACTTGCAGAATTCACTCATCAGGTTTGTCTTTTCCCACCCGTTGAGTGCCTAAGTCCACTGTTTTCCCTCCTCCCTACCTTGCAGAGATTCCCTGAGATCCTTCTTAGAGAGTCTCTTGAGGCACCAGAGAGAGTTTGGGGTATGCACAACCGCAACCACCTCTCAACTCATCATAACAAACGGGCTCAGGAACTCAAAGATTCTCTGTAGAAACAAACTCTCCCATCAGATTCTGTTTAAAGGGCGTAAGTGCCTGTTGATTTGGGAGGCTGGACTCTGCCGGCCTGAAGTGCTTCACAGAAGTGACAGGACACTCTCCTTCAGGGAATGTTGATATTAAGTTTCCTGCCCAGTGTAAACACATCTCCAGGAATGGCATTAATAAAGGGGACCCTTTTCTCAGGACAAAGCAGAAGGGGCAGTGGGGGAGAGAAGGACGAAGAGCACGGATGCTGGGGAGGGGAGAGCTGGCCAAATGGACCATCTAACCAGTTGACATGGTGAAGGCAGAGCCCATTAGCCAGACTTTTTTTCCATCATTTTCAGAACTTTTGCTTATATTCCTTGTTGGGACCTCCAACATTTTACTATTTGGCAGCTGATAAAAGAAAAGCAGGAGAGTCTTCTAATTAAGGGAGCGGGTTGAAGTCAGACACCTGATTTCAAATTCCAGCTCTTCCCCTTACAATGTTCCCCAGCTTTCACGTTCATAAAATTGAATAGCAGCTACTTCATAGGGTTGTTTCGAGTAATAGGAAATGATGTTCATGAAGCATAGTTCTTGACATGCAGTAAACACCTTTCAGTGTTAGCCATTAGACACCCATTTATAAATGTTCACCATGGCTATTATCATTAAAGAAGATATTATTTCAAATGGAATCTTTTCAGTTCCACTAATAAAGGGTTAGGTTGCACAGGAGGCTGCCAAGTTGAGTTAAAGGAGGGTGTAGTTTTCCTTTTTTATTAGTTAAAATTCACCTTCTTTCTTTTTTTAAAAAATATATTTTATTGATTTTTTTTACAGAGAGGAAGGGAGAGTTAGAAACATCAATGAGAGAGAAACATTGATCAGCTGCCTCCTGCCTGCACATCTCCCACTGGGGATGTGCCCACAACCAAGGTACATGCCCTTGACCGGAATCAAAACCAGGACCTTCAGTCCACAGGCCAACGCTCTATCCACTGAGCCAAATCGGTTAGGGCTCACCTTCTTTCTTAGTAATAACCTACATTTAGAAACATACATCCCATATCCAACTTAATGTTTATAATTCCTTCTACATGGGAAGTGGGGGGGGGGGGCACATTTACATAAGCAGAGACTAATTAGGGTTATAGATATCTAAGAAGTGACATTTGTCATAGCTTTAGAATGTTTAAAAATCCTCCTAGGGGAGTTGGAACCAGTTGTCTACCTCCAGCGAGATCTGAACAAAAGGAAAAAATGAAGAAACCACTTGGGTTGCATTCAGAAAGGATTGTATAGGGAAACTGTGGAGAAAGCCCTGGCAGGTCTGTCTCTGGGACTCTGAGAACAAGTGAGACCCTCTTTCTCCTTGAATTGCTTCAGTAGAGTCAAGTCTTTCCTAGGGTCTGAATCACACATCGCTGTGGTTAGCATTATCATGGTGCTAAATTGTGTTTATTGAAAAGCAGGGGGCAAATCAACTGCCTTGTGGATTTCTACCAGGAAAGGCATCTAACCCATAGTGGCTGCTGGATTCTCAGTGGATTTGGAGATGGATGTGAAGAAATGGAGGAGTTGTTTATTAGTTGTTGGCTTTTAAAATAACCCAATCTATGCACCTTCCTGTGCATTCCTATCTCTGAGTAGTTTGATGGGATACAACCAGGATCCAGGTTTCTTTGTGCCTCTCTCTCTACTTAGGAGTGATGTGGACTTGGTGTCTGTCCTAGAGGAAGTGATCGGCTGTCTTTTAAGGAGTATTGATGAAAACTGCATGGTCCACATGGGCTTTCCCAGGCTTCCGATTCCTTTATAAAAATGACTAAATTGGCAACAGACACCTCTGCTATCCATGTGCCCTTCCGGCTCTGACCATCTGAAAAACAAGAACAAGTGAAGAATGAGTACTTGTGCTGTTACCATCAGGAGCAGGGGCCTTTGGCCCCTCCATTAGGTTCTGAGGACAGTATTGGGCAGAGGTAGTACAGGCAGCCAAGAGGATGAATCCTGGGACCCCACCCACAGCCACATCCCACCTGCCTAGCTGATGAGCAGTTTAGAAGAAAGTTGTGACATTCGGTGGTGGCATCGAAGCCCAGCAAACACTCTCCTCTGAAATGTTTTATTGATTCCAACAACTGTCCTGCACGCAGGAGTTGCAATACCCATTGGAAGATGAAGAAGCCGAGGTTACAGGGTGCTCAGGGCCACAGGGGATAAGGCTGGCAGGACTCAGGTCAGCCTAACTTCCTGGGTAGGTGTCCTTCCCATTCCCTAACACCAGCTGCACTGATGGCATGCACCCTCCCATTTCAGGGAACTATGGAGGCTGAGGCCACCACACATGAGCATACACAGCTCTGTGGGCGCTGGGCTATGTGGCTTCTTCTTTCCCTCAGAGTCTTGCTGCCAGAGATTTCCCCTTTGCCCTGGCTTTTCTGCAGCTACCGCTACCTCTGAGCCTCTTTCTAGAAGATCGAGTCTAATGAGGACCCTGCCCTGTGCAGTCTCCCCAGCTCGGTCAGCAAATGGGAGCCATAGTGGTCAAGGTCTGATTGACTGATTTTGCTGTTCAGTGTACAGCCTCACATTTGTTCCTGATTTTTTATTTTTTGTAAAGTTGAATACATTGTTGATGAAAAAGAGAGCACCACAGTAGCCAAAAGGCTTTGTATCAGTTAGAATTCACCTTCTTTTTCAATATTAATCTACATTTAGGGACATAGACCCAATATCTTGTTTAATGTCTATAATTCCTTCTCTAGAGGGGGTACGTTTACATACACAACCAAAGTGTCCACAGAAAGATGAATGGATAAACAGAATGTGGTTTAATATATACAATGGAATATTTATTCAGCCTTAAAAAGGAGGAGATTCATGTACAACATGAATGAACCCTGAGGACATCATGCTAAGTGAAATAAGCCAGACACAAAGAGACAATTTCTGTAGGATTCCACTTCTATGAGATACCTAGAGCAGTCAATCATAGGCAGGAAGTAGAATGGTGGTTGCCAGGGGCTGGGGGTGGAGGGTACAGAGTTTCAGTTTAACAAGATGAAAAGAATTCTGGGATGGATTGCACAACAATATGAATATACTTAACACTACTGAATTGTACACATAAAAATGGTTAAATGGTAATTTCATGTTATGTGGATTTTTCCACAATTGATCATAATAAAAATAGAGAAACAATGCAAAAGCTTATTAGTAAGAAGAGAGTAAACTGCAAAAATTCTCCATCCTGACACCACATTCTGTTTTCCTCCCCAAAGGTGTGAACCCTATTAATGTGAGAGTTGGTAGTACTTATTCTGCCTGAATTTGTCCTATCAGATTGCTTTTCTGTAGCAGCTCAGACCTTTCCTAAGACAGGAAAGGATGTACTGTGTGTAAAAGGATGGGTGGAACTATGAGACCTTTGCCATCAAATATGCTCCAGTGGCCCTGGGTTCCGCTGTGGTGCTTCGGGGGGAGGAAGAGGCTGAGAGCTGGGCTCTGTGTGGTCCCCAGTGCCCAGAAGCTCCATTTCTCTGTGTGTATAATTTGTAAATGTCTGCTTGGCTACGGAATTTTGAGGCGAGAATGAAAAAAAGAGAAAGAAAATAAAACTAACCCCATGAACAAGGTATAAAATATACCCTGATCTCATTTGTGCTTATAATTTGGCTTAGGAAGAAAATATGGTTTGGGAGAAAAGGATGAAGTAACACCCAAAGATCTAAATGATACTAGAAGACAAGGATAAAATAGGTAATTCAAGATCAATGAGATTAATTGCCTAATAAGCCCATGGAAAACTTGGGGTAGCCTGGGCAGGCTAGTGATAGGACGAGAAAGAACAGGCAATAGGTTTGAGGAGATGTGTGCATTGTGAAGACTTCCTGTGAGAGATAGCATAGCAAAGGTGTGCTTTCTCCCCTTCCTTCCTGAACACCAACAAGTCAGATGAAAAGAACCCCCAATATAAGGTAAAATTTTCATCATCAGTGGAAGTGGGAAACAAATCATACCCCAATTACAGAAATACTGTGAAATGTAATAGAAATTCAGACCACACTGAGGGGAAAACTTTGAGAACCGACCTATACCTGTCAGATCTCCAGCCAGGTGTAAATTTCCTGGTAATAAAATAAATGAGATTAGAAAGGAAGAAGCAATGTTTCATTATGTGCAGGTGAAAGAATGGTTAACTTTGGTAAACATGTACGGTCTCTATGGAGAAAGCTATAAAACGTTAAGAAGACATGAATAAATGGGAAAAGACAGTGTTCTTGGATTGGAAATTTAGCGGTATTTTTTCTTACAAATACCCCCAAACAGATCTATAAATTTAGTGCAGTCCCAGAAAACATCCCAGAAGGATTTCTTAAATACAACTTGTCAAGCTGATTATCCTATATAATATGCAAATTATCCCCTCAACCAGAAGTTCGACTAGGGGGCTGGGCTGGCCGGCCAACTGCCCGTGGCCCCTCCCCCCAGCCAGCCCAGCCTGATCCAGCCGAATCCCACCCATGCACGAATTTGTGCACCAAGCCTCTAGTAATATTTACATGGAAGAGTTACTGTGCAAAAATAGCCAAGATAATTTTTAGAAAGAAGACTTGAGCATTGGATCCTTTCAAAAGTGCAGCTGCACAACTTTGGGAATCATGGAATAGAATGTAAATGTTGCCCTAGTTGGTTTGGCTCAGTGAATAGAGCCTTGGCCTACGGACTGAAAGGTCCTAGGTTTGATTCCTGGTCAGAGCACATGCCTGCGTTGCAGGCTTAATCCCCAGTGAGGCAGCCAATCAATGATTCTCTCTCATCGTTGATGTTTCTCTCTGTATCTCTCCCCTTTCCTCTCTTACATCAATAAAAATACATTTAAATAAATTAATACGCCCTGAGCTGGCAGCTGGGAATGGACAGCAATCAGAAAAAAAGAAAAAAAAAAGAATGTAAATGTTATATACCTTTACCTTGTAAAACTAATAAATCCTTTTTAAAAAGTGAGGTAGATCTGTACAGATATTGGAAAATGTCCAAATAAATGTGCTTCCATGAAGAAACCAAGCTATAAAGAGTGTGATGGTCTGATCCCAGTTGTGTTCAAGGCAGATGGCACTGTTCTTCCCAGTTGCTCCTTCTCAGGGGAGGATTCTATTCCTCACCTGATAACATGGGCTTCCCTGTAAGACTTGCTTTGATCAATGACATGTGAGTAGAAGTCTCTTGTGCAACTGCCAAGCACAGGCTTTAAGAGCCATAATGTGGTCTGACATCACTTTCTGCTGTCCTCCGCTACGAGGCTGGTATGACTCAGATAGATAGAGGTGGTGCCTTCAACCTGGGTCCCAGAGTGAAGCACATACATGTAATAGAACTTCAGCCAGCTTGCAACTGACATGTAATAAGAAGAGCAGAAAATAAATCTTTAATATAGCAAGGCACTGAGATTTGGGGATTATTTGTTATAGTATAACTTAGCAAAAACTGACAGATGCATTGCTAAACAGCACCAAAACCAAACATTTGTTTTATGAATATATTTTTAACACTTCTATGTGTAATGTGTCCTAGAAAAACTTTTCTCATGTGTATAAACAAATATGTACCAGGATGCATGTTGCAGCATTTATTATAGCAAAAATTAAAAACAACCTGAATATACATCAATGAGGAAATAAACAAACTAAATATATGTCAATATAATAGAAAACTACAAAGCAACTCAAAGTAGCTCCACGTGTATGAGCATAATTAAAACTCAAAAAAATAGAACTTGAAAGAGCATACATACAGCATGTTATTTCTATGAAGTTTAAAATGTGCAAAAATATGTATTGTTTTTGAAAAAATATACACATATTGCAAGAGGAAAAACATTTATATGAATCAAACATCACGTTCAGGATAGAGGGAAGGAGGAGGCTGGGATGACAAGATACACAAAAGAATTAGTTGTTTCTGCAATTTTTCATTTTTTTTTAGAAATATCTGAAGCAGCCCTAATTGGTTTGGCTCAGTGGATAGAGCGTTGGCCTGTGGACTGAAGGGTCCCAGGTTCGATTTTGGTCAAGGGCATGTACCTTGGTTGCAGGCACATCCCCAGTAGGGGGCGTGCAGGAGGCAGCTGATTGATGTTTTTCTCTCATCGATGTTTCTAACTCTCTATCCCTCTCCCTTCCTCTATGTTAAAAAATCAATAAAATATATATTTTTTTAAAAAGAAATATCTGAAGCAAATATAGCAAAATGTTAAGATCTGGCAAAACTAGGTGGTGGGTGCAAGAGTGTTTTTCTTTTTATTTTTTTAAATTGATTTTAGAGAGGAAAGGAGAGGGAGAGAGAGATAGAAACATCAATGATGAGAAAGTGTCATTGATTGGCTGCCTTCTGCACGCCCCACACTGGGGATTGAGCCCAAAAGCCAGGCATGTGCCCTGACCGGGAATCGAACCATGACTTCCTGGTTCATAGGTCGATGGTCAAACACTGAGCCATGCCAGCTAGGCAAGAGTGTTTTTATATTCTTTTTTTTCCTCAGTTACTGAACCATTTCATATTTTAAAAGTAAATTTGTAAATGTGATGGCATTAAAGTAAATTTTAAAAGCACAAAAATCATTACAGTGTTCAGAGGTATCTAAAAGTATGAAAATGGGTTGAAAGGTTGTATACCAAATTTAGAATAATAGCTGCATAAGAGATGGGGACAGGGAATAAAAGGGATTTTGCTCTATTGCTGTTGATATTTTTTCATAATTTCTAAAAATAAAAATTATAATAAAGTAGGAAATGTCTAGAAAAATAGAAAACTTGTTAGTCACTTTTTCCTTAAGGGGATGGGATAATAGTAATTTGGTAATCTGATATCCTTCTGTACTGTTTAAATATTTATAGCAATTATGAATTGCACACTTTAAACATAATTAGGGGGAAACTTTTTTAGATATGTGAATGAGAAGAGTTACACTATAGTGCCAAGTTGGATGATTCCAAAATCATCTTATTCTTCAAATACTTCACTTTTGATTTGTGGAGACCAGAGCAAGAGAGGTAAAATTAATGTTGGTGAACATTTCCACCTCATTAATTCTGGAATTGGATCTTATTAACCCCAGCCTTTAATCTGGTAAATGTAGTCTTTGGTGTCGAAGCAGTGAATGAGCCACATTCATATTATTGGAAGAGTAACATTCCTGTATTTGCGCTCCTGCACCCTCTAGCGGTTGGAGGACCTTCCTCAAGGACACCACTATGTGGACATACTGTCCAGGGGATTTGGAAAGGGCCTGGTTATCTTTTCACCCAATCAGCTCCACTTCTCTGTCTTTTTATGTCAGGCTTCCGCAAGTAAGATTTTCTTTGAAGAAAGGATTCAGAAAACAACACCGGTGCAGAGAATTTACACATTTGATCTGATATTAACCTGGGGTCATTTTCTAGAAGATCATGTGGTCGGACACCCTCATTTTACAAAGAAGATGCTAAGCATGGGCAAGTCAAATGTGCACTCCCCAGGTCCATTGCTAGGAGGGGAAACGCCTCCTGGCCGTTCTGTATATAATCTTCATCTTTACTTTTTGTTTTGTGTTAACTGAACTCAAAGCTAAACAGAGCCCTGCCAGCTCTCCTTAGACTCCACATTTTGTGCAAAAAGCTTGCAGGGTAACTGTGGATTAGTAGGGGAAGATGTAAAGTGCTGGCGATTGAACTTAACCTTGATTTGATTAAGTAATCCCCAAGAAACCCCCAGAGGGGAAAACAGTCTCGTGCTTAGCGCTTATGTTTTTCTACACCCTTGCCCCCCTCCCCTTCTAAAAGGCGTAAATCTCCCCTGAAATGCCTCCTTAGCATTCAGGGCAATAAAGAGGTCACATTATATCTCCATAAATCTCCCCTGCTGGCTGGCTGGCTGCTGCCATTCCAGGAGGTGAAAGGGAAGTTGTTTCCTCTTGACGGCTTCGGGGCTGGAAGGAAAGGCCTTTTCCCTCCAGACCCATTGTCTTGGTCCCTGAGGGAGCTGGTCTGGCAATTTGTTCAGAATTTCCTTTCCATCCTGCCAGCTTGTAACAAGCTGGAGAGGGGGGTGCAGCCGGGCCTGCTTTAAGTCTCCTGCACTGGCGCTGATAGAGGGCCTGCCCAAAGCTCCCGCTCGGTTTTCCTAATTAGTAAAAGGAACAAGGTCTGAATAGGCGGCGTGCATGTGTAGAGCTGAGCACTGGAAGCCATGCCAGATCCACTGGGAACTGCGTCTGCCTGTGAAGGCTGGGCTGGGGGCCTCTGGGGACAGGACAGGAACCAGGGCACTGTGAGAGATGTCAGTGGGTGGGTGAGGTTAAAAATCTGCTTAGTGCCCTAACTGGTTTGGCTCAGTGGATAGAGCGTCGGCCTGCAGACTGAAGGGTCCCAGGTTCGATTTCGGTCAAGGGCATGTACCTTGGTTGCGGGCACATCCCCAGTAGGGGGTGTGCAGGAGGCAGCTGATTGATGTTCCTAGGTCTGTATCCCTCTCCCTTCCTCTCTGTAAAAAAATCAATAAAATATTTTTTTTTAAAAGAAAGAAAGTAGATATCTCCAATCTTCTAACTCCTAAGCAGAGATGCTTTTTAAAATTTAATTTAATTTCTTGTTAGTTGTATTGTAACAGCATCATTAATAAGTAATTTGCATTCTATAAAGTTCACTCATGTAAAGTGTGTATAGTTAGTGGATTTTAGTACATTCCAGAGTTGTGTATCCAGCTCATTATTTTATTTTTTTTAATATATTTTTATTGATTTCAGAGAGGGAGAGAGAGATAGAAATATCAATGATGAGAGAGAATCACTGATCGGCTGCCTTTTGCATGCCCCACACTGGGGATCGAGCCCGGGCATGTGCCCTAACCAGCAATCAAACTGTGACCTCCTGGTTCATAGGTTGACATTCAACCACTGAGCCATGCCAGCCAGGCCAGCTCATAATTTTAGAACAATTTCTTTTACCACTCCCAAAAGAATCTCATACCCATTTACAATCATTCCAATTTCCCTCTCCCTTCTCCTCTTGCAACCACAGATCGACTTTCTGTCTCCAGGGACTTGTCCATTCTGGACAAAAGACTCCAGTGATCTTTTGCGACTGGCTTCTTTCATGTTGCATGATGTTGTTATTGACTGTTCATTTCCCTGAAGCTCAGAGCCTTGGCAGTGCTGTTCCCTCTGCCTTCCTCACTCGTCCCCAGATATAGAAATGCTACTTCATTGGCTGCTTATTTAATGAATTTAAATCATGTTACAGGAAGAGAAAAGCTTAACATAGTCTATGTAGTTGTCATTTAAAAAAAAACAAATGTTCATCTATTTTTATTACTACTTAGTTTTCTTATTCCCTATCAGTAGATATTTGGATTGTTTCCAGTATTTTTCCATGAATATCTTAAAAATAAACATTTCTGTCTTCCTCTTTTGGGGGGGGAGGGTGTATCCTTTTGATGTAGTCCCATGAATAATTAGGGCAGTTTTATCACTAGCAAGAATGGGCTGGTTTTTAATGCATCATGGAGTACTTTTCCATATCCACCCATCCATCTGTTACATGTAATTATATACACACACATTATGTATATATGAAAACCGCTGGGCCTGCGTAAATAATTCTCTCAGAAGAATTATTGTGTGTGTCCAGGAACATGGCATCTCAGTGGCCAGGCAGTCAAATGGGCCGGGAGCAGAGCCCTCAGATGTACACCATCCTGCTGGCATTACTGATGCTTCATTAGACACATTAGGGCTCTGGCTTTTGTTGAAATCTGATTGGTCAATGTGCATGGGGATTCTGGTGTGTGCTGAGTATGGTAGGAGTGACCCAGCCTGAGAGCAGTGTGGTGAGGATCAGGTTACAGAATGTTCTAGAACAGTGATTTTCAACTGGTGTACTGAAAAAAATTTTAAAACATGCAATATCTGATTCAAAATTGTACCTTTTTTCAGTCAGATTGGCAAAAATTATATTTTTTGGTGTGCCACAAAATTTTAGTAATTAGTTTATGTGTGCCACGAGATGAAAAAGGTTGAAAATCACGATCCTAGAAGCTTAGGTGAGTCATTCACCTTCTCTGAACCTTGGTTTCTTCTACTGCATGTTCATGGAATCATCCAAATATCACTTCCAGTGCTGTTTTGTTTTGTTAATCCTCATCCAAGGATATTTTTTCCATTGATTTTTTGGAGGGAGTGGAAGGTGTGTGTGTGAGGGGAGAGAAACATCGATGTGACAGAGACATATTGATTGGTTGCCTCTGGGGTCTGGGATCAGACCTGCAACCCAGGTTTGTGCCCTTGACCCAGAATCGAACCCGAGACCCTTTGGTGTGCTGGCCTACTCTCTAACCGGTGTGCAACACCGGCCAGGGTATCACTTCCAATTTTGCCTCCTGCCCTCCAAGAGCCTTAAAGCCTTAATTGAGAAAAGCCAGTACTGGGGGAGCAGTGATTAGGGGATAACGGATGGATGGTCATAGTCACTGAACGAGGTAGGGTCCAGTGAACAGAGGGCACAGTTTAAACTTAGAACCCAGAGTCCAGGAAGTGGCAAACATTTTCAATTGCTGATGCTCAGTCAGGAATCCCTTGACTAAAGCAGAGGCTAAGGCTGAACCAGAAGGTTGTGAGATGTCAATGGCCAACTAAGCACAGGCATTTAGAGTCATTTCATGCACCTCTTTCCTTGCATTCTGCATGCACCTTATCTGGGAAGTGGTGACTCAGCCCACTTCTTAGTCAGATGCTGATATTTAGGAGAAAGCAGTGTGTAGGGAAACTTAGAGGGAGTAAGCATGCCAGGGATGTGGGCCTCACACCTGGAGTGCTGCTGAGAGTGGCCACACATCCATATTTTAAGCCTCTTGTCCCAGAATAATCCTATATAATAAAAGGCTAAAATGCAAACTGTCCCCTCGACTTGGAGTTTGACCAGGAGGCGGGCTGGCCGGCCAGCCAACTGCCCACGGTCCCTCCCCCTGGCTGGCCCCATCCCTGATTGCCCCACCCCCATATCGGGGGCAGGGCCGGCCGGACCCCACCCATGCACAAATTCATGCACCAGGCCTCTAGTTAGTAATAAGCCTCTTTTCCTCAGAAGTGTCCCGTTCTGGATGATGAGTTATGTGGCATCCTTCTCAGCACCAAGGAGTGGCAGAAAAGAGGAAGCTGGTGAGGCCAGGTTTGGGAGGGTGGGGGCAGTAGGACAGGTGTCTTCTGGACACAGCAGCCTGTCCAGCTCCTCCTGAGGTCCAGGCAGCTCTTTCACTGATCAGTGGTGGATGGGAGGTGGGAAGAAAGCCCACAGAGGACAAGGAGACAGCTGGGCAAAACAGTGCTCACAAAAACACCAAGAAGGACAAAATACCAGCACAAGGGAAAGTTTTGAATATAGAAATTATGACAATTCAATCATTGAGTAGTCCCTTCTTTCTCTCCCTCCCTCCCTGTTTTTGGTGCTTTTTTCTCTTCCTTTCAGAATGTCCTTGCTTCTTTGTGATTTTTTTTAAAAACCTGAATGTCACATTCTTTAACTGTTACCTTAAGCCCAAACCCAGGCTCTTAGATCAACATTAGTGGGTGTGTGTGTGTGAGAGAGAGATGGGGGGGAGGGGGAGGAGTCATATTTTCCAGTGGCTATTAAGAAATGTAGTGTGCTACACCCAGCCCACATGGATCAGTGGTTGAGCTCCGACCTATAACCAGGAAGTCACGGCACTTTGCCGGGGTGTCGGCTCAGTCCCCAGTGGAGGACATGCAGGAGGCAGCCTATCAGTGATTCTCTCTCTCGTCATTGATGTTTCTATCACTCTCTCCCTCTCCTTTCCTCTCTGAAATGAATAAAAATATATTAAAAAAAAGAAATGTAGTGTGCTAAAAATTTCATATGGACTGTTCTCAGTGTCCTTGTTTTTAAAACTGTAAAAATGTTCTGCATCTCATGAAACCGCAGTCCGAATCGTACGGGCTAATCTCTATGAACCACCAGCATTTTGTTCTTTGGCGCTGAGACGCAGAGGCCCCAAACTCCACAGGGCAACCCTGGCCCAGCCTGTGGCAAGAACCGCTTCTGTTCAGCGGCTGTGGGAGCTTCCAAAATAGGTGCTCTGATCCCCGCCAGTCTGGACGCCGCTTGAGCTGTGTCTGCCCTCCCCTCGGCAGCCTCCTGTCACAGGCCAAGCCTGACAAAGCCCAGAAGACCAAAGGCTCCGGAGCTGCCAGAAAAACCTCAGGATTTGTTTGCTCCCCATGCCCCAGACCCAGGCGCCAGCCCCGGGGACAGATCTGGGCCTGTCAGGAAATCCATGCACAATCTCTGGTGAACTTTGGATGGGACTCGGGTCTAGGGTTCATCAGGGGACATATGGGTGGGGCTAGAGACTTTGTTCCTGAAGCCCCTTTGGCTCCCAGGGAGGTCTCTGGGCAGGCCCCTCCCCTCTCATTGCCCAGGCCTTGGATCCTCTCTGGCCTCTATTTTGTAGCATTGAATAGCTAGCTGCCCTGGGTATGGGCACTTTCCATTGTGTTTAGGTATCTTGCCTCCCCAACTAGATTGCACAGTGATCCAGGACAGCTGGGGCGGGGGCTAGTGATACAGCCCAGGCGCCATTGCAATTTGTCACATTGAATATAATTATTTGTTTTGAGGTATGTATCCCCATCTAGACCAAAACAACTCTGGGCAGGGATTTAAAAAATATATATATATATATATAATCTCAAACCGTGACCTCCTGGTTCAGTGATGGCGAACCTTTTGAGCTCTGTGTGTCAGCATTTTGAAAAACCCTAACTTAACTCTGGTGCCGTGTCACATACAGAAATTTTTTGATATTTGCAACCATAGTAAAACAAAGACTTACATTTTTGATATTTATTTTATATATTTAAATGCCATTTAACAAAGAAAAATCAACCAAAAAAATGAGTTCGCGTGTCATAGGTTCGCCATCACTGTCCTGGTTCATAGGTCAACGCTCAACCACTGAGCCACGCCAACTGGGCTGGGCAGGGATTTTGCCCCAAGTTTGTCTAATATATATCTATGTCCAGCACGTTCACAGGGGCAAGCAGAGCAGACACGTTTGGGCTTCAGAGCCCCACACCCAGAAACAGTAGATGGCCTAAGACCAGATACCCCCAGCCTCTGAGGGTGAACAGAGCAAGGTTGCTCCACCATGGGTTCTGACTCAAGACCCAGCTTTTCCTGGTAGCAAGAGGAAGCCCCTCAAAAGAGGGAGGGCTTGAGGGCACCTCTGCCGCAGAGCAGAGCCAGGCTCTGTGCCACTGGCCCAGCGGGTTGGCACACCCACGGCAGCATCTCAGCCTGAGCTTTCTCTCCAGCAGTCGGGAGACAAGTCCAGCCTTTGGGCCGTGCCCAGTGGGTGTTGCCAACCCTGGCCCCGGCCTCTGATTTCTCTATCTTCTTCCTCCTACTTACCCCCTCTTCTTCTTGACCTTTCCTTCTTCCAGCCCTACTGTCTTACCCTCTTACCCTGCCTGTGGGTGGTTCCCCGAGATGGATGGGGCAGGTCAGGGGAGAGGTCGGAGTCCTTGCCTTGATTGCGTCAGTTCTCTGTAGGGAAGTCATGGGGGGGGGGGGGGGGGATCCTTCTACCTCCAGGCCCACATTTTTCTTTCAGGCACTTGGGGGAGAGTGTTTTGCCTTAATTCTCGGGAAGATTCATTCTAAATTGGATGCCTAAGAAATCAGGCTGGGTTTGTTTCCCTCTTTGAAAAAAATCTGCTATAATGGGGCATGGATGGAAGTGAGGCGTTAGAGTCCCATTCTTGGGGTTAGGGCTCAATTCATTTTGTGCTTTTGTTTGCTGAAATAATCATGAATTAATATTTCCCATGAGCAGCAGCTGTGAGACCTCTTACATATATTCTGTCTACCTTGCTGCCAGTTCATTCCCTGCCTGTATTCTCGAACTTGGAGGAGAGTGAGAGCGATAGAGATTTACAGTTAAGAGCACAGCCCCAGTGGTTTGAGAAAAAAACAGATCCCCAAATCTTCTAGCTCTTTTGTTTGTCCCTTCTCTCCCCCCATAATGCAGCACACCAAAGTTTGTCCCTGGTCTTCCCCACTCCCTCTCAACCCCTCCAACCCTAACAATAATCCATCATTGTTATCTCATGTGGTGTTTGCAAAGCACTTTACAGCCATTGTTGTGAGTTTTTCCTTTTATTTGCAAAGTACTTCACAATTATTATTACAAGTCTTTCCTCTGGATGTGGGGTGATGCTGACCCACTTCCCAGAGCTGGCTTCCCCCTGCCTTCTCAGTGGCAGGGCCGATTCCCATGGTGGCCAGCACCCGGTGGGTGGGGATTTCCTAAGTCAAGGCCATAGCTGTGCCCTTCTGCCTTAGAAATCAGGCTTAGGAACTGGCTTCAGGCTGCTGCCCGCTGCCCTCAGGAAGTTCCGCCCTACCCATTTCTAATGAGGGAATAAGAGGAGGTGGCTGTTACCAAGGTACACACCTCCAGACACTAGTGCTGGTTTGGGGCTTGCAGCCTGTCACCTCCCGTTTTCCCCATTGGGTGCTAAGCAGCAGGGTTTGCACTTCTTTCTCCCCGTTTTTCAGTCCAAGGGGTGGGGGTGCAGGAGAGACATGTGTCAAATGTAAGAGAGTAAAATAGTTCCTTCCTCCATAGTGGACTGGGAGTTGCTTGAGGCGGTCTGATCAAAATTATTTTTGTTTCATTTTTAGTTTTTTGGTCAGATTTTAAAAACAGGCAATTATGACATTACAGAATGGTGTTTTTGTTGTTGTTTTAAAGATAAGTTCAGCCCTAGCTGGTTTGGCTAAGTGAATAGAGCATTGGCCTGTGGACTGAAGGGTCCCGGGTTCGATTCCGGTCAAGGACACATGCTCAGGTTGCAGGCTCCATCCCCAGTAGGGGGCATGCTGGAGGCAGTCGATCAATGATTCTCATCATTCCTCTCTCTCTCTCTCTCTCTTTCCTCTCTGAAATCAATATATATATGTTCATACAATCCAAGTAGCCTAACAGAAGTTCCTTACATGGCATTTTGTGTGCTGCATTTTTTATTTAACATGTCGGATAAGCATTTTCCTCTATTGTCACATGGTCTTTATAATAATCACTTAAAATGATATAACTGTTCATTGGGTAGGTTGGATGGCAATTTTCTGGTAGAGAATATGGACTTGTGCAGATTTGAAGATGTAGGGGGTTGTGGGGAAGACATGTGTCTGATGGGGGTGGGGGGGAGGGTCAGGGGAGTGCCTTTAGGAAGGATGGCCTTGCCCTCCCATTCAGTTCTTTCCTTTGGCTGCTGGTGTGACCTCCCGACCTTTCGATCTGAGTCGGACTTCTGCACTTTCCACCCTAGACAAGAAGTTTCTGCCACCCAAAGCCCAGCTTGGTTAAGGTATGTTCTGAAAATGAGTTGAGTAACGTCGTTACTCGGAATTGGTGTTCTGGCTCAATTGCCCAAGTTAGGTCATTAGCATTCTGAGAGTAAGACTCACCTTAGCCCCTATGGCGTCTGTACGAGTGCTTAGATATCAGGTGCTCGGTGAACAGTTGGGCGTACTTACCAGCCTCCACTGCCTTTCCCTGGCCAGTCAAACAGCTGCTTGGCTGTGTAACCCATTCTGGGAGGCAAGCTTGAAGGAGTTCTAGGCCAGTGATGGCGAACCTTTGGAGCTCGGCGTGTCAGCATTTTGAAAAACCCTAACTTAACTCTGGTGCCGTGTCACACATAGAAATTTTTTGATATTTGCAACCAGAGTAAAACAAAGTCTTACTTTTGATATTTATTTTATATATTTAAATGCCATTTAACAAAGAAACATCAACCCAAAAAAATGAGTTCGCGTGTCAGAGGTGTCGTAGGTTCGCCATCACTGTCCTAAGGCAAACCTTTGTGTTGGCTTCTCAAAGCAGTAAAAGTCCAGGAACCAGCCGAGGGTTGTTAGGCGGCCTCTTAGATGAGTCTGCCCAACTATAAAACAGTAAGTGTGAAGGGAAAAGAAAGAGGAACGGCCCTAACTGGTTTGGCTCAATGGATAGAGCATTCATTGGCCTGCGGACTCAAGGGTCCCAGGTTCGATTCCGGTCAAGGGCATGTACTTTGGTTGCGAGCACATCCCCAGTGGGGGGTGTGCAGGAGGCAGCTGATTGATGTTTCTAACTCTCTATCCCTCTCATTTCCTCTCTGTAAAACATCAATAAAGTATATTAAAAAAAAAAAAAAAAAGAAAGAAGAACAGTTTATGCACTTTTTGTCTCCGGAACGTAGGAAAGAAGCCAGATTGCTTATCTTTAAAAAGATGATCACCACCCTTGAGAACTCCTTACTGAAGTATTTGTGAATGAAGTGGTAGCATGTGTGGGACTTTCTCCAGCTCTGCCAGACGGGGGAAGTGGGTGGAGGTATAGGAGACAAAAGTGGGCACACGTTGTTGGGAGCTGAATAATTATTAAATAGAGTTATTTTGCCCAGCTGGTGAGTGGCTCAGTGATTGAGCATCGACTTATGAACCAAGGGGTCACCGATTCAATTCTTGGTCAGGGCATATGCTCAATACCGAGTGGTGGGAGTGCACAGGACAGCCAATTGATGTTTCTATCTCTCTATCCCTCTCTCTTCCTCTCTTTGAAGTTAATAAAAACATAATTTTTAAAAAGGAGTTTAGATAAGGACACATTTGTAATATCTTATTCAATAAAGAAAAATAAATAAAGAAAAAATAAAGAAAGAAAAAAAAAGTTTACTTTTAAATTCTCTTCACTTTTGAATATGTTTAAATTTTTTCATTAAAAAAAAAAAGAGTAAGAGGGTTGTCCTAGGTTAGGACTGGTGAGACTGGTCCTTCCCAAGCCTGATTTTATACCAGATGCCAGTGTCTTGTTTCAATTTTGAGGCTGTAGTGCCATCTAGTGTTTATTACAAACACTCAACAAAATGATGACATTGCAAGGGCCCCTGGGTAGTCTAAGGCCCTTCTGTGAACTCTCCTGGCCTTTCCAGTTCCCTCAGGGAAGGCCTGGGCTGAGGGAGCAGGGCCACCAACCGCAGGCAAGGGCAGGTACAAGCCTGCCTGGAATGAAGGTGGAGGAGGCCTTGATGGTAGTGAGCGTGGTGGCAGGTTGCTCCTCACTCCGCGCCTCCCCCAGGCTTGGGGAAGCAAGCTGTGGAGCGGAGTCTCCTTTTCATGTGCGGCTGTGCAGGCAGGTGACCTTGCTGCAGGGTTCCCAGTGTGACCCAGGTACAAAAATAGCCTCTCCTGTGACCAGTGTGTGCTCAGCTCCCTGGCCTGAGCAAACAGCCCCTCACACCTGCACACTGTTGACTCGGTGTAGACATACAGCTACTTGTTTGCAGGTGCGAATGACTGTTTGTGTACCCAGAGTTGAGGGGAGGGCCATCCTCTTCTTCAGCCCACTGTTTCCTTAGAGCAGGTATCATGGGGTCACAGAAATAGCAGAATGTGCAGCCTGACACCCCAGGGCTGGGTCCTGATGGAGAGAGAGCTCTTAAAAACCCTCCCCTCCAGCCCTAGCTGGTTTGGCTCAGTGGATAGAGCGTTGGCCTGTGGACTGGAGGGTCCCGGATTCGATTCCACTCAGGGGCACGTGCTCGGGTTGCAGGCTCGATCCCCAGTGGGGGGCATGCAGGAGGCAGCTGATCAATGAGTCTCTCTCATCATTGATGTTTCTATCTCTCGCTCCCTCTCCCTTCCTCTCTGAAATCAATAAAAATATATTAAAAGAACCCCCCCCCCCTTCAAATATCGCCCCCCTTACTAGAGAAGAATCCACTCTTGCCTCTGGTAGTAGGACAAGGACAATCTGGACACCAAGGTAGCTATGTTTAGGGACAGAGAACATTCGGAAAACATATAAACATCTTTCAAAATAAGAAGCCATGTTCGCGGAGTCAGAGAGACTTCTGCAAATTCCAAGCCAGGCTTTATATAAATCATAGGGGATAACAAAAGTGGCCCAGCCAATTTTGCCAGGGCAACTGAACTGGACATGAGTGGAATTTACCAATTGTAAAATTCTATAGGCGTGGAAGATAAAGGTAATGGGGCTGGGGGAGGGCAGGGGAGTGACAAATGACGGCAACTTTCCCATAGACGTGTGATCAACTCTGTCAGCATTGCTATCACATGTACCTTTATTTTATGTATCAATAAGCAAGAAAATATGTCAAATTGTGATTCAGAATATCATACAGGCATATTGAAATGAGGAAATGAATTACAGCCTTTTTGGGGGGGGAGTAGGGCAGGGCAGTTTAAAATTTCAAGAACTTTCAGAAAATGTAGTCCCTTTTGGTTCATTAATTCTACTTCTAGGGGAGTATCCTAAGAAATAACCAGAAATGCTAACATTTGTATACAAAATGAGCCATGTTTACAAAATAAAAGTGAAAAACTGGGTAATGATTAAGTAAAGGTCAATGATGGTAATCAAAGGATGGCCCATTTATGTGATGGGATCTTATAATGCACTCAAAATGAGCTTATGAAGATTTTCTAATGTGGGAAAGGCTTTGGCATTAAGTGAAAAAACAGGCTCAAAATTATATAGCTTGACCTCAACCAGGAAAAATATATGTCAATTTATATAAAGTATTCCAAAGGATATAATAGAACAAAATGCTAATGACACTGGTGATCTTCGAGTTATAGGATTATATGTAATTTATATTTCTTTACACATTTCAGTGTTTTCTTATTTTCCTGAAGTAAATATTTATAATTTTTATTCAAAGGAATCTTAACTTTGAAAGGAAAAAGGGAGAGAGAGTCAGAAAGTCAGAGTGGATCTGAGTGTTAGATAAAAACCTCAGAGTTACAGGCTCAGAAGGAGAGATGAGGGACTAAAATCAGGCTGCTGGTGGTTGCTGCCAGACTTTCTTCCTGTCTCCTGACTGGGGAGAGCCCTGCTGTGTCTGGGATGTCCGAGAGTAAACATGTCCACTTCCCATGACAGTCCTTGGAGCAGATAGATCCCCAGGGGTTAAGGTCAAAGTGAGGCCCCAAAGCTATCCATCCTGCACTCCTTTCAAGGAAAGGGCATTATTTCTTTGGTCTCTAGATTTTCTGACATGAGGTTAATATGAATAAACAAATAATTAATCCTCTGTGTTCTTTCCCACCCAGTAGATATGTTTGATGACTTCTCGGAAGGCAGAGAGTGTGTCAACTGTGGGGCCATGTCTACCCCACTCTGGAGGCGGGATGGGACAGGGCACTACCTATGCAACGCCTGTGGCCTTTACCACAAGATGAACGGTATCAACCGGCCCCTCATCAAGCCCCAGCGCCGGCTGGTAAGCAAGTACCCAGACCACAGAAGTCCAACAGCCTGGGGTGGGGGTGGGGCACATTTCGCTCTTCTCAGCCCCTGGCTCCTACCTTGGTGGGACATTTCCTGGTTTTGAATTTTGGATTTCAAGTCATCTTTAGAAGAAGGTATGGTTTGAGGGGTTGGGTCGATGGATGGAGGCTACATAGTAATTTCTCACACCTTTAGAGTTAAGTTAGCTTGAGCTACAAGGTGTTCCAGACTTGACCTTGAGCAAAGAGCCAGATATTTCTCTGGCAAAATGGGTTTATTCTGCAACAACGAAGATTTGTAATTCGGGGCATGTGGTCCACTGGTGAACCATGCCAAGTCCAGATGACAAAGGAGAGGAACATTCTTTCATAGAGGAAGGAGGAGCTGTTGTAAACAGAGAGTCCATTGGAAGAAATTGGGAGTTAGAAGTATTGTGGCTTTTCATTGGCTGAGCTGTAAGTCTTGTGGGGGGAGGAGAAGACCCTCCTTCTACCTGCTGGAGTAGTAGAGTAGAAAAACTTCTTCCTGTTGGAGATGGAAAATATGTCTCTTGTTTGAAGTAATTATGATGAGTGTACCACATGAGACTCCCCTGACAGCCCCTCCCAGCTTCAATTTAAATGAGGTTTCTATTTATTAATCTTCATAGGAACATCTAATTCAAGCCCTTAATTATGCAGAAGTGAAAAGTGAGGCTCACAAAAGCTAGTGGCTCACCTGGGGTCACATATGAGTGAGTCCAGACTTCCTGGTTCCCAGTCCAGCGTTCTCTTGTACGTCTCCTGTGCTCCCATCAACTCCATAAGGAAGGTCAACTCTTCCTTTATTCCTTTGTTACTTACCCGTTTTTCAACTGATCAACCCAAATGCCAGGGAGGTTAAACAGTGTGTACCTGACCTGTGGCCGAGGAAGAGTTTGGAATTGAGTTTTTGGTTCTTTGTTCCGTGGGCCTTTCTTACTATAATTTGATTTTGACCAATACATACTGGCTCTCATGTATATTAGGGAGGGAAGAACAGAGGAGATCAACCCTGATGTTTCCCTTTCTTGAGGTCCCACAGCCCATCCAGTCTCTGATGACACTTGGATACAATAAATCCTCACCCACCACTTGAAAACCATATTAATTCTGCTTTTCTGCCTCCAGTGCCCAGTGCTCATTGGACTTTCCATCTAATAGTGAATGACTAATAACGTCGCTAAGCCACAGTCCGGACTAGCATTCACTCTTCTCCCAGGGCATACATTTCCCCACCCCACCCGCCCTAGGAGCGGCCAGGTGAAGGGAGGCCCTGGCACTCTGGCTGGCCTGAGATGCTCACACAGGATTATGATCACCTGCTCCCACCACCCACATAGGGGAGGCTCAGCCCTGCTGCACTCCCTCCCTGTGAGGCAGAAGGAGCAGCACCTGCCTTTTACTTGGACTTGAAGGGTTTGTCTCCTGTATTGCAGTCCGCTTCCCGCAGAGTGGGCCTCTCCTGTGCCAACTGCCAGACCACCACCACCACGCTGTGGCGCCGCAACGCGGAGGGCGAGCCCGTGTGCAACGCCTGCGGCCTGTACATGAAGCTCCACGGCGTAAGTAGTCCCACCCCCCTGGCAGGACCACCACCTAGACCAGCATCCTTGCTCTCTCATACCCATCACTCAGTCCTCACTCGTCTTTCTCCCTTCACACTATAATTTATTTTTTCCTTCTTAACAGACGTATTTAGATATGGAAGGAACCATACAGACTACATTAGTCCATTCAGGCTGTTCCAACAGAATACCACAGACCGGGTGACTTCTAAATAGAAATTTATTCCTCTCAGTGTGGAGGCTAAGAGTTGGAGATCAGGGTACCAGCATAGTGGAGGTCACAGACTTTTCCTCACATGCAGGGCATGATGGAGCTCTCTGGAGTCTCTTTTATGAGGCTATTAATCCCATTCATGAGGGCTCCACCCCCATGACCTAGTCAACTCCCAAAGGCCCTAGCTCCTGACACCATCGCCTTTCTAACATGAATTTTGGGGAGACACAGAATTTCATACCATAGCAGAAACACTGACACTCACTTCATCTTTAACATTATATAAGTCTAATTCCCATTTACAGATGAGGCGACTCAGAATAGTCTCTATATATGGTTAGTATGAAAAAAAAGAAGGTAGCAATTCAATGGATAAAAGATAGCTTAAGAATAATCGTATTGATAAAATCTGGAAAACACAAGCAAAGCTTGACCTCCACCTCCTACCAAAACCAAAAATAAGCTTGGGTGAATTAAAGGTATGAAATGTAAAATATCTTTAAATAGAGACAATAAAAATACGAGAAGAAAATGTAGGAGATAATATTTGTGTAACCTTGTGGGTGAGAGGAGAACTTGTTAGACAAGTTTTCAGAACTCTTAAGCCATAAGATAAAAGTCAGGTATATTTGATTCTAGAACATTTAATATTAGTGTACAGAAAAAAGATACCTCAGGAAAGTAAAAACCAATACACATATCAGCAAAAGGGCTCATATTTCCAGAATACAGGGAGCTTTACAAAGCTCTTCATGTTCTGATTTGCAACAATCTCCATTAAAAAGTCAGTGTAGAATATTGTACACAGTATGGCACCATTTTTATGAAGAAAGAGAAAGAACGTAATTTATATGTCGCTGTTTATTTACACAGAGAACACCTGGAAGAATACATAAGAAACTGGTAGCATGTAGCATGGGTTGCTCTAGGAGAAGTAACTGGAGAGTTGGAGGGATCTGTTTTTTCACTGTGTACCCCCTTTGTAACTTTTAGTTGGTGCATGTCTTAGTTGCTCAAATATAAGTTAAACTAAAACAACACAAGCAAAACAAACAAAAAAAGAGATCCTACAGAATAATAAGAAAATGAACAATCCATCTTCCCCCATTTCCCCAAATGGGCAAAAGAAATAAACATATAATTCACAGAAGCCGCTCTGGTTAGCCACTGAACATGTGCAGAGAGGCTGGGCCTCACTAAAAATCAGGGAAATGTCAGTTAACACAACCTTGAGGTTCCCTGTGTTGCCCATGTGTTTGGCAAAAATTAAAATGCGTGATAATATAGCTGTGGTGTGGATTTGGGAAAACAAATACTCTCGTACTGTATATTGCTGATTTGTATGTAAGTTATTACAAATATTCTTTCAGGAAATTAAGCTGGCAGTACTTACTAAGGTTAAAAACACACACACCTTTTGATGTAGCAGCTCTACTTTTGAGAAACTAGCCTATAAAACAATAAAAGAATCAATACATGATGTTTGAAGTATTTATTGCTGCAGTGTTTGTATTGGCAAAAAATAGAAACAGTCTTCCAGCCTCATAAAGAAACGGTTGAGTAAATTATGGCACATCCTATAAGGTACACTGTTGCACAGAAATTAAAAAAGGAATGTGTCTTGATCTGGAGTAATGAAAAAACATATTGCAAAGAAATATATACATAGTATGACCCTATCCTATGGAGGTCAGGGTACATTAGACATACACACAGATGGAAGGATGGATGAGTACATACATACATGCATGTATAGATATGCATCAGTGCATACAAGTTTGAGAAACTAGCCTATAAAACAATAAAAGAATCAATACATGATGTTTGATGTATTTATTGCTGCAGTGTTTGTATTGGAACACAGTAAGGAACAGTCTATTTCTCCAGTTGCCTCATGGGGACAGGATTGATGGTAGTGGGCTGGGAGGGGTGTTATGAACTTAATCTCACGCGTGTTTTCATCTTAATGAGCAAAAAGTGGCTAAAATATCTCTAAGAACATTCATAAGATAATACACTTGTGTATTCTTCAATGAATGTATATAAGGATGTTTGTTGAATCACTGTAATAGTAAAAATGGAGAAAACGCTCCAGGAGGAAAATGGTTAAAGAAACAGTTATTCTCCAATGGGGAGTGGGGGAGGGTTATAGAGGAATATTATGCAGTATTAAAAAACTAAAAGTAGAATTACCATATGACCCATCTCTGAGACTTTTCAATTCCAAAAAGAATTGAAAACTGGGTCTTGAACAGATATTTGTACACTCGTGTTCATGGTAGCATTTTTCACAATAGCCCAAAGGTGGAAGCAACCCATATGTCCATTGATAGGCGGATGGATAAACAAAATGTGGTATATACATACAATAGGATATTATTCAGCCTTTAAAAGAAAATTCTGACACATGCTACAACATGGATGAACCTTGAAGTCATTATGCTGAGTAAAATAAGTCAGTCACAGAAGGTCAAACACTATACAATTCTACTTACACGAGGTACCAAGAGTGGTCAAATTCAGAGGCAGAAAGTAGAATGGTGGTTGCCAGGGTCTGGGACAGAGTTTCAGTTTTGCAAGATGAAAAGAGTTCTAGAGATGATGGTGGTGATGGCTGCACAACATTGTGACTGTGCTTATTAACACCACTGAACTGTATACTTAAAAATGGTTAAGATGGTGTCCAACCAGCGTGCTCAGTGGTTGAGCATCAACCTATGAACTAGGAGTTCACGGTTCAATTCCTGGTTAGGGCACATGCCCGGCTTGCGGGCTGGATCCCCAGTGTGGGGCCTGCAGGAGGCAGTCAATCAATGATTCTCTCTCATCATTGATGTTTTTATCTCTCTCTCCCTCTCCCTTCCTCTCTGAAAGCAATACAAAAATATGTTTTAAAAATGGTTAAGATGGTAAATTTTATGTTATGTGTATTTGTTGTTTTTTTAATCCTCACTTGAGGATATTTTTTCCATTGATTTCTAGAGAGAGTAGAAGGGAGAGAGAGGAGAGAGAAAGAGAGAGAGAGAGAGAGAGAGAGAGAGACATTGTTGTGAAAGAGACACATTGACTGGTTGCCTTCTGCACGCACCCCAACCAGGGGGCCAGGGTCAAACCCACGACTGAGGCACATGCCCTTGACCAGGAATGGAACCTGTGACCCTTCAGTTTTTGGACTGATGCTCTCTCACCACTGAGAAAACTGGTCAGGGCTGTTATGTGTATTTTACCACAATTTTAAAAAGTAAGTACTGAGGGTGGGTGGGGATAAAGAAGAGGGCAAGATTCCTCTGAAGTTGGGATGGGCTTTACCAGGGCCTGAGTACACCTCCCCCAAAGTTGGGAGTGCTATCTCATCTGACCCTCAGTTGACTAAAAGGCAAGTTCAAGTTCATGGACGCTGGTGCACTTCTCTTAACCGTTCGGTGTTGACATCTCTGAAGTGGTGATTGCTTTTCTTTCAGTGTTTGCAGGTGTGGCCTTTATTAATCCCATATGGGAGACAAGCAGAGACCAGGAACTATGCTGTTGTGGGCCGGGCCTAAAAGAAACCAGATGTGGAGAAGGCACAGCATTGACAAACATTAGAAAGATGCAGGCTTGCTCCCCAGGCACTGGTTTAGGCCTCTGTGAGTGACAGCTGACAGTCACTGCATGTTTATGAGGAGTCAGATGCGATAAACGTATTGTCCGCGGACAGTTTATCTCAGCACCTGTCCACAGGTCCGTCACTCCAGCATCATCTCTTGCTGCTCCCATGGAAACACCGCTGTTGGCTGTGGTCAGATTCAATGCAGTGAAGAGCTGCTGTAGGCAGTGTGTCTTTACATCCTCACTCCCGGGGACTGTCCCAGTTTATGCCTGTTTTCTTGGCATCGTCACTGAGAAGAGCACCGCCTTTTCACTCTCACGGTGTCCTGATGTGGCTGATGAATGAAAAGCTTTGGCACACACTGTGCCTGCTGCCCCCGTCTGCTCCACAGCCTCCTACAACTCAGACGTCCCCCCTTCAGGGAAGCCTTCCTTGATGAGCTCATGTGCCATTCCCTCTCCACCCCCGCCCAGGACAGAGTTCTGCCCCAACACCAATGAGTCTGGTCATTTTCTAGTTGTCTGTCCTTCCCACTAAACCTGAACCTCTGGAGGGAAGGCTCTGTGCCCTTCGGTCTGTTTCTTCAGGGTCTAGTATAATACCCAGGATGTCATAAAGGTGCTCAATACATTTTTAAAAAGAACAGAATTGATGTCTTTCTTGGCAGAAGTTCCAGGGGCTGATTTCCTTAGTCTCAGCGCCACGGTTTACAGAGGAATTGCTTAGATGTTGTCTTCCCATAGTGTGTGTATTGAAATGTTGTAGCTGATCATGTACAAATGGAAAACCATATCTATCGACTTGTCATCTCAGGTTCCCAGGCCTCTTGCAATGCGGAAAGAGGGGATTCAAACCAGAAAACGGAAGCCCAAGAACCTGAATAAAGCTAAGACACCAGCAGGTGAGGGCAAGAGCTGCATGTAATTACATGAATAAGGCTGACGTCCATGGAGTGTGTGGGAACGTGTTCTTGGTAAGGGGAGCCGGCCCAGGGAGTCAAGGTGTAACGTTGGCATCATCCATCCCGAGCTTTTCAGGACACAATGAGGAACCCCGTAGAAGAGGAACATCACCATGGGACATATTGGAGCTTTGGAAGCAGGCTCTGGCCAAGTTGTGGCCTGATCATTGCCGGTCGCAAAGGCCGCAGTGGGCCAGCTGGACTGGTCGAGGGCCTGAAGGAAAAGGGAACCGTCCTCGGTCCCCCCATCTTTGGGATCTAGTCATGGTCACGACAGGCTGGTTTGTAAGCCAGTGTATAATGAACATCACATAGTACTTTATACTTTAGAAAATTTCTTCACAAATATTCTCTCGTTGATCTTTAAAGACCCCCCCCACCCCCCCGCCATGAGACCCCCCTTATTATTTCCATTTTACAAACAAGAAGCTGAGGCTCAGAGAGGGCAGTGGCTTAACCAGAATCACATAGATGTGGATGGGTAGTTAGACTCGTGTTTTTACACGTCAGGGTCCAAATGCTGTTTAAGGTACCACCCTGCCTTCTCAATCTCTAGATGAAAGCTAAGGACTACTTCTGTTCCCTCCCAGAGCCCTTCCTCCTCAGTGCTGCTACCAAAGGAAAGATCTCACTGGGAAACGCCATAGTCACAGCAAAATAAACCAGCGGATCTGATGGGAAGTTGGCCCTGCAGAGTCAGATAATTTCCCCTTTCCACTCTCAAGAACACGACCACAGTTGCCCTTTCCCGGATTTAGCAGTGCTTACCACTCTGGCAGCCGTGTCTCATTAGACCAGCGGTTCTCAACCTGTGGGTCGCGACCCCTTTGGGGGGGTCAAACGACCTTTTCACAGGGGTCTCCTAAGACCATCAGAAAACACATATATAATTACATATTGTTTTTGTGATTAATCACTATGCTTTAATTATGTTCAATTTGTAACAATGAAATTGGGGGTCACCAGAACATGAGGAACTGTATTAAAAGGTCGCGGCATTAGGAAGGTTGAGAACCACTGCATTAGACCTTTCAGTGTCTCTCCCCTGTGGGCTGCACTGTTCATAAGTAACCCCACCCACCCCAGAGAGCAGGTTTTTGGTTCAGATGGACAATCCCCTATCTGAAATTCAAAGTCCAGGGGGCTAGATTTGGCAGCAAAACCCAATCTGAACAGACACAGGCTATGTATCGTTTTTTATTTGCCACACTTGTGAATATCCCCATGTTTTGCTGTAGAACTATTCACGCATTTAAATGTGGGTATTGTCCCGGACCTCACTGGAGTTGTCCTCTAATGTACAGTATATGCCCTTTTAAAAATTAAAAATAAAAGTTTTGAGTCCTGAAACACCTGTGGCCTCAAGGGGTTTGGGATAAGGGGTGCTGCCCCTGTCATTTCAAAAAAACGTTCTCTTAAAAATCTCATTTGGGGAACCGATGCCCTCCACCCATGAAGGACCCCTGCTTCTCGCCACAGCAAATATAAAGAAGCCATTAGCATGGACCTACCCCAGCTGTCTCAAAGGACGGCCACCCCTTTGTCCTCTTGCCTCTGCTCTGCTTGGGTGTCCTGACTCTGCCTTGTTCCAGGTCCCTCGGGCAGCGAGAGCCTCCCTCCCACCAGCAGCGTTTCCAGCAACTCCAGCACCGCGACCACCAGCAGCAGCGAAGAGATGCGCCCCATCAAGACAGAGCCCGGGCTGGGGTCCCACTACGGCCACAGCAGCTCCATGTCCCAGGTGCGCCCCTGAGCGGGGAACAGGACTGCCCAGGGGGAAGTAGGTTCTAGAGTACCAGGTGTCCAGGCTGGCACTGGGGCCTGGAGCACGTGACTGAGGGACTTGTCCGCTGCCCACTGCCCTCAGGGCCCCCCTCGAGGCTGGGGGCTGCCTGCACATCCGATCAAGCCACAGTAATCTGGACACACCTGTGAGAGACAAATGTTGGGCAGCTCCTCTGTCTCCTAAGGGAGGGGTGGTTTGACCTTGGCCTTGAAGGATGCGTAGATGTTAGGAGGAGGAAGGGAAGGAGGGGGGCCCTCCTGGCATGGGCAGAGGCGTGGAAGTGTAGAGGGCCCGGTGGGTGGGTGGGTTGGGGGTGGTGAGGAGGTCACAGGCAGGATGTCGTTTTCACGAGGGCCAGCTGCAGAGCCATCTTTCTCGTGTGCCCAGAAGATGGACCAGCAGTCCCCTCATTCTCTTCTTTTGCAAATGATGGCATCCCTGCTCCTGAACCCCCTTCCCTCTGTGGCTCCCCTCATTTGGGATCCGGATGTTCCTGGTCGCAGTTTCCCATTAACTCTGACCTCTTCCCTGCCCATACTTGCGGGAGGCCATGTCTAACCAGCCCTTTGCTGTCGAGGTGAAGAGCAGCTGGCTCTGTAGAACCAGCAGAGCCAGGAGCCCCTTCCAGATGGGAAGACGGCTACTGCTTGAAAGTGGGGCGCTGATGGTGATGAGATTGTAGCGAAGGTCTCAGGTAACTATCAGAGCCTTCAGAGAAACCATAGTAGTCGCAACCTACTGGTCATGGTGCTCGGTGGCAGCTAATGCATCACACAGACCCTCTGTACCCACAGCACAGGGTGGAGGAAATGGAAGTATTGCTGGGTCCCGGGTCCTGCCCTTGTCCGTTGGCCGCTCCTCTAGTCCCTCTCCTAGGCGTGGGAGCCAGCCTGGGGACATCACCTTACGGGGCTCCCCCTCCTGAGCCCTAGGAGTGACCCCACTGACCTCATCTTGCCCTCTTTGTTTTGCAGACGTTCTCGGTCAGCGCCATGTCTGGCCACGGGTCCTCCATCCACCCGGTCCTCTCGTCCCTGAAGCTCTCTCCACAAGGCTACGCAGCTTCTGTCAGCCAGTCACCGCAGGCCAGCTCCAAGCAGGACCCTTGGAACAGCCTGGCCTTGGCCGACAGTCACGGGGACATAATCACGGCATAATGTCACCTCCCTCCCTCCTCAGATGCCTGCACAGACTTGGGACTGGAGAACCGCGGAGGCGAGGACGGCTCCCAGTGGCCAGCCTGCTCTGTCTGGGAATGACTCCGGGACAACTGGGAAGAAACTTGAAGTCGATGATTTGGTGAGGGGAGTGGGTGTAGGATTTCATCAGATGCCTCTTCAAGACGAGGGGCTGGGACGGACCAGAACTCTGATCTGGACGCACCCACCCTTCGCGAGGAGCACACTCAAGTCCCTTCCGTGGAGCTGGAGACTTCTTTCTCGTTTTCTGCCCCACTCCACCCTGACAAGAGATGAGCTGTCCTTCTCTACCCTTCCATCACTGTGGCCTAAGACGGTGGTTTTCCCCTGGTGTTCCCAGCACCAGGATCTGAGGGTGTGGAGAGGGGCAGGTGCTGGGACCCGGCTCCAGCCTGAGCCAGGGCATCCATGTGCCTTTCACTGTGACAGGCCCCTCCAGGCAGCTCCTGCCTGTGCCCAACACTCCCCTTCAGGCTCAGCACCCCCGCTCCCCTCAGGACTGAATCCTGACTCCAGGAACGCTGGGCGTCGCCCGTGTTACTGGGTGCTCCGTGGGGAGACGGAGGAGAGGCTGCCTCACCCACCATGCAGTATGGCTTCGCAAAGTCTCAACTTGGCGATGTTGCCTCCCCCATGTTCCTTTCCCGGCTCACAGCGTCATCCCTTCGCTCCTTCTCTTCACCACAGGCCTCTGAAAAGAAAAATCCCTTCCACTGCTCCGGGCGATTCAGCCTGCCTCTGGCTTGGCCGTGTCTCTCCCTCAGCAAAACAAGAGCTCAGCAGTTTAGCCGAACAGCAGCACCCCCCGAGTCTGCCCCCCAAAATCCTTCCTCCGCCCCATCATGCACAGGGAGTTCTGAGTGAGAACAAAAAAGTTCTGCTGCTAAAGCGAGTTTGACCGACACTTACCTAAGACTTGAGATCCCTCTGGAGGGGCTGTCCGGACGCCCTGGGCTGGGCCGGCACTGGATGGGGAGCAGGGTTTTCCGTGGATTCTGGCTCGCTTGCACTCGGATCTTGCTGGCGCCCCTTCTGTTCTGCGGAGCTGGGCCTCTGGGCCAGGCAGCGAGTCCACCCAAAGGGTGCAGCGTGCCCTCCTGGCATCAGAAATCCTTTGTCCAAGAGGTGAAAAGCTAGCGCTTTTGCAGCATAAATTCAAAGCAAACACAACAAAACTCATGAAAAGCACGATGACGACTGCTAAGAGGAGACACTGAGTTGGGCCTTGAGGGCTCTCCGGGGCTGGACTGGAATTGGCCTTTTTCGTAGCTCCACGTTGCTGTCTCTGCCTGTGATGCCGGAGCTCACAGACTCCTCCCTCCATGTCCTCCTTACCCACAGAGCTGCCGCAGACTGTGGCCTTACTGCGTCCTACCCCCAACACCGAGGCCTCCCCCGCCCCACCCAAATCCTACAGGCTGTGGCAGAGAATATCTCGAAACCAAGATTCTGCTCTAATCATCATTTACATTGCTTTCTTTCCTGAAGGCCACCCTCCTATTCTTTCCCTAACCCGTTAACATTGTCTTAAGGTGAAATGGCTGTAAAATCAGTATTTAACTAATAAATTTATCTGTACTCCTCTTTCCCTTCTCCTCCTCCCTCAGTTACCTTTCCTGGGAGGTTTTATGATGCCCTGTGCAAGGCAATCTTGAGTCACAGCGGCCCCTTCGCCGATCTGCTCACAGGTGGCACCGAAGATCATTTCCTTCCTTCACTGTCTGCAGTTGGCCAGGTCCTCTGTCTGTGGCGGTGACGGCTGAAAGGAACGCTCCTCCTGGCCCTGCCACTGACTAGCCTGCGACATGGACAGGTCACCTCTAGGCTTTGGTTTCCTGAGAGGGTTGGGTCAACGGTCAGTTAACTAAGGTTCCTGTGGTCCATCAGCTGATGCCCAGTGGCCGTTTTTAGAGCTCCCCTCAGGGATCATAGGGCCAGAACATGAGGCAAAGCTTAGGGGCAGTGATCGCTCCAGCCACCTGAGTTGAGGTGTATGCCGAGGGTCACCCTGAGGTGCCCTTCCATCTTCCTCTTCTCTTTTATGGTGCCATTCAGACAAGCCCTTTGAGGGGCAAGCAATGCTCTACACCAATGGGAGAGGAGAGAAATGTCTCCTTTATCCATTTGTCTTCACCTTCTTAGGCTCCAGAATTGCTTACTTGCTTCATCTTAAAAGTGAGGACGGGGTGGGGGGTGTGGTGGGGTGGGGAGGGGGAAGGGACCCAGACCAAAAAATCCACCCCCACTCAGTACTGTGTCCGGTGGCTTCCTGCCTCGCAGTTGGCTTATGCCAAACCCACTGGGCAACTGGTGGCCATTGACTTTTCACAGCACCCCTGCTATTTTTGAGCAGCTCAGGAAGAAACCCCACTCTAACCGCCATGCTCTGTCAAATCAGGAAAGCTTTTAAATAGTCTCAGGAACAGCCAGACCTATGGAACGTAGGGACCATCCAGAGGGAGAACTCTAGCAACTACGAGGAAAAAAGAGCTTCAAAACCAAAAACACCGCCCCCACCCCCCACCCCCAGGATTTATGTTGGCCTTGCGAGGCGCATGTTCCCTGACGATGAAGTCCTTGCTGAAAACGTTCTGCCACTTCCCTTGAGGAATGGCTTCCAGAACCAAGTCATACACAGTCTGAGAAGACCTTATATAGCCAGGACTGCTCTCCTCCAGAGGGGCTACCCAGCTTGTCTCGGCCTCCGTGCTCACCAGACTTGGTTCCTTTCCCAGATGAAATGTATCCTCAGAGGAGGTGGATTTTGATATTCTAAAGGATGCAGTTCCCAGATGGTTGGGGAGTAGCTGGGCGGGGAAGGGCGGTACAAGGGGGGGAGATACAGGGACGGGGGTGGGGGGGGTGGGGGGTGGGGGGAAGGCTAGCAATCCTAGCATCATTAGAATAAATGAGGGGCCTAATATGGTGTGTGAAGCAGCCAGGGAGCATGTGTCCAGATAAATCCCTCATGTCCCCTTAGTCTCACCTCAGGCCATGAGAAAACCTGAAGCACAGGTCAAGTCATTGTGACAGCTGGAGAGCGTTACTCCTGCATATGTGACTTTTGAATGCCTTTAGGGGGTGAGTAGTAGCAGATTTAGCTGTGGTTATGTTTGGCTTGGGGTTGACAGCCGTGCAAGTTAAGTTTATATTGACTGAACATTCACTAAACGGAGCTGAGCAGGGAAGTGGGGGAGGGGGGTTGGATGACTCCACCCCAAGCCTGAGTCCCTGGCACGTGACATACTGACTAGGATGCTGAGTGCATGAGAAGCAGCCATTTGGAAAGCTGCTTTTGGGGAGGAGGTGGTTGGGTTTTTGTTTATTTAAGTCATTTTGTGACACTGAACTCTACTCTTCAGATTGCATCCTTGCCCTGCTTGAAGCTAGAACACAAAAATGCCATCATCCCGTGACCAAGGACCAGCCTTCAAGCTTCAAGGCTTAGCGTGGGAAGTAGGACCTCCAGGTCTCCCTGCCCCTGGGCACTTGCTTTGGTTTCTGGCCCGTAGCCTCCTGGGAGTGCTGCTGTTCTGTACCACTCTGGGTCTAGGCTTGGGGTGACTCTTATCTCCCCTCCAGTGGCTGCGGCAGTGGCATTTGCAAAAAGACTGAAGGTGACATTAAAATAGGCCTAGTTTTTCAAAGTCCAGATTTTCTGGGGTTTGTGCATTGCTAGCTCACTCTTCTGGCTGGAGCCTGGGAGACTGTGGGTTTCGTTTTGTGGAGAGGTGGCCACACAGCTGTGCTCTGGGTTACCAAGAACAGAGGAATCAGAAAAAGCCTGCGAGGCAGCCGGTGCTCTTGGGCCCAGGAGGTTCCCCTATGCGGGGAGGTTTTCCTCTCTAGGGAAGGAAACACATACACACACACACACACACACACACACACACACACACACCTCAGTTCTCGTGACTGCCTTCTGCCCTCCAGTGCGGTGGCCCTGCTTCACCTGAGAAATAAACATGATAAACATGTGACCACCCCCTGTCCCCGACTGGGTTTATAAGAGGTTTTTACTAATCACTGGGCAGTTACCAATTCCTCATCAGTGAATCTGATTTCAAGACGTTGATTCTAGTTAGTCAATACTAATACACACTCGTAAACTCCTTACAACGACCGTAGTCATTGTGCTGCCCCTTCTTGAAAATGGATGTGCTCATATGAAATGAACTGCAATGAGATGTGAACCATGTAGATGGAGCATTCCACCGCATTAGAGTCACACTGAATTGGGGCTAGCATCCCCGACTTTGGGCCAGCAGCTCTGAAATCATGAGTTGGAAGAAAGTGGCTCCAGTCTCACTGGGTCTTATGGTAAAAATGAAACCTTGGGGCCCCCAAATGCTCCTCCTGGAGACTCCAGATTGATGTTCTCCAAGTGGAAAACAGTACCTGTATTGTGACCCGAGTAATGAGGCTTAAAAATGGTTTGGAAGCTACACATTCACATGAGCACTGTCTCAAAGTAGCCACTAGGAAACCACGTTCCAAAATTGCAGACATGCTGGGACTCCCTGTAGCCAGCGGTCTCAACCTGTGGGTCGCAAACAATGAAAATACATCCTGTATATCAGATATTTACATCATGATTCATAACAGTAGCAAAATTACAGTTGTGAAGTAGCAACAAAAATAATTTTATGGTTGGGGGTCACCACAACATGAGGAACTGTATTAAAGGGTCGTGGCATTAGGAAGGTTGAGAACCACTGCTAGATGCTGTCCAGAACCTCCTCCTATCGGCCTAGGAGAACCAGGTTTATGGCTTCTTAACCACATTTAGTTTAGAATCCCAAACAGAATTACATCACCTGACCAATTTTTTTTGTCACTGATCTTAATTCTAAATGCCCCTTTAAAGTATAGACATTTGCCACCAGTGAAGAGCTACTGAAGAATGCGCGCTTAGGCTCTGAAAGCTAATCCCAGTGAAGGAAGCAGAAGTGATGGGAAACATTTTCAGGTCTTCTGTGGCTGCCACACTGAAGGGGACAGCATGTTTTAGTTCTGGTGTGCTTTCCTACACCCACCCAACGACCTTGGTGTCTTCCCTCACTGCCCAGCTGTGTTGAGATTTGAGCAGGACTGCGGGTTATGTGCCCACTTTCCCAGAAAGGCGCACATAGCCTGAGATGTTGCACACCACTGGGACTCTGAAAACTTCTCTGTATCCCCAGGTTAAGACTCCTGCTCTTGGGCTCTGGTTTAGACCTGTGCTACAAGTCTGTGTTGATCAAACTGACTAGGTCAGCTCCATCTAACATGGCCTAGCACTTAACGGGGCAACTAACTCCTGTTTAGCCATGAAAGTCGAGCAGTCGAACAGTCCCAGGGCAGCTGTCAAGGTCCTGGAGCTGTCCCAGGCTCCTGGGAGGTCCTGCAGCCTAAAATCTAGCTTTCCGCAAAAGGACAGGGCTGAGGATCCCTGGTAGTCCATTCCTTACAGGAGGGTATGGGGCTGGAGTCTATAAGAGTACAATGGGGTTACAGGACACCAGTTGCTAAGGATTTGGGGACGCCAGTATTGGTAAGATTTCCAATAACTGTGCTGGGAGAGTCGAAGAAAACTGAACCCCACCCACTAGGAAAAGGGATGCCTGGATTGGGTACCTGACACATTTGGAGATCATGAGGGGGTCCCAGAGATTACCTAGTCCAAACCCTCTTGTCTCACCATCATGGAGGGAACTTGCCCAAGGCCACAGAGCTGGTGTGTGGAAAAGCTGCACTCACTGAGCACCTACCCTCACTAAGGAGGCTCTGAGTCTGGAATCAAGATACTGTCCTTGCAGTTAATGCACTCACCACAAGGGGGCGCCTGCGTCCTCCCACTCCTTGTTTCCTTCAGAATGTTTGCCTGATTTTCAAGCAACTTGAGATCAGCCCAGAAATTCTGCTTTAAAAAAAGTACCTACTGCTTATTGAGCACTGCTGCACATCAGACGCTCCTCGTAGCTTTATATGCACATAAAACATTCATATGTCGTCACAATCACAATCACAATCACGGTTTGCACACCAAGAAGATACTGGCCCACAGATTTTAAGTAACTCAATGAAGATCACAGAACTAGTTTGTGCAGATTCAGAATTCAAGCCTGATGCCTATTTGACTCCAGAATTGGGGCTTTTACCCTCCACAAGTACCTCTCCTAAAGAGCTGGATAACCCCGCACAGCCTGGGTCTAGGTTCCACTCCAAGACAAAGTCTTTCAACACTTTTCTAGAAGTTGGGGGGGATCCTTGGTTCCAAATTTTCCAATTCTCCCAATTTAGACACAATGAAAGAAGGACCTAGAACCATTGGGAAATAGGGCTTACTGTCCACAGTCACATGCCCAAAAGACGGCCAACTATAGATCCAGGAGCCTCACTCTCAGACCTTGGTGCTCCCCCATGGTCTCTACAGACACATGAACCCTCTTTGATGTGGTTCAGAATCCCCAAACTCGTTCCTTGGGAATTTAATTCCTACTTTCCTCCTTCACTTCCTTTCTTGCTGTCTTGGAGGTGGCTGTATTTTAATAGATTTTCATGAGCATTATAACTTTAACCCTGTTGGAGAAATCAGGGGCACAAATGAGAGAGAAATTGGCTCCATGGCCCTTAGAAGGCTGGGTGCGGACCCCGCAGGCTCCTGTGGGATTTGGGACAAATAATAATAACTAAAACATATATAGCTATTTATTATTACTCTTTGCCAGACCCAGTGCTAAGGGATTGATGTATCATCTCAATAAATCCCACAGTAGCCCATCGAGGTAGGCATTTCACCAAATATTGCAGATGAAGAAATTGAGGTACAAAAAAAGTTAAATTATTTGCTCAAGCGATGCCTGCTGAGTGATGGGATGTGGGCCCCGATAGCCTGATGCAGAAATAATGTCCTAAGGTGCTACTCTACAGTTACTCTCCTAGGAGTCTGCCCTTTTCCAGGCAGATTTCCCAGCCTGACTGTCCTAGAATGATGATTCTATACACCTGCACAGCGCTTTACAATTTATGGATGCTTCCCATCTAATAATCTCATTTAATGATTCATTTAAAGAATATTTATTGAGTGCCTACCAACTGCCAAGTACTGTGCTCTAAGTCCTTGCTTCTCCAAATGTGGCCCCTGAACTAGCAGTAGCTGCAGCACCTGGCAGTTTGTAGGAAAGGCAAAATCTTGGGCCCTGCTCCTAACCTGTGTCAGAATTTGCATTTAAACAAGATTCCAGGCTGGCTCATGTGCACATTAAAGTTTGAGAATCCCTGCTTTCTAATATTTCCATAAAAACATCATGAAATAGATATCCCACTTTAATACATGGATAGATTGCGGTATTGTGACTTGCTTGTCTTCCCACAGCTAATAATGAGGCAATCTATGTAAAGAGCTTAGAAGAGTGCCTTGCACATAATATGTGCTCAACAAACAACTACTGTTACAAATGACGGTCAAGCTGTGAACCGTTGCTTTTCTCAACTCTACAGCCCTTTGGCCTCAGCAGAGGCCTCTTAGGCGCCAGGCATTCATTCCAAGCGGTGAGCCAAGGGTTGTAGGTCCTTCCCAGCTCAGCCAGAGTCTACAGAATGGGGAATTAGGGGCTCTGAAAGCTATTGTTGGGTGTGCCTGATCCTACAGCAGGGGCCATCCTGTGGTGAGGATGTTGGTCTCCAGAAGAGGCCAGATATGGAAAGAGACCAACAGGCTGGATACCCCCTGGAAACTGCATGCCTGCCAACCTCATCCAGTCTGTCTCCAAGGCTCCTCCGTGCTGAGCTCCCGCCGTATCCCAAGCCATCCCAGCCTTTCTCTCCTCACTTCCTGCCCAAGCCCCTTCCATAGAAGGCCATCTATACTATACGGCTCCCTCCCAATCAGCAGGACACCATCTAAGGAGGGACTGGGCCTGTCTTCCTGTGCTGGCCAAGACCCGCCCCCCCAGGGCCCTCCCAGCTAGGGCCCGTAGTGCCTGCTTTCCTGTGCAGGTTCCCCACGCTCTTTGGAGAACTAACAACACGGAACATAATTATTTTTAAACAGTCTACTATTTTATCTTTTTATTCTTTGAAATGAAACTTTAATATACAAATATGATCTTTAAGGTAACATTTGTTTATGGAAAAAATTTCAATTATAATATTCAAGTTACATAAAGTTAAAGATCCCATCCTTTAAGGATGTCGTGAGAACTTCGTCACAACTTGTTTCCTTTTCACAATGACCTCACTTAGGCTCGGAAGCTGAGCAAAACCAACTTAAAGGCTTGCCTTTGCCTGAACCACCCCAAGTCCTCCTGTTTACAAAGTCACTTAACTTTTCCCTATAACTCTCTGTCTTCGTTAGATAATAAATGTTCCAAAGGCGCTGCGTTTCTTCTCCACCGTCCGCTCATTCTGTCTCTGACTGCCCTTCTTCCACGCCCGCTTTTTATCCCCAACCTTGGTTCCTTCGGGACCTGAAGGACACCCATGGGAGCCTCCTACTCTCCCCACCAAAAGCGGGCCCCGCCCCGCTCCGGGCCCCGCCCCGCTCTAGACCCCGCCCCCCGGCGCCGAGCTCCCAGAGCTTCGCGCCCCCGACTGACGCAATAGCCCCGCCCACTCACAGAGGCGAGCCCCGCCTCCTACGCACGCCCCGGGGGCGGAGCCCCGCTGTACGCCCGCCCCCAAAAGTCACGTGTCCACACAGGCGTGAGGCCCCTCGCACTACACCCCCTTCCCCGCCTCGGGCTGGAGCCGGCTCCCCGCTCCCGGGACAGCGTTCGCCCCCGCCCCGGGGCTGCGGGCCGGAGCCGGTGAGTGCAGCCGCCCGCCCTCCGCGTGGGCCGCGTGGGCCGCGTGGGCCGGGAGAGGCGGCGGCTTCCTCCTCCGAGGTGCGCGGAGGGGCCCCCCGTCCCGAGCTTTGCCGCCGCCCGTGCGCTTTGTCGTCACTTTGTTATCAGCGGAAAAACTCGAATTACGAAAATTTTAGAAGCGTCCCCATGGAACCCGCACCCCTGGCCGAATTTCTTTTTTCGGGGGGCTCCTTACCACCGCGCCTCCCCGCATTTCCTCCCAGAGGCTCCTCGGGGCCTTTCAGTCTGGTCCCTGCGCCCACCTCTCAGCCCCCTCACCTCGAGAAAGTTGGGGAGAGCCTCCTTTGTGACTCCCCACGGGAGGAGTGATTTCCCTCGAAAGGAGGACGGTGTCGCTCCTCTCCCCTGGTCCAGTGGGTCCGCTGCGAGCCCTTAGCCGGGCCTTGAGGGCAGGCGTGGGTTCCCTGTCAGACCTGCGTCCCGCCTGCAGCTTGGGCTCAGTGGACAGAGCGTGGTCCTCGGCCTGAAGGGTCGCTGGTTCTGGTTAGATTCTGGTCAAGGGCACAGACCTGAGTTGCAGGCTCGTTGGACCCCAGTGGCGGGCGTGCTGGAGGCAACTTATCCTTGTGTCTCTCTCATATCAATGTTTCTCTCTTCCTCCCTCCCTTCCACTCTCTAAAAATCAATGGAAAAATATCCTCCAGTGAGGGTAAAAAAAATGTGCCCCTTCTCGTTTTAATCTTTTAAGGCTATGGTAGAGGCAATTTGCTGCTCAGTTTTCCATCTCCAAAAATATACTTAAACGTGCCCTGGGTCTAGGGACTTTAAGGATTAGGTGCATGTCAGAGGGAGGCTTGTCCAGAAGCTTCCTTCTTTGGAGATGACCTGGGCACAGAGAGCTGGCAGAGGGTAAGGTCAGCTGCAAGTATCCAGTTTTTTTGTTTGTTTGTTTTAAATATATTTTATTGATTCCAGGAAGGGAGAGGGGGAGAGAGAGAGAGAGAGAGAGAGAGAGAGAGAGAGAGAGAGAGAGAGAGAGAGAGAGAAACATCAATGATGAGAGAGAATAATTGATTGGCTGCCTCCTCCACGCCCCCTACTGGAGATGGAGCCCGCAACCTGGGCATGTGCCCTGATGGGCCTGGGACCCTTCAGTCCACAGGGCAATGCTCTATCCACTGAGCCAAACCAGCTAAGGCAAGTTTCCAGTTTTGTGCCTATAGACCAGCGGTTCTCAACCTTCCTAATGCCGCGACCCTTTAATACAGGTCCTCATGTTGTGGTGACCCCCAACCATAAAATTATTTTTGTTGCTACTTCATAACTGTAATTTTGCTACTGTTATGAATCATAATGTAAATATCTGATATGCAGGATGTATTTTCACTGTTACAAATGGAACATAATTAAAGCACAATGAATAACCACAAAAACAATATGTAATGATATATGTGTTTTCTGATGGTCTTAGGCGACCCCTGTGAAAGGGTCGTTTGACCCCCAAAGGGTCGCGAACCACAGGTTGAGAACCGCTGCTATAAACTCTTGAATGTCTTGAAGGTCTGATTAGGGAAATATTACTACATTTTAGTGACTCTCAGACACCATCAAATTTAAAGTGCACATTATTGAATGCGCTACTAATTAAGCTATGAGAAAGCATGGCTTGTAAGAGGTATCCCCATTTCAGGGATTTTAAAATGTTTTTTAGAATTGCTAAAATACACTAGCTACCACCATGCCAGGTACCCACTTGGAGTTTTGGATTTTCATCCTTACGTATAGAGTCCCTGTGCAGGCGAGGAAACAGGTAGTTACATAGCGCGTCCTGGGTAGGGGGAGAGGGGGCGGTACTCCTGTGTCTGAGAAGCTGGGGTGCAGACCTCTCAGACTCAAACATCTGAATGCTTCCTACACAAGCTCTCAGTGAACTTGGATGATTTGGGGCAGGGATTTGATTCAGGGTTAAAATGGAACCCCAGCTGTTTATCCATTACCAGGGATAAATATTTGTAGTTAAGCTGGAAGTGACCCCTCCCTGTTCTGAACCCACATGACCCTGTGTCTGCACTTGTCATGATTCTGAGCTCTGCACTGTGGTTGTCACATACACAGCACCCTTAATTGTGAGGGGGTCCTGGGAGGGCTCAATCCATATCTGTGTCTTTGTGTCCCTTACAGCTTTCCCTAGAGTGACCATCTCTTTCCTGAAAAAGGAGGGGGGAATAAATCAGCAGCAGTGGGTTGGATTGGTTTTGGGGGAGGAAGGAGGAGGCCAGAGACAGTATGGAGATGAGTAAGAGGCCACAGTCCAGACAAAAGGAAACAAGGGTCCGCTCCTGTTCAAGCTGCCACAGGATCAAGATAGAGGGTACCCTGAAGTGCTGTCTAGCACTCTGTAGGTGCTTAATTGTTTGCCACATGAAGAAGGGGGAGAGGAGCTGGAAGGAGAAACCCTTCCTGGGAAGTTGGCTCAGCTGGTTCGGCTCTTTGATCTGACCCTCCTCCCAAGCCACGCTCCCTTTTTGGTCATATATTCTGTTAAAAGTTGGTGGCAAAAAATAGCTGCTTGAAAGCTCAGAGCTTGACACCCAGCAGAGATGCTAGAGCAGTGATGGCGAACCTATGACACGCGTGTCAGAGGTGACACACAAACTCATTTTTTTGGTTGATTTTTCTTTATTAAATGGCATTTAAATATATAAAATATCAAAAATATGTCTTTGTTTTACTATGGTTGCAAATATCAAAGAATTTCTATATGTGACACAGCACCAGAGTTAAGTTAGGGTTTTTCAAAATGCTGACACGCAGAGCTCAAAAGGTTCGCCATCACTGTGCTAGAGAGAAACTAGCTGCATCATTTCCGCCTGCAGGGATGCCAGAAGGGCCATCAGTGAGGAAGTTTCACCATTTGACCTCCCCCTTTGTGGGGCAGCAGGTGGTCAAGACAGGGGGCAGCAGTAAGAAGCTAAACCCTGCCAGCTTCCAGTCCCTGTGGCTCCAGGACACCCAGGTGAGTCTATCATCGTCTGGTGGTCATACCTCCCACAGGTGGACCGGCTCCCTCAGCATATCCTATGCCGCCCCTAGAATTTATCTCGGCACTTTCCACGCCTTCACTTCCTTGAGCCCAAGACAACCATGCTAGGACTCCATGCAGCTCCTCTTTCAGTCTGCTATTTCTCAGCCAGAAGTGGGCTTTACAGTGGTCCATGGAACTATAAAAAATGCACAAGCTGGAGATTGATCACTTCAGCTGACTCTGATGTGCACCTTTGGTTGGGAACCATGTTTAGTCCCACAGGCCAGCAAGGATGTAAGGAAAGAGTATGTCGTTTCCAACCTGCTCACCTTTGCCCTGAGTGTAAGTCAGAATTCCTTCGAGGTCTGACTCATGCCCCCTCTCTAGCACACTTCTGCCCCTGCCCCAGATCTCTCTTCCAATCATCTTGAAAGTTCTGGAGCTCCTCTAACAGTTCTCCTTGCCCATACTTTGCCATGCTGCTCCCCTGCTTGAGCAAGTCTTCCTTTATTTTCCAACTCTGCCCCCATTCTTGTCAGCTCATGTTACCATGGCTCATCCACCTCTTCTAGTCTTCCTCTTTCTGGGTCTGTAAGCCTCTCTCTTTCTGTGCTGCTGTAACAGAATACTACAGACTGGGTGGCTTACAAATCCAGAAATTTATTTCTCAGTTCTGGAGGCTGGAAATTCCAGATCAAGGTACTGGCAGATTCAGTTTCCTGGCTCATAGATGGTCATCTCCCTGTGTTCTCACATGGTGGAAGGGACAAGGGCATTAATCCTATTCATGAAGGCTCCACCCTCAAGACCTAATCACCTTCCAGAGGCTCCACCTCCAGATACCATCCCATTGCAAGTTACAGTTTGAACATAGGAATTTCGGGGGGGAGGGGATGGTATACAAACATATCTATAAGCAAAGGCTTAGATCATGTTATTTTTTTCTAGGTCCACGGAAAGAAATTATTCCTTAGATTTGATCCAGATGAAGAAACCAAGTCTCCCAGCAACAACCCACTGCCCGAACCTCTAGGAAAAGGAGAGAGGAAGAAAGAGGCTGGGGACCAAAAGCAGACCTTGGGTCCAGACAGTCAGAAGATCTCAGACCAGACTTCCCAGTCCGACAGTGGAGACAATGGTTCTGAGTGTTTGGGGGGAGACAGCCCAGCAGGAGGTGCTGAGAGGTGGCTGCAGGTCAGCTTTGGTCTGTTTGGCAGCATTTGGGTGAACGAATTCTCCAGAGCAAAGAAAGCAAACAAGAGGGGTGACTGGAGGGACCCCATTCCAAGGTAATGGTGTGGTGGAGTGGGCTGTGGGCTGTGTCTGTCTGTGTCTCTATGGGGTCTGCAGTATTAACATGGCCCCCAGGGTATGGCACACTCGGGCACACTCAGGTGGCTGTCCAACCTGCTCTCCGGCAGTCGGCATCCAAGGAGAGAGAAGACAATTTTCTGTCTATTTGTCATAGAAAGTAGACTGTGGTCTGCACCCGGAGAGGAAGGGTCACATCGTGGGTCAGCTTAGCGAAGGGGAGATCTTCCCAAAGGACGTGGTCCTGGAGGGTGGAGGTCTCTGAAGAACATTGGACAGCTTGACGAGTGCCCTCTGAATCTAGGGACAGAATCGTCCCAGTTCTTAATCTATTAATGTTGAGTCTACCTTAGTTCGTAAAACTCTCTGCATGTTCAGGGTTATTTCCTTACTGTACACATCCAGAGGAGTCATTGCTGGTCAAAGAGAATGAGCATTCTTCCTGTGGACCATTCTTAAGGCCTTGCAAAGGTGCTCTCTCGCTTCGCTGAATTCTTACTAGCATTGGATTGTTTGTGTGCTTTTGATCACTTTGTAGGAGCTTTTGGATATTGTGTATTAGCCTTTGTGATGTGTGGTCCCCGTATGGTTTTCTGTCTGTGTCCTTTGACACAATGTGCCTGTGGGCATTCAGGATTTTTAATTTTTATGTAGTCAATGTCAGTGTTTTTTAAAATGCTTTTTTATTTTTCAATTACAGTTAGCATAGAATATTGTATTAGTTTCTGGTGTACAACATAGGGATTTGACATTTATATAACTTACCAAGTGAGCACCTCGATAAGTCCATATTTTTCTTGATAACTTTTAAGTCGACCCCTCTTGCTAAAGAAGGCGTCTTCTATCCAAGTCACACTGCTTTTCTATTTTCTAAAGTCTCTTATTTTTTTTTTATGCTCAGAACTATAGTCTTTATTTGTGGTATGATGTCGGGCAGTAGGATCTTTGGACTGTAACAATAACTCAGGCTGGCTTAAAGTGGGAGGAGATCTTTTTGGTTCACATAATTGGAAGTTCAGAGGGAGGGTGGACTTTGGCGTCGACTCAGTTTCCAGCTTTTGGCTTGAGGGTCTTTGTGATTCTCCTGTCTTTGCACTTTTCCACGTGTTGGTTTTGTCCTTCGACCAGCAGCAAGAGGCTCGGCAGTTCCAGACCTTATGTCCACAAAGAAAGAGGAAAGAGGAAGAGAGAGGGTTCTTTCTGAACGTCCTGACAAGGAGAGCTTTCTCAGAAACCCCCAGCAAACCTCTCATTGCCTGAAGCTGGCTCAGGGCTGATTTCTGAAATGGTCTCCAACTAGGGGAATTTAAATGCTCTTCCACTAACAGAGCTCACCCCTAGGTTTTCAGATTTGTCATGGAGTTAACACATATAATTCTCTTACTTTTAAAGTCTTGTCAAGTTATGTCTCCCTTCTCATTTTTTGTGTTTTATATATTACTTTGTCTCCCAACCCCTTTTTTCTTAATTAGGCTTGCCAGAGTTTTATCTATATTGTTGGTCTTTCAAATAAATAATGTTAGTTTTATATACTCTATATGTAAGAGTATTTCCTGTCCTAGCCAGTTTTGTTCAGTGGATAGAGCATCAGCTCACAGACTGAATGGTTCTGGGTTCGATTCTGGTCAAAGGCATGTACCCCAGTTGCAAGCTCCATCCCAGGCCCTGGTCGGGGTGCATGTGGTAGGCAACCAATTAATGTGACACATCCATGTTTCTCTCTGTGTGTCTCTCTCCCTCCCTTCCGCTCTCTCTGAAAAATCAATGGAAAAATATTCTTGGGTGATGATTAACCATCCCCTCCCCCCTCAAATGAGTGTTTCCTAATTGTCCAAATGGTTGAGTGTTTGGTCATCATTTTTTTTTAATATGTTTTATTGATTTTTTTTTTTTTTTTTTTTTTAGAGAGAGTCAGAAAGGGAGAGGGAGAGAGAGATAGAAACATCAATGATGGGAGAGAATCATTGATTGGCTGCCTCCTGCATGCCCCGCAGTGGGGATCAAGCCCACAACTCGGGCATATGCCCTTGACTGGAATCGAACCTGGGACCCTTCAGTCCGCAGGCCAATGCTCAATCCACTGAGCCTAACCAGCTAGGGCTTGGGTCATCATTTTTATTGGATTATTAGAGGCCAGGTGCACGAAATTCGTGCAGGGGTGGGGTGGTCCCCTCAGCCCAGTTTGTACCCTCTCCAATCTGGGATCCCTTGGGGGATGTCTGACTGCCGGTTTAGGCCTGACCCCGGGGATCGGGGTCAGGCCGGACCTCTCACAATCCTGGACCGCTAGCTCCTAATCGCTCACCTGCCTGCCTGCCTAGTCACCCCTAAGTGCCCCCTCTGCCGGCCTGGTTGCTTCTTACTGCCCACCCTGCCGGCCTGGTCACTTCTTACTGCCCACCCTGCCGGCCTGGTCACCCCTAACTGCCTCTCTCTGCTGGCCTGGTCACCCCTCACAGCCCCACTTCCAGCCTGGTCACCCCACACAGCCTGCTGTTCAGTCATTTGGTCATCCCTCACTAAGCCCCCTGCTGGCCTGGTCATAGGCAGCCATCTTGTGAGGGTGTGAGGGTTAATTTGGATATTACCTCTTTATTATATAGGATGGTCAGTATTATGATCAAAGCCTGTACATTTTCTACTTTTGGCATTGAGATTTGCAGCTGAACACACAATTGACCTTTGCTTATACTTTATGTACATAAATGAAGGTAGTATGTTCCTTCAAAGTAAAACATTCTGTAAATGTTAAGAACAGGTTAATGGCTTTCAAAACTTAACTCATCTTTTCTCTGTCCTTGCTTATTTTTTGTTTACTTAATATGCCAGCGTGGGAAGAGGAGCGTTCCAGTCCCCAGGGTAGGCGTGGTTTTAGAAAGTGTCTTCTTGTCTTTCTAAGCATTTTTTATATGTGTTTTGCTGAAACTGTGGTCCCAGGCAGCAGAGCTCCCTGACTCGTAGGTTCTTTACAGCTTCATTCTTAAACAGCATCCCCTCTCATTGCCTTTGGTTTTGAATTCTGCTTTTCTTCTTTTTATATTTTTTTCCTCCTGTATTTCCCCATTCAGTCTTGTCTGCCACAATCAGACAGACAGAAAGGGCAAGGACACTTTTCTCTTTCATCTGGAATTCTACTTTTCTTGATGTTAATAGTGCCACTCTGTTCCCACCCCGTGGTCTTTTCTCACTTAGTTGTAGGTATGTCTCCTATGAACTGCAAGGCAGGCTTTTGTATCTCTTTAAACTCAAACTGAAACTCTTTGTTTTCAGATGGGGTAACTGTGGTGTTCGGATTTTCTTCTACTTAACATTTCATTATACCATGTTCCTTTTCTTTTGTGGGATTTATTGTCTCTTTTCTGCTTTTTCCCCCTGTTAATTTGGAAGTATTGCTATTTAACTTCCTTCTGTTGGTAATAATTTATCTTTAAATTATACCCATGTTTTTTCTGAGTTAGTAACCAGCAAATTAAAATTTTTAAAATTTATTTTTCAGTTACATTTGACAATTAACCATAAAAATTTTAAATAGCATTACATTAATAACTCTTCTCCCTTATTATTATTGAAACTGGAATTTTGGTCACTCTCCTCCACCCCTCTGAGATGAGACCTTTAACATATTTCTGCTTCCCTATCTCTTTTCTGTCACATCCACCCCATTTCCTGCATTTGCTAAAGTAGTGAATTTTAGTTCCAGGTTGTTAATTAACTAGATTATGTAGTTAATTATATATAATTAAACTAATTAAGAACCTCATTCACCAGCAGCTGCTCTCATTTCTGCAGCAGCTCTCCCCCACTCTCTGCCTGGAGCCACTGTCTTGTTTTTGCTGCAAGGCATGAATTTGAAAGACCTATTGGCTGTTCTGATACGTAAGGTGGTGGTCAGATTACTGTGGACAGGATGTCTGGTGGCATGAGAGGCATGAAGGAACTGGTATAGGAAACATCAGTTCTTGATTCTTTTCTGAGGCTACAGTATCCCTGAATGCCAGAAACTACTGTCCGAGGCTAAGGGTGGGGGTGGGGAAGAACCCCTGCAGGAGGGCTTATTTTGGCTGCTGGTAACTGGGCCAATCCCAGTAGAGGAACAGGTATCTTGGCTTCAAAAGAGTGGACAAAGAGGGCAGCTCAGCCTCCCCATATGGTCACCATGCTGGACGACGTTCCCACTAATCTACACCCCATGTCTCAGCTCCGTGCAGTCATTATAGCCCTCAACATGGAAGTAACTGCCTGAGCATATGCAGAGGGTGTCAACAGAACCAATTATTGATTCTGATTTACAAAAACTGTGTGGATCTGATTGCAACGCTACCTTGTGTTGCTGCAAAGATCTGCTGGAATCTGTACTGGGAGGCAGCATTACTGGGCCATTGACTAAGCTGGACTGGTCCCACAATTTCACCAACATGTTAGGCTATGCCTATGCTCAGTTTACTGAGCTCATGTGCTTGTACCTCACCACCCACAGTGACCATGAAGTTGGCAGTGTAGGTGCTCATACCACCACACTTACGGGCAGTGCCCTTTCAAATCCCTACCTGTCCTTCACAGCAGCCATGAACGGGCCGGCAAAGCCCCTGCATGGACTGGCAAATCAGGAAGTGCTTGTTTGGCTGACGCATCTACAGAAGGAAGTTGGCAAAGTTGTGTCAGATGAGACTACATCTGGAACACACTCAATTCAGGATGGGTTGTCCCAGGCTATGGCCATGCACTACTAAGGAAGACTGATCCTGATACATGTGTCAGCAAGTGTTTGCTCTGAAACACCTGCCTCATGACCCCATGTTTAAGTTGCTTGCTCAGCTGTACAAGATGGTGCCCAGTGTCCTCTTAGAGCAGGTGAAGGCCAAGAATCCTTGGCCCAATGTAGATGATGCTCTAGTATGATGGTATGACAGAAAAGAGTACTACGCAGTACTGTTTGGGGTGTCATGAGCATTGGATGCACTGGCACAGCTCATCTGGAGCCAGTCTCTAGGCTTCCCTCTAGAGAGGCCCAAGTCCATGAGCACTGATGGTTTAATGAAGTTTGTAATTCTAAGTCAGGGCAAAACTGGGGACTGAGGGAAAACTACCAGAAGTGAAGGAACTTTGAAAAAAAGTATGGTTTTGTTTCAGGGAGCTTTTAAAGACTTAAGATTAAATTGAATCTGAAACACTGATAATACATTTGAGGTTCAAATATAAATGAAGACTTTAAAAGATGAAAAGTGACCCCTTTTCCCCTAACTAGCTCCTTTCCCCTGATGGGAATGAGTTGCCCATCAGCTGTAGGATGACCAGGACTAATAATGCATGTGGTATGGGTTAGACCTGCCCCGCCCCCCCCGCCTCGCCCCCCATCTCTAGAGTGAGAATCTGGCTCCTCTTTCCCTGTGTCAAAGCCAATTGCAGAGAATCTGTAGTTACTCCGGGCTTTTGGTTCTCCGCCCAGCCTTCAGTAGGCCAGCAAACCAGGACTCTGCCCCTTCTGTTTCCATAGGAATCCTATTGGATTGTCAGCTCTACCAAGCCCCATTGCCCTCTCCCATGTGCACAGACACTTCCTAGTTAGCTGGACATGCTTTGGACATTTTTTTATGCTTCCAGGTGACTATAATGGTTATGAAATTCGTTGTTACTGGCACCCGGTATTTGATTTTTTAATTTAATTTAATTTTTATTTTTTTTAATTGTTTTATTGCTTAAAGTATTACAAAGAGTATTATATATGTCTCCTTTTTTTCCCCTCCCCTTGACCTTCCCCTAACCTCCCATACCCCCCAGTGTCTTGTGTCCATTGGTTATGCTTATATGCATGCATACAAGTTCTTCAGTTGATCTCTTACCCACCCCCCCAACCCTCCCTGTCTTTCCCGCTGTAATTTGACAGTCTGTTCGATGTTGCTCTGCCTCCGTATCTATTTTTGTTCATCAGTTTATAATGGTCTTAATTATCCATAAATGAGTGAGATCATGTGGTATTTTTCTTTCATTGATTGGCTTATTTCACTTAGCATAGGGTTATGCCTTTAGGAGGTCACACATGCTCTCCAGTTCCATCCATGCTGTTGCAAATGGTAAGAATTCCTTCTTTTTTACAGTATTCCATGGTGTAGATGTACCACAGTTTTCTAATCCATTCATCTGCTGATGGGCACTTAGGCTGTTTTCAGATCTTAGCTATTGTAAATTGTGCTGCGATGAACATAGGGGTGCATATATCCTTTCTGATTGGTGTTTCTATTTGATATTTATCTCTCTCTTTTTTTAATCCTCACCTGAGGATATTTTTTCCATTGATTTCTAGAGAGAGTGGAAGGGTGGGAAGAGGAGGAGGAAGAGGAGGAGAGGAAGAGAGAGAGGGGGGGGGGCCATCAACATGAGAGAGACACACCAATTGGTTGCCCTACTGGGGCTGGGGAACCTGCAACCGAAGTATGTGCCTTTGACTTGTAATTGAACCCTAGACCCTTGGGTCCTGGGGCTGACACTCTAACCACTGAGTAAAACTGGTCAGGATTCTTTTCTCTTTTAAAAATAATCCCATAAAAAGTTAAGATCTGGAAATGTTCTAGTCCTCATTACTTTAATGCCTCCTTTGAGATTTTCTGTACATGCTGCACCTCAAGCTGAGGATGCTCCGGACCTCCCTGGCTTGGTCCCTACTAGAGACCTCCTCGTTCAGCGGGTTGTAGAAACCACTGTCTGATGATGGGTCTTTCCCGTCATTCGGCTTTATCAGCGCTTAACATGAACTGGCCATTACTCTCTGACTTTCCCCCTCTTTATTTCAGTATGTGTGGGCCTTAGAATAGGAACTTGGGAATAACCATCATGTCCCTATGATGGTCCCAGGGTTACTAGCACCTTTTTTTGAGCAGGGAAATGACTTAAGTTTGACATGCTCTCCTTTGAATATCAGATCCTAGGGCTGAGGACATTAAGAATGGTAAGCCTCCTTCCTCATCCCCTGCCACAAGAAAGTATCCCTTTATGTATCAAGGTCCTTATCCCACCTGCCCCATCCCTAAGAGCTCAGGGTATAGTGTTGGTTTTAGAAGCCCCGTCTGCACAGGTTTTCAGTGACTCAGAATGCTCTACTGCCTTTTCTCTAAGAAAGGGTCAAAATACACTCCTGCGGTGCCCCCTTCCTACCTTACAACTCCTGCCTGTGTTTGTGTGGCTCCCCAACTCCCAGAACCACACTGTTCAGGTGGATGCATTGTCTATAAACCCCTTGGTGACTTGTACAGTCATGTTGAAGATTCCAGGTTGTTCTGTATAAAATGCAAAATAAATGTTTTTATTCACAAAAAACCCCAAACTAATAAATATTTAAAACATATTGCCTGACCAGTGTGGCTCAGTAGCTCAGCATTGACCTATGAATTCCTGCTCAGAGCACATGTCCGGGTTGCAGGCTCAATTCCCATTAGGGGGCGTGCAAGAAGCAACCAATCAATGATTCTCATCATTGATGTCTCTCTCTTTCCCACACCCTTCCTCTCTGAAATCAATAAAAAATATATATATTTGAAAAACATATTAAAATAGGTATATTTTGTTTCAAATCATTCCTTCCTAACACTTGTGTTGTAATTTTCAGTTGCACTATCATAATTAATCCATTTTAGATTTCACAAGAAATATTACAAAACCCAGTGCTGTTTATTATGCCTGCCCTTTTCATCTCTCCGTCTTGAGATCCTTACTGATTTAATTAATCACATCAGATACTATGCATAGATGTTTCTGAGTTCCTGTTCCTTTAAAGCAGCGGTTCTCAACCTGTGGGCTGCGACCACCTTTGGGGGTTGAACGACCCTTTCACAGGGGTCGCCTAAGACCATTGGAAAACACATATATAATTACGTATTGTTTTTGTGATTAATCCCTATGCTTTAATTATGTTCAACTTGTAACAATGAAAATACATCCTGCATATCAGATATTTACATTACGAATCCTAACAGTAGCAAAATTACAGTTATAAAGTAGCAACGAAAATAATTATGGTTGGTCACCACAACATGAGGAACTGTATTAAAGGGTCGCGGCATTAGGAAGGTTGAGAACCACTGCTTTAAAGTCACCCTTTTACTTTCACAGAAGAGTATCATCCAGGTCGGCTGCATGAATAGCACTCTCCTTCCAATGTGGAGTCCAGTTCCAGCCCCATTATCTTCCCTTACAGAGTAACCCATTATTTCCCTATCAAAGTTCATAAGGTTTCTCCTCTGTCCTTGCGGTTCAGGAAGCCCATGCCCAGATTGGAGAGTAAATCTTGCCTGAAACTGGGAGTGATGCCTCTTTCGCATCTGTCTTTCTTTCCAATAAGCCCTGCTTTGTGCAGGTAGCCACAGCTCCTGAACTCTAGGCCTTTCTGTTCGCCCCAAGTTGTCTTCAGTGAACATGTATTATCAGAAAAACGAAGAGCTATATGTTTTCTTTTAATTACTCCACTTAGCCCTGAAATTTTTATGATTCTGGCATAAAAGATCCCTTTTCTCTTTAGGGACCTTAGCTTCCTGACGGGCGTGGGAGCTGTATGGACGTTTGACCTGACAATACTGTGGGCACTCTGTGTGCTTACGATCTTTTCTTCTTCTCAGGTTGGTCCTGCACTTTGGCGGTGGTGGCTTCCTGGCATTTTATAATTGTCAGATGTCTTGGAGCTCTTCCCCAGTGGTCCAGCCCACCTCTGACATCTTATCTGAAAAGTTCCATCGAGGACAAGCCTTGGAAGCTCTGGGCCAGGAGCAGCCTGTCTGCTATACACTGTTGGACCAAAGATGCTTCTCAGGCTTAGGTATGACTGATGCGAAAGGGATGATCCCCACCAAGTTATTTAATAGAAAAGTCATTCATCTGGGAGACACAAAATGGAGACCTATCCCACGTGTGAATACTACTGGTCTTGCGGTGATCACGTACCCTCTTTAGCTTCACTTCCCTCATGTTTAAACTGAGGCACTTGGATTAGGCAGTTTCTGACTTCTTTCCTGGCTTCAGAATTCATATCTTAATTCTGTTATCAGTAGTGATCTGCCTGACAGCATAGTGTGTGACCTCCTAAAGCAGCTGTGGGCAAACTACGGCCCGCGGGCCGGATCCGGCCCGTTCGGCTGTTCTATCCGGCCCGCGGAGCCGAAAGAGCGGAGGGTTCTCTTACTCTCCCCTCCGCTCCTTCACCAGCAGCAGTGTTAACATGTATTAGTTCACACAAACACTCCATCCATGCTTTTCCGGCCCTCCGGTCCAGTTTAAGAACCCATTGTGGCCCTCGAGTCAAAAAGTTTGCCCACCCCTGTCCTAAAGGCAGAATCATGTCTCTTCTGCCCTTAAGTCCTCCTCTGCCTAGCACTGTGCCTGGGACACAGTGAGTACTTGATAGGTATCTGTTAGGAACCCCAAGCCATGCAATTTGCTAATGGATAGCGGTGCATTTGCTAATGGGGGCTGCTCTCGGGCAGATGGAGCTGCCTGCTAGTCAAAGCAGAGATGTCTCAGCTCTACATTAGGATTTTATAAGACACAAGTGAAGAGGCAGGTCACCACTCTGTTCCTGCGCAGTGAAACTGAGCATTTTGAGGAGGAGGGAAGAGTTGAGCAATTTGAAAACTAGGACAGCTAATTACCTGGACTATTTCCAGCAGTGGGGCACCTATGATTGGCTGCTGAGGCAATAGGGTGAGCTAAGGATGACAGTCACCTCCATATCCAAGACAACATTTTCTCTGCTGCAGGTGCAGCTCACCTCCTGAGGGGGAACGAGGCCCACTGGTTTAGTCACCAGACAGTGGCCTTGCATTTTTATGTTAGGACCATGGGAGTCCCTGCACCTTGAGAAGCAAAGGGTCTTGCAGAAGTGGCCTTTAGGGCATATATAGCGAGAGCTAGTGCTCTACTAACAAACCGTTATTATGAACAATAGTAATAAGCGCCAACATTTTTCAAGTGACTCTAATGTGCTAAGGTTTCATCCTTATTGCTATTCTCTAGGGTGGTTATTTACTAGTGTTCCCTTTGTTCTGGTGAAGAAATTAAAGCAAAGGACATATTACTATAAGTGGTACAGTGAGACAGGAATCCAGGTAGTCTGCCAGTGAATTTTAGAGAGAAGTGTTGTGTGTAGCCATGAGTGTGATTATGAAACTCTTGGAAAGAACAGTGATTTTATTCATCCATTCACTCCACACGTGCTGAACGCTTGCCTTCTACCAAGCCCAGCCTTTGCTGGTTAAGGAGATTATTGTTTAACGGCCCAGCAAGCATGGACTTTAGTTCACCGTAACTTGAGATAGACAGAAATAAATGTCTGATAGAGATTAAAGAAAGTGCATTGTTGGAACATTATGAAGAGAATTATTGACTCTGGAAGAAGGGATCAAGGCTGGCTTTATAGGGAATGAAGCAGGAGTAGAAAAACAATAAAATAATACCTCCTAAACACTTTTATATCTTAGGCATTATGTTTGACATTTTAAACAATAATAACAGCTATTACTTACTGACTACTCTATATACCAGCCACTGTGCTTAGCATTTGTGTGTGTAAATTCTCTTTAGTGCTCACAAAAGCTAGGTAGCATCCCATTTTACAGATAAGGAAACTGAAGCCTAAAGAAGCGGAGAAACTTGCCAGGGCCACAGATCTAGGATCTGGATGAGCTGGGTAGTCAGTCAGGTTGCAGAGCCTATTTTGATAACCACTTTGCTGTAACATGGGCCATGCATGTTTTATCTCCTTTCATCTTCACAACAACCTTAAAAGTAAGTATTACCAAACTTATTTTTTTTTAATATTTTTATTGATTTCAGAGAGGAAGGGAGAAGGAGAGAGAGATAGAAACATCAATGATGAGAGAGAGCATTGATCGACTGCCTCCTGCACGCCCCCCACTGAAGATCGAGCCCACAACCCAGGCATGTGCCCTTAATCAGATTCAAACCCGGGACCCTTCAGTCCACAGGCCGATGCTGTATCCCAGGGGTCCTCAAACTTTTTAAACAGAGGGCCAGTTCACTGTCCCTTAGACCGTTGGAGGGCCGGACTATAGTTAAAAAAAACAAACAAACTATGAACAAATTCCTATGCACACTGTACATATCTTATTTTGAAGTAAAAAAACAAAACGGGAACAAATACAATATTTGTAGTTGCATGTGGCCCGCGGGCCGTAGTTTGAGGACCCCTGCTCTATCCACTGACCCAAACCGGCTAGGAAACCAAACCCATTTTATAGACAGGGACATCAACTTGAGGATTACGAGACTTACCCAAGAGCCTCCGAACATGGCAGAGCTGGCTCCCGTCTTCCTCAGGCTCTCCCCTGCTGCCCTCACACCAGCTTCAGTCTGCTTCATTAACTTTGTGGGCTGGCTTCATTGTAGACGTGTCCTTGACTCTTCCCTTGTCCTCTCCCCGCTTTCTTTCAGGGAACATCATTAAGAATGAAGCCTTGTACAGAGCTGGGATCCATCCCCTTTCTCTCGGTTCACTCCTCAGTCCTCGGCAACTTGAGATCCTCGTGGATCATGTGGTGGAGTTCAGTACAGACTGGCTTCAGGACAAGTTCCAGGGCAGACAGAATCACACACAGATCTACCAGAAAGAGCAGTGCCCTGCTGGGCACCAGGTCAGGAAGGCGGCCTTTGGGCCTCCAGGTGGCTTCCAGAGGCTCACCTGGTGGTGCCCCCAGTGCCAGCCCAGGCTGCCACCTGACGAGCCAGAACAAGTCCAGCTTCCCTAGGGCCCTTGGGCCCCTTCACAAAACCTTGCCCTTCAGGGAGCTTGATGCTTGAGTGTGAGAAAGGGGGTGTGGGCAGGGATTGGGACTAGGAGCAGGAGTTGGAGGTGAGGGTGGTCAGGAGGGTATCAGTCCTGTTGATAGTCATCTCACTGAAGTTGAGTTTTCACAGGGTTAGATTATTTTTTAAGTGTTGTTTAATTCTTCCTAATTCTGCCATTGTGAAAGATGAGAAAAGTTATGTTGACAGTTATGGGAAAAGCCTCCCAGAACAAGTGGGTTAATGAAAATATAAGTCTGTGGAAAATAGCTGTGCCCCACCATTGTTCTGTTTGGTTTGGTTTTGAAACTTTGGTTGTTTTAAGGCCCTCCATTTGAGAATCAGGAACACGGAATTATCTTTCTTCATCCCCCTGGAGAGATCCAGGGATGAGGATGGAGTAGCATGAGGGTCATGCTGGATTCAGCCTCCTGCCCGGGTCCTTTTCCATAAGATGGAGACACCAGGAGAAAGGGCAGGGGCGAGGGGAGCTGGCCACCTTTCTGATGTGCCCAGTGGGCTTTAGAACAAAGCTACTTGTTTCCTCCTAGGGTGATATATTTGTGACCATTGCTATGTGGAACCAGCAGGAATCAAGGTTGTGGAGATACAGTGTAAAGGTGTTAGCAATAGCTGGAAGAAACTAGGACATTTAAATAAAGCTCTTTGACATTTCCTGTTGTCATCTTTATTTGGCAGGAATAGTCCTTAAAATATAAGTAACTGAGTTCTTTGGCTGTATAGGACTTGTTGAAGTGGCCTGATGGATCCACTTAAAAGGAGGAGGGCAGGGGTTAGGGGAGGTGGAGGAAGGTACAGGGGGGATACATGATGATGAAAGGAGACTTGACTTGGGGTGGTGAACACACAGTATAGTGTACAGATGATGTGTTGTGGAATTGTGCACCTGAAACCTGTATAATTTTGCTAACCAGTGTCCCCTAATAAATTCAATAAAAAAGGAAAGAAAAAAAAAAAAAGGCGGGGCACGGGGTGGGGGAGAGGGAAGGGGTGAGCGCACACCTGCCCTTCTGCCCCTCAGGCACTGCAGTGGCAGGAGAGCTGGGGAAGCAGAGATGGATTTCACTCCTGTGGCCCCAGTCTGTGGCATGTAGATGACAATTATTTGTAGGTGAATTAAAAACAGTGGCTGATATGTCTGGCTTTCCTTCTCTCTCCTCTGTCTTAGGAATTGAGAGTTGTCAACAGTGGGGAAGCCTCTTCATGGCAGACCTATAACCTGTATAATAGTTCATGTGTACTGATTGCGTACCATGTAAAGCATTTAGCCTAGTTCTTATGTAAGCTGCAATAAAACTCAACAAGAACAAAACACATGAAGATAGGTATTCACTCTTACTGCCTTTGTTTTGTAGATGAGGAAACAAGTCTAGACAGGCTGAGGAACTTGCTAGAGTCACACTGTTAACAAGGGCCGACGGCACACACACTGTAGCCTCCTCTCTGTCGGGCTCAGACGGCATCGCTATTCAGTAAGTATTCATTGTGCACCTAGTATGTGCCAGGCATGATTCTAGGTGCTTGGGGGTAAGTTCATGAACAAAACAAAGACGTGTTGTCATTGAACTTACATTCTAGCAAGGGAAAACAGCCACTAAACATCGTAGGTAAATTAGAATGTGATAAATATTCCCGGAAAATTTTAGAGAAGGATGGAGGATCAGCAGAGGTGGTGATAGGATGACCGGGGTGGGCCTAAATGAGGAGGTGAAGGAATTAGCCAATTGGATATCTCGGGGGAAAATATCACAGGGAGTGGAGTAAACCAAGCATGTCAAACTCGTGGCCGTCGGGCCACAGGCCTCGTTTATTTAAAGACAGACGCTCAGTTAAGGTAAAGGTTGTCAGTGAAGATACGGCCTAGGATGTAACTACCCACCATAACTGCTTTTAGTTAAAGTTTAATTTCAGAGGATCCTTTGTGGTTACTTTAGGTCTCTGAGTTTGCAAGACTGCCATGCAGGCCTTCCCTGAGCTTGTCAGGTTAGCATGTGGCCCCTTTCGTCCACACTTCAGATCCTTTTTGGGGGGGAGTAAGTGGGTCCAAAATAAACAATTAGAAGAGAGTAGCTGAAACTCCAGTGGAGATGTGGTAGGCAGATAGACATGAGCAGAGCAAGAACGACAGGCCAGTTACAGAAAGTCACCAGGGCAGACCGACCTGGACACCTAGCAGTGAAAAAAACTGGTAGAGCAGATACTGGAGATATTCAAGATCTTGCCCCTGAGATGATGTCCTCTCCACCGTAGATTGGCAGGTATTGGAGATAAGTATTGTCATTCAAGAACTCGCCTCTTACGCCCTACTCCACCCTAGAAGCCTAGGGTCATGCAGGTCAGATGCCCACGTGGCGAGTCATGTGGTAGGCCCCCCCGCCCTTAGAGGAGAACTAGGGATGAAGGAGAGCTCCATCTGACTCCCGATGCGAGGGCTGCGGACCATCCACAGGGCAGGCCCTGATAGGTCAGCTGGAAGAAGAAAGCAGCTAACCCCTGGGAGGGATTAAAAGGAGCCCTGCCCCACTCTCCAGGGCTGCTCTTTGAGGCCCCCCGCTGGAAATTTCTCTCCAGTGTGCTTTCTCTTTGCCCAAAACAATCTCTACCGAGTTTGAGTCTTGGCTCTGAATTCTTTTCTTGGCCAAAACTCGAGTGCTGAGGTGGCCGAACCCAGGATTGGTCTGATCCACTGGCCAGACACCGGTGCCCTTCCGCCGCCCACAGCAGAGCGATTGATTGACAGAGACGCGAACGCGCTTTGCGGGACAAACGGGGGTGTTCGTCTCACAGGTGAGCTGGCCAAGCTGTCGCTTCGCGTGCTGTTGACAAAGGCCCGACGGCTTGTGGGTGGGCTCACCTGCCTTTTCAATGTTGGCCACTCGGGCGGGACCGCCCACACCGCGCGCCCCGCCACGAAAGAGCTAGTCTGGCGCCAGCAGGACAGACAAGGCACATGGCGGCCTTATTGACAAAAATCGCGGCGGACTCTCGCCCGCTCCGCTCGGCTACGCTGAGCCCTCACCGGAGGCAGAGTCCAACGCGGGGGTCGGGGACTGCGGGGTGCGCGCCCCCAGCCCCGGGGAGGGCAGCGGAGGAGAGCAAAGCCCCGCCCCCCAGGAGGAGCACCGATCCGGTTCGTCTGCCTCTTTGTCACCCTTCAGTTAGCTTCCAGCCCGTCTTCATCACGCCAGGCCGATCCTGCCGCCGATTGGTCGGCATCTTCCTGGTGCGAACCGCCCTGGCCAATCAGCGCTTGTCAGTCCACCTCACAAGCCCGCCGGAAGCAGCTCGAGAGCCCGAGGCCCGTTAAGATGGGCGGGAAGTGGGCGTGGTGGCGCCGCGCTGGGCCCGCCTCCGCTCCTGCCCCGCCCGCCGCGCCTCCCGTGCCTTATCCTGGTGTCGGGTGCGATCCGAGGTACTAGCCAGGTGATCTCCGAGGCCCGGCATCCTGCCGTCAACATGGAGTTCGTGAAGTGGTTGGGGCACCCGGAGGAGTTTTACAACCTGCTGCGCTTCCGGATGGGGGGCCGGTATAAGGTGATACCCAAGATGGACCAGGTGGGTTGAACATCCCTGCATCCCTGCCCCGGCGGACCCAAAATCGGGGGCGAGGGGCGCGGCGAGGCGAGCGGGTGCCGGACGCCTCAGGCCCCCGCCTGCCCTCGGAGCAGACCCCCGCCCCGGCAGGGGGCTCCACCCGCCCAGCCAGGTTCCTCTCCTTAACTCCACGTCGCGCCCAGCCAGGCTCGGTCTCCCACGCAGGCCTCCTCTTCTCGCCCCGACCCCCCTCCCCAGATGTCCTACGGCTAAACATGTTTCTACTCGGTCAGAGCATTGGTTTTCAGGTAGTTTTGCATCAAATTTTATTCTTCACATGGATGTTTATTTGTGTTTTAATCCTGGTTTACAAAACAGGTTGTGTGGGTAATTTCAGTGGGAGAGGACTGGATAGGACCGTGTGAACAAAACGTACTGTGTTGATATTATCAATGAATACATTTTCTAGAGCCCTGCCAGCTCTTGCAGAAGCGTCCCTCACTTCCCTGCAGCCTGGTCAATCCCCTCTTCCCCAGTCTTCTTAGATTTTGATAACCTTTATTTTCTCCTCCGAGTTCTTAGTACATGGTTGCCTGCGTGTCTGTTGATTCACTGCATTGTTGGCTTCTTGAAGGCTAGACCTGGCTTTATTTATATTTCATCTGCCTCATTTCTGTACCCTTTGCTAAGTGAATGCTTACAAAGGCATTTATTCCAACAGGAAAACTATTCTGAAGTGATTATTGAATAAGTAAACACCTTCAGCTGAATTCGTGGGTTATATCAAAAGCTTTAAATTCTTTTCCCCAATGGCAGTATCCCAGTGAAATACTGTTACTTGTTTAAATGTACCCTTACTTGGTGACCTTCATTAAAACACTTTGATTTTCCACCAGAACATTTTTTTTTCCATTTGTCTCATGACTTAGAACCCTCATCTTTCAAGGTCCAGGTTGAGTGAGCGCCACCTCTCTTAACCATTCAGCGGTCATTTATTAAACACCTGTTCTGTGCTAGGCATTGTAGAGGGTGCAGCATGGCAGGCTGGTGTGTGTAGACAAATAAGACACTCAAAGAACTCACCACCTTGTCAGGTCAATAAAATGTTATAAAATTGTTCACAGAAAACTTAGGAAGGCACCCTCTTGAGAGGCCTTTTCATGTCACCTGTGAGCCTCCCTTAACCATTTTCTCTGGCACTATTTTACCTTCTATCAGTCCCACAGTCTTGCATTGTGGTTATTTGTGTATTGGCTTTCTGTCCCCCTAATCCCTTTCAGATTGAAGATTCTGGATTTTAAGCAATTTGAAGATAGGAATCTTGTTCAATGTACCTTTAGTGAATTAATGAACAAAGGTTGGTGTGCACTGCCTCAAACATCTAGCTTTTTAAACAAGATAAACAGCAGTAAATGTGGCAGATAATACGAAAAGCCATAAGGAAATTCACAGAAGTGAAAAATCACTTTTGGCTGGGATAGGGGATTAATCTTCTGAGGAATGCCTAAATGAAATGCAGCTTTAAATTGCTCTTGTGCCTTGCCCAATAGATACTTGTTTAATTAGAGATTCTTACTAAGAATATTTATTTGGAGCTTTCCTGAAGTTGTTTGCAAATGTTTATGTTATTGTGAATTTGCGTTGAGGGGAGGGGGAAGAATGGTGTCCACTATTATCAGATTCTCCCAGGGATCTGTGACATAAAACAGATAAATAGTCACTGCTTTACAATCCCGGTTGTACAATCTCCTGAACACCTGTGACAGATAATGCACTACCTCAGAGGTCCACACACTCCATCTCCAGACAGCTCTGGCTTTTAGGCAGTGTTACTTTAAAGGGAGCTGAACTTCCACTCTTTGTTCTCTCTCTGGAGCCAGAGAGTCTAATCCTTGTTTTGTAATACAGTACTTGAAGTGTTTTAGGAGAAGTCTCATATCTCGCTAAGAAGACTGATATACAAGCCAAACGTTCTGTGTTCTTCCACTTGATACTACCGCTCTTTCCAGGTCATTTACCATCCTGGCCTCTCTCTCTAAAATCTACTGTTCAAAATTGAACAGTACTTTAGGGCTGGGCTGGTTATTTCAGACTTTAGAATTTATTTTTTATGGATGTTGTAGTTTTTTTAAGTTAAAATCTTATTTATGACCCCAGTAACATAAAAGATTTGTTGTCCATGCTCAAAAAGAAGAAAAAGGTCTTAAGCAGGTCTGTGGTTTGTCTCATTCCTTAGACATCCCAACCTTATGTTTCTTGTTTTTTTTCTCTACACCTGTGAGGAACTTCAGTGGGGGAGTATCATAGTGCTTAACAAGAAATGTCACAAAACTCTAGCTGGTTTGGCTCGGTAGATAAGCATTGGCCTGCAGACTGAAGGATCTCTGTGGACCGAAGGGTCCCGGGTTCGATTCCAGTCAAGGGCACGTACCTTGGTTGTAGACTCAATCCCCAGCCCTGGTCAGGGTGCGTGCGGGAGGCAGCCAGTCAGTGTGTCTCTCTATCATCCATGTTTCATGATTCTCTCTGTCTCTCCCCCTCCCGTCCACTCACTCTCTCTCTTTTTTTTTTTTTTTTAAAAAGATGTGTCTTTCTCACATCGATGTTTCTGTGTTTCTGTCTGTCTCTCTTTCTCCCCCTTCATCCCTCTCATCCACTCTCTCTAAAAATCAATGAGGAAAAATATCCTTGGGTGAGGATTAACAACAACAAAATATATACAGGCAGCCTTGGATGTTTTATTTCTAATTAACATAAGTTAAGATTGCTTTAACTTTAAAAATGTGTTTAATTAAAAAATATTTCCAACAAATAGGAAAGTACTAAAAATACTACAACAAACCACTTGTGTCTCTCAAGATTAACTCTAAAGTTTTTTTAAAATATATTTTTATTGATTTCAGAGAGGAAGGGAGAGGGAGAGAGAGATAGAAACATCAATGATGAGAATCATTGATCGCCTGCCTCCTGCACACCCGCCCTGGGGATTGAGCCTGCAACCCAGGCATGTGCCCTTGACTGGAATCGAAGCTGGGATCCTTCAGTCTCCAGGCCAATGCTCTATCCACTGAGCCAAACCAGCTACGGCTATATTAAGTTTTTTTGCTGTATTTGCTTCATCTTGTGGACTTAGAATTGTGGTCAGTCCAGATCCCTAATTATACTTGTTTAAGACCTATTCTCTCATTTTTCAAAAAATATTTTAATTGATTTCAGAGAGAAAGGGAGAGGCAGAGAGAGAAACATCAATGAGGAGAGAGAATCATTGATTGGCTTCCTCCTGCTCGCCCCCTACTGGGGTTCGAGCCTGCAACCTGGGCATGTGCCCTTGGCCAGAATCTAACCCGGGACCCTTCAGTCTGCAGGCCGATGTTCTATCCACTGAGCCAAACCAGCTAGTTCACATTCTTCAATTTTGAGAGTGCAGGAGGTGTGTTGGAAAGGAGGTGTAGTGTGTTCTTTAAGAGAGTTGCTCTTCAGAACCAGTGCAACTGCAACATTCTGTTTATTGAAGCTCGAGTTTAGACATCAGCCCCAAACCATTAGATTTAACAGAGGATTAAACATCTGGCAATGCAGAAGGAAATCATTGCAGCCTGATAACAGCAATTTACGTGAAGAACTGGCATGGAGCTTAGTAAGTAGCTCTTCCTTCTCTTTTACTATGAAGTCTTGGGAAGGAGTTTGTGAATCATTTTTAAATATTCTATGAATGTATTTATTTACTAATCAAACCTTCACTGTGTATTTGATTTTACTAATATAAGGTGCTCAGTATATAATTTTTACTAATAATTGTGTTGTTGTTGTTAATTATCACTGGATGATATTTTTCCCATAGATTTTTAGAGTGGGAGGGAGGGAGAGAGAGAAAAACACTCATGTGAAAGAGACACATTGGGGAGGGGTGGGGGGAGAAAAGAAAAGAAAAAGACACATCAATTTGTTGCTTTCCTCTCCAGCAAGCGCCCTAGGGCAGGGCCCATGCTCTAATCACTCAGAACACCAGCCAGGGCTTTAATAATATCTTTTTATTGACCATGGCAATAAAATTAAATTCTCCTGGTTGTGTGATTTTTTTTTTTAACACTTTTTAAAATATATTTTATTGATTTTTCACAGAGAGGAAGGGAGAGGGATAGAGAACCAGAAACATTGATGAGAGAGAAACATCGATCAGCCGCCTCCTGCACACTCCCCACTGGGGATGTGCCCGCAACCAAGGTACATGCCCTTGACCGGAATCGAACCTGGGACCCTTGAGTCCGCAGGCTGATGCTCTAGCCACTGAGCCAAACTGGTTAGGGCGGTTGTGTGATTTTTTTAAAAGCTTTACTCTTTAATAATATGCATCCATTCTAGGAAATACCTTATATAATAAAAGGCTAATATGCAAATTGACCAAATGGTGGAACAACTGGTCATGATGCACACTGACCACCAGGGGGCAGACACTCAATGGAGGAGCTGCCCCATGGAGTCAGTGCACTCCCACACGGGGAACGGGGAACGCTGCTCATCCAGAAGCCAGGCTCATGGCTGGCAAGCACAGCAGCAGTGGCTCTCCCGCCTCCCCAGCAGCGCTATGGGGACATCCCCTGAGGGCTCCAGGACTGTGAAAGGGTGCAGGCTGGGCTGAGGGACACCCCCCTTCCCTAGTGCACGAATCTCATGCACCGGGCCTCTAGTATACAAATAAGAACATAGTTGACCTAGACCCCACCAGGGTCTAGTGTTTGTTGTCAACATTCCAAAGTGACTATGGGATATCCAAGTGGATATGCCATATGTATTTTTTTAACCTCTCCTGTTAGGTACTTCAAATATTTTCCATTTCTCTTTTTAAAAGAGTGGGGGAGATTGTGGGCATATAGGAATGTACATGGGAACTCTACACTTTCAATTCAATTTTCCTATAATAATAAAACTACTCTAAAATATAGAGTCTCTAAAACACACATACACAGCAGTTCTTTCTTTTATGCATGCATATCAGAATATGGTTTGTTGTGTTTTTTGTTTTGTTCTGGAAAAACTACTTGTTTTCTTGAAGAAAGAATAAAATTCACGAAGCAGCTCGTTACAGCTCACTGATTTGAAAGGGAAAAGACGATTAGAAATCTTAAAAGGAATAACTAGTTTTTCAGAGAATGGTATACGTTTCCCAAGTGTTCAAGAAAAAACAGCTGAACAAGTAGTTAAAGTGGTGAAAACAGATTTTATTCAAAAAAGCTAGTGCAATAGGGGAAAGAAACCTCCGTATAGAACTGGGCTCAATTCTGAATAAAAGAAAAAGTGGACATTTATAGTCAAGGAGCAGGCAGAGTGGAAGGGTCGATGGAGAGAAAATTTCTAAGAGGAAACATCTGGGACAAGGGCTTTCTGGCACAACGACTTAATGGGTTTCTTGCTGGGGGATGGCGGGGAGGCTGATCTGGTGCCCAGATTTGGGAAGTTTGATCAAAGCAGTTTAGCAGGATTTTTGCTAAAATTGGGCGATGCAAAGATAGACACACAAGTGGAAATGTGGAGGATTCAAAGGAGCCTGACTAAAGTTTGCCCACGGAGAGATGCTGTCGGGGACGAAAAAGCAAGCTTCTTAAAAGTGGACTTGTTTCCTTAGCAGCCTGTGGGTTCTGGGGAGAAGGGGAATGCGGCGCAAGGGGTTGCAAGCGGGGCAGAGGGGCCTGGCCAACCGTGGGGCGTGGCCGGCCTCGGGGCTCGCGGCGGGATTCGCGTTTGGGGGGCGGGGGGCGGGGCACGCGAACGCCTGCTCCCCGCTCGGCCAGCCCCCAGCCTATTGGGGTGGAGGGAGAGCCCGCCCCGCCTCCTCGGTGGGCGCCTCCCAGCTCCGCTTGGGTCTATGGAGGAAAACTTGGCGCAAGCTGCACAATTCTGATGGCCGCAGCCGCCTGCGGCACCAAGGCCATGTCCCTCTTCAAGCGGACCTTGGTGCTGAGCCCCGCCGCGGCGCCTAAGGGCGCGGGCACCCCCTCGCGCTGTTGTCCCTGGCCTTCCAAAGACTGGACTCGGGGAGAGGGCGTCTGCGCTCGGCTACGGCGTCCAGCGGCTGCCGGCTTCCTGCCCCAGTCCCACTCCTGCTCCTCGACAACTGCTACCTCCGTGTGCCTTCTCTGCCCGCAGGACTCGCTCAGCAGCAGCCTGAAGACTTGTTACAAGTACCTGCATCAGACCAGTCGCAGTTTCGCAGCCGTTATCCAGGCGCTGGATGAAGAAATGCGGTGAGTAGCGGGGGTAGCCCCTGTTGACTTGAGAAGGAAAGCTTTCCGGAGGGCTTAGAGTCATTACAAGCAACTTGTTGACATAGATCGCCACTAGCATTGCACTGTGTGTTCGTGGTTGGTTAAGCATAATTTGTGCCACTTGAATAAAGGAAATGTTCCCTGTCGAAGTGCCCATGTGTTTACTTTAGGCTGCCCTTCCAGGCACCTTGCCATCTAATATTATTCATGCAGGCCCAGCTCTTTGGGGAGGAGGCGGGGGTGTTTATTAACTTTTCTTAGCCCTAGCGGGCGAACTTGTCTCTGAGCAGGCCATGCATTTTTCTTGGCTTCACTTAGGCTTCTCTATATTTCTAGTTTGCCGGGTTAATTCTTGACAAGTTGCCTCTGTGCATATTACATATGTACATGAATTTAAGCCAATTGCCTTTATGTATGATAGTATTTATATTAAGAAGTTGTGTCTTTTGACTTAATTTTTTTATCTGAAAAATATTAGTTCCATCTAAACATTTGGTCTTTTGGCCTTTGTACAATTCTACATTAGTTAATTGTAACTCATTCTGGGAGTAGTAATGACATCCAGCTGATAAGTTTATTTTATTTTATTTTTATAAATAAACTACAGAAGTCCATTGCTGCCATCTAAGAAAAGAAAACTAAGATATCTCAAGTATGAAAGGCTGGATATTCTTTCCAAGTTCTGTAGAGTTAAGGGTTTAGAAAATGGCCTGGTATAAATGAGATGTTATTTCAAAATAAATATATTTGGAAGTTTGTTCCAATACATTAATAGTTCTTCCTTTATTACAGCAATGCAGTATGTATATTTTATCTGGTTCTCCGAGCTCTGGACACTCTGGAAGATGACATGACCATCAGTATAGAAAAAAAAGTCCCACTGTTACACAACTTTCACTCTTACCTTTATGAACCTGACTGGCGGTTCATGGAGAGCAAGGAGAAGCATCGACAAGTGCTGGAGGACTTCCCAACGGTAGTGGAATTACAGATCTCTTCTGCCTGTGGTTATGTTTATTATTGATGATACAATGTCACTAGCCTGCGTACCTGTAGAGAACGGTTAAATAAGCAATCAGAGGGCAACATAATAGAATGTGATTGCTAAGCTAGACTGCCTGGGTTAGAGCCCCAACTCTCCCACTTACTAACTGGTGCTTAGTTACAAAGCCTGTCTGGGCCTCACTTTTTAAAATCTGTAACAGAGAGATAATAACAGGACCTACTTCATAGTATTGTGAAGATTAAAAGAGTTAATATCAATAAAGCTCTTAGAATGCTGTTAGCTACTATTATTATTGGTAGACTGTTTTGAAGTCCCATGTTTACTCCTGTGGAAAGATGCATTCCAGTTCCAGTGTCATAAAGGATGGATGCTCAAGCTAACCCACAAAACCTGTTCGCCAAATGCAGTCTACATATGTGGCGCTACTGGCTTGGGTACTATAAGCCTGATGTCATGGGCGTGCTGCTCAAGATGGGTAGCAGCTGTGGTGTAGGGAGCAGCCTCGCAGCAGCTGGGGTGAGGATTGAGAAGCAAGAGATCCTCTGTGGCTTATAGCTGTGTGATGCTGCACAAGTTCCTTCTTGGCGTCTCAGTTTTCTCATTTGTAACGTTAAAGCTGCAAGGATTGAATAAGCTCATGTGTCTAAAGTACTTAGAATAGTCCCTGGCACATACTGAGTATTCTGGAACTATTAGGTGTTCTGTCCATTCTGTTGGAGTAAAGTGGGTTATAATTAAAACTTGAGCTTTAGGAAATCCCAAAGTTTATGTGGTACATGGAACAAGGCCCTGCTTTTCTGGATTTGCATGATGCAATGTCACTAGCCTGCGTACCTGCTAAATAAGTGATTCTCTCATATCTTACAAAGTTTTGATTTAGCAAAGTCTCATGTTCCCTAATAGCCCAAAGAAGCCCTTCTGTATGTACATAGTTGCCAGGATTTTTAGGGAAGAATGCTTCTTACGTGGCTCTTGCTGTTGATAAATCTATATTCCTGAGTGGAGAGGGGAAGACTCCACCATTACAAAAGAGTGTTTGAGAAAGGCTCCTTTGGAGCAAGGGCTGGTTCAGATTACTGGTCTCATGTCTTCAGTGTCATAGCCAAAAATACTATACAAAATATAAGAAAAAAGTGAAAAATAATGAGAGTTGATACAGTGCAATACAATATAAAAGAAGAAGAAAGGAAAAGAATCTGAGAAAGAATTAGGTGAGGAATTAGAGCTCACACCTTTCTCGGTTATACTGGTGGGCTTACCTAGTATCCTTTCTTCATGCACTTGGGATCACCCCAAGGACCTGGGAATCTGTAGTAATTGTGAAACAGAGTCACCTGGAAGGGTAAAAAGAAAATAGGTCCTGGCTCACTTCATTGGGCATAACTTATTACTGAATTTGGAGCGAGTCAGCAATGCTTTCTCCTTCCCTCAAGTTTCTGGGAAAACACAAAGCTCCTCATTGCCACTCTTTCCTAGATATTTTTGTTTTCATTTTTGGAATGTATATAATTATGTAACAAGTACCAAAGAGTTGTTGGAGGGGATGGCTCAAATGCAGCAGTGAAATGTTTATTTTGGAGTGTTTGTTTTTAAGTCTGAGCTGCTGCTCCTCCCCCACCCCACTGGCCTTTCCTCTCTTATAAATAGAACTGGCCTGGCCAAAGATCTGTTGAAAGAACCGGTCTTAGGGAGATTCAGGGATCCAAATAACCTTTGGTAGACTTGCTCATTTGTTTCAGTCCACAACAGGAATTACCTTTGGTTTTGCTTGGAACAGCTGTTCTGGAAAGAAAGTTCTGGAGAGAGTGGGTTGATTTTTTTATGGATTTAGGGGCGGGGAGAGGGGGGTGCGGGAATGTAACAGTTGAAGCTCATAGAATAATCCTAAAGTATTTTAGGCTTCTGAATCCCTTTGGTGCCCTGCAACCAGCTGGTTTTCCCCCAGGTCCTTAAATTTTGGAGTTGCCTGAGGAAGTTTTTCTAACCTTTCTGTAAACATAGACCAGGTATTTTTCACTTTTGCTGCAGAGTAAAGTAACTTATAAACACTTCCTTTAACTTAAGATATTTATGCAGTAGCAATGAATTTTAAAAACATCAGTAGTACTTTTCTATGTAAGTACTATGGAAAAAATTTTGGGTAGCATGTCTCAGAATGAACTAAATTGAGTTGTGTAAAAGTTAAAAAGTGTGGCCTTATTAGTGGAGGAGACACTAGCTTTGTGATAGAAATTTGGGAGCTGATGATAGAATATGGTCGACTGATCACTGGAATATAAACTCTGCAGGATAATGAGTTTCTGTTCCTTTCTGGCTGCTTGTCCCATGTCTAGACAGTGCTTATTACATAGGAAATACTAAATACATTAGCACAAATGAATTTTCATTATTATGAGGTTTTTCTGAAATAAGGCATTCTTCCTAAAATTCTTATATTTATGCTCAGTTCTATGTTGAAGCATTTCATTTATTAAATATTAGAAAGATGAGTGTATAGTGAGACTTTGAATCTTCTTTTGAGTCTAGAAACTAGCATTTTTAGACCCTTCTATTTTAATATTTTTTAAATTTTCTGGGTTTATTATTCAATATGTACAAATGCTGATGTTAGTTAGGCATAATCTAGATGTTAGGCTTATAGATGAATCATTTGGGCATCTTTATAAATTTACTCTTGCTTTGCTTTATGATCTATAGGTACCATCCATGTTGGTTCCCACTGTAAATACACATTTTCTGTTTTTTATATCTCCCTTTCAGATCTCCCTCGAATTCAGAAATCTGGCTATGAAATATCAAACAGTGATTGTCGACATTTGCCGGAAAATGGGATTTGGGATGGCGGAGTTTTTGGATAAGCACGTGACCTCTGAAGAGGAGTGGGACAAGGTTAGTGTCCCTATAAAGCAGTGTGGAGGGCATAAGACAGGCTGGCAGTCCTCATCATGAAGTTCAGAAGGAGAAAGTGGTCCACTTGTTCCAGATTTTCTGGTTTTACAATCCATCAGTTTATTTTTTGATTTTTTAAAAAAAATTTACTTATTGATAATTAGTAAGAGAGAGAGAGAGACATTAATTTGTTGTTCCACTTATTTATGTACTAGAGGCCTGGCCTGTGCTGCACCCTCTCGCAATCTGGGTCCCCTTGGGGCATGTTGGAGAGCCGGTTTCGGCCGGATCCCCACAGACCAGGCCAAGGGACCCCACTGGTGCACAAATTCATGCACTGGGTCTCTAGTATGCATATAAGATCTTTGGTTAGTCTCTTCCCACCCTCCCCCTTTCCCTCTGAGATTCATCAGTCTGTTCCATGTTTCCATGCCTGTGGTTTCTGCTCCTGCCTTGAGTGTCTGTCCCCTGGTGGTCAGTGCACATCATAGCTATCACCAGGTCAGCTAGTCACTTAGGCTTTTATATATATAAATATATGCTAGCATATAGATTTCTTGGTTGATTCCTGTATGTGCCCTGACCAGGCATTGAACCCACAATCTTGGTGCATCAGAACAATGCTCTAACGACTGCTCTAACCAACTGAGCAACTCGGCCAGGGCCACAACCTGTCTGTTTAGCTTGACTGTCTCATCATAAACACTTAATAAGGGCTTATAGTCTAATATCTGAAATAATGCATGCTATAGAGAGTTTACCATTAAATTAGGCCAAAGTAGATATAACTCATCTCAGAGGTACAGACATTAAGCTTACAAAAGTGTCTCTGACTTGCTGTGAAATTTTAGGTAAATGGCCAGATTACTTCATGTAGTATAGAGATATTAGTATTCAGATCTTAAAAATGTATTTTTTGTTATTTTCTTCTTTCCATTATGGACTGTGTGTGTGTATATATATATCTTAGTATCTGAGTCATTTCAGGTTCCATCTTAATACAAGATTACTTCTAAACTGTTAGATTATATATTTTTCCTTAGAAATAAAAGTAGTTCATGAAAATTCACAGGTATTGACTTTGGATTGTAGATGCTAAGGGTTGAGCACCTCTCTAGTACTTCTTCCTTTCCTATCATCTCCTTACAGAAATAAGACAATATGAGATGTTCCAGGTTTCTTGACATCCCGCAATTTGTATTGTGGTTATAAGCAAATATGTGTTGGAACGCACAGCTGTGAAGTATGTTGACCAGGGCAGGAGTTAGGGGCTGAGAGAGTGCTTACCTAGACAAAGTGACCTAATCAACTATGGGGACTAAACTAAATATCAAAACACAAGGTAGGAGGAAGGGGGCTTGCCCAGTGTTCATGGAGTGGTGCTTGTGAGACTTAATTCATCACCTCATTGGAAGCAAAGACGTTTCAAACATTTAGGATCACAAATAGATGCTACTACATATTCACTGAGTGAGTACAAATCCAAGGTCTGCCATCTTAATTTTCAAGCTTCAGAACTCGATGACAACATCTTTGAAACTGTAGGTCGATGCTTCCCAAGTTAGCAAGCGTGGGTGATTGCTGCTGGAATATCAGTTTATGAATTTAAAGTTAAAGCTAAAACTTCTGGCCAAGAATCAGCACTGGTTATCTGCACAGTAATTTCCTTTTCGGCTGTGCAGATCTGTCAGGAAACTCAATTATAGGTTGTTAAATAGAAGTTCTGATCAGATAAAATTGAGTACTTTAAAAGGATTTTATTTTTTCCTTCAGTTTTGGAGAACAATGAATACTTCCATTCTAGGAGTATTTCTTTTCAAAGAACTATTACCTTAAAATAAAATATACTTCTCCTTGGACAACACTATGGATGTACTAATGTTTTTAATTTCTAGTAATTCTTTTAAAAATTTTTATAGTTGCTCACAGCTCATTTCTTGCTCTCTAATTCCTGCATATCTTCCTCTGCTGGAACATATTTCAAGTGCTTTCTCCTTGCCATGTCAGTGGTCCTTGACTAGTACCTGGCTTTGTATTACTTTCAACCAGAGATACTTTATTCTTTGCGTAACTCCTCTCCAGAGGATACCTTCTTTAACTACTCTTCACTTCTGATTGTGTAGTGGACATTCCTTTTAGAAAAGCATTGCATTAAGTTGCTTTGGAGAATACTCTTTTCAGGGGAGGATAGCTTTGACAAACGACTTTTATAGGTAAATACTTTGATAATTATTAGCTTACTAAAACCCCTTTAGAACCATGGTTCTCAACCTTCCTAATGCCCAGACCCTTTAATACAGTTCCTCATGTTGTGGTGACCCCCAATTTCATTGTTACAAATTGAACATAATTAAAGCATAGTGATTAATCACAAAAACAATATGTAATTATATATGTGTTTTCCAATGGTCTTAGGCAACCCCTGTGAAAGGGTCCTTCGACCCCCAAAGGGGTTGTGACCCACAGGTTGAGAACCGCTGCTTTAGAGAATAGCTGTTTTAGCAAGGTTGTTAAGCCTGTCTCTTAAGCCAGACTACTTGGCTTTGAATCCTTGGCCTCTGCCTTCCCAGATGTGTGGCCTTAACTTCCCAGATGAGTAATCTTGGACAAGTTAATCAACTTCTTTGCCTCCGTTTCCACGTCTGTAAAAGGGTGGTAATAGTATGTACTGCATACAATGTTTGTGAGGATTGTATATACAGGATGGGGCAAAAGTAGGTCTACAGTTGTTTGTATGGAAATAATACAATAATTAATAAATAATACTCTGTGTTTTGAGTATTCAAAACAGTAAACTCACTTTTGCCCCACCCTGTACAGAGTGCTTAAAACAGTTTCAAGAACATCCTGGTAGTACTTTGTTTTTCTGTATAATGAGGATTTTGAGATACTGCATAATCTTGAAATGCCTTCAAGATTAGACTCCGTATTCAAGTTTCTATTAGAATATATTTTATTTCCTCATTGCCTTCACTTCCACTTTTTGATATAAAAAGTTTACTAGTTTATTTTTTAAATAACCTTTTATTCTAGAAATAAAGAAAATGCAAGTAATAAAAAAAGAAAACGCCAGCCAGAGGTTACTTTTGTTAAATCTTTTGTGCACATCCTTCTTGGATGTCCTTACATGTCCATAGTGTATATTTGTGTTTTTTAATCAAAATGAGATCTTACACATATTGTTTGGAGCCTGTACTTTTGTAGCTAATGATCTCTAGCATTTTCATTTTAGTAAAAAATTTATTATTAAAGTACTTTAAAACTAATCTTTTACAGTACTGCCACTATGTTGCCGGGCTGGTGGGAATTGGCCTTTCTCGTCTGTTCTCGGCCTCAGAGTTAGAAGACCCATTAGTTGGTGAAGACACAGAGTGTGCCAACTCCATGGGCCTGTTTCTGCAGAAAACAAACATCATTCGTGATTATCTGGAAGATCAGCAAGATGGAAGAGAGTTCTGGCCTCAAGAGGTAACAAATTCAGGGGACTTGGGGGAAAATAATTTAAAACACTTTCTGAAAACAAACCCCATTAAACCCTTTTGGTTGCAAGTGACAGAAATGCAAATTAAAGTACCTTAAGCAACATAAGAGAATGTATAAAGTAGGTTAAGATGTTGTTTGCTTCTTGTAAGTAGATTGGCTGAATCCAGGGATTCAGACTATGTAATCAGGCTCTGTGCCCTTTCTCTTGGCAGGCATTCTCCAAGTGGTGGCTATAACGACCCATGACTCACAACCTACTAGCTTAAAAAAGTTCTTAGGGAGGTCTGATTCACAGGGCATGATTCCCTCAACCAGTTGCTAGAACCAGAGGGCTGAGTACTCGTATCCAGACTCGTATTATATCTTCCCAACACACACACAATGCATTCCTGCCTGCCTCCACCCCCCCTAGCCAGAAGGATTCTAGGGCAAGAAGAGGGAAAGATGGACACAGATAATAGGGTGCTGAAGGCCTGGGGCGGGGGCGGGGCTGAGATGGAGGGGGTCAATAGGGGAAAGGGGGTGGGGGAACATTTGTAATACTTTAAACAATAAAGATTTATTTTAAAAAATAGAGGGAAAGTATGCTAGATAGGCAAAAACTACAGATGCTCATTTAACAGACAAGAGTTGATCTTTAACAGTTAAAAAGTAGATGGGAAAAGGGAAGGCTTTGACAAATTGATTTTTATTCAGAAGGAAAGCTAGACAATTTTATAACTATTTGCTGATTTTATTCCAGCATTTACCTTTCGCTATCCATAAAGTAGTTTCCTAAGACGAAGTGCTTTTATTTATTTACTTTTATTTTTCAATTATATTTTACATTCAATTTTTTAAAAATATATTTTTATTGACTTCAGAGAGGAAGGGAGAGGAAGAGAGAGATAGAAACATCAATGATGAGAGAGAATCATTAATTGGCTGCCTCCTGCACACCCCTACTAGGGATCGAGCCTGCAACCTGGGCATGTGCCCTTGATCAGAATCGAACCTGGGACCTTCAGTCTTAGGCTGATGCTCTCTCCACTGACCCAAACCGGTTGTGGCTACATTCAATTTCATTTTGTAATAGTTTCAGCTGTATAGCATAGTGGTTAGACCAGGAGTTCTCAACTTTAGCTGTACATTAGAATCACCTGGGAATCTTTTTAAAATCCTGATTTCTGGGCCTCATCCTCCGGAAATTCTGTTTCTTTGTTATGGGTTGGGGCCACAACATTAGTAACAAAGAAACAGAATTTCCGGAGGATGAGGCCCAGAAATCAGGATTTTAAAAAGATTCCCAGGTGATTCTAATGTGCAGCCAAGGTTGAGAACCACTGGCTTAGTACATGCTGCACTAATTGTCCCAAAGGGACACTTTCCCAAGTACTTTATGTACTCTTAGGTTGTGATTAGTCCTTCACTTGTAGTTATAAATAGCCATTGGGTGTAGCTTAAAAAAGACTAAATCTTGGTGAAAGATGAGGCAGCAGCTAAAGAAGATTCAGCTGTGTACCAATAGTTCTTATTCACAAAGATCCTTTCATATTGCTTGTACATTTTTCCTCTATGCACATCTTGATTTGTATTTGATCTTTTTATCTGTCTAGGTTTGGAGCAAGTATGTTAAGAAGTTGGGTGATTTTGCTAAGCCGGAGAATATTGACTTGGCCGTACAGTGTCTGAATGAACTTATAACCAATGCTCTACATCACATTCCAGATGTCATCACCTACCTTTCCAGACTTAGAAACCAAAGTGTGTTTAACTTTTGCGCTATTCCTCAGGTATGGAATAGGGCTGTGCTTGTTGTATATGGGAGGTAGAGGTTAAAGGGAGTGGGATGGTGGTAGTGATGGGGGTGGGTAGAATGCATCTACTATTTTGGTCTGCTGTATTCAGGAATATGGTTCTTTAAAAAGATGACTCTAGTTTATTTCCTTTGGCTCGGGGGCAGGCAGTGTTTCACAACACCTCCCCTTTGCCTTACAACCACCACACTCAGCTAAGCCTCAAGGTGAAGTCTGCTCCTTCCTAGATTTATGGGGAATGCTGAGTAGGTGAAGCTATTATCATGAAAAGTCTTAATTAAGCACCTAAAATTTGCTGTCCTATTTTTAAGACTCAGGCTAACAGAAACTGATCCTATGGATCTAGCCCCTTGATGTTTTAGGAGCTTACAGTGAAAATGCTTTTACCAGCCCGGCTGGTGTGGCTCAATGGATTGAGCGTCATCCCATTGACCAAGAGGTCTTGGATTTGATTCCCCGTCAGGGCACATGCCCAGGTTTCAGGCTCCATCCAGTAGGGGATGTGGGCGTGCAGGAGGCAGTCGATCAATGTGTCTCTCATTGATGTTTGTCTCTCTCCCTCTCTGAAATCAATTAAAAAAATGCCTTTACCAGTTTATTTTTTTTGTTTTATTTTTTTAATCCTCACCTGAGGATGTTTCTCCATTGATTTTCAGACAGAGTGGAAGAGGAGGGGGGGAGGATAGGAGGGGGGAGAGAGAGAGAGAGAGAGAGAGAGAGAGAGAGAGAGAGAGAGAGAGAGACATCAATATGAGATCAAGAGAGAGGGAGAGAGAAATATTGATATGAGATCAATTGATTGCCTCCCGGGAGCCCGCAAATGTGCCCTTGAATGGGAATGGAACCTACGACCCTTCAGTCCATGGGCCAGTGCTCTAACCATTGAGCAACAGGCCAGGGCAGTTTCAGTTTTTAACTGAACTAAGTGAAGAAAGAGGATTTAACTGATTTGGAAACTTGCTTTACTCTTGTTCTGATAGCCAAGCTTGAATGGTTCTTGGAACTAAGACCTGTGTGCCTGATTTAGGTTTTCATTTATCCTAAAATTTACTTTTGAGCATGGGAAACTACCTTTGGTTTTCTTTTGTCTCCCTCCCCCCATTATGATATTTGTAAACATATAATGATTATGTTCACTGTAGGAAAAACAGAAAAAAAAGAAAAAGAAAAATCTTACTAGATTTTTTTTGGAGATTATTTTTCAGATCTAATAACTAGCATGGAAAATGTTACATTGGTTTGTATCTGGTTTTTTTCCAAATAAAAAAAGGACTTTCATGACTAACCTATGGAATCCTTTAAGACTGCAAAGACCACTGATTATTCTGTGTGTTGTTGAGAAAGGGGGAGTGAGAAAGGTAAACATCTGGACATGCTTTCTTTATGAGAATTTTTTCTTCGTTAGTTATTAATTACATCTTAGCTCTTTGGCAGCTCTTTCTCATTCTGTAGAAGATTTTCTTACCTTCTCATGATGATGAAGAAGTGGCCTACAGAGCCACTTCTTTCCTTTGTTTTATGAAATGAAATGAATTAATTAGTGTTTTTGTCCTCTGTGTATTGTCTTTAGGTAATGGCCATTGCTACTTTGGCTGCCTGTTACAATAATCAGCAGGTGTTCAAAGGGGTAGTGAAGATTCGAAAAGGACAAGCAGTAACCCTGATGATGGATGCCACCAACATGCCAGCTGTCAAAGCTATAATATACCAATATATGGAAGAGGTGGGCTATTGAGCTACCTGGATAATTTGTAGCTATTTTTATGATTTAAATAGTGTTCACTTTAACCATGTCATTTGGGTATTAGATGACCCTAATAACTCACTGTGTTATGTAGTAAAGAGGTAGGAGTTGGTGGCCTTTAGCGGGGGCGGGGGTGCACACAGGGAGGGAGCTGGTTGTTGACTCTGGTGAGAGGAGTTAAATGAAGCAAGGCTGGGACTCCTACGAAGAATCCTGTTTTTCAATCCTGTTTTTTGAGCTAGGAGATAATGTTAGAGGTCAGTCAAAGTTCTGGTTTACAGGTGAGGTGTGTGAAGCTGAGGCTTGTGTGTGCTAATGCATTGTCTGACTGAGTGGTTCTTGGACCACAGACCTTATTTCCTGACACCCCTCCGTACTTGCCATTACATCATGGGCCTCAATTGCCATTACATCATGGGCCTCAATTGAAAAACCACGGTAGGAAATTTTGGCAAAGGAAAACCATCAAGTTGTAATTATTTCTAAGTTTTCTAACACAAATGCCATTTCAAATGCCAAAACCGTAAAATAAATGCTGGTTTAAGTCAAATCTCTATTAAAATATAACTAGGTTCGCCGAGGCCGGTTTGGCTCGGTGGATGGAGCGTCGGCTTGCGGACTGAGGGGTCCCAGGTTCGATTCCGGTCAGGGGCATGTATCTGGGTTGCGGGCACATCCCCAGTGGGAGATGTGCAGGAGGCAGCTGATCGATGTTCCTCTCTCATCGATGTTTCTAACTCTCTATCTCTCTCCCTTCCTCTCTGTAAAAGATCAATAAAATATATTAAAAAAAACAAACAAACAAACAAAAAAATATAACTAGGTTCAAAAGAACTTTTTTTTTTTTGAGGCTAAAACTCTAATCACGAGGCCCTAGAATGGTGGTCCTCTGATGGAGTGGTTTTGCTTCCATGAGGTGACCTTTGGCAATATCTGGAGACATTTCTGATTGTCAACTGAGCCGGGGTGGCCACTGCCAGCTGGAGAGTGGAGGCCTTAATATGTTCTTTTGAAGATTGAAATACTACAGAAGTATTTGAAAACGATGAAATGACCCATTTCATTCCTCCCTTCCCAGAGATCACCTCTCTCAATAGTTTTCCACATCTTCCGGTCCCCTGGTTATGCCTTTACAGGGATGTGATTTATAACAGAGGGATCATCCAAAACAGAATTCTGCAAACTATTATTTCTTCTGATGTCTATTGCACATTGCACATACTCCTTGTATTTCCGCTCTTTTTTTCATCTGACAAGTTTTGGACCCCAGTATTTATACCAGAGGCACCTGTAGAAGGTACAAGAGATGACCAAATTTTTTTTAAAATCCTAAAATTCTTTTAGTGACTGGATGAGTATTCAGCCATTGACCAAAATATTGCTGCCGACAATACTTGGGACAGTCCAGCAGCACTTGGGGCTTACTATGTGCCTGGCATAGCAACTGAATAGATTGATACTATTAAGGTGAAGGAAACTTGAGGCCCTGAGTCCACTGGAGCCATAATTTGGGCCCAGGTCTTCCTGACTTCAGAACCTATTCTGTTCATGATGTTCATGATGCTAAGGGGTTGAATTAACCTTTTGACACTGGATACAGTTGGCCCTCCGTATTCTGTTTCCACATCTGGGATTTAACCAACCACAGGTCAGAAGTAATTAGGGCCCTAGCTGGTTTGGCTTGGTGAATAGAGCATCGGCCTGTGGACTGAAGGGTCCTGGGTTCAATTCCAGTCAAGGGCACATGCCTGGGTTGCAGGCTTGGTCCCCAATAGGGGATGTGCAGAAGGCAGCTCATCAGTGATTCTCTCTCATCATTGATGTTTCTCTCTCTCTCTCTCTCCCGTCCTCTCTGAATCAAAAATATTTTTTTTAACAAAAGTAATTAGGGAAAAAAGTTAGGTTGTTGCTGACATGTATAGTATAGTTAAATCTGTGGTGGGTGTGCCTATATTGGAGATGTGCAGACTTTCTCATTATTACCTAAACAATTCCCTAACAACTATTTACATGACATTTACATTATATTAGATGTTATAATTAATCTAGAGATGATTTTAAGTATACACAGGAGGATGTGCTTAGGTTATGTGCAAATACTATGGCATCCTATATAATGAAAGGCTAATATGCAAATAGACCAAACCACAGACTGACCGGTTGCTATGATGCTCACTGACCAGGGCAGATGCTCAACACAGGAGCTGCCCCTTGGTGGGCAGCGTGCTCCCACAGGGAGAGTGCTGCTCAGCCAGAAGCCAGGCTCACGGCTGGCGAGAGCAGAGGTAGTGGCGAGAGCCTCTCCTGCCTCCGCGGCGGCACTAAGGATGTCCGGCTGCCAGCTTAGGCCGCTCCCTGCGGGGAGCAGTCAGACACCCTCCAAGGGCTCTGGACTGCAAGAGGGCACAGGCTGGGCTGAGTGGGGGACCCCCCACCACCACCACCACTGAGTAAACGAATTTCGTGCACCAGGCCTCTAGTTTTATATAAGGGACTTGAATGTCCTTGGAATTTGGTCTCTTTTCAGGGTCCTGGAACCAACCTACTGCATATACCAAGGGATGACTGTAATGCATTCTGGCACTATTTCTTCATTTTATATGAATTACAAACATTTTCTGTAGTACAAAGTTCAGGGAATGTTTTAGTTTCACAGTTTTATTTATCAGTGATTTTAGAAAACCTTTTCTTAAAATACTGTAGGCTATTCTATATTAAAATTTTATTTGGTGTTTTCCTTAACTATTGGAATGAAATTCTAGGTGTTATTCACAGTTGGTAAAAGTGGGCCAGCCATGGCTGGCTGACCTCATTTTTGTAAATAACTTTTTATTAGAATAAAGCCACACCTGTTGCTTTACATATTGTCCGCTGCTGGTAACACAGTGGCAGAATGGAGTAGCTGCAGCAGGGCAAATAGTTTTTGGTTCTTTAAGAAAAAATTTGCTGTCCTCTGATTTTGGGCATCACTTATTTTGTTTAAAGTAATGTGTCTGACTATTGTTAACATATATGACATTTTATGCATTCTAACATATAGAGGCTTATAAAGGTATAACGAGAGTAGGTGTAAAAGTAACTATACTAGCCCGTGGCTGAGGAAGAGGGAATGTAAGGGGATTTTGACCTTTTATTTTATTTATGTATTCCTCATTCTTACAGGTATAATTCCATCTAAATTTTGTTTTGAAGAATTGTAGTTTCATCCCCATCTCTGTTTTCTCTCTATAGTTGTCCTTTGTAACATAATATTAGATATTAGACAAAACTAGCATATTCCTGTAGGCATATTCTTTTATTTCTTCGTTATATGAAATTGCAGCTGTGCTTTTGGGTAGGGAAGAAGGAAGATGGCAAGAATAAATATTTGTGAGAAAAAATACCCATTACATAATGTAAAGTTTGGAAAACAATTATTTTTAAAAAATCCTGCTCTGTGCTCTTCAACCACTGCCTGCCCCTCAGCTCAGACCATTGTCACTTCCCATCTTGTTAACCTCCTCACTGGTTTGTCAGTCTGAGTCAGTAAACATTTATGGAGGGCCTTCTGTGTGCCAGGCACAGTGCTAGGTTGGAGGTAAGAAGATGAGTCAGAGGAAGTGCCTTTGAGCTTGCAGTCTAGTTAGGGAGCAGCTAGATGATTTCAATGTAAGAGGTAAGGTAGGACTATGTACAGGAGAGTGACACTAGGCCCAACCGGGGGGTCAAGGCAAGTTTTCTAGAACAGTGGTCGCCAACCTTTGGGACCTCACGGACCACCAGTTGGCGGCGGCTGTTCTAGAAGACATAATGGCAAACTTAAGTCTTGGGCGATAGGTAAGAGCTAGGTAAAGGAGTGTGGGAACGGCATTCCAGCAGAGGGAGTGGTGTGAGCAAAGAAAGGAACAGTGTGCAGCAGTAGCACGTGTAAAACAACACAGGCCTTTGTTTCTTGAGTGTGAAGAAGGGAGGTATGGCGGGCCTCGGTCATTGCGGCCTTGTGCTCTACATCAGGGGCTCAGACCTTCCTCAGCTGGCAGTAGGGAGCCACTGAGGTTGTCAGGCGGAGGTTTTAGGTCTCTGACAGCGTGGAGAACAGACGAGTGGATTTTGTTAGTCCAGCATAGAGGCAGGAGCTCAATTTAGAGGCGGAGAGTCACTGGGAAGAGTCATTGGGGGCCTAACCAGAGTCAGTAATTGGAGGCATGTGGAGGAGGAGTGGGTTCAGCAGATGTTTCGGAGGTTTGCAGAGGAGGTAGGTGTGGCGGTGCAGGGAGGACTTTTGGATGACTTAGGTGACCTGTTTCTGTTCTTGCCTTTCTTCATCCAGTCTGTTGCCCAGATTCAGTCTTGGCCTAAGCTGTGTCTGCTAGTCTTTCTGGTATTGTTTCCCCTTCGTCGTATGCTGCTTCAGCCTAGAAACTGTGCTGACATTACCAAGCACCTACTGTGCTCCTGGCTGTGGGAGGTGTGGGGATGGATGACCATTGAGGACCAGTAGCTCCCGGTGCAGCATGGCTCAGGCCTCCCTGCTTGCTCCGGAAGGCAGGCTTTGGGATTACACAGGCCTCGGTTGATAGCCTGCCCTATTGGTGGAGTGACTTGGGGTTATTACTTTCATGTTCTGTTTGGTAAAATGGGCATAAAATCCCTACCTGTTTGGAGTTGTTGTAAGAAGTCAACACACTACGTTTATATAGGTCCTAGGACTCAGTAAGTAGTAGCACTTACTGTCTTTTCCTTTTGTTAACAGATCTATCACAGAATCCCCAACTCAGATTCATCTTCCAGTAAAACCAGGCAGATCATCTCCACCATCAGAACACAGAATCTTCCCAGCTGTCAGCTGACCTCCCGAAGCCACTACTCCCCCATTTACCTGTCGTTTCTCATGCTCCTGGCTGCCCTGAGCTGGCAGTATGTGAGTACCCTATCTCAGGTCACAGAAGACTATGTCCAGACCGGAGAACACTGATCTGTTCACCATGAAATAGACTGACCTTTTTTTCAAAGAGGGATATTGGCTTCCCCTTTTCTCCCCTCCTGCTTTAATCCTGTAATTCTGTGGGCTTGGACCCTGAGAAACTGAGGTGCAGCTGAGAAGAGAATAAAAGAGGATCCCTCACCCTCAGCACCTGCTACCTGTGGGTTGTGCTCACCTGCACATGGTGGCTGACGGTGCACTCGGTGGTGCAGGTCGGGAAGTGGTTGCCCTGGGACCCCTGACAGATCTGTGTGCATCCTGATTAGTTATAATTAAATGTGTTTAATTTAAAGCAACCTTTGATCTCTTATCCTAGTAGAAAAGTGAACTGAATTTTCTTCATGTTCGTTTGTTTTTCTCATTTTTTTCTTCAGTTGATTTGAAGGTAATAGCTGTGAAGTTTACAGCTCTGGGTAATTTTTCTGTTTCCTACGAATACAGACCATGTTCTGCACATGAAGGCTGGGAATTAACTTCATGGTGTCTGGTAGCATTTTCTTCTTTGAAGAGGTTACCTTTCAGAAAGATTGCCTAAGCCCCATTGTTGAAGATTGGTCTCGTTAAGGCTGTTTTTGATTTTGTAAAATAATGAATTACTCTGCAGGGGTCAAATGCAGTTCACTTGAAAGCTTGGGTGAGTATGGCAGATAAAGGAACTCAAGGGTGGAATTAGTGCTTGAGGGACGGATGGCACCATGATGCCACCTGGTGCAGTACCAATAAGGACACAGCTGCCTGGCCCTGGCATGATGGCCCGCTGGGAGCTGGGAAAGGGGCCCATGGCAGCCGCCGCGCTGCTCCAGCTGGTAGCCTGATTAGCTGCCAGCCTTCTCTGCTTTTGGCCAGTTCCCTTAGCTGCTTTCAGGGTTTTAAACTCAGCTTTTGTTTCTTTTCGTTACCAGTTTATACACTGAAGTCTCAAGAAAGGCAAAAGCCATCCATGTTCAGGTGATTGGCTTGAAAGCTGAATGGTACGCAGCCCAATTCTAGCGCCCTGTTCACCTTCCTCCTTCCCAGCACAGCCGTTCTGTGATGTACTCTCACCCAGTGACTCGCTGAGATCTCAGCTTGGACTAGGGAGGGACCCGGCCCCACTGGGGTGCCTGAAGCCCCTCAGGCTGAGAATCGCGGGTAGGGCGCAGCCCAGTGCTTTCTAGAAGCCATTAGTGCTCTCTGGGTGTATATAGCATACAGCCTACTCTTTGCTGCAGTCCTGTATGAAGTGCGATTTGGTGACTTTGAGGTTTTCCCAGCAATGGTGTTGGATTTGCATTGTTGTACACATGCCCACACTGATTTTCCTCCTGTGACAGCCGCCACCGGACAGTTGGCTTAGTTTTTTGGTCCAGGGAAGCTTCAGATAATTGGTTCATTGGAGGCTCAGCCCTGGAGAAACGACTGACTTGCCATGTACCCACCATTCAGCTGTGAACCAGACTCAATAGTAATCTTCCAAGAGGTTTAAAGCATCAAAGCTTGGTTTGAGCCCTGGCCGGTTTGGCTCACTGGATAGAGCGTCAGCCTGCGGACTCAAAGGTCCCAGGTTCGATTCCGGTCAAGGGCATGTACCTTGGTTGCAGGCACATCCCTAGTAGGGGGTGTGCAGGAGGCAGCTGATCGATGTTTCTCTCATCGATGTTTCTAACTCTATATCCCTCTCCCTTCTTCTCTGTAAAAAATCAATAAAATATATTAAAAAAAAACAAAAAAACTTGGTTTGAGATTCCAGGACGGGTTAAGAATTTGTGTGAAGTCTAAGGTGAGCTCTGAAGTTCATGGTGGACAGAGCCTTGGTCTGAGGTGGACATCCCAGAAGCTTCTCCTGTGGCTCAGCCACGACCTGTGGGACTTGCCAAGCTTGTGTGGTTTGGTGACCTTAGGCCCCTCCCAGCTGGAAAGCGGTGGAATTTTTACGTCACTGACTTGGGTAGAGGTCTTAGATCTCAGGCCCACATCTCCCTTTCTTGAGACTTCAGATGTTTCCTTTTAAATGTTTTTCTACTAAAACTGCCAGATGAAATGCAGGGTGAAACCCAGTTAAAACTCGGATAAATTTAAGTATAATTATATCCCAAATATCACATGAGATATATTTATATAAAAAATTGTTCGCTTTCGCAGCACACATACTAAAAACAGTCTGAAATTCAAATCAAATTGGGCATCCTATATCTTTATTTGCTGAACCTGGCAACCCCACCCTTTATACCACACTTTAATGTAATTAATAAAATGTATGGCATTCCTGGCATGCAGTCTACCTGATTCCTCCTCACAGTGGTAGCTGAGGTAATGATCAATGGCGATAACTTGAGGTTTATTGATGCTGATCCCTATTTTTTTCTAACAAAAACTCCTTAAGCCAAATGTGAAGATGACCATCATGTTACATCATTTTGCACATCCCTCCTGGCTTCTGGGATGAGGATGGAGTTGCAGGGAACACTGGAGGTAGGAGAAAGTGCGTGAAAATGGAATTATTCAACTCAGTGTGGGAGTAGGTAAATAACTTCATTGAGGTTATGAATATATTCTCATCTAAATGTTAATAAAATATTATGAATTTATAGCTTTGGTAAATGCTATGCTGGGTTTTACAGATTTTTCCTAGTGTTCACTGGGTGTTTAAGAAGTTATCGTAGGAGCTTCTGATTCTTCTGAGTCACATCAGAAGTCAAACTTCATGATTTTGGGAAGAGCTAGTCCAACTCTCAGGTGGGGAAGGGAAATAAGATACTGAAGGCCAGTGGGATGGGTATTGATTCTTCAGGTTGCCTCTGTTCCCCTCAAGAACTGGTGTACCTCGTAGCTTATGATTCTTAGCTAGGCCTATCCAAAGGAATCTTTCTTAACCAGCAGTAAATTAAAGTCACAGGGAGCTTGCAAAGGAGTGCACCAGGCTCTGCCTCCACCCCATTCCAGCAGTGGGAGGCGCCAGGGAAAGCTGGTCCTCCAGTAGGACATGGGCTGTGACAGGGACTAAAAAGAGAGAAGCTGTGGTCTGAACGGATGCTGGAGTGGAGAGAAGCTAAAATTAGGTATTTACTTTGTTCGCCTCGACTGACGCCCTGATTAGAGTGTAAAGAGCACCCAGACCCATGAGCCCATGTTTCTGTCTGTGGGATAAGGATAGACAGCAGCCACGAATCTACAAATGATCTTCGAGGTCCCACCAGAACAGACCTGACATTGAAGGAGAAACCTTTTATTGGCACAGTATTCCTTCTTTAATAGGGTATAGCAGTGATTTTTAAACAATAAAGGCTGGTTTCTCTCTATTTTCATTGTATTAAGAGGTTAGTAAGTCAGTCAAATCAAGACCACCCAGTTCGTTTTAAGGAGACAATCGGTAAAACTAGTACAGCTCTTCCAACATTAGACTACTTCATTCTCATGATCAGCTGAGGTGCACACAAAAATAAAACTTCTATTTAAAAATCATGCCAAGATCAGAGCAGGTTAGCAACACTGCAAAGCTCGACAGATGCAGGAGCCCCAGGAGAGTGGCTTTTTCCAAAGGGCTGCCCCACTATTTCTCTTCTCAACCTATTTCCAAATTAGAAAGCTGCTTGCTCAGAGGTACTGCTGATGGTGGGATGCACGGGAAGCTACGATTAGGAAATCCACCTTTCGTTCCTTTGAAAAAAATGCGAACCCTGTAGGCCTATCATGCTCCCTGGTGATGCAGATGGAGAAGGACTAAGGATGTGGAGGTGGTTGCAGGAAGAGCCGAGCAGCACTAGTCTAAGGGGGAAGGACTTGCGTTGCGTGTAGCAGTGGTTTAAATGCATTGTGACAACAGTCCACTGAGTGGCCTGGGAGGTAGCCAGGCCTTGGCTGTGTCTCCTTGGAAGACTGCTCTCATGGTAGACACAAGGTTTGGCCCAATCCAGTCCTTTAGGCCCTGTCTAAAACCCATTTGTACTCAAAGAATAAAAGACATTCCTATCCCTCATGTCACCCCAGCCCCACTGGCTATATTTCAGGGAACACTGCCCCAGGGCTGGCTGGAAGGGCCCACAGCAGGTTAGATCCTTTTCCAGTACTGGTCCGTGCAGGGGAGTCCAGCCACGATCTCCGACTCAATTCCACAGTGATCCTGTCCTCTGAGGATTTTAAAGAAGCCTGGAAAGCAAAAGTAAGATGCCTTTAAAGTGCGCCTTGGGTTTGGGGCCTTGCCAACATATTCAGACTCACCCCTGAAAGACCCAGGAGCGAAAGTCACCAGACACCAAACCAGCATCAGAGTGCTTTATCAGCTTCCACTGTTTGTACAGCAACCCCGCTCCACATCAACCCCATGTCACCTGTCACTGCACCTGGTGCAAGGGGATGGGAGGCACAGCGATCTGAAGCTGGGCCCTGCTCCCTACCACCCTCTCTCAGGATCAGAAGCTGCCCTTGGGGCAGAGGGAAACTAGCCCACTAGCACCTGGAAGGTCACGGTTAAGCCTAGGGTTTGGAGCTGTGCAGTGGGTAGAGCAGAGGAAGATAAGATGACAACTGTGTTCTGGCTCGTAACACTATATTCTTAGCAGGAAGGGAGCGGCACTCACCATTGTCACCCCAGTCGGTGTTCCAGGAGTTGCCTACCAGCCAGTAGGGGGTGTCATTCTCTACCCCCCAGCCCAGAATGCGGACTGCATGGCCTCCCACCATTTCTCCAGTGACATGTTGGTACACGCCTGAGAAAGGAAAACACCAGTCAGGCTGAGACCCAGCCACTGCCCATCCCTCACAGCACCCCTCCATGTCAGCTGGCTCCCCAGGCAGGATAATCGGGACCCAAAAGGCCTACTATTGTCTTCAAACAGGGGTTCTCTATTCGGTAGTTATTTGAATATATTTTTGAAAGCCCAACACACAATTATGTTGAGTAAACATTACAATGGGAGGCCAATGAAACATGCCTGTTGGCTGCCTTTAAAACTAAAGTTATAAATTAGAATTTAAAATTTAACGTTTAAATACCAATGGTCTGTTTTACATACTAGGACTCCATGTAATGATTTGTTGAAAGCAGTGTGTGGCGGAGAGTTCACCTGCTGCTCTGGGGTCACCAGAGAGGAGATGCAGAAAAGAACTGAGCTGGTAGAGCCAGTGTCAATCAATGGGAGAGAAAAAGTGCTCAGGGTGCTGGCCAGCCAGCTGTACCCTAGTGAGTCACTTTGCTGGAAATGTATTCTTAACTAACATGGGGGCTGTGCTAAGAACTACCAACTTTGGCTCTAGCTGATTTGGCTCAGTGGATAGAGCGTGGGCCTGCGGACTGAAGGATCCCAGTTTCGATTCAGATCCAGGGCACACGCCTGGGTTACAAGCTCGATCCCCAGTAGGGGGTGTGCAGGAGGCGCCAATCAATGGTTCTCATCATTGATGTTTCTCTCTCTCCCTCTCTCAAATCAATATACATTTTTTTAAAATTACCAACTTTAATTTTTTTCTTGTCAGAATCATCTTCTTTTGTCTAATCCAGTGGTTCTCAACCTGTGGGTCGCAGCCCCTTTGGGGGTCAAACCACCCTTTCACAGGGGTGGCCTAAGACCATCGGAAAACACACATATAATTACATATTGTTTTTGTGATTAATCACTATGCTTTAATTATGTTCAATTTGTAACTGAAATTGGGGGTCACCATAACATGAGGAACTGTATTAAAGGGTCTGGGCATTAGGAAGGTTGAGAACCACTGGTCTAATCCTTTCTAAGAGTTGAGAGCTGTGGAGTTTTCAATTTAGCAGCAAGTACATGAGACAGAAGTGGTCAGCACAGACTGTTCATCGGAGGTGAGGGGTTTCTAAGACAGCTCTCGGGCCAAGGACTGGCCAGGTCCCTGTTTCCTTGTCCCTGGGGGTGGTAGGCATAAGGCTAGGGCTTTGCCCAGAAAAGATGAATAAAGAAGGTCACTCAACCCAGACACAAAATCTGCAGTTACAAGGTGATGGATATGCTGACGGAGCAATGGAGGAGAATGGAGGCAGGAGCCAGAGGCTCCAGGGAGGGGGAAAGACTCCCCTGGGAGATCTTTGAGCTGGCTATTCAGGGATGAATGCAATGAGCAGGAACTACCCATATAAAAACATTGCAGCGGGATCCGAATAGCATGTGCAGAAGAGGCAAACAGGTGCAAGAAAGCAGAGCAGAGGCAGCTGCTGAGGGGTCTGTAGAGCCCGGTGAGGGGAGGCCTGGCACTGCCCTTCTGGATACCCTGCCTTCCCCCTTTGATCAGGTCCTGTTGGCCCACCTGAACCCAGACCCCCCCCCCCCCCCCCCCCCCCGCCGTGGCCATCTGGGGCCAATACACACCAGACTTGTACATCAGGAAGTCTGAATACACGGAGAAGGCTGCCTCCACTGGGCCATTTTTGTAGATCTCTGCCATGATCTCCTTCTCGCTACTGGGGACGCTGTATGACTTGCATCCTAGCAAAAAAACCAGCAGGTGAGGTGAGACGTGCCGCCAGAGGCTCCACCAGCCAGTTCACTGATTTACGGGGAGCCACCAGGTGAAGACTGAGCATCCAGGAGACTTGCCCAGTCTGCGGAGGGGGAGATGTGGGGACGGGAGGGGTGGTGGTGACCAGGAACCCCGAGGGAGGAGTGATTGGACTGGATCTGGAAGTTGAGAAGTGGGAGAATGTGGCCCTGAGGGCAGAGTGGGACTGGACCAGGACTGAACCAGGTCACTCCCCTGTACAAGGGGTTTGGTCCCCTCCAACTCTGAGGGTCTGACTCCTAAGACCACATCCCTGAGATGGAATTCGGGGTGGAGACAGAAAACACAGCAGGCAGGCAAGAGGCATTAGTGCCCTTCCTTGCTCCATCCCGTGTTCCTGACTCAAGACTCAGCTGCCCTGGCCTCTTTCTGTGGCTTGGGAAGGCTGTCAGCGGGTCTCAGGCCCAGTGTGCTTACCGTAGTGTTTATCTTCTTTGTAGGATGGGGTGTAGCCCGGCTCACAGATCTTGCTACACTGCGGGGTTTCCCCGCCTTCCCCTGTACATGAGGGCCGAGAGCCATTCACGTGGTGCTCACAGGGAGGGATGGAGTATGGTCTGCAACCTGTAGGGACCAAGTAGAAAGGAAGGTCTTGGCCAACAGCCCCTACAGAGACTTTTCGAGGCCAGAAAGAATTAGGATGATGACTCACAGGAACAGTAGATACCCCCAAGTCTGCAGCCTGGGTCTGTTCCCCCCAACCCCCCATTGCTAATTTTGCCATTGAGAGGATTGGCTTGTCTTTCTACCCTGTTTTCCAGCCCAGTACTCTCACCCTCAACCCTCAATCTTCTTTATAGTGGAAAATGAGACCATCATTAGTTACTGCTTATAAAATCCATCTGGCTAGATAGGGACTCAGGGCAGACACTCACCTACATGGGAGTCATAGAGGCCACCAGACACCAGGCCTTTTTTTGTCCAGAAGTTCCAAGCGCCAGAGGGAAAGCCCCCATTACAGCTAAGAAAAGAGCCATTCATTAAAAGTCATCGTGAGAGAGGTGCTAGCTGCTCCCAGACCACTGCCTGGTGGAGCCACCACTGCCTTCTGCAAGTGGCAAAACAGTTCTCCCAGGTCCCAACAGACTCCCAATTCATCCTCCCCTGGATTGTCCTTTCCAGGGAATCACCCAAGCTCTCCACCCCACCCACCAAGACCCTCGAGAAGACAGAAGGACACTCAGATTCCTGTCTACACCAAACCAGGTTGTGTCCTTTCTAGAACAGGGGTTCTCAATGAAGGAGCACACCGAATTCCCCAGGGTACTAACCAAAACACCAGTGCCAGAAATTCAAACTTAACTGGTGGACACACCTTTTTCTTTTTAGAGGGCAACACATGAGGTAGTGTGACCAATCTGGGGAACCATTATTAACTACAGATAAGGAAACAGGTCCTGAGGCTATTACATTGCCTTGAGCAGAAAAATCAGATCTGAGATCAGAAATTTAACCACAAATCCTGAGCCCATCTGTTTTGCCCAGACCCCACCACCCACAGCCAGCCCTGTGGGGCCAGCCTGGGTTTAGGAGCCTTCCAGGAAGCAGCAGCCATACTAGAGCCTGCTTCCAGATTCCCCAGATTTTCACAGTGCCTCGACCACATCTGTCCTCAATGTCACTCCCACCCCAGGGAGCCTCAGTCACCCTCCACCTGAGGCCTCAGACCAGGTCTCCCAGGTGCCATTCCCTCATGGAAGGTGCTGCCTCAGACTCACCCTTCTCCACACTGGAAGCCACAGCAGGTGAGCAGGTCCTCGGCAGACACCTCCACGTTGACATGCCCATTGGTAAGGATGCAGATCCGGTCAGAAATGGCCTCCACAGCTCCAAATGCCTGCAGAAACAATCCCTACCCAGGTAAGCCCCACCCCTGGAACTTGGAAGGCCGCAGTGGGCACCTAGACTTCCTTGGTGACTAGTCTTTTTCAGCGTCAGGCGAGGGTCCTGGCACTCAAACTTAGCTTTAAAGTTCCTTTAATCTTTAATCCTCTACCTGGGTACTCAGTTCATTTCTGAAATATGTAGTTTTGATTTTTAACATAAAAAAAAAAAACAGCTCACACTTGCCCAGGTGGTGTGGCTTAGTGGTTGAGCATTGACCTATGAACCAGGAGATCACGGTTCGATTCCAGGTCAGGGCACATGTCCAGGTTGTGGACTCAATTCTCAGTAGGGGGTGTGCAGGAGGCAGCCGATCGATGATGCTCTCTCCTCACTGATGTTTCTATCTCTATCTCCCTTTCCCTTCCTCTCTAAAGTCAATTAAAAAATATTTTTAAAAATCATAATCCATATTATTATCTTTTTTACAAATCCAGAAAGGCTATCTCAAGATGGGGAAATAAAGAGCTTCCCAGATAAAAAAAGGCTAAAGGAGTTTGTCACCACCAAACCAGCATTGCAAGAAACGCTAAAGGGACTGCTGTAATGAGAAAAAGAAACAGAAAGAAACACAGGCATAAAGAATTAAAATGGCAATAAATAAGTACCTATAAATAAAAACCTTAAATGTAAATGGATTAAATGCTCCAATCAATAAACACAGAGTAGTTGAATGGATACAAAAACATGGCCCAAATATATGCTGTCCACAAGAGACCTCAGAAAAAAGACAAAGGATGAGAGTGAAGGGATGGCAAAAAAACTTCCATGCAAATGGAAACAAAAAAAGCTGGAGTGGCAATACTCATATCTGACAAAATAGACTTCAAAATGAAGGCCATCACAAGAGACAATAAAGGTCAATACATAATACTAAAGGGGTTGATGCAACAAGAGAATATAACTATGGTCAACATATATGTACCCAGTATATGAGCACCTAAATATATTAAAACTTCTGGAGGACTTCAAGAGAGATTGACAGCAATATAGTCATAGTAGGAGACTTTAACACCCCGCTAACTTCACTGGATAGATCTTCCAGACAAAAACAAGGAAACAATGACGCTAAATGACACACTGGATCAGATGGATTTAATTGACATTTATAGAACATTTCACCCCAAAGCTGCAGAATATACCTTCAAGTGAACTTGGGTTATTCTCAAAGATAGGTCCCATGTTAGAACACAAAACAAGTCTCTACAAGTTCCAGAAGACTGAAATCATATTAAGCATATTCTCAGATTGTAATGGAATGAAATTAGAAATTAATGATAGCCCGGCTGGTATGGGTCAGTGGTTGAGCATCAACCTATGACCAGGAGGTCACAGTTCAATTCCTGGTCAGGACACATGCCCGGGTTGCGGCCTCAACTCCCAGGAGGAGGCGTGCAGAAGGCAGCCAATCAGTGATTCTCTCTGATCAAAGATGTTTCTATCTCTCCCTCCTTCTCCCTTCGTCTCTGAAATCAATAAAAAAAATATATTTTAAAGAAATCAACTACAGTATAAACACTCAAAAACATTCAAACATATGGAGATTAAATAGCATGTTATTAAACAATGAATGGGCTACCAATGAGATCAAGAAATAAAAAAAAATTCCTGGAAACAAATGAAAATGAACCCAAAACAACCCAAAATCTCTGGGACACAGCAAAAGCAGTTCTGAGAGGGAAGTTCATAGTAGTACAGGCCTACCTCAAAAAACAAGAAAAATTAATAATAAACTATTTAACCCAACAACTTAAAGAATTAAAAAGAGAACAAGAAAAGCTCAGAGTAAGTAGAAGGAAGGAAACAATAAAGGAGAGCAGAAATAAATGACATAGAGACTTAAAAAACAATACAAAAGATCAATGAAACCAGCATCTGGTTCTTTGAAAAGATAAACAAGATTGATGAACTGTTAGCCAGACTCAGTAAGAAACGAAGAGAAAGGACCCAAATAAATAAAACCAGAAATAAAAGCGGAGAAGTAACCACTGACACCACAGAAATAGAAAGAATTGTAAGAAAATGCTATGAGTAACTATATGCCAACAAGCTGGACAATGTGGGTGAAATGGACAAATTCCTAGAAAAATACAATCTTCCAAACTGAATCAAGAATAATCAGAAAACCTGACTAGGCCATAACAGTTGATGAAATAGAAGCAATAATAATAATAATAATAATAATAATAATAACAACAACAATAAACTCCATCAAACAAAAGCCCTGGTCTGGACAGCTTCACAGAGGAGTTTTGCCAAACATTAAAAAAAAAACAACTAACACCTATTCTCCTCAAACTATTCCAAAAAATTCAAGAGGAAGGAACACGTCCAAGCTCTTTTTTGAAGCCAGCATTATCCTAATTCCAAAACCAGAGAAAGACACTACAAAGAAAGAGAACGACAGGCCAATATCCCTGATGAATATAGATGCTAAAATCCTCAACAAAATTCTAGCAAATCGGATCCAACAACATATTAAAAAGATCATACACCATGACCAAGTGGGATTTATTCCAGCAATATCTGCAATCAATAAATGTGATACATCACATAAACAAACTAAAAGACAAAAATCACATGACCATATCAATAGACATAGAAAAAGCATTTGACAAAATCCAACACCCATTTTGATAAAAGAACTCTCAGCAATGGGGATCATACTTTAATATAATAAAGGCCATATAGATAAACTTACAACCAACATCATACTCAGTGGGTGAAAACAAAAACCATTTCCCCTAAGACAGGAACAAGACAGGGGTGTCCACTTTCACCACTCCTATTCAAACTAGAGGCCTGATGCACAAAATTCTTGCAAGAGTAGGCCTTCCTTCCTCTGGCTGCTGGCACTGGCTTCCCTCCGGCACCCGGGACCAAGGCTTCACTCACAGAGGGAGGCCCCACCCACCTACCACAGCCCGCTGGTCGTGGTAGCCACTGCGGCTTGCCTCGGCCCTCACAGCCCCGGCTTCATCTGGAAGGATGTCCAGTCTAATTACCATATTATGCTTTTATTATTATAGATAGCATTTCAAGTCCTAGCCACAGCGATCAGACAAGAAGAAAAAATAAAGGGCATCCAAATTGAAAAGGAGGAAGCAAAACTCTCATTATTCGCAGATGACATGATATTGTATATAGGAAACCCTAAAGACTCCACCAAAATACTAGTAGATATAATAAAGCAATTCAGCAATGTAGCAGGGTACAAAAAAATTAACAATGAAAAATCTATGGCATTTTTATATACCAATAAGGAATTCTCAAAAGAGAAACTAAACAACCCCATTTGCCATAGCAACAAAAAAAAATTAAGGTACCTAGGAATAAATGTAACCAAAGATGTAAAAGATTTGTGCTCTGAAAACTATAAGATGTTGAAAAAAGAGACAGAGGAAGATATAAACAAGTGGAAGAATATACCATGTTCATGGATTGCTAGAATCAACATCATCAAAATGTCCATACTACCCAAAGTAATCTATAGATCCAATGCAATCCCTATTAAATTACCCACAGCATTATTTCACAGATCTAGAACAACTACTCCAAAATTTATATGGAACTTAAAAAGATACTGAACAGTCGCAGCAATCTTGAGAAAAAACAAAGTTGGAGGAATCACAATACCAGATCAGATGTTAGGCTATACTACAAAACCACTATAATCAAAACAGCCCGGTACTGGCACAAGAACAGACATATATAGATCAATGGAATTGAACAGAGACCTCAGAAATCGACCCAAGCCATTATGCTCAATTAATATTTGACAAAGGAAGCAAAAGCATACAATGGAGTCAAGACAGTCTCTTCAATAAATGTTGTTGGGAAAATTGAACAGACACATGCAAAAAAAAAAAAAAAATGAAACTAGACCACCAACTTACACCATACTCAAAAATAAACTCAAAATGGATAAAAGACTTAAACGAAAGACAGGAAGCCATAAAAACCCTAGAACAATAAGCAGCAAAATCTCTCCGTAGCAATATGTTTGCAGATACATCTCCTAAGGCAAAGGAAACTAGGAAGAAAATAACCAAATGGGACTACATCAAAGCAAAACACTTCTGCACAGCAAAAGAAACCATCAACAAAATGAAAAGGGAGCCCACAGTAGGGGAGGACATATTTGGCAAGGATCCATGTGATAAAGGGTTAATATCCAAAATGTATAAGAAACCCATACAACTTAACCAAAGGAAGACAAACAATCCAATTAAAAAATGGGTAAAGGACCTAAATAGACACTTTTCCAAAGGGGATGTAGAGATGGCCAAGAGTCATATGAAAAATGCTCGTCACTGATCATCCACAATGAGGTTTCACCTCACACCTGTCAGAATGGCTACCATCCACAAATCAACAAATGACAAGTGCTGTTGAAGATGTGGAGAAAAGGAACCCTAGTACACTGCTGATGGGAATGCAGAATCGTGCAGCAATTATGGAAAACAGTATGGAGTTTCCTAAAAAAATTAAATATAGAACTGCCATCTGACCCAGTAATCCCACTTCTAGGAACATCCTAAGAAACCCAAAACACCAATCAGTAGGAATGTATGCACCCCCACGTTCATAGCAGTGCAATTTATAACAGCTAAGATCTGGAAACAGCCCAAGTGCCCATCAGGAGGTGAGTGGTTAAAAAAAGCTGTGGTACATTTATACCATGGAGTACTATGCAGCAGTAAAAAAGAATCTCTTAACCCTTTGAGACAGCATGGAGGGACCTGGAGAGTATTATGCTAAGCAAAATAAGCCAGTCAGAGAAAGACAAGTACCACATGATCTCACTCATATGTGGAATCTAATGAACAAAGTAAACTGCTGAACAAAGAAGATCCAGAGATACAGAAGCATGGAACAGACTGTCAGATCTCAGCTGGAAGGTGGGGCTCAGTGGGTAGGTGGGAAGAGATCAACCAAAGAACTTGTATGCATATATGCATAGCCCATGGACACAGACAATAAGAGTGGTGGAGGCCTCAGGCGGGGGGTGGGTGTGGGGACACATGCAATAGTTTCAACCACAAAGATTTAAGTAAAAAATAATAAATAAATAAACACAGCTCAAAGGTCAAACATTCTGATTTCACTTCTATGAGGTATCCAGACTAGTCATAATCATAGTAGAAAGTAGAAAATAGAAAGGTGGTTTCTGAGGGCAAAGGGGAGGGCGGATGGGGTTGTTAGTGTTTAATGGGGACAGAGTTTCAGTTTTACAAGATGACAAGAGCTGTGTGGATGGATGGTGGTGATGGCCACACAATGTGAACATACTTAATGCCACTGAACTATATACTGAAGAATGATGATGCCTTAACCGGTTTGGCTCAGTGGATAGAGCGTTGACCTGAAGACCCAAGGGTCCCAGGTTCGATTCCGGCCAAGGGCATGTACCTTGGTTGCGGGCACATACCCAGTAGGTAGTGTGCAGGAGGCAACTGATCGATGTTTCTCTCTATCCCTCCCCTTCCTTTCTGTAAAAAAAAAAAAATCAATAAAATATACTAAATAAAATAAAATAAAGCTTCTTTAAAAAAACAATGATTAAGCCCTGGCCTGTGTGGCTCAGCTGGTTGAAGCATCGTCCCATGCATCAAGAGGTGGCAGGCTCGATTCCCAGTCAGGGCACAAACCCACGTTGCGGCTTCAATCCCTGGCCAGGGCGAGTGCGGGAGCAACTGATGGATGTTTCTCACATTGATGTTGCTCTCTCTCTAAGCATGTCCACGGGTGAGGATTAAAAAAAAGTCCTAGCTGGTTTGGCTCAGTGAAGAGAGCATCAGCCTGAAGACTGAAGGGTCCTAGGTTCCAAACCGGTCAAGGGCACATTCTCGTGTTGCAGGCTTGATCCCAAGTGGGGGCGTGCAGGAGGCAGCCAATCAATGATTCTCTCTCATCATTGATCTCTCTCTCTCTCTCCCTCTCCCCCCCTTCCTCTCTGAAATCAATATATATTAAAAAAGAAAAAGAATGATTAAGATGGTTACATTTATATTGTATATTTTACCACAGTTAAAAAACAAAATTAACTAGGGCGGGGGGGGGGGGAATGGACACATATGTAATACCCTTTGCAATACTTTAAGCAATAAAAAAACAAAAACAAAATTAAGACAGCCACTGAGTCTTCATGACACACAGTGAAGGTCAAAACTAAGGGTATTGCTGATGGCTCAAGACGGCATGTCAAACAGAAATAAAAACACTTCACAACCCACACATGGCCGTGGCCTGTGCACAGGGCTTTATACACTTTTTAAAAAATATATATTTTTATTGATTTCAGAGAGGAAGGGAGAGGGAAAGATAGAAACATCAATGATGAGAATCATTTGATTGGCTGCCTCCTGCACGACCCCTACTGGGGGTCAACCTAGGCATATACCCTTACTAGGAATTGAACTGAGACCTCCTGGTTCACAGGTTAACACTCAACCACTGAGCCACACAGGCTGGGCTATACATTCCTTTCTTCCACCTAGCCTCTGTAATAACTCAGGATCACAGGGGTTTTGATTATGTTTACACTGCTGGAGATTGAGACTCCGGAAAGTTATGTAATGTGTCCAGTCATTGCTGGTCCAACTCCAATCCCCTAGTCACTCCCAGGGCCCCCCTCCACTACCCCCTCCCTGTTCTAGCCACTCCTGACAGCAGGGCCTCACCCAGCAGGAGCCACAGGAACCCTGGTCTCTGATCTCCTTGATGGTTGGGCAGTTTGGCCAGTTTTCCCGGGCATCGAAGTTTTCAGGCAGAGTTATGTCCTCAGCAAGCCACACTCTGGATAAAGGAAGATCTCCATTATAAACTTGCATCTTACCACCTGTGCTGCTCATCCCACCCCATCTCTGCAAAGGCCAGCTGCCTGCGGGCCGTCCCCGAGGAAGGGAGTGAGGCACACAACATACAGAAGAGGGATGTCCTCTTGGAAGTTTAGAAAATAAAACCTGATTCTGCTGCTTAACACAACTTACCACCCCACAGCCTTCTTTCTCGACTTATTTTGTGGATGTTTTTCACGAGTTTTAGCCACAGGGTCCAGACAATTGTGTTTCTTGCTTCCCCCGCCCCACCCCCAATCATACATCTGCCCTGGCTCCTCACATCATCATTTTTAATATCTTTGCCACTGTGTGATGTCCCCTAACTTCACTAACCCACCCTCACTGTCAAGATTGATTTACTGCTTCCTACAAGAGTAATAATGCCTACATGAAACTGTCCAGAATTTTCTAGAAAAGTCAAACATCAAGGGCAGATCACATGGCTTTTCCCAGAATTTCCTTATTCAAGATTGGGCCCACCTAGCTTGTGGAGACCCAGACTTGGGGCCTTTCCCACCCGGAGAAGCACGTGGGAAACACTGGCTTTTGGGGCCGAGCCCTGCCCTCAAGTAGAGTCTCTGGGAGAAGTGAGACTTGCAGACACCAGGGAGGCCTTCTCTCTTCCCTCTTCCCCACTCTCCCAAACCAACGCCTGCTACTCATGCGCCAGGGAGCAGATACTCACTTCTCGGGCAGCTTGGGCCCGCCCAGTTTGGTGCCACACAGAGTCCTCACGTAGCTCATGTCCACGTTGCGGAAGTTGTGTCCGGCCTGGAAGACAGCCCATCCCAACAGTCACCCACCAACAGAGGGGGTGTTTCCGGGGACAGGGGGGATGAGACTAGGACGCTGCTCACATTCAAGGCCGGACAAGGCCAGGGGTCCCTCCCAACTCAGCAGAGGATGGGGGCTGCTCTACCGCTATAGACCAACAAATTTCCCCCAAATTCATGCTGAAACCAACCTGCAATGTGCTGATATCTGGAAGAGACTCTGGAAGAGACTCTGAAAGGTGCTCAGGTCATGAGGGTGGAGTCCTTATGCAGGGGATTAGTGCCCAGATAAAGGAACCGCCAGAGAGCTCCCCCGCCCCGCCCACCATGTGAGGGTACCGAGAGAAGCCAGCCATCTACGAGCTGGAAGAGGGCCCTCACTAGAACCTGACGCTGCTGGCACCTTGATCCTGTACTTCCAGCCTCCAGAACTATGAATGATGGATTTGTTTATAAGCCACCCAGTGTGTGGCATTTTGTAGCAGCCTGAATAGTCTAAGATGGGCTCCCTGCAGAGCAGGCCAGGACCAGTCCAGCGGGACCTCGTGGGCAGCCTGCAGCTCTCAGACCAGTGGGGGTCTCCTCTTTTCAGCTCATGTCAAGAGAGACCCCCATAGACCTGAGCATGACGTGTTCCTCATTTCTTTGTTCCCGAAGTCCCAGGCCTCAGGGCTGGGCAGAGCCAAGGAGCTGCTAGTATTGATGAGCCACAACACCTACCACAATGGAGTCAGTTAGGAACACTTCCAAAGCTATTTACCTTCCCATGCACCTCCAACACGCTCACATACGCACGCTCCCCCCGCCCCCATCCCCCAACACACACAGAAGGGGGCAGGGAGGAGGTGGGCATGGTCTTGAGCGGCCATGACTCTGAATCCGATTTTCAACTGTCCTGTGGGCCACCTCTGCTGGGAATCAGGGTGCCCAGACCGACCACCCTCGGGAGGGACACGTGCAGGAAGCGGCCCCCACAGCTCACCTTCCATGTAGAGTTCTTCTTATTAAGATAGTGGACCAGCTCATCTGACAGGGGCTGGAGACTGGGTCTGCTCCGTGCACTGGATAGCACCACCAGGCAGCTGAGGGTGGCCAAGAGCCGCCACATTTTGGAAGCTGGATCCTAGATTCACCTAGAAAGGAAAGGACACAAGACATCAGAGGCTCCTCCTCCTCTACTCAAGTCCACACACAATGAGGTTCTGGGGCCAGGAATACCCCAGTGGATAAAAGACTCATGTTTTTGCCCTGGCTGCCGCTTGTCCCCTTTTGTTCCTGTTTCCTCGTCAAGCCTGGGGGGGGGGCGGGCGGGCGGCGGGGGGCGGAGTGGAGCAGCAGAGAACACTCTAGGACCCACAGTGCCTGTGGGCTCCCGGGTCTAGTCTCGAAGTCCCAACCTGTGCCTGTAGCACACAAGACCGTGCTCTGGTCTGTTTGTGTCACCCCCAAATGCCAGCCCCCTATGTGGTGGTATTAGGACTGGGGCCTTTGGTAGGCCACTAGGTCACGAGTGTGGAGCCCTCATAAATGGGCTCAGTGCCTTTATGAGAGAGACCCCAGAGAGAGCCCTTGCTCCTTCTGCTGTGAAGACACAGCGAGAAGTCTGTGACCGGGACGTGTGCGCCCTCGTAACCATGCTGGTGCCCTGAACTTGGACTTTCAGCCTCCAGACTGTGAGGAATAAATGTCTGTTTAGAAGTCACCCAGTCTGTCTTCTGTTGGAGCAGCCTGAATGGGCTAAGACAGACCACGTGCGCTTCTCCCCCAGGTGGCTGGAGCCAGGATAAGGAAAGCGGAGGGGCGGTGATGCCTGCAGGGAGGCTCCTGGGCAGCTGAGGGCTGGGATGTGTGCTGCTTGGGTCTCTAGGGCGATCAGTTACTGCAAGGACCAAGCTCACAGTCTGAAATGGTACTGTTCACTGATGGTTTGTGGCCCAGACCATCTTGTGAGCTGTGAGGACCAGGGCTGACCTGCTGTTCTGTCAAACCCCAGGGCCCAGGCAACAAGCAGGATCAACGAGTCTGTCCTACACGAATGAATACATCCACATCTTCAGGCTAAATTGAGTCCAGTGCCCTCCCTGCTGTCTCGCCATGGATCTGTAGGACAAAGTTGAGACTTTTCCCAAGTTAGTGCTCTGAAAGAGTAAACAGTCTGTCCATGTGGTTATGTCACAAGTGGATAAAAAAAAAAAAAAGCGAAACAAAACAAATTTCATGAGCCACCATTTGGATACAAAACAAGCAAAACATAAGCCAAGCTATGGCGGGCGTGTGCCAATCTCCGGAGAACCGGGGAAGCAGGGCTGGTTTGGCCAGCGGCACCAGTCTCCTGGGATTCTCCCCGGTTTTTCTAGCCAGCCAAGGCCTCTGCTTCCGGTGCCAGAGATGGGCTTCCAGGAAGGGAATCCTCCACACCTCAACCTCGGCCCTCGGACCTGGGACCGGCCAGTGAGTCAGGAGACAGCGATTTCCAGCTCAGCCTCTGAATCATGCCGTCAGGCCAGCAGCCCCATGAAAACAAGAAACGCATCCTGATGCCACACCACCTCCAGGCCTGTGAGATGCCCACAGAGCGGGGACTGAGTGTTTGTGTGTGTGCTGGGGGATTTCCTGTCCTCACAGGTCACAGGTCCCTGTGAGGGTTACATGAAGATGACATGTCTTAGGTGACAGCCACCCACACAGTGAGTTGTATTTGAGGGAATATTTAAACTTAACTGTTGCTTAAGCAACAATTCATCTGGAAGAATAAATGCGTAAGAATAGCTGCGGGGGGGGGGGGGAGGATAACATGACATTTGTGTGGGGGGAAAAGCAAGAATGAAGGCGTGGCCCTTGTGGGAGTAAATGTATTATAACCTCCAGGTGATGCTGGCCCAGGACCAATCTGATCAACAAAACTGACAGACCATTCAGAAGCATATCCTGTGTGAGAATTTCGTGCATGTGGTAGAGTGAGAAAATTGCTTATCTCAGTAGATGATGCTTATACAACTGCCTACGCACTTTGAGAAAAAAAAAAAGTAAGGCTGAATCTTTACATTTGATTTCTTACACACGTAAAGTCCTACATGGAACAAAGACATTGAATAAAAGCACCGAAACTGTAGGAAGAAAATAAATGCACTTGAAAAAATGTAATAGTGGAGTGAGGAATGCCTAAGATTGACATAAAACAGAACCTTAAAAGGGAAAATATTTTTTAAAAAGCGGGGGAGAATGTTTAATTACATGAAACTATTCTTCTAGAAAAACAAAAAGTGGCAAGCAAACATAAATTAGTGCTTACATATACTTAAGGCTTTGAAAGAAACAATGTAATAGAGAAATGGTAGAAGAACACACACAATGAATTTATAGAAAAAGATCTACAGCCTGGCCGGTGTGGCTCAGTGGTTGAGTGTCGACCTATGAACCAGGAGGTCACGGTTCGATTCCCGGTCAGGGCACATAACCAGGTTGCGGGCTCAATCCCCAGTGGGGGTGTGCAGGAGGCAGCCGGATCAACGATTCTCTCTCATCATTGATGTTTCCATCTCTCTCTCCCTCTCCCTTCCCCTCTGAAATCAATAATTAATATATATATATATATATATATTTAAAAGAACTACGAATGGCCAACACGTATTTAAAAATGCTCAACCACAGGCAGCTACAGATAAAATTAAGAAGATATTTATCTTCAACCAGAGTGGCAAAGGCGGGACAGTCTAATAGTTCTCGACGGGGGCAGGATGTGTGTGTTAGATGTGGGGAAGCAGAGATGTCACACTGCCCATGGCAGGGACCATCTCTATCACCTGCATGCCCTCTGACTCAGCAATCTGACATTTAGATTTATACCAGCCTCAAAACGCAAAGGTACAGGTACATAGATGCTTCCTACATATTCTTTCTATTAGCAGAAGACCAGAAACCAAGCAAGGGTGGAATAACAGAGTACTTGTTAAGTTACAGTAAATAGTGAAATAATAGAATACAAAGCAGCCTTTAAGAGATGGATTAGTTGAAGTGAATCATACTGTACCGATAAAGTAAATATGCCCAAGACACACACCGCAGGTGAGTCATGGTAATGTAAGCGCATGAACCCACTAAGCAATGTCCAAGTAGATTGCTGCCACTACATGTTAAACATCAAGAAACACACACAAAAGTATAACTAACTGCAAAAGGGGAACTTACTTTTCATTATACATCCTTTAAATCAGCGGTTCTCAACCTGTGGGTCACGACCCCTTTGGCGGTCGAACGACCCTTTCACAGGGGTCGCCTAAGACCATCCTGCATATCAGATATTTACATTACGATTCATAACAGTCGCAACATTACAGTTATGAAGTAGCAACGAAAATAATTTTATGGTTGGGTCACAATATGAGGAACTGTATTTAAAGGCCCAGAAAGTTGAAACTGCTTTTTTAGGAAGAATGGTTAGGGCGACCAAAGACCCCATGCCACCAAGCTGAGGAAAAAACATTTATTTTTAAAATCTATATTTTTTAATTGATTTCAGAGAGGAAAGGAGAGGGAGAGAGAAATAGAAACATCAGTGATGAGGAGAATCACTGATTGGCTGCTTCCTGCATGTCCCCTACTGGGAACTGAGCCCGCAACCTGGACATGTGCCCTGACCGGGAAACAAACTGGGGACCTCTCAGTGCATAGACTGAGGCTCAGCCAACTGAGCCACCCCAGCCAGGGCAAGAACACGGTCTCAATGAGCCCCCAGGTGCACTTACAATCATCTCCGCAGACACCAATGAGGCTTCCTCCCTAGGGACTTCCTGCTCAAAACACTTGACTTTCCTATTTTCAGTGACTCATGGGGAGGCTGCCACTCACATGACCACATGTCAGGGACCCACACAACCTCCAAACTGTTAGGTAAATGTCTCGCTGTGGCCTCACATGGCGAAGGGGTCAAAGAGCAATCTGGGGAGCAAGGCAGTCGGGTTAGAGGAGAACCCAGTGCAGGAGGCAGTCCCAATGGAAGGCTCCCTAAATGACAACGGGGGTGTCCCCAGGTGCCCCCTGAGGGATCAGCCATCTGCAGAGATGTTAACTCATAAGCAAGTGGAGAATGGGAGCACTTCCATGACAACTCAGATTTTAAAGCACTGTTTCTCCCGTGTCTGTGGTAGGAGGCACCTCCCACCTTCCAGATGGTTCTCAGCTCCTGCACTGACAACTGCCATGGCCGTCCCCCAGCCCGAGTCGGGAGTCCTGCCAGGCCCCAAGAGCTCCTGCATCACATGTCTTTCAAGCACTCACCCTGCTTAGTCCCTTGGTTCTATATTTCCTGCCAACTCTATTCTCCTCCCTTATAACCTCAGTGGAGAACCAGGGTCCCCTCCCGTGAACCAAGGACCTCTGACCACCGACTCCCAGCCCATCCTTTCAGCCCAGTGCCAAGGCATTGAGGAGAGTCTGGGCTGGGATCCAGTGGTCAACAGCCACCATCACCAGCAGTGAGGGTGGGCATGAGCTTGGTGTCAGGGGACCTGGATTCCGAACCTGGCTTTTCCACTCACTAGCTGTGCAGCCTGGAGCACCAACCTTCACTGAGCCTCAGTTTCACCACCTGTAGCATGGAGCTCATGGCCACTAATTTCTCCCGGTGCAAGTCCAGAGTGTAATGAGGTGGGCCGAGGCCCCTGGCACAGTGGCTGCCCTACGGTGAGAAGGCAACGCAGGGCTGCTCCTTCGGGCACATTCAGTTCCCAGGTCCGACGCACCACCCTCTGCTTTCCCTCCCTCTTTCTTCTTTCCTCCATCTATGGCCTGTGCCAGAGAATCCCAGTCCACTCCAAACCCATCCACAATACCCCCACATCGCAAAGAAGAGTCTGAATTAACATTGGGGCTTTCACCTCAACCAACCTCCAAATAGTCTTTCATTCTGAGGGTCCTGGGACTGTTGAGCCCAAAGAGTATGAAGTTTCTCCTCCCAGAGGGAAAACAGAGATCCCCAGAGCAGTGGTGATGTCATTTAGTGAGCACCAGACAGCTTTCTTTCTCCCCACATCCACAGGAATCGTGAACACTGGACCAACTACACGCAGATGGTTAAAGCAACAGGCTGTGCTGTTTGTCATGGGTCCCGTGGCCTTAGCATGAAACAACAGCTTTCACTTCCCCTCTTTTTGGCAAACACTTCCCTTTCATCTCTCAATTCTGTGCATTCCCTCCCTTGCTTACAAGACAGAATGAACAGAAAGTGCTGATTTCACCAGGGAGAGGGACCCAACAGGGTAAGAATGCTTGGAGTCACGACCCGGCCTTTCAGGGTGTGGGTTGGTGGAGGGAAGTGTGCTGGGCAGATGTTTGTTCTGTCCTCGTCAGCTGGACCGCCCGAGTAGATTCCACTACACCCTCCTTCCCCTTTTTCCAAGCTAATATCTAGCTAAAAATTGAGGGGGGGGGGCATTCTCTCATTTCTTTGTTCTCCGTATCCCTATAGCACTTACTGGTTTATATGAAAGTACATCCCACTGCAGTTCTGAGAATATCATGTGAAAATAAAGGGCCTGTGGCCAGATGCTCCTACCTCTGCCTCCCCCTCCCCTCACTGCAGAACCGGTCCCCAGACTACCCTGAAGCCATTCCTGGGACTAACATGGACCTTGGGACTCTGGAAAGAGATCGAATGAACACAGAAGGAGAGGAGCTGACGCCTGAGAGACTTCAAACCCTGACATCCCTAAAGACACAGAATCAGTTTTGGCTGCCACCAGCCTTGATTTTTTTTTCAAAAGGGTGTTTATAGAGCCCTCGGGTAGACTGGAATCCAAATCTGTATTGAAGCTGATGAGACAGGACATATATACTTGAACTTTCCAAGTAAGCCAGCTGCCATCTCTCGGCTAACACAGAAAAAGATGAATGAACGTCCAGCAAGTCTTTCACACCCGGTCGTTTGCTCTTCCATGTCCACTGCTGCTGCCCATCCACTGCTCACCGCTTTCACAGCTGGCTCTAAAGAATAAAAAAATCGAGTGCCTGCATGCTGCCCATAGTCACAAATTAAAGTTGTATCATATTTATCTGTACACACACACACACACACACACACACACACACACGGCTGCCTTTCCACCTACACACACTATATATTTGTAGGTGGGAAGGCATGAGGGGTGTGAAGGTTGAGTGTGACTTGCTAAAGATCTCTGTACATTTCTTTCTCTTCCACAAAGACTTGTCTTGCCTCTGGCTGTTGTTAACAGCAGTTATTCCTAAACTTTTGACCACTTTCATACAAACAAAAGGAGGCGGACCTTCATTTCCCCTAAACTTCAGTTTGCCCAGCTACACCTCAATGTCGGGCAGCACTGTGGTGACAGACCTAAGCGCAAATAGGCTCTGCTCGACCTGAAGGAAACCCCAGGCCTTTCCTTGTTGACTCAGAATCTCAGCCTTTGATCTGGTCTTTTCTGTTTTATGGCTTTGCTTCTAAGGCAAACTTGGTTAACTGCTTCTTGGCTTATAATCTTTAAAAACAAAAAACATAAAGGGCTCCTAGTTGTCACCTGTCTTAAATGCTGTGTGTGAAGATGAAGAGGCACCAGGTTGGCTATCCATCCCCTAGAACCTGACTCCCTGCAGCTGAAATGTCCCCCCCCCCCCCCCCCCCCCCCGCCAAAGCAATTGCTGTGTGACCCAGAAAAAGGCACCCACTGCAGGTGGCCGCCAGCATCACGCCTCATCAGCCCTGCAGGTTCCAAGGGAACCGGGAGAGCCTGTGAGCAGGCCCCGCTTGCCTTGGCCACTTCTCCTGCTGCCCACCTGCCAGTCATCTCTCCAAAATAAGTGACTAACTCCCACCATGTTGCCTGCAAACCACGGGGCTACAGAACCCACAAATGGAACATTGCTTAAGATCAGCCACAACAGCCCACATGCTGCACACAGGAGCAAATGACTACCTTACGCTTAAAACAGTGAACCCCAGGAAGGTCCCAATGAGTCGAAAAAGTTTATATTGTTGAGAAACAAGACACAGTTTGGACAAAGTTCTGGAAAGTTCTGGAAGCTTTTGCTCACCAACTGATGTGGACTCCCTGAGATGCTGCATGGGGCTCAGCATCCCCATGTCTCAGTTCCGAAAATGGGCATACTGCCAGGACTCTGAAGGACCCTGCAACGACTTTATAAAAATCCTTAGGGATGTGGATGAGATTAGTGCCCCATGCTTCTCCGGCTGGCAGGAGCACTCGGCTCCCTAATTCAATCACAGGCTAAATTACATCTCCCTGTCGGATGGGTGCCCGCGTGACCGAGATGCTGGAAACCACAGAAGTGAGTAACAGAAAGGCTTCGTCTCTCTGGCTTGGTCTTGGTTTCCTCTCCTGGGGCCCCAGGAAAAGACACTCACCTCCCCAGGCTGTGGGGAGACAGAAGATGCTCTTTTTCCAAAAGCCTTTCATGCTGCTTGTCTCTGAGCAGCAGCCCTTACAGAGAACTGCCACTAGGAAACAGTCTCTCGCTCACTAGTGCAGTGCTATGCCTCTCCCTGCCCACAGGCCAGCTGACGTCTCGGGGTAATTCTTTTTATTCTCCAAAGTACCCCAGTGTGGATGAAAAATTAGGATCCTCCCAACTGTAGTGACAAGTACTCAAACGATGGTTTGTTCTGCTATCTTGAACACCAGAACCAAGTACCTCCCGAACACCCGCAGGGTGAAGTGGCTCGAGAATGGGTGGCAGATGGCTCCCAGCTGACGTTGGACAATGAATGCCTCAACCTTGGAGTGACAGAAGCCCTTAGCTGGCACCACCTTCCCAGGTCTTGGGCAAGCCCAGAAGCCATGTGACTCTGGTGTGTGTGAGCACATTCTGCCCAGAGTCCAGGTCAGCCGGTCAGAGGGTCATAGAGAAAGCCCAGCCTCTGCGGGGTCTCTTGGCAGAATATCTAGGTGTTTCCAGACTGCTCTGTACTGAGCCAGTGTACTATCTTGGTGGTATCTGCCCCATCCTCTTCTCCCCGTCCTTGTTGCTAACTCTAGGTTATCTTGATGACCAGGCTAAATGAGTTACTGGCCTGGTGGAGACAGATAACACAGTCAGGAATGCAGAAATGCCTTCTTCCCGGCACCCAGCACTCATCAAACAGCAACCCTGGAAAAGTCTTGTGTAAGCTTATGTTTTACAGGTGAGGGAAAGTGGTGCTTAAGAAAAATCAAAGTCTGATAGCATCTAGCGTTGGGAAACACGAGGACAGAAACCCTCCTCGCTGCTGGGAGTACAGGTAGGTAAAACCTCACTTTACCGCCAAGCACTCTGAATCTAGCCACATAGAAGATGCACATACCTCATGACCCAGCAATTCATTTAACTTCTGCTTTTGTCCTAGAGAAACTCTTGCAAAGTGAGAGATCCAAAGATATTTAGTAGCCCTGTGAGCAACACTGAAGAAGCAGTAACAACCTAACTGTCCCTCAGTAGATAAATATACTGTAGATTAAGATGAATGAACTAGAACTGTATGTATCAACATAAATAACTCACAAACACCAGTGGGAAAGGGTACCTGCATTACAATTAAACTTCTGTCAATTTTTAAAAATATATATATTTTATTGATTTTTTTACAGAGAGGAAGGGAGAAGGATAGAGTTAGAAACATCGATGAGAGAGCAACATCAATCAGCTGCCTTCTGCACAGCCCCTACTGGGGATGTGCCCGAAACCAAGATACATGCCCTTGGCCGGAATCGAACCGGGGACCCTTCAGTCCGCAGGCCGACGCTCTATCCACTGAGCCAAACCGGTCAAGGCACTTCTGTCAATTTTAAGAACCGTTCATGGATTAAATGTAGGGAAAGAAAGTATCAGAGAACTATATAGAGAAACGCAGAAAGGAGCTACCATGTCCCTCAGGAAGATCAGAACCAAGTGGTAATGATTTGCAGCTCAAAGAAAGTGAAACATGCTCCCTGCAAAGGGGAGCTAAGACTTGGAGGCCCTAGGTGCTGTGGAAAGGGAGTGGGATGAGGCTTGAGATTAAAAATGGGACCAGTTAGCCCTAACCAGTTTGGCTCAGTGGATAGAGCATCTGCCTGCGGACTCAAGGGTCCCTGGGTTCGAGTCTGGTCAAGGGCATGTACCTTGGTTGCGGGCACATCCCCAGTAGGGGGCGTGCAAGAGGCAGCTGATCGATGTTTCTCTCTCATCGATGTTTCTAACTCTCTATCCCTCTCCCCTCCTCTCTGTAAAAAATCAATAAAATATATATATTTTTAAAATGGGACCAGTTAAAGTCTAGATATATAATGGTGTTTGATCCGTAAACCTCCCTCCTTAGCCAAACTAGGGTGGAATATCAACATTAACAACCAAGGAAGGACTCAGGATTCATCTCCCTCTCTTAGGCAGCTCCTGGAGTATGTGTAGGGAACTTAAACCAAAGAGATGGTGATATGGGACCAGACTGCTGACTGCCTCCTAATATCCAGTGAGTACAATCACATCTGTATGTGCCTCAACCTGATCGGTCAACTTACTCTCAACCCTATCATCTCTCCACACATGAGGTTGGACCCTCTGAAATGCCCAATTTCCATCCTTGACGTTCACAATGTCCCATTTCATCCAGTTCAACCTCACATATCTCTAATACTTTACTTATGCCAAACTCTCACCAACAGGCGGCAGACATGGTGAGTCTTTACCCCCAAATATTTCAGTCCTTTTCTCCCAATGGCAGGGAATCTACACAGCCACCACTCACATTTAGGAAAGTCACTCAACAGACATTTCAAGGCTCCCCTGAGCTCTCCCCGCTTTTCTCAATCCAGCGGCCGGCCCGTAGTAACACAAAATACCTGCCCCCCCTGCCCCGCCCTAAGATGTGAGCAACTTCCTACTCTGACTCCCTAGTTTAGCACGTGGAGAAAGGAAGAACCAGGCCTCAATGTCAGATGCTGAGTCAGCAGCACAGAGACAGGCTTTTCCTGGAGCCAAAAAGCTTCCACTCTCACCTTCTGACCAGTTGGGAAATAGGGCTGTCCAGACCGAGTATCAAGGAAGCTACTGGAGCCAGGCTGTGTCAGGCCTGTGTTGACCCCAGATGAGAGATCTGTACCTCTTCACTGGGCAGTACCCAGTTCTGGGACAAATGCCCAAAAAAGGTTTGTGCAGAACCTCTCTCCGGAGAACGTTCAACTCTCTTTGGGAAAGCCACACAGGGCGGGAACAACTCAGCCTCTTTCTTTTTTTTATTATTTTTTAAAATATATTTTTATTGATTTCAGAGAGGAAGGAAGAGGGAGAGAGAGATAGAAACATCCACGATGAGAGAGAATCATGGATCGGCTGCCTCCTGCAAGTCCCCCACTGGGGATCGGGCCCACAACCCGGGCACGTGCACTTGACCAGAATCGAACCTGGGACCTTTCAGTTTGCAGGCCAACGCTCAATCCACTGAGCCAAACCGGCTAGGGCCTCTCTCTTTAAAAAAAAAAAAAAAAAAAAAAAAATTATTTATCTATTTATTTTGTTAATCCTGCCCTGAGGATATTTTTCCCATTGATTTTTCTAGAGAGTGGAAGGGCGGGGGAGAAACATGGATGTGAGACACACATTGATTGGATGCCTCCCGCATATGCCCCGACCAGGGATCGAGCCTGCAATGGAGGTACATGCCCTTCACAGGAATTGAACCCGCAACCCTTCATTTGTGGGCTGATGCTCTAACCACTGAGCAACCAGCTAGGGCCCAGCCTCTTTTTCTATATTCATGGACCCGTGGTCACCGTCACCAGTGCCAACAGAAAACAATTCTCCATTAAGGAAAGGACTCTATGGAAGAAAAGGAAAGTAGCCTTGGCCAAGCCCAAGCCCTTCTTCAGCCTTTCCTGTCTCCTCCCTCACTCTGCACTGATAGATTCATCTGGATTCTAGATGAATGAATCTCAGCTGCACTCAGCTAGGAGTGGAGGCACTTGGGGATCAGGTTTTCCAAGGTAATAAAAGGTGCTAGGCCTCCCTTTGAACCCACCACCTACTCTCCACCTACACCAGTGAGGGTTTCTACTGCGCCAGGCACTAGATGGGGACTGGGCTATTGTCCTTCTCCCAGTGCCTGTTGGTTTCCTCAGTGGCCAGGGAAGGGGGTTGGCCTAAGCCCACTAAAGGGGTAAATCCAGCTCATAGCTATCTGGACTGCCTGCGGCTGAGCCCTACAAACCCAGTTACCCCACATTGCTCCCTACATGCTCCCTCTCCCAGGCCCTCAGGGTCATTAACCGAGGGAAGAGGTGATGCCCCAGGACTCCGCCCTGCTTTCCCCCTTCCCACACCACCCTGGGCCTGAGGCACCGTCTCCCTCGCTGTTTCGTTTTCCTTCCCTACTGTGCATTTAACTTTTTCTGTGGGTTCCAGCTGAATCCACCCAGCCCCAGGTTCCTGGTTTCTCATTTCTGTCTTCGGGGGTTCCTGGAATTGTGTGTGACTGTGTGCAGAAAGCTGCCCAGGCAAACTCCCTGGAATAAGAAAACACCTAAAATACATGCAGGTAGATACTGTTATTCCAGCAGTTTGCTGCGGAAACCGAGGCCCAGAAATCGACACAGGGCCCGGGAGCCAGATTCTAACCGAAAGTCACCGGGCTCTGGGCCAAGCCTTTCCTCGCAGGCTCCTCCCTAGGATCACCCCAGCAAACTGGCCGGCTCCGCCTGGGCCGTCTCCCGGCCAGCCCCAGGGACGGGCGGGTTACAGGGTCGGGATGACCCGGCCAGGGACACAGCCCTGGAGGAGGAACCGGCGGGCGCGAGCCCAATGGGGGCAGGGAGCCCGGCTGCCCGCGAGCGGGTTGTTTACTGCTTTTCTTAACCAGGGCGACGTCTTAGAGGAGTGTGCGCCGGCCACCCCCGCTGCCGGCAGTGACGGCCAGAGAGTCCCCCCAACCCGCCGGCCCCCCGAGACGCCTCCAGGGCCTGGCGGGGGCGCACAGGGCCCCAGCCTCCTCTCCCCCTGCCAAGGTCATCCCACCGCGTGGCGATGCGCCCGCGCCCGGCCCGCCGTCCCCCCGCCGGCTCACCTAGCTCCACCGCCGAGAGCCTGGGCCTGCAGCCGGCGAGGTGCCCTGTTTGTGCCGAGCAGCCGCCGTCGGTAGCTTCCCCCCGGCCGCCCTCGCTCCTTTTTACCGCCCCGGCCCCGCCCCGAGCCCCACCCCGTGCCCGGCTGATTCCTCACGTGACCGCTGTGGACGCGCGGCCCCACCCCCGGCCCCAACCAGCCCGGTACCCCCGCACCCCTCCCCCTGCCCTTCCGGCTGGCTGCACCCCATCCCCACCTCCGGTTCCCCGTTGAGCCCGGCACCCCTCCCCACACCCTCCTCCTGCTGGCCGCACCGCCACCCCATCCGCGTCTCCCCCGCGCGCCCCGCGCCCGCCTGAGCTTCTGGCGATCCCCTTGTGGGTGGGCGCGCCGGCCGGGGAAGAGGGGCCCTGAGCTCCGCCGGCCTCTAACCCTGAGAATTGGGTCCTGCGGGGAGCAGAATGGAACTGGGGGTTCCTTACGTGCCTCCACCCAGCCTAGCAAAATTACCCAGGAGCCGCCGCGCATTCAAAACCCACAGATCCTGCTTGGGGGAGGGGATTACTGTCCGCTATTTCATTCATTAAGAAATCAGTGTTGGGGGTATCAAGACGGCAGGACCACCAGAAGAGCTTTAAAGGGCTTATTTAACGTTAATATAACGAAAACGGTAGTTCATACCATTGAGCACTAATTGCAGGATCTGCGTCAGGATTTCTACAGAGAAGGACCTTAGGGGCAGAAATCTCAGCATCCAGCTCCTAGCCCAGTGATGGCGAACCTTTTGAGCTCTAACTTAACTCTGGTGCCGTGTCACATATAGAAATTTTTTGATATTTGCAACCATAGTAAAACAAAGACATTTTTAATATTTATTTTATATATTTAAATGCCATTTATCAAAGAAAAATAAAAAAAAATGAGTTCGCGTGTCACCTCTGACACGCGTGTCATAGGTTCGCCATCGCTGCCTGTGCTTCTCCAGACCCTGCATCAATCACTCTTTTCCACCAGGAGGTGGACAGAGTTTGGAACTGTGTGTCTTTGGATAAATGACTTAAACCCTCTCTTCTTCAGATTACTCATCTGATGAATGAAGATGTTGTATTTACCTCATACAGTTTGAGCACTAAACGGACAGGACTCCATCCATTCTGTTCTCCTTTTGTATCCCAAATCCTAGCCCTGACACAGTCGCTCAGATAAATCCGGGTGCTCTCCTGGGACAGATTCCACTCTCTTTGGATCAAACTGCTCCTGTTACTCAAGCCAAGCAGAACTGTATTGAGATTTGAGTTGCAACTAGTCCCCCTTAGCCCCAGAGGTTCCTTCCCTCCTTCCCTCCAAGGCTTAGAGCAGCAGATAAGACCTTTTAAAGGTCTCCTTGGGCCCCTCATTCTCCCTTCGTTCCTTTTATAAGCCTGAGAGCTTAATCTCCTTCACCTCTATCAGGTCAAAGGAAACAAGTGTTTGGAGAAGAATTTCTTCTCTTTTACCTTTCTTCCATCCCCTGCCCCAATTCAGCTAAACCTACAGGGCCAAAAATAAAATTAAAATAAAATAAATAATAAAATAAAATAAAAAAACCTACAGGGCCAGAAACCCTAGATTCGCCCATGAACCAGAATCTTCTGTGCTTCCTGGAGGGCTCTGACCAATGGGAAAAGGTTGACTACACTCCCTTGCACAGGAATCTCCCTTCTCAACACCATCTTGTTTCACTAGTCTTAGCCAAGGTGAAAAGAAAATTGAGCCAGAAAAACCTGGGTTTGAATCCTAGTTCCCCAGTTATGTCCCCTCTCCCAGCCTCCAAACATGTTGTTACGAGGAATAAATTTACATTAGCTTCTGCATAGTGCGCACCAACCGCAGTGCAATACATGCTTACTGATGACAGTGATGGCAAAGCCCTTCCCATTTTCTAACGCCCAGAGGCAGATAAAGTATAGAAAGATCTGGTCTTATTGGAAACAGTGACAACACTAAATGCTATGTATGATTAAAAAAATATTTTTATTGATTTCAGAGAGGAAGGGAGAGGGAGAGAGAAATAGAAACATCAATGACAAGAATCATTGATCAGTTGTCTCCTGCACACCCCCTATGGGAGATTGAGCCTGCAACCAGGACATGTGCCCTTGACGGGAAGTGAACCCCGGGGCCCTTCTAGGCACTGGCCGTCGTTCTATCATTTGAGCCAAACCAGCCAGGGCAACAGTTAATTTCTTCTTATTAAAATTGGAGACCAGTGGGGGTTGGTTGGAAGGAGGAGCCCTGCTTCACAATGTCACTGAGGGACTCAAGCTGCTCCCTTCTCGTGCTGCCGTCTTCTACACATGGTCCCCGCCAAGAGAATGGGGAAACTGTCCATGTTCTCTTCCGCTCCCTATCCTACGCGGTATAGAAAATTTTCACATGCATTCCACTGAAGAAAACTCTCTGGATGTAACAGCTGGGAAACAAGGTTTAGCTCTTTGCCCGGAAATAAGAAATGGTTTAGGTGAGCGCTGGCTGGTCTCTGCTGTGCATTCATAATCCTGGTTCCACCGCTTGGGCAAGTTCATTAAACTCTATGGGCTTCTTTTTTCTCATCTGTAGAAGGGCAGTAATGACAGGGCTGATCTTATAGAGATGGTAGGAGATCAAGGGAGTGTCTTAGTCAGCTCAGACTTGGGTAATAAAATACTCTAGACTGAGTGGCTTAACAACAGGACTTCAGTTCTCACAGTCCTGGAGGCTGGAAGTCTAAACTCAAGGGGCCTGCAGGCTTGGTGTCTGATGAAAGCTCTCCCTTGGGGTTGCAAATGGCCACCTTTTGGCTGTGGCTGTGCCTGTACATGGTCTTTCCTCCATGGAGGGGGGTGGGGAGGGAGAGAGAGAGAGAGAGAGAGAGAGAGAGAGAGAGAGAGAGCGCTCTTTGGTGTCTCTTTCTTATTAGGGCACTCTCATGACTTAAAAATAAATAAATAAATAAGCCTAATTACTTCCCCAAAACCCCATCTCCAAATACCATTCATTGGGGGTAGGGTGTTAACCTATGACATTGGGGGAACGCAATTCAGTCCGTGGCCGGGAGGTAATACATGTGAGGCACCAAGGGCCCAGCACAGAGCGAGCTCAACAAACATGCTCTATCATTCTGCCTGCTCCGAATCAGAAGTCCTGACAATACATGTGAGCATGTTTGCACTCATCTAGCTCCTGAGAGTTTACAAGACTCTCTCACCCTCATAAACCTTTCGACTGGGAGCCTCTTAACCTCCTCATGAGGGAGGCTTTTTCCAGATGAGAAAACTGAGAAGAGGCCGGGCAATTCACCAAAGTCATGTGCTCTTAAGCAGCTCAGCCTCCTGACTCGGTCCAGTGTGCTTCCCATCTCCTTTTCTGAGATCACACTCACCACCTTTATAGCACACTGTGGGCCTCTGGACCCACTCCAGGGCAGCTGAGGAGCGTGTAAAAAGGGCCTGAGTTACAGAGAACCGGGGAGTCTATTTCGGGCCCCATATTTTAAGGCGTCATGGAATGTTTCAGAGTATTTTAGTCCCAGGTACTAAATTTCCTCAGGGGACAGACCTATGGACTTAGCTTTCTGTGCAAAAGCAGCTCCCTGCCATCAGCGGTGAATACTGAGCATCCCGTCAGCAAAGCTGTCAGGAGTGATGGTAGGAAAGTACCCCAACTCAGGATTTCTCCATCACTCCTGGCCCAGTCTGTCGTCCAAAAGGGAGAAAAGTTTGATACTATATGCCAGCAGAAATAGTTCCTGCATCTGAGATTCTTTTGGCCAAGGAATGGGAAAGAGTAAACTGTTCCCGTTTAAATTGCATAACCATTGCTTTGACGCGTTTTACATCGCAGTAGATGAGCCGTGGAGCATGGACTAATATCTCTATTGATTTTGGAAACGTTGGCTCATTTGCTACTGGTGGCCAGCAAGTAATTTTCAAAAATCAGTTGACCTTCAAAGACATGTAAATGCTTTGTGAATTTTGCTTTTGCTTGAGGATGACTTCGGATTTCAGAAACCCATCGTGAGACATGAACTCCCAGGCTTCCTCCTGATGTTTACCTGCGTGAGCTTCCATCCTTATTTGTTTGCCCCGGGTTCTGTGTAGGTGAGAGGCCCTCCTCTACTTGGTATGTGTGTCTGTGACTGATTGTATAAAGCATTTTTCGACTGTTAATCATCTTATTTGTGTGAAGGGAAGCCATGGAGCCGTCCTCAGGGAACAGGTGTGGGAAGTTGGTGAATTTTGCAACAAGAGCTGATAAGGGCTTGAACGTTCAATGAGGGCCAGGTCCAGCCTTAATTCGAGCTCAGTTTACTGCCTTTCATTCAACCAGAAAGTGGCCTTCGATTTTGGAAGGGGTCCTTCAGGGAGTTACGGACTCGTGAACCTGTAAAAGAATGTAGCTTCTTGCCAACAGAGGGAGATGATGAATGGGAGGCAGGGTTCTAGCATGAGCAGGCCTGTCACCAGAGTCTGCTATTAGCACTGAGCCAGATACAGGTCAGAAAGCCAAGGAGGAATATTTACTTAAGCCTGTGGCCAGGTTTGGTGATAAACGAGTGCATGAGCTCAGGATCAGGGGCAGGAGAACCAGGGTCTGTGTGCCTAAGACAACCTGAATTCATTAAAGCAAAAATATCTGCACTGCCTGACTGGCATGGCTCAGTGGTTGAGCATCGACCTATGAACCAGGAGGTCACAGTTCAATTCCTGGTCAGAGCACATATCAAGGTTGCGGGCTCGATCCCCATTGGGGGGTGTGCAGGAGGCAGCCAATCAAATGACTCTCATTGATGTTTCTATCTCTTTCTCCCTCTCCCTTCCTCTGAAATCAATAAAACACTTTTTACAAAGTATCTGTGCTCTGGTCACTGTTTCTCTTTATTCGCGTGTTCTATTTTCTTGCATGCACTTAGGTTTTCAGTTGGGGCTTCCCCTCCCTTGAGATCCAGATAGCGTGGATGGAGACCTTCCTTTTTAAAGCTTTCCCTAAGATGTTTGCAAATCTCAGGTGCCGGAGGAGTGCTGGGGGAGGAGGGAGTGTTTGCTTTCTGCACACATAAAACTCCGTCCCTTGCTTGATTTCCTAAGGCATCGCAATTGAAGCTCACACAGATCCCCATGAGTGTGGTTGACCCTCCTGGAGGTTTGGGAGTAGGCAGTGAGGATGGGCAGGGGGTGGCCAAGAGGTGGGGGAGGATTTTACCTTGCAAAAATACGCTCAGAGCGTAGAGCATTTCCTTTCAGAACACGTTCTTTGGTGACTTCCCCGGGCTGGATTTCATTTAGTCCCGATCTCTCCATCTTTGGGGCCCCTCCCCCCCTCCACATATCTCTCCCCTTCCCTTTCAGTGGCAAAACAGCCCAGTCCTTCCCTATCTCCCCCTTCTCTCAAGTCTGAGTTGCTGCTGACATCATCCTGGGAGGTCTCATTTACCCCTACCTCATCTCTCCAGGCTAAATATAGTCCCCGTCGCAGTTCGTAACTCCCTGAAGGACCCCTTCCAAAATCGAAGGCCACTTTCTGGTTGAATGAAAGGCAGTAAACTGAGCTTGAATTAAGGTTGGACCTGGCCCTCATTGAACGTTCGAGCCCAGTTAGGGGCCAGCTGTGCTTTCTCTTTTAAATTTCACTTCCCTAGAAATTTCCTTTTGGAAATTTCAACCTTACTCAGCTGAATTGAGGGGGTCAGGATGAAACCAGAAGTCAACTGAGTCCGGGGCTTGTGCTACCTGTCACCACTTAGCCAGGGAGTTGAGACGGGGATTGGATTATAAGTGTGTGTTTAATAATATCAGGTGCCAGAAATCTGGGAAGGTGATAGGAAAAAATAAAAACACCCTAACATCCACACTCCCCTTAAGCTCGATTGGAGAAAGCTTATTCAGGGGAATCCGGGAAAAGGAATGTGGGTAATTCCTACAAGGGGGGTTTGGTGATTTGCAGGCCTGGAATTTGAGTCCCTGTGGGAGTCTTGGGTCTTGAATGTCTTCCTTACTGGTCCCCGGAACAGGATGGCCAGCGTTCTGAAACCAGTCAGGCAGTGTGCATCATCCTGATGTTTCTGAGATCTAATCGATCACCCTCCTCTAATTGATCACCCTCCTCTAATTGATCACCCTCTTCTAATAGATCACCCTCCTCTAACTGATCACCCTCCGCATTCCTGGTGGCCGGGCATGGAAGTTCAGGGCTGAGTGAAAAGCCTCTGTGTTCTTGCCTGGTCAACTGAAAACTGCAGCAAGTCTTAGCCTAAACATACGGTTAAACATATGTAGGTAATTAATCAAGTACATATTCTGTTAGTGAAAAGAGAGGGGAAGGTAAGAAACAGGAAGGAAAAAGGGGGAAAAACAAAAATCATATGTATATATTTGTTGTTGTTGTTAATCCTCATCCAAAGATATTTTTCCACTGATTTTTAGGGAGAGTGGAAGAGAGAGGGAAGGGCAGAGAGAAAGAACCATGACAATGACGCATGTGCTGGGCCAGGGAGGAACCTGCAACCAAGGTAAGTGCCCTTGGCCGGAATCAAACCCAGGGCCCTTTGGTCCACAGGCTGACACTCTATCCACTGAGCCAAACTGGCTAGGGCCAAAAATCACATTTTGATTCTATCCTCCTACCCCTATGAGGACTGCTGGTTGTACATGCCTGGAGACCCGACCTTGTCCTGGCCTCCCCAGTGCTGGGCTGTGCCCATGGAAGGCAGATGAGCCCGCCAGCAGGGGAACCCCACAGCTGGCTTAGGTGTTAGGTGCCATTGGCATGATCATTGTTCAGGTGTTTCAGAAGCTCCCCCAGGAGAGGGAACATATACTAGACACATGTACCCAGAAAGAAAACTTGCCCTGAAGTTTTTTATTTGTTTATTTGTTTTTTATTTGTGTGTTTTTTTAAATATATTTTCATTGATTCCAGGAGAAAGGGAGAGGGAGAGAGAGATAGAAACATCAATGATCAGAATCATTGATCAATTGCCTCCTGCATGCCCCCTACTGGGGATCAAGTTCAAAACCAGTGCATGTGCCCTTGCCTCCTGGTTCATAGGTCAACCATTGAGCCACACTGGCCTGGCTTATTTGTCTGTGTGTGTGTGTGTGTGCGTGCGTGTGTGTGTTTAAATAGATTTTACTTTTTAGAGTAGTTTTAGGTTCACAGCAAAATTGAGAAGAAGGTACAGAAATGTTCCATTTATCCCCTGCTCCCTCCGCAACCTTCCCCATGATCTATATCTCCCACCAGAGCAGTACATTTGTGGCAATTGATGAACCAATATTGACACATCATTATCACCCAAAGTCTGCAGTTTAAATTAGGGTTCACTCTTGGTGTTGTACATTCTATGGGTTTGGAATAAGGACATGTATTCACCAATATGAAGTATTATACAGAGTATTTTTAAAATTTAAATCATTTTGCATTTTTCAGTTTCGGTTAACATACAATATTATATTAGTTTCAGGTGTACACCCCAGTAATTAGACATTATATAACTTACCAAGTGATCACACTGATAAATTTAGTACCCATCTGACACCTTAGATCAGCAGTTCTAACCTGTGGGTTGCGACCCCTTTGGGGGTCGAACGACCCTTTCTCAGGGGTCGCCTAAGAACCATCGGAAAACACATATATAATTACATATTGTTTTTGTGATTAATCACTATGCTTTAATTATGTTCAATTTGTAACAATGAAATTGGGGGTCACCACAACATGAGGAACTGTATCAAAGGGTCGCGGCATTAGGAAGGTTGAGAACCACTGCCTTAGATAGTTATTAGAATATTATTGACTATATCCCTTATGCTGTACTTTACATGCATATGACTATTCAGCCAGATTTCAGATGGTTCTGAATAATGGTTGTCCTTTTTAGTTGTAATTTTGATGTGTTTGTGGGAGGATGCCAGTGCCATGTTTACCTGTGCAACCATCTTGACCAACTATAGAGTAGTTTTATTGCTCTAAAAGTCCTCTGGGCTCTAATTACTCATCCCTCCCTCATGTCTGCCCCAAAGTTTTCATCTTAAAAATGAATGTGACTCGGCCTGTGTGGCTCAGTGGTTGAGTGTCGACCTATGAACCAGGAGGTCACGGTTTGATTCCCGGTCAGGGCACAGGGTTTTGAGCTCAATCCCCAGTGTGGGGCATTCAGGAGGCAGCCGATCCATGATTCTCTCTCCTCATTGATGTTTCTCTCTCTCCCTCTCCCTTTCTCTCTGAAATCATTAAAAATAAATATATATTTTTAAAAATTGAATGTGAAGCTCGACTTTCACTCATAATGCAATCATGGTTGTATTAATATAACAATAGTGTATTCTTCCGCCTACCTCTGTGCCAGGCTCTATACCAAGCTTTGGGAATTGAGTGGTAAGCATTGAGTGATATGGAAGTTAGGATCCAGGTGGACAGACAGATGGTAATCAGCCAGCCCAACCAATGAAAACACCACGGCCGTGAGGTTTATCTGGAGGCTGCATCCCTTCATGGGTCTGGTAAGCAGAGCTGTTAGGAGCTCTCTGACCCTTTCAGGACGTCCTGTGGCTTTCCCAAGATTTGCTCACACTGCAGACACTAAGTAGACACAGCGTGAATGACCGAGTGAGGTGGTAAGTGCCTGAACTATCAAGTTTGACTTGGGTTCTCGTCTTGGAGTGTGATCGTCAGTTATGTGTAAACTTGACTCTCCTAAGCGGGAGGGAGGGGGGAGGAGCAGGTAGCTGGTAAGCGTTATTTCTGTGTGTATCTGTGAGGGTGTTTCTGGAAGAGATTAGCATTTGATCTACTCGACTGAGTCAAGAGGATCCCCCTCGCCAATGTAGGTGGGCATCATCCAGTCCATTGGGGGTCCGAATGGAACAAAAAGGCAAAGGAAGGACAGAGTCTTTCTCTTCTCTTGCATGGGTACCATCGTCTGCTGCTCAGACATTGGAACTCCTGCTTTTCAGGTCTTTGGACTTTACGACTGACACTGATACCCCGAACGGCAGGCTGGAACTCTAGTGTGGGTTCTTGTCTCCTGAGTTTGAAGAATAAATTTCAAGGACAAAGGATCTTAAGCAAAAGTGTGGAAGTTTATTGCAAGCATATACAAACTCCCATGTGGGGAGGGATCCCCAAATGGGGGACCCCCTATGGAGGGGTTCCCAAAATGGGAAAAACCTGCTCTCTCTCCAAATAGGGAGAAACCTGTCTCTTTGTCTAAGGGTTTAAAAATGCTGGCAGCTTCTTCGTACCTGCTACCTCCTAACTGGAACCTTCCCCATTTTACGTCCTCCTGTGCTTTTCCTAATTGGCCACGTTCCCCCTTTCCCTGCATGGTGTCAGTTGCACCTGGTGCCTCCCTCTTCTTCCCCTTATCTTTTCTGTCCTCTGTGTATATAGGGTTAACAATCTGGTGGCTTGGAGCTGTCTCTGCCTGGTAAGTATGCATTCCTCTCTCATGGACCTTCCTTCCCCTAACTGCCTCTCTTGTCTCTAAAATCCTCTCAACACCAGTGACCTTCTCATTCTCAGGCCTTTGACCTAAGACTGGGACTTACACCTTCAGCTCCCTCTGGTCCTCAGGCCTTTGAATATGAACTATACTATCAACTTTTCCTGGGTCTCCAGCTTGCAGACCGCAGGTCATGGGACTCCTCAGCCTCCATGGCCATGTGAGCCAATTCCTGTAATAAATCTCCTCTTCTCTCTCTCTCTCTCTCTCTCTCTCTCTCTCTCTCTCTCTCTCTCTCTCTCTCTCCCGATAGATATGCAGATAGAGATATAGATACATCCTATTGGTTCTGTGTCTCTGGAGAACCCTGCCTATTATAAGAAACTTGGTGCAGCCACTCTGGGTTAGTGATGCAATCTGGGGATTGGATCCAAAACACCAATGCTCTAAAGATCTTCAAAGATGATTGAGCTTAACCCTCTGTTAACGTAAAAACATTCAAACCTGGGGGTGGGAGTGGCTAGGGAGAGGTCAATGGGGGGGGGGGGGAGGAGACATATGTAATACTTTAAACAACAAAGAATTTTTTTAAAAGAAGGAAAATGCAAAAAATAATAAATAAATAGAGCCACTTTAACATGGACCCAGAACTGCCATGCCAGAGAAACTTAGCATGTCACATGCCTTAAAACTGTGGGATGTTAAAACAGGGCAAAATAACCTTTGGACTGGGCCTAGGGCAGTTACTGTGAACCGGGTGCAAACATAACAAGAAAGCAGTTATGGCTACTGGATTGATGACTAGTGAACCCCAAATTAAGAACATTCTTTAGAATTCATATCACTATGTTATATTATATGCACAATAGAAATGCCTTCCTTCTATTGATGTAATTGTTCCCCTTCCCTTTCTTATAAATATCCTTTTCCTTTGTCTTCTAATGGGGACAGTATTTGGGCTTCTGCCTGAATCAGTGCATCCAGAATAGCTATATCTATTATTCACAAATAAATGCTTGTTGCCTCTAAAAACAACAACATTCAAACCTGTAAAGAACTGTTGTGAGTTTGTTTGAGCCCAACTGTCAACAATTGCCAGGAAGCAGAATCTCAATGGATTGGGATAATGCTCCAGAGAATGGCGGTTTTCACCTTGTTTTACACATTACAACCAAAGGGGGAAACGTAAGTGGGTTACATCAAACTCAATGGCGATAGATTAGGGAGGCAAGAGAAAGAAAAGCAGGGAAACCTCTAGGAATGGATAAAAAGTAAAATAGTAGGCACATGCTTCTTTCACTTAGGTGGGTACAGGTAGTTAAGAGTCACAATTAACATGATCACAATGAAGGAATTTGTGGTATCAGTCCTGGTGCCCAGGGCATTTGGTTGTGCCCTGAGGGGTGAGGAAAAAGGTAAGTTACAAGTTACCCTAACATTATATTTTATTTTATTTTATTTTATATATAACTTTATTTCTGGTTATACCGTATATACCTGTGGGTCGTGACCCTTGAAAATACATCCTGCATTGTATACCCTGACATTTTAAAGGCTCGGTTAAGGTAAAGATTGACCTTTGCCAGGGAAGATATTTACATTACAATTCATAACAGTAGCAAAATTACAGTTATGAAGTAGCAACGAAAATAATTTTATGGTTGGGGGTCACCACAACATGAGGAACTGTATTAAAGGGTCGTGGCATTAGGAAGGTTGAGAACCACTGGGTTATAGAAACAAATGCTAAGAGGAGATACAGAACTTCCCCACCCACATACAATTTAATAGATAAAAGAACAGTAAATGAAAAACAAAATGTAGACATTTTAAACTTTGTTACAGCTTTAAAACATTCATGTCTGATACAATTAGAAATCACATTCATTTCTCAAACTTTAAAAAAAAAATGTATGGCTCCTTATTTAAAAAGTACTGTATCCCATTAGAAATGGAAAGGCAGGCCGGCCAGCCACAGGGTCCCCCTCCCGAGGGCGGGCGGCCGGCTCCCACCGCCACAGCGGGCGTCCACGAGCCGCCCTGGGCTCCCAGACCAGACTTCCCTCACGGGCGGTGGCATCGCAACGTGACCTCCGCGTCACCCCAGGCTTAGACCTTAATTTCTACCGTGTACACCCTGACATTTTAAAGGCTCAGTTAAGGTAAAGATTGACCTTTGTCAGGGAAGATACCGGCGTAGGACGTGACTACCCACCATAACTGCTTTTAGTTGAAGTTTTAATTTCAGACCATCCTCTGTGGTTACTTTAGTGAAGTTTGCAAGGCCGCCAAGCAGGCCTTCCCTGAGCTTGTCAGGTTAGCATGTGGCCCCTTTTTCGTCCACACCTTTAATAAAGAATTGAGGAGGCTGAGTCCTAGAAAAATAACTTGGACATACAACTAACTCATTCAAACTAATGTGGACGAAAAGGGCCACATGATGACCTGACAAGCTCAGGGAAGGCCTGCGTGGCAGCCTTGCAAACTCTAGAGACCTAAAGTAACCAACCACAAAGGATGGTCTGAAATGAAAACTTTTTAACTAAAAGCAGTTTATGGCAGGTAGTCACGTCCTAGGCTAGATTCTTCCCTGACAAAACTCAGTCTTTACCTTAACTAAGCCTGTCTGTTGTCTTTTGCATCTATGATAACATATCATTGGAATGTCAGGGTGACTTGTAACCTACCTTTTCCCTGACTCCTTCCGGGCACAACCAATGCTGCAAGGCGCTGGGAAAGAGACCACAAATTCCTTCATTGTAATTTTGAGTGTTCATTATCCTGTACCCACCTAAGTAAAAGAAGCATGTGTCTATCATTTTACTTTTTATCTGATTCCAGAGGTTTCCCTGCTTTGCTTTCTCCCGCCTCCCTAACCTATCACCAATGGATTTCATGTAACCCACTTAGGTCTCCTCCTTTGATTGTAATGTACAAAACAAGGTGAAAAAAAAACAAACCCATCATTCTACAGAGCATTATCCCAGTGTGTTGAGATTCTGCTTCCTGGCAATTATTGACAGTTTGACTCAAATAAACTCATGATGATTCTTTACAGATTTGAATGTTTTCTTATGTTAACACTACCAGGGCCCAGGTTCCTGGATTAGGCATATGCATCTGAACCCACTGCCCATGCTGCCTGTCCTTTGAGGCACACTCAGATAACTGATACCACTGCATGCTATGTGTGCCCACAAACATAGCCCAGGCAATCACTTGACAGGGACCATCATCCAGCTGGGGTTCCCAGGGCCAGCCTTAACAAAAGCCAAGGTCATAGTGTAGCTGCTGGCTGCTTCCCTAACTTCTTGGCTTCCTGCTGAAGTGTGGGCCAAGGGCATGGGGCTGAAAGAAGCAGGGTACCAGGAGCCAGCGAGATGGCTGGGCAGGAATGTGCAATCTGTAAGCCGTCTTTGATCTACTCCTGGCTGTGCTCCTGCTTTAATGACATGGACAATGAGGTCGCTATCTCTGGAGGTCTCCTTGCTCCTGTCGTAGTAGTTCCCCCATGTAAACCTCTTGGGGGTCTTTTTTTTTTCTTCTAAAATATATTTTTATTGATTTCAGAGAGGAAGGGATAGGGAGAGAGAGAGATAGAAACATCAATGATGAGAGAGACTCATTGATCAGCTGCTTTGGGGTCTTTTTAGGGTCTTTGGAGCAGCACTAGTGAGCTGCACAGGAGTGTCTCAGTATGTCCTCGGATTTCTCTGTGTGAAGCAGGGTGGTGTAGAGGAAGGACAGGTTTGGGGGAGCAGGAATTCGGGCTGTGTCTTGCTAGTTGGTGTGTCCTTGAGCAAGTCACTCAGCTTTTCTAAGCCTCAGTTTCATCCTCCGTGCCATCTGTGACTCAGGGGCAGTGTTTACCTCACATGATAGATGTCGAGATTAGAAAGTGCTCAAGCATAGTGTGTGGTAGATGGAAGTTGTAGATAATGGTTAGCATCATAATTGTTAAGTAAGGGGCCCCATTCTCTGATATTCATGAGGCTAGGGGCTGAGCTCAGTTTTATATAATAGTGTCTTCATCAGAGAGTGCAAAGAATGCCTGTCCCGTCCTAGCTGGTTTGGCTCAGTGGCTAGCAGGGGTCCTCAAACTATGGCCCACGGGCCACATGCGGCCCGCCGAAAACATTTATCCGGCCCGCTGGGTGTTTTTGCCGCTGCTGTCTGTCCTGCTTAGCAGCCGACTTGTCCCGGGCCCGCAGTGTGCATGTGTGGAATGTCTGAGGGACAGTGAAGTGGCCCCTGTTTAAAAAGTTTGAGGACCTCTGGGCTAGAGCATCGGCCTGCGGACTGAAGGGTCCTGGGTTTGATTTTGGCCAGGTTGTGGGCTTGATCCCCAGTAGGGGGCGTGCAGGAGGCAGCCAATCAATGATTCCCTCTCATCACTGATGCTTCTATCTCTCTCCCTTCCTCTCTGAAATCAATAAAAATATATTTTAAAAAAAGAATGCCTGTCCCCTTCCCGCCCCCAACTGCTTCCTGCAAGAGCTTATTGGACTCAGTGTGGCTCTAATACCATGTGAGGACTTGATGGGGCTTCTCCCTTCAGGTTGTCATCAGGTCTCCTGGTCCAGATGACACTGCTGTGGGTGGTGGTGAAGCATGTCCAGGAGATTAGACTGACTAAGCAACTGGTGTAGTAGAAAGAATATGGGTTTTGCAACCCTCAGACCAGATATCAAATCCTCCTGGCTCTACCGCTCACCCGTTGTGAGAACTGGGGCAAATTAACTGACAGCTCGATTTCTTCTGCAGAATACGGAAACTAATGGGAGGATTTATAAAGATGAAATGGAGTATCCCAGGTACAAGAGTTTGCTAGGGTGGCCATAACAACAGACAGGGGGCTTAAACCATAGAGATTAATTTTCTCATAGTTTTGCAGGCTGCAAGTCCAAAATCAAGGTGTCAGCAGGTTTGGTTTCTGAGGCCTCTCTCCTTGGCTTGCAGACAGCCACCTTCTCTCTCTGCCCTCACATGATCATTCCTCTGTGCTTGAGCATCACTGGCATCTCTAAGTGTTCAAATCTCCTCTAAGATTAAATGAAGGCCCACCCTGAAGGCAGGGCCTCATTTTAACTTCATCACATCTTTAAAGGCTCTATCTACCTCCAAACATAGTCACATTCACAGGTAGGGATTAGGGCTTCAACTGAGAAGTTTGAGGGGGCACAATGCCTCCTATGACACCAGGTAAAGCTAGCCAAGTAGTGGTCCCCATAGGGGCTCATTATTTTGATAGCCCACCATTTCTTTCCCCAGCCTTTCTTTCTGCTCTTAATTCTGGACTGTTTTTGTGGTTTGGGAGTTGGTAATTCTACAGGGGGTGATTCTGATATTTTTTACAGAGTTTAGTAGTAAAAGCCAATTAACAGCGGGAAGAGAGGAATGTGAAAAGCCTGCTCAGTATCACCCTCCAAGCAGAGTCTGCCCTCAGGGGCTTCTCCTGGGCTGTTCTTACTGAGAAATGACCTGCTGGTTCTGGACTGTGTGTTGCAATCAGGTCAAAGCACGCTGTGGTTACAGCCCACCTCTTACACCATTTGTGGTGGGCTCTTCGCTGCATGAGTGAGAAAGGGTATTCAGCAGTTGTTTATAAAGCCACATAAGTGGACTCTCTTTGCTGAAAAGGTCTCTCTCGCTGGCATTGTAATTTATGTTATAGTTCTTGAAAGAATCTAAGTGACCTTAAAATTGACAGTCACCTCACGCATGACTGAGGGCAGATACTGGACTGAACACTGGGGATACGGGGAGGGCCCTGGCAGGCTCTCTGCTCTGAAGGAAGTCAACATTCCACAACATCCCTCACTCTTGTCAAAGGTTTGCAAGGCAGCAGCACTTTCTACACGTACTGCGAACCCTGGCTAGTGGTCCCTGCCCTGTGTTTGAACCATTGCGGTGCTGGGATGCTCACTACCTCAGGAGGCCTCTCTGGTTTCTGAATTTCCTGATATAAAGTTGGGTCTCTGTCCTACCTGCTCCCCCCCCCCCCCCCCCCCACTACAAATATCGCTTTCTACCCAGCGAGGGCCCAGTGGCCCTGGTTCCATTGGCTCATACTCTTGGGACATGGCTCCCAGACCTGACCCATCCTCGCTATTGTCTCACCATTGGCCACTGCTTGCCAGAAAGCATGGCCTCCAGAATGTGCAGCCGTGGAGCGGAGGGGGGGGCGGCCAGTGCTTCCCACTGAGACCCAGGTGCCTCCTCCTCCGGAAGCAGAGGGCTCATGGGTAGTTTTCTTTTTAAGAAAATGTATTTGTATTGATTTCAGAGAGGAAGGAAGAGGGAGAGAGAGATAGAAACATCAATAATGAGAGAGAATCACTGATCAGCTGCCTCCTGCATGACCCACGGAGGATCAAGCCCAAAAGCCCGGCATGTACCCTGACCGGGAATCCAACCATGACCTCTTGGTTCATAGCTGGATGCTCAACCACTGAGCCATGCCAGTAGGGCTCATGGGTAGTTTTTCTAAAAGCAAGCGTCTTTTTCCCCTGAAATTTCTAACGTTCAGACACTCCATTAGGTCATTTCAGCTCTTTCTTCTCCACGTTAGGGTGGCATAATGAAGCCACATGTCTCACATCCCTTTTATTATCGTGGATAATAACTTTCATTTACTGATAAAAATGTTGACCAGCAATGGGAGGTCTGATGTAGCACAGGCCCTATCCTAACTAGTTATGACTTTTAAAAACCAGATCTGTGCTTTGACTTGTAAAGAGAATGACAGGAATTCCTTTGTCTTTCCAGAATCATCCCAGGTCACTGTGAGCCCAAAGACAGGTCAGTCTCTTTTGCTCATTGAAATAAATTCTTATCTCTGGGTTAAAGGTGAAAAGACTTTGGGATTATCAAAGACAGATTTTAAAAATATATGTGATATATACATAATAAGTAAATATAAATGACAGTAATAGCCACTGTGAACTTTCAATGAATAATACCCTCCAGTATTTACACCAACCCTGTAACTCCTTTTAACAGCTGGGGAAACTGAGGCACAGGGAGTGAGCTAATGGGTCCAAGGACCCAGAGTTGGTTAGCAGTAAAGCCAGGACATGGACTCAGCTCATGCGCTGGGATTCAGCAGTCAGTCGGGAGCAGGTCTGAGACCAACTGAGGGCCATTTTTGAGCCAAGTGCCAGGGAGCACACAGGCCAGGGAGGCAGAAAGCAGAGCCCCAGACCTCCCCACCCCCTACCCCCCACCCTACCCCCCGCTGCCAGGTGGTGCTCTGGTTGGGAAACCAGATGAGTTGCCCTTCAGATTCTGACTGGGAGAAGCAGGGAAGGGTGTCCAAATAGACTTCCAACTCTTCGAAAGACAGTAGAATTTCACCAGGAGGAGGAGCCATGGGAGTAAATGCCAAAGATCCTTCCAGGCCAAGAAACAGCATGAACAAATTTCAGGGGAAGGACAGGGCATGGCACATCCCTGAAGAGGCTGGGTGTGTGGCCAGCCTGTGGGACCTGCGGGAGGGGGATCAACATGGGGAAGGGACACAGGTAAGAGAACAATTTCCACATAGACTCTCTCACAGCCACACCTTTGAAATTTGTTTTTGCTGTGCCCTTGACTTCAAATGCTCTTCCCTCTCCATTTCCAGCTCAGAGTTCCAGGCTAAGAATAAATGCATTTCTTCTCTGAAGAGGTTATTGATCCCTCTGACAGGAAGTGCACTCTCCCTCTCTGAGGCTGCTGGACTAGCTTCTCAGTGGTCACTTTGCCAGTCTCCTTGCGGTTGTTTGAGCCCCCGTGCCCTGGGGAACCCTGGGAGGGAGAGACGAGGCCCTGCTTCTGTCCACTGAGTGTTTCTGGCCCTGCACATGGGCACCCAGTGCTGATCCTGCTTCCTTTCTCAGCCCAGCCTTCCCAGCCCCCTGCTGCTAAATTAGTCCCTGAACTTGACATGGAAGCCCCTCTGCCAATCCCCCATGAGCCCAAAAGGCTTTGGTGCTCACTGTGCAACACATTCATTATTCGCTGGGGAGTAGGTAGGACTAAGCTGTGACTGCTGTCTGGTCTTGAGGCCCGCTCGTCAGGGCTGGTATTCACTTTCCCAGAAAATATGCCAGGCAAAGAAAGGAGAAAGCCTCCTGCCTACAGAATCTCTCACAGAAGCCCATCTGAGTCTACAAAATAGCCTTACAAAAAACACACAACACATATATTTTTATTGATTTCAGAGAGGAAGGGAGAGGGAGAGAGAGGCAGAAACATCAATGATGAGAGAGAGCCCTAGTCAGCTTGGCTCAGTGGATAGAGCATCAGCTTGAAGGGCCCAGGTTCAATTCCGCCCAAAGACACACGCCTGGGTTTTGCTCTTGATCCCCAGTGGGGGGTATGCAGGAGGCAGCCAATCGATAATTCTTTCTCATCATTGATGTTTCTAGAAGTATATTTTTAAAAAATGGCCCTGACCGGTTTGGCTCAGTGAATGGAGCGTCGGCCTGCGGACTCAAGGGTCCCAGGCTCAATTCCGGTCAAGGGCATGTACCTTGGTTGCGGTCACGTCCCCAGTGGGGAGTGTGCAGGAGGCAGCTGATCGATGTTTCTAACTCTCTATCCTTCTCCTTTCCTCTCTGTAAAAAATCAATAAAATATATTTTTTTAGAAAAATGATGAGAGAGAATCATCAATCAGCTGCCTCCTGCACACCCCACACTGGGGACTGAGCCCGCAACCCAGGCATGTGCCCTAACTGGGAATTGAACCTCAACCTCCTGGTTCATGGGTTGACACTCAACCATTTGGCCATGCTGGCTGGGCTTGCTTTTTAATGTTTCAGTTGGATAGTTAAAAAAACAAGCACTTGCCCTTCATTATTACAAATGTGTTCTTGAAATTATGACAGCATGACTTCATGAGTCCCCTTTCTGACCAAGGGAAAGGGAAAAGAGGCTTGAAGCTACTAGCTCTAGGACCCCTGGAGCTTGGCTGCAAGACCCAGGCACCCATCAAGATCCACCCTGTGGCCAAGGGAGAGCCTGGTGGTCAGGAAATAAAGGGAACACAGAACATTGTGTCTGGTTTCTGTCTCATAGCTTCCTCTTTACTATGATGGAAAACATCAAGGTGGGGCCTGACCCAGAGAGGCCAGTTTGGCCTCTGTGCTCCTGAGTCCAGACTCCTCTGCAAGCCCCAGCTTCCAGCCAGTGCCAACAAGGGCAAGGTGCAAATCGCTAACCTTGGGTTTCAGAGGCCTCCTGATGTGTGCTTGCCCTCTCCCTTTTGAGAACCACGTGCTCTGCTGAAAATGAAAGCAGAAAGAATTAAGGGCATTCATTTTCTCCTGTGGTCTGACATCACAATCCCAGCCTTCTTCATTCATCTTCTGGTTTTGTTGGCCTTAGTGTGCTCTGCTGGTCCCATGTGGGGCCATAGCCTGCCCACCCTGCTCTCATGGTTCTGTATCTTTCTTGTGCCTTCAGAATGCATTGAACAGCTGTGCAAATTGCTCACTGCACTACTCTAGGAGGCACCATTCACAGGAGTGATGAAGAAAATTGCTGTAAAAACCAGCAGGGATTGCAGCTGAGTGAGATGAAGGGCTGTTGGAGTCCCAGGCAGTTCCTCTTAAAGTGCCCATACTCAAACTTACTCAGACTCACTCCTTCTGAATTCTAGCGCTGGGGTAGCAGCTCAAAAAGCACCAGGGACATATAGGGAGGAAATGAAGTGGGCAGCTTTCTCCCAGACAATGGGAATTATAGCCCACCCTACAATTCTTTTGAAATTGTTTCTACAAATGCTGACTCTAACTAATATGAAGCTTGTAGATAAATAGCATCTATAATAATAATAATCTATAATAATAAAAGCATAATGTGTTAATTAGACCAGACAGCCAAATGACCTTCCGGACATCATTTCAGACATCCTTCCAGATGAAGCCGCAGCAGTGGGGGCTGAGGCAGAGGCAGTTAGGGGTGATCAGGCAGGCAGGTGAGTGGTTAGGGGTGATTAGGCAGGCACAGTGGTTAGGGGCGATCAGGCAGGCAGGCCGGCAGAGGTGGTTAGGGGTGATCAGCAGGCAGGCAGGTGAGGATTAGGAGCCAGTGGTCCCAGATTGTGAGAGGGATGTCTGACTGGCAGTTTAGGCCCGATCCCACGGCAGTCAGACATCCCCCAAGGGGTCCTGGATTGTGTTAGGGTGCAGGCCAGGCTGAGGAACCCTTCCACCCCCTGTTCAGAATTTCGTGCACCGGGCCTCTAGTGTTTGTATAAAAATTTTAGCAATTAACCAGAAGATACAGATTCTGATCTTCAGTCATCCCAGTTCCAGGAGATTTGCTGACCTTCAATCATAGAACCAGGATGATGCACAGCAGACCATTTGATCTATTTCGAGATCCTTATTGGAATGGACTGTGCTGGTCTTCACATAGAAAAATTTTCAACCCCCTCTCCCTTGATCTCTTTGTTCTGCTTTCCCTTTCTCTTCTTATAAAATCCTCTGCCTACACTGAATTCTCATGAGTTGGGTTTCTGTGGTGGAAGGTAGCCAAATCTGGATTTCAGTTTCAGGCAGAGGCCATTGTTCCCTTTTTGAGCCCTTCTTACACAGAGCTGACTGGCAGGTGCCATATCTGAGTCTCACTCAACCTGTCTCACACTGTTCACACCCCCCCCCCCCCCCCGGTGATTCCTTTTTTTTTTTTTTAAATATATTTTATTGATTTTTTACAGAGAGGAAGGGAGAGAGATAGAGAGTTAGAAACATCGATGAGAGAGAAACATCGATCAGCTGCCTCCTGCACATCTCCTACTGGGGATATGCCCGCAACCCAGGTACATGCCCTTGACCGGAATCGAACCTGGGACCTTTCAGTCCACAGGCCGATGCTCTATCCACTGAGCCAAACCGGTTTCGGCCCCGGTGATTCCTTTATAGCCCACCCATTGACTTACAGATCCACCCAAGATGTTTCCAGTGGCATTTTAATACAAATGGCCTATATTGGGTCATGCTTCCTACTTTCCTAAAATCTCCCCAACAAGGAGCATCTGGCCCCAGTGTGCAAAACAGAAAGTCTCATAGATACAGAAAACAGTTTGAAGGCTACCAGATGGAAGGCTGGTTGAGGGGTTGGGTGAAAATGGTGAAGATATTTAGAAGTACAAATTGGTAGTAACAGAATAGTCATGGGGATGTAAAGTATAGCATAGGGAATATAGTCAATAATATTCTAATAACTATGTATGGTGTCAGATGGGTACAAGACTTATCGAAGTGATCACTTAGTAAGTTATACATAATGTTTAATCACTGGGGTGTACACTAAAACTAATATAATATTGTATGTCAACTGTAATTGAAAAAAATTAAAGCTTAAAAAACAACAACAATAATTTATTTCTAAGACAAAATGTACTCTGGTTATCCTAACTATTCTCATTTTGTACATTTCTTTCCATTCTTGTCCACATGAATAAATATTTTAGGTTCTTGCAATAGTAATGTACATAGCCAGCTCCACTTCGATTGTAAACATTTCTCTTTATTTTTATACTAGAGGCCTGGTGCACGAATTGGTGCACTGGTGGGATCCCTCGGCCTGACCTGCACCCTCTCACAATCCGGGACCCCCTCAGGGGATGTCGGACTGCAGGTTACGGCCCAATCCCCACAGGCCAGGCTGAGGGACCCCACCGCTGCACGAATCCGTGCCCTGGGATGATTTCAGGCCAGGCCAAGGGACCCCATCAGTGCACCAGGCCTCTAGTATGCATATAAGATCTCTGGTTAATCTCTTCCCGCCTTCCCCCTTCCCCCCTTTCCTCTGAGATTCATGTTTCCATGCTTGTGCATTCAGCATCTGCCCCCTGGTGGTCAGTGCATGTCATCGCTACTGGCTGAATGGTCGAACAGTCGCTTAGGCTTTTATATATATACTAGAGGTCCGGTGCACAAAAATTTGTGCACTTAGGGGGAAAGGGGGGTCCCTCAGCCCGGCCTGTGCCCTCTCGCAGTCTGGGACCCCTCAGGAGATAACGCCCTGCTGGCTTAGGCCGGCTCCCGGGTGGCAGAGGGCAGGCCCAATCCCTAGGTGCAGCCCCTGGTCGGGCTCAGAGCAGGGCCAATTAGGGAGTTGGGGCGCCTTCCCCTGTCATGCACAGAGCAGGGCGGATTGGGGAGTTGGGGCACTGCCCCCTGTTATGCACAGAGCAGGGCGGATCTGGAGGTTGCGATGCCGCCCTCAGTCACGCTAGGGTAGGGCCGATTGGGGGGTTGGGGCACCGCCCCCTGTCACACTCAAGGCAGGATCTATGGGAAGGTTGCAGCGCCAACCCCTGTCACTCACAGAGCAGGGCCCATCAGGGGGGTTGGGGCTCTGTACCCTGTCATGCACAGAGCAGGGTCGATCAGGGGGTTGGGGCGCTGCCCCCTGTTTCGTACAGAGCAGGGCCGATCAGGGGGTTGAGGAGCTCCCCCCTGTCACTCACAGAGTAGGGCCGATAGGGGAGTTGGGGCACCGCCCCCTGTCACACACAGAGAAGGGTGGATCAGGGGGTTGGGGCACTGCCCTCTATCACCCACAGAGCAGGGCCGATCAGGGGGTTGGGGCACCGCCACTGTCACACTCAGGGCAGGGCCGATGGGGAGTTTATGGCTCTACCCCATCACACACAGAGCAGGGCCCGTGGGGGGGGGGGGTTGGGGCGCCGCCCTCTATCACCCACAGAGCAGGGCCGATCAGGGGGTTGGGGCACCGCCACTCTCACACTCAGGGCAGGGCCGATGGGGAGGTTATGGCTCTACCCCATCACACACAGAGCAGGGCCCGTGTGTGTGTGGGGGGGTGGGTTGGGGCGCTGCACCCTGTCACACACAGAGCAGGGCTGATCAGGGTGTCGGGGCACCGCACCCAGTCACACATAGAGCCACAGGGCGATCAGGGGGTTGGGGAGCTCTCCCCTATCAGGCACCTTCCCCTGTCACGAACAGAGCAGGGCTGATAGGGAGGTTGTGGCCCTGCCCCCTGTCACACACAGAGCCGCAGGGCGATCAGGTTTGGGCACTGCCCCCTGTCACGCTGATCCCGGTGCCGGGAGGCCTCTCGGCTCCTCTGATCCTGGTGCTGGGAGGCATATTACCCTTTTACTATATAGGATAGAGGCCTGGTGCACGGGTGGGGGCCGGCTGGTTTGCCCTGAAGGGTGTTCTGGATCAGGGTGGGAGTCCCCACTGGGGTGCCTGGCCAGTCTGGGTGAGGGGCTGAAGGCTGTTTTCAGGCTGGCGGGTGACTGAAGCTCCCAACCGCTCCTTTTTTTCTTTTTCTTTTTTATTCTGGGCCAGCTTTAGCTCTGGCTCCAGCTCTGAGGCCTCTGCTGCTGAAAGCAGGTATCTGGTTTGTTTTGGTTCTATAATCGAAACACTCTATCAACTCCAGCTCTGAGATCCTGGCTCGCTGAAAGCAGGTTTCTGGGGTTTTTGTTTAGCTTCTATATTTGTTACAATGTTTCAAACTGCAAGCTCAGAGGCCGGCAAGGCAGGCGGGGAACGTTGGATTCCTCCGTCCCTGAAGCAAGCAAGCCTCATGTTAGTTTCAAGCTGCCTGGCTGCCGGCCACCATCTTGGCTGGCAGTTAATTTGCATATCACCCTGATTAGCCAATGGGAAGGGTAGCAGTTGTACACTAATTACCATGTTTCTCTTTTATTAGATAGGATAGATAGCGTTCATGATCTCTCTCTCTCTTTTTTTTTTACTGTTTGCAGATTTGTATAGGAAGCCCATAATTTTGTCATGAATTGATAATATTTCTAGTTGAAAAATATATCATCACTGCCATAATTAATACTAACTCAAAAATTTTGTTGGGTATCTATGGTGTGGCTAGGCCCTGTTCTAGAAACTGGAGAGAAGCAGCAGTAAATAAAGCAGATAAAAATCTCAACTCACCTGGCAGTGGTAGGAGACAAACAATAATAAAGATTCATAAACAATAATATGTTGTGTCAGGTGATATAAGCTATAGGAAAAAATAAATCAGAGAATGTGTATGGTGTGGTTTGCAATTTTAGATACCATGGCATGAGAAGGTCTTTCACCCCCCACCAGAGAGTGAGCTATTGAGCCATTCAGATACTTGGGGAAGAGCATTTCAATTCAACTGAGAGATTAACAAATGCAAAAGCCCTGAATGCCTAGTTTGTGTGAAGAACAGTAAGAAGGTCTGCATGACTGAAGGGGAATGTGTAAAATGAAGGGGAATGAGTAAGATGGGGAATGGTAGGAGATGAAGCCAGGGAAACAAAAGGGAGTTAGAGTGCATAGGGCCTTGGTTTTTTTAAAAAAATCTAGCTAGCTAGCTACCTATCTATTTACTTATTTTTATTGTGGTAACATAAAATATGACCTTCTCAACCGTTTTTGTGTAAAGTTCAATGGTAATAAATACATTTGCATCATTGTGCAACCATCACTATCACCCAACTCTAGAACTTTTTCATCTTCCCAAACTAAAACCCTTCACTCCTTAAACACTAACTTTCCCTCCCTTTCCTCTAGCCCAGCCGTGGGCAAACTACTGCCCGTGGGCCGGATCCGGCCCGTTTGAAATGAATAAAACTAAAAAAAAAAAAGACCGTACTCTTTTATGTAATGATGTTTACTTTGAATTTATATTAGTTCACACAAACACTCCATCCATGCTTTTGTTCCGGCCCTCCGGTCCAGTTTAAGAACCCATTGTGGCCCTCGAGTCAGAAAGTTTGCCCACCCCTGGTGTAGACCTCTGTGTGACTTTCATCACTTTTGTTGTCATTAAGTGGTTCCTCTTCCCTCCTTGCCCTGGTCTTCCATCCCTGAGGCCTTGGGGGCTGGGAACTATCTTACTCATCTTTGTATTTCCAGTCATTATCACAGAGCCAGGTCCAGAGTAGGTGCTCAGAAAATGATGGACAGGTGAATGATCAACCTGGTGACTATATAGTGAATTGTCCCAAATGAGGACACACTGGAGTGTGATTAATGATTTTGCTAGGACAACAGTGTAAAGTTGGACTGGGACTTTCTGGGATGTATAGTCACCTCGGTAATCATTGTAAATAATTATGAACAAAATTATGAACTCTGCAGTTCTGGAGATCTCTTAGAAGGCATTACTACTTGATTTTCCCAAGCTGGTTTAGAGAAATAGTTGCCAACGTGAGGGAGACATAATAGCATAGGAAGTGTGTGTGTTTAATCCTCACCCAAGGATTTTTTTAAAAAATTGATTTTATAGAGAGAGGAAAGGAGAGAGAGAAACATCAATGTGAGAGAGAAACATTGATTGGTTGCCTCCTGTGCATGCCTAACTGGGAATGGAACCCACAACCTAGGTATGTGCCCTGACCAAATCCTAACCTAATATAAATAACAGGCAGTAATGACATTTTTGTGCATTGCATGCAACATGTGGGATTTGGAAAGATAACCAATAGATTAATTTGCAATGAAGTTGCTGAAGAAAATAAGTGAGATTTATCTTAACTTAGAAAATATAGCCATTTTCTTCATTTTCTGAGAGTGATGTTGGGGATAGTTTTATTTTCAAAGAAGGAAATCACCAGACAAGCAAAGGTAGACTCTTAGTACTTCAGGAGAGAAAAGAGAACAAAAGATAGTTTCCTCAAGGAAGGTTGCTGAGGAAGAGAAAATGCCAACATTTGGCCTTTCTGAGTTTCACAAAATGAAGGACTTCTACAGGAAAACTGAAAAGCTTGTCCTCATGAGAAGCCCCTTTGTTATAACTAATATATGAAGACTTTTCAGGAACCTTAAAGATCCAAGAAGGGGAAAAAACAGCATAAACTCTCCTTTGGAAAATTTCTCTTTTCTTCTGCAATCTCTTATCTTTTTTCCTATAATATACAGGCATTACCTGTTCCCCTTAGTTTGCCAAGTCTCTCCTCAATCATTTCAGTGAGAGCCTTCTCCCCAGGAGTCAGAACAAATCTCTTTGAACTACTTTTCTCTTTCATATTCACCTTATACACACTGCATTCAGATTTGTCTTTCTAAATCTCTTTACACACATCAAAAGATGCTTCTGGCTCTTGTAACTATTTTCACCTCAACCAGTAACTTTCTCTTGCTAGATAGAGACCTAGCACTTCATTTAAACCCAAAGGCATGCTTAAGCTTATGAATTTACAAACGTAAGTGGAATGAGGGGAAACTGAGAAGGGTGGCAGATTTTTCTTTACTGTCATTAAACAATAGTTTTTGGAGACAAAGAGAACTATAATTAAAAGGTTGCAGCCCAGCCAGTGTTGCCCAGTGGTTGAGCATTGAATCAAGAGGTCACTGGTTTGATGTAGGAGACAGTGATCAGTGTTTCTCTCTCATCAGTGTTTCTATTTCTCTATCCTTCTCCCTTCCTCTCTCTCTCTCAAATCAATAAAAACATTTATTTTTAAAAAGGATGCATACTATATACATATCCTAGTCTACACCTGCTTTCCAGCCCTAGCTGGTTTGGCTCAGTGGATAGAGTGTCGGCCTGAGGACTGAAGGGTCCCACGTTCGATTCTGGTCAAGGGCACATGCCCAGGTTGCAGGCTCAATCCTCAGTGGGGGGTGTGCAGGAGGCAGCTAATCAATGATTCTCTCTCATCATTGACGTTTCTCTCTCTCTCTCCCTCTTCCATCCTCTCTGAAATCAATAAAATATTTAATAAATAAATAAATAAATAAATAAATAAATAAACCTGCTTTCCAGAGGACTTACTCAATAAATTAGCTAAATTCTTTTTTCTATCTCAGTATTTCCAACACCAGTATTTTCTTTTCCTCTGCCTCCAAATATGCTCAGCTATTCAAATCCTAAAAAAAAAAAAAAAAAAAAAATTAAATAACTTGTATTATTTCAAGCTATTTCATTCCATTTCTGGTCCTTTGCTAAACTCTTTAGATTGCTAGTTATCACTTATGCCTGTAAGTCCTTTATTTTTAAATGTGTTTACTTTTTATTTTTATCATTGTAACAGAGTTCAAAAAGTCAAACAGTTCTATATGACCTAAAATTAAAACAAAATTAATACCTTACCCCACCCTTTCCACCTTGCAATGTCCACTATTCATAATCACAACCATTTTGCATTCCCTAGGTATCTTTCCTGCTATGTAATTCTTACTGCTACATAATGAATACTACTTCGTTTTCTAGTATTATATAGTATATAATATCTTCCAAATACAAAAGAAGAAAATTTAACTCTTTCATAAAAATCATCTTTTTCCCCCAAACATATGATTCTTCTCTTTTAAAATTCATCATTAAATAGTTACATAACTTTTCGAGTAAATGTTGTTATGCTAACCTGTATTGTATGATATGATTAGATTTTCATTATCATACATTATCTTTCTTCTGAAGTTACCAGTTGCCTCATCTTTTAACGCAGTTGCTGTTTTAATTTAAATTTTCATCAGTAATTAACAGAGAAACATTGCTACAGGACTCTCCTAATGTGGTCAGGCACAGGAGGTAATTGAGTCATTCCTTTTTTCCTCCTTAGAGCGATCTCTTGAGGAACACTTACCTTCTTAATCCAATTGCATAAGCTGCCCTTCTATTTGGAATTCTATTTATTCCCAAGAGTAGGAATCTATTTCTCTCTTTCATTACATCTTCTCTTTCCTAGATTCTAAGTCTTTTTTCTTTTCTGCCTTAACGCATTTTCCTTTTACCTCACACCATGCATACCTCCCACCCTCCCTTTCTTCCTTTTTGTTTAATCCCTCGTTTTTGTGTTGTTGTTTTTTTTTGGGGGGGGGGGGGATAATATCCTATAGTAGCTTCCTGATATAAAAAGGGTAAGTTTTGAGATGCTCCACTCTTGAAAAAACATGTTTCCATCTAACACATAATTGAAACTTCACCTTGTATATAATAGTAGGTTGAAAAGAATTTTCCCTTAGAATGTTTATGGAATTCCCCTATTGTCTTCTAGTATTTCTGTTAAGGAATGTAATGTCATTCTGATTGCAGATCACTTTCTTTATGAGTTGAATTATCAAAACAGAGTTTGTCTTTTTCTCATTTATTTCAGACTCCTCAGTCAGTGATTTTGCTAAAGTACAATTTTAATCATGTCACCCTCTAGTTGTCAGACTCAACTTAGGAGAAAATGCAAACTCCTTGGCATTTTTTACACCATTATATATACTCTGCCTCACCAGCCTCATCTCCTCCCACTCAAGTCTAACACTTTATGTCCTGAAATGATATGCATGTTCTTTTAGCTAGCTGAATATATAATGTTCTCTTTCACATACAGTTTTTTGTACATATAATCTCTCATCCTTTGCCCCGCTCTTAGCTTTAACTTCTATTCATCTTTCAGGTTCTAATCAAGGTTTGGTATTTCAACATTATGCTAGCTCACCACATATCGCCAAACCATAAAGTGACACACTGAATTTTTCTGTTTATATCCTTTTTCTTCCAGTAAGTTGACAATTGCTTTAAATAAAGCCTGTGCTGTGACTTGTTTAGCATATTCCTTAAAGTCCTGGAGAAATGCTTGGATGTGGTAAATATTTTCTTTCAATGAAATGGATTGATACAAACCATATCTGTTTTTCAATCTTCATCTGATATGCTATAACTTCCTTGAATCTTTTATCATTTTCCTACCAAATCCTCACACTCTTTGAACTTTACATACATACCAGAGGCTCGATGCCTGAATTCATGCATGGGTGGAGTCCCTCGGCTTGGCCAGCAATTGGGGCCGATCAGGGCCATCTGGCCCAGTCCCAATCAGGGTGATGGGGCTGGCTGGCCAGTGTAGGAGCTGTGGGAGGTTGGCTGTGGGAGCGCAGTGACCACCAGGGGGCAGCTCCTGCGTTAAGCGTCTGCACCCTGGTGGTCAGTGTGCATCATAGCTACCATCGGTTGTCTGGTAGTCTGGCTTAGGCTTTTATATATATAGACTAGAGGCCTGGCGCATGAAATCACGCACAGGTATGGTCCCTAGGCCTCGCCTGCAATCAGGGCCATCTTCCCCGGCTGCCGGCAGTCGGCCCCGCCCTCCACTGCCACCCACCCCAGTTCCCCATTCCCCATCCAGTGATGGGAGCCTTATGGCTGAAGGAGGGACCAAGAGGTCGGCTGTTCCTGCCCACTCACCGGCCCCAACCCCGCTGCCAGTCGCTCTCTGTGTGTGGGCAACCAGCGGGGCAGGGGCCTTGGCCTGGCACTGCCTGCATCCCCCACCACCCACCCCATTCCCTGTTCGCCATCAGCGATTGGAGCCTGCAGACCAGGGAAAGGGATTGAGAGGTGGTCAGTGTACCGCATAGTGATTGGTCGAGCGATTGTTCTGGCCGTTCTATCATTATGGTCACTGGGCTTTTATTATATAGGATATCACTTTGCCTTGTACTAAACTTACTTTTAAATACACATAATTAACTAATTAGCAAACATGAACTGTTTTGTTTGTTTAGCATTATGACTTGTAGCTAGCAGTCACACAATGAGTTGATCTTAAAGAAGAAACAGGGAGGAGTAAATGAGGTATCTTTTTATTGTTGTTGTTAATCCTCACCCGAGGATATCTTTCCATTGATTTTTAGAGACAGTATAAAGGAGGGGAGAGACAGAGAGGAAGAAACATCGATGTGAGAGAGGCACATGTGCCTGACCAGGTGGGGGAGTGAGACTGCAACCAAGGTGCCTGCCCTTGTCCAGAATTGAACCCAGGGACCCTTCAGTCTGCGAGCCCATGACGCTCTATCCTCTGAGCCAAACAGGCTAGGGCAATAAGGTATTTTCTTTTATTGGCCACCATATTTTAATGTTCATTTGGGGAGTATGGTAGGGATCAATGTAAAAAGTTGTAGATGACTAGCATTGGCACTGCACTGCTGTCTGCACATATAGAAAACATGAAAAAGTCAGGTGTGGAACTCAAAGAAAACCAATGTTAGCAAATACGCCTCTCAAATACATTTCATTTAAAGTTTTCTTTCTCTAAAAATGTTCTTATGAAACTATAGAGATAATCACAAGAAGAGTACTACCCATCCTGGAAAACCATGTCATAGAAAGCATGAACAGAGAAAGAGAATATTTTTGTTAAATAAGACATCTAGCAAAGAACAGTCCATCTGTGATTCAATTGTCAGGAGATTATGAGATGTAAGACATCTAGAGCATGCTGGCAAAGTATTTCATAATCACTGAAGAAAATTAAAAAGAGAACTAACAAATTCTCCCAGTAAAGCACTAGTTATTTCTTAACTCTTAATTAAGAATGAAAAATACATAAATTGAAACTTGATTCAGATTTTATGTTCTAAGCCTGAAACTCTGCAGTTGAAAAAGGTTAGGTTCTCTTTGAACCTGAAAATATTTATTTAAAAACTCTCTCAACATGCAGAAAATATATATCTATGAATTATTTAAGGCCTCTCAAGCCTAAAGTGACCAGTGAAAACTTAGAAAATGTCAGTGCAAGTTCATTATCTTCTAAAATAGACTACACTGTGAGTTGAAAATAATAAACTTCCTGGGAAAATATATTTACTTTCACTAATAAAGGATTGAAAACATGAGAAGGCCCGTAGGAAGCCCCATATCACATTAATGAAGGCAAGGCACTGTAGAGCCTAGAGGTGTAGACACTGGATCCTGCTAAGAGGATCCCAGACTCATTGACATCAGGGCTAGTCATTGTCCTCCCTATATCACATCCTCCATATCTTATAAAATAAGGATGTATCACTACACTGTAGGACTTTCAGCAAGGATACATGGGTAGTAAACACAGTTCACATGACCCTCTAGTACATGGCCATACTTATGGATAAAGACCATCATGTGGAGTGTTGACTTCAACAGGATGGTTTAGGCACAATGTTTAGCTTGTTTATCTACAAATAGAAAATCATTTTCAGAGGTGATCATGATCAAGATCTCCCATTGTATTCTTTTATTAAAAATACATATTTTTATTTATTTCATAGAGGGAGGGAAAGGGAGAAAGAGATAGAAACATCAATGATGAGCGAGAATCATTGATTGGCTGCCTCCTGCACACCCCACACTGGGGATCAAGCCTGCAATCAGGGCATGTGCACTGACCTGGAATCAAACTGTGACCTCCTGGTTTGTAGGTTGACACTTAACCACTGATCCATGCCAGCCGAGTTCCCACTGTATTCTTACATTTGCTTTTTGTTTATCTTAAAACAGATAATATACTTTTTTTATACAACCTATGTAGGGGTCTCTCAGAAATGCATAATGGACATATAAATGTAACATTTTAGGTTAAGAGCCATTTAGACAAAGTTTTTCCCTCACCTTAAACCCATCATAACAGCAGCAAAGACATTTATATTTTCTTAATGCTAACGAGTCTGTCACAAGAAAATATGCTTCCTTCATGCTCTGTTAGAGATTAAGAAAGAAAGCTCTAATTCTTTACCCCTAAAAATGCATTATAGTGCTCAGATTCTCAAATGAGTATATAAAAAGGTATTTAACCCATAAAAACTAAAATATCATATATCAGCAATAGTATTATTTGGTTCTATTTTTAATAACTTATTTTTCAAGTACCTTATATTTTATATACAAAATTATCTGACAAAAATTATTTAATATTTTATATAAAAATATATGTTCCCTGATGCAAATAAAATAAAAAGTAATTATTATCTCTTTCATTTAATGGATAAAATTAACTGGTATACAGTATAATTTCATTTTATTTATGTTTTCCTCATAAAAGTGATCTTAAGAGGCACACAAAGATATATAAAGCCAACAAGAGACAATAATTAGGAGATATAATTTTTTACTTAAAATATTCTTTGGCTTTGAACATAATTTTTCCTCATCCTGGTATTTTTTCCTCATCCTCTGACTCTTAGTTACCTTTAACTTCTATTCACCCTTCAGGTTCTAGTTGAGGTGTGGGACCACACCTTGCTAGTAGGCTTCACATATATCACTAAATTAGAAACAAATACACTCTCTTGAGGGAGGCTCTACCACCTTCTCAGTAAAAACATGAAGAAAATATTAAAAGACATAACTCACAGCATAGTGATAAACTAAAATTCGAATAGAAGATCCTTTGAGAAAGTGGGAGGAGTTTCTGGTCATTATAAACACAATGGGGCTAAGGAGCTCCTGGTGATTACAATGTACTGACATCTTCCTCAAGTCCTACACAGATGTTAAGTCAGAAAACAAAGACTCCCTGCTTGGGTCCCTATCAAATACAAAAGTGACCGGCGTTGCTCTTTCTGGATGATACCATTGTTACAGGTAAGACCATTGTTGTTTCAACTTCATTTGCATCATATAATGCAAAGGACAGCCCACAACAAAGAATTATCCTGTCCGAAACGGCAATACAGTAGTCTCTGTCTCCCCTTACTGGTGATTTCACTTACCACAGTTTCAGTTACCATGGGCAATGTGGTTTGAAAATATAAAATAGAAATTCCAGAAATGAATAATTCGTAAGTTTTAAATGGGATGTCTTTCTGAGAATCGTGATGTAATCGCAAGCCATTTTGTTCCATTCTGCCCCCTATATGAATCATCCCTTTGTCCTCATATCCCCACTGCATATGCTCCTCTCACATTAATGTAGTAGCCATCTTAGTTATTATGTCAATTGCTATGATATCACAGTGCTTGTGTTCAAGTCACCCTCATTTTACTTCATAATGTCCCCAAAGCACAAGAGTAGTAATGCTGGCAATTTGGATATGCCAAAGAGAAGCCGTAAAGAGTTTCCTTTAAGTGAAAAGGGGAGTACAATAAAATAACATATTCTGAGTGTGTGAGAGACACCACATTTACATAACTTTTTATTTTATTTTAATAATAACTGTTTAATTTACTTATTTCTTAGATGGAAAGCTGGAAGGTTATTTGGGTAATGCCTACAATTATATATTATAACTTCATACATGTGGATTGATTAGGACCCAATACAATCTAAAATACAGACATTCAAAGACATTTCTTTAGTGTTCCCTCCATGAAAAATAGGGTGGAGACCCCACAAATGTAGAGACATTTCAAGTATACACCAACACACACCACAACTGTTGCAGCATTCATTTAATTCTAAAAGAAGAGGCATACTGCTCAGAAAAGGGGCAGAGATCTCCCAGTCTTCTTATCAAATGGGTCAGGAAAACCACACATTCAGCTAGATATTCAACAAACAGCAATGTTTGAACAAGTCTAAAACACTACACAGCTTGAGGATAGTAGGATAACTCATGTAGCCACCACTGAAAAAGGTATTCAACATGAATAAAATGTTTGAGGAAACAGACGTTCACCTCTTTTAATACCAAAGCTTTTTAAAAAATGTCTAATCATTATAAGATAAAACATTATAAACACATGCTACCCATTTGTATATGTAATTTCAGCTTATCTTGATGACACTGAGTCAGCAAAATAGACAATTATTAGAAGATGATGTGATTTAGTGACCTAGGCTGGGCTGGCTGCCCCTACACTAAATAGTCTTCAAGAGTATACTCTTCATAGTTTTTTCTATCTCCTTCCTTTCGAGCCACAATCTCTGAACTGCTAATTTGCTATGGGCTGGGAAACCAAATAATCAGTAAAGACTTCATGACTTAAGTAGGTTGCTCAAAGGCATTTAAAAAAAGAAAAAAAAAGATGATTCCAAGTTTCCCAGTTGTGTTGGTTTGATGAGACTGCCAGATTATCTCTGGATGAATGAGGCATTGCTGCACATAAATATTTAAACAAGTTCATTTGAATATTAACAAAAAGATAAAACTAAATATTAGTATCATTGCCCTTTTAAACAAAGTATTCTATAACTTCAAGGTAACACTGGGTTCCAGTTTCTTTACCCCGCCAGAGGTGAACATAAACAAATGTCCTATTAATAATATCAGTTTGTCTAAACAGAAAACAAATCTGAGGTGCAATCATGTCACAGTTAATGCATGTCTGCTTCCAATACATTCAAATACAGTATTTTTAAAATCAAAATTTAAAATAGGCCTTTTGAAGTCTGAGAATTCAAGATACTTGAAAAAATTTGTAAATACACATACATGCAAATTCTTCATATTTACAAATTTCACAAAATTAAGAAGTTGCAAAGAAATTAGAAGGATTATGGTGAATCTGACAAGCTACCTGTAAATGCTTTACCACTGACATATTCATGAATATAGCAGTCATAGTAGTTTTAATACATTTTCTACATGGCCTTTATATAAAATTTTCTCTTTTAGACATAAAAGTTAATCACTAGAAGTCTTCTGAAATCCTAATTTAAGAATTCAAGATGTTCTCAATTCACTACTCACATTTAAGGCCACTTTGGTAAAGGCATTGCAACAAGAACACAAAAACAATAGCACATTTTCTAATATTTATTTTTTTCACCTGCAAACTGTAGCAAAACATGATCAGCTTTATTATGCAGACAGGTATCCTCCTACATCTTTAAAGAATTTAGGCATGTATAAATAGAAGAGCTCTTTAGGAGGGAAAAATCCAAGACTGAATAAAACCTTCCACTTCCGACTTTGTAACTTTCCAGTAGCAATGGTTAAAATGATTTCAGGTCATTCATTCCGAGATACATGACAGCACCTTGAAAGTGGCTGATCTATTTTCCCAGTAACATTTTCCACATAACAATGTGTTAAAAGTTACAAATACTGATATGCACAAATAGCTAATTTCTAAGAAAAATATGTACAGTACTGCAGCACAATGAATGTGGTATCTGCAATAACTTAATATTAGCCAATTTTTAATATACATGATACCGCTACCTTTTTCTGCCAATTCACAGGTTAAAAGTTGTTACTGGAGCCCTCTGTTTTGCACATATTACCTGGTGTTTAATACACAATGCAGGCTTTTTAAAGACTTCTCTTGAGTTTAAAGCTAAGATCAGTGAAACAAGACAACAGTGCAAGAGGCGGAGAGATGTAATGTGACCATGTAAAAGTTCTTTCCAGTAAAGTGTCTATATAAGGCTATAAGAAAGGATTGGTTGATGAGCTTCCTGTTGGAAATTGTCCTGTCGGTGCACCAGTCATAAAAGGATTACTAGATACTCCAGCAGCTGCAACTTGACCAAAAGGGGTTACCATTGGCTTTGTTTGTCCAAATGCTGCAAAACCTGCACCATTGGGCTGTTGAGAAAAAGCTGTCTGTTGAGGGAAAGCTGCTTGGGCTGGGAAGGCAGGCTGCTGGAAGCTGCCACTGAAGCTGGTGGGAAGACTATAGGGTGCAGGCGTCCCGAAGCCCGCAGGCATGCTCATGGATGCGGTGCCAAAGGTCGCCGCTGTTGTTCCTCTGGCGTTGGTCTGAAATGGATTTGTAGAAGATGCCACAGAAGGACCAGCAGCAGCCACAAATGGATTTGTGGAAGGTGTAGCTCCAAATGGAGCAGGCACACTTGAAGATAGCAGGCTGTGTCTGTGCAGAAGCACCCACTGGTATTGTTCCAAAAACATTGCTGCTGGCATTACTTGTGGAAGTGTACGCATTATTGGAGGTGGCTGCAGAGCTGAAAACGCTGTCTAGTTCTGCCAGAGCTGCATACTTGTCTGAAGATGCACTTGATTGACTGGGAAGTGAAACCACAGAACTAACAGGAGCTTTACCTGCGGTCCCAAAGCCACTCCCCTGATCACCACCTTGTCCAGCACTGAAGATATTGTCTAAATTAGCAAGTGCTGCATATTTGTCTGCAGCCTGAAGACCAGCTTTATTTGTTGCAACTTTACTAACAGTTGTTGCTGTTTGATGACTCTGGGAAGTACTGAAGGTTCCAAAATCAGCACTGGAGGATTTGGGGAAGTTACCAAAATGAGCAAAATTAGCATTTACTGATCCAGCACTTCCACCTGTAGTTTGGGGCTGAAAAGGAGAGTGACTTGCTGTGGGGAAACCTCCAAAATTACTCGAACCACTAGACTGTCCAAATGCATCAAAGTTTGTAAAATCTGCATTTGCAGAATTCTGGGCTGCATGACTGTTGAAATGTGCAAAGTTAGCAAAATTGGCTGTAGCTGATGACTGAGAAGCTGGAGCAGCAAATATGTCTGAGCCAAGATCACTTAAAAGGTCAAACTTCTTTTCCTGCTGCTGTCCTTGAGAGCGACCTACAACAGGGGACTGACTAGGTGTGCCCTTGTTTAGGTGCAGGGCTGCTGCTGAATCTCCTAAAAGAGATTTCAGTGGTTTGACCTCAGGTGTGCTGCTTGTGCTACTGGCAGAGGAGCCTGAAATAGATGCATGAACAGATGCCACTACTTTGGCTTGTTCTGGTGGTACATACCATCTTTTCTTTTCATATTTTTCTTGTAGGAACTCTTTCACTTTTTGTGGATCCCTGAAGTCTGGAATTGCTGAAGATCTATCATCAAATAATCCTAGCCAAATCTGTTTACAGACTTCATTTCCATGTTTTAGTAGGAATTCAATTTCCTGTTGTGTGAATGTTGTCATGGAGATAGATTTCACCCTGTGTGGTGGATTTAACCCTCGCAGGCAGCCGGAGCAGGAGGTACAGACGAAGGAGCCCACCGTCAGGTTCACGTAGGTGGGGCCGCGCTGGTCGCAGTCGAAGCACTTTCCGTTGTGCGGGAGGCCGGTCACGTCCCGCAGCATCTTCAGGTGCTTCTCCTCCTGCTTCCGCTTGGCGCTGGCCGCCACGGTCGCGGCGCCCGGGGAGCAGGCTGGCAGGGCCGGGCGCCGGGCGGCGCTGCGCCGGGGGCCCGCGCTCCCACGGGCCGCCCTCGGTCCGCGCGCGCCCCCGCACCGGGCCGGCCTCCGCCGCCTCTCGAGTCCACTGGGCTGGGCGCGGCGCGAGCGCTGCGGAGCGCGGACTGACCGCCCACACCAACCGGCCCGGCCGGGACAACCGCCGCCGCCGCCACCTTCCCCTACATAACTTTTATTACAGTACAAGGTTCGGCAAAAGTAGGTTCCCAGTTGTGAGTATGCAAAACATATCTTATTCTCATATTAATTATTGATTATAGCATTATTTATTTATATCATGCAGTTATTGTGACATTCTCTTTTGAGCTGTTAAAGCCATTGTAATAATCATAACCTGCATGTCTTTTTCCATATGAACAATTATAAACCTACTTTTGCCCACCCCTGTTATAGTATGATGATTGGTCTATTTTATTAGTTATCATTATTAATCTCTTACTGTGTCTAACTTATAAGTTAAACTTTATGATACATATACAAAAAAACATATTTAGGGTTCAGTACTATCCAGAGTTGCAGACATCTACTGGGGATCTGGGAACATATCCCCTGTGAATAAAGCAGGGATTACAATAGTGCCGAAGTTGAGAAATCATAACTAGATTTTTACAAGGGTTATGTAACTATTCCTAATTTAGGGATAATTAAACTAGGGCTCTGAGAAGTTCATTTATGATCTAAAGTTACACGACTACTAAGTAAGATCATCAGACTCTTGCTGTTTTCACTACATGGATTACTTCTAAACCTACTATTAAGTAAGGTTGTTTAGACCAAATGCTAAGTGAGAAAAATTTGAAATGCCAGACTTGACATTGCATTTAAAGTATACAGGATATGAGACAAGTTGTGCTGTACTATTTGAAAAACACATGTAGTCTCATCCATAAAGAATGCTTTCTTGCCAGTGATATAGATGTTCATTTTCAGACCTATTTTTATGAACATATGCATTGTAGAAATGTCTGTATAAGTAAATAAATGTATTTTATAGTACAACTTTATGTTTGCAAATTAAATTTTATACCATACCTATATGTCCTACAAATAAATAATAGTCACTTTGTAATAATCATTCTAAAGTAGTAATAGATCTATACATATTTTCTAGGTACCCCCTATATTTCCATGTTATGGGCTAAATTACATCTCCCCAAATTTTCTCTGTTGGAGTCCTAAACCCAAGTACCTCAGATGTGATTGTATTCAGAGATAGGTCTTTAAACAGGTAATTAAGTCATAATGAGGTCATTAGGGTAGGCCCTAATCTATATAACTAATGTCACTGCAAGAGATTAGGACACAAAGACACATATGAAGACACAGGGACAAGACAGCCATCTACAAAAATGGAGATATCTCTGAAGAAACCAACACTCCTTACACCTAATCTAGCCTGTCTAGCTCCAGAACTGTGAGAAGTAAATTTCTTTTGCTTAAACCACCCATTCTGTGATGTTTCTTATGGCAACCCTAGCAAACTCGTTCTCTTCCAACTCATTACAGATCCATGTATACTTCAGATGCAGTAAATACTACTGGCATATTCCCAAGTACTCCTACATTATTTTCCTTACATTTACTGTCACATAACTTCCCCTTCATTAAACCCCAGCATGAGATCTCTTGCCATCAAATATCTGTAAGAAGTGAGTAGAAAATGGCAAAGTCAGTAGCTGTCATTTGACTTGATATAACAGATTTTCGAACATGTTTCTATGGTAGTTGATCCTTAGTTAAAGACAAATAGACATTTAAGAGAATAATTTTTCCCTAAAATATTAGTAAACTATGAAAACTCAAAGAACACTGACTATATAACTCAAGACATACTCTCAAATTAGTACTCCACCCTCTAGTGGAAAATGATTGGTGATATTTGTTGTCTTACCAAAAATATCCCTTTTATCAGTATATTTGTCTTTTAAGACTTATTAAAAGAGTGGGATGTGCTTTTGGCCTGTCACAAACGAAAGGGATATTCTGGGCGATTAGAGAACAGAGGTATCTTCTTGGTTTGCAAAAGTGTTTTTTTAAAATGTTAACTGAAATAGAATTTTCTAAAACTGAATTGATAAGATGTTATGTTAAACTTAACATATTTAACATATCTAGCATTTTTCAAAATAAATAAAATGGGAGGGAGATGATACAAAATAACTTCTAGTCACGTCAAGTGTTTAACATGTTAACTCTGAGTACACCAATTTAACAATTTGAGAATGAATATTAAATACTGATGACATGAACTTTATATTTTAGATTATAGTTTATGTGCTTTCAAATAAAAGAAAATAAAATATCTTCCTAACTTTGAGTAAAATACCAGCTCATGACTGTAAAATGAAGCAAATTGTTGCTAAACCAAAATTAGAAAATTATTTTATTTGCTTTGTCATTTATAATATGACAAATCATCACTTAACCTAGGATACAATAAAACTTGGAATAAAAAGAAATTAATATTATTCAAAGTTCATAGTACACCTAACAATTGCCTAATTTTATTCAGATTATACATGTCCAAAACAATCTTTGTGGAACCTCCCCCAAATTACCTGTTTTCTACAAGTTCTTATTAAAATAAAGTCATTTAATATATATTTAGCATCTACCAATAATTTTTCCTCCCTATAAGAAGGTAATTCATGAGATTTGAATTATATCTAACACTAAATACGCTCCTGAATTATTAATTTCAATTATTTTTTCTTTTCGTTAAGAAATAATGTTCAGGCCTCCTAACGCAAACATTTTAGCCTATCCAAGCTAGATTTGAAACTTACTTTTGACAACTGCACCCACCTCCACTTTCACAATTTCAGTCCCTGCTTGCCTATTATATTTTCCACTTCTGCAACGTCTCTCTTTATCACCACACATATTTCTTCTCTTTTTTTTTAATTGATGTCACAAGACTTTTAAAGGCAAGCTTTCTCTCATATGTCAAACATAATTTAACACTAAACTTGATACAGCAGTAATATCTGAAATAATTTTGAGCTCAAATCCTTCATGGCATTAAGAGAAGAAAAATGGCATAAGTTCTCCATTACAAATATTAACTGCACACTATAGAAAGATAACTATTGCAAATGCCAACTTCCATAATTATAAGTATTTGCATAAATACTTGAGAATTTCATTAATAATCTGATTACACAACAGATGGTACCTAAAAAAATCCTTTGAAACTTACAAGAGATAAAAATGTAGTACTTCTTGTTTCAGCTCATTGGTGCAAAGAAGGAATGCACATTGCTTCCAGCATTACAAGAAGGAAAAAGCTAGAGATAGGAAAATTAACAACTTTTTACAAAATCTATTAGGGAACTGAGGTCACAAAGAAAATAATAGGGAACCCAAAATATATTGCCATGGCTGTGTGATTTTCAAATATTAAGTTTGCATAAAGAATCAGCCTGAGAGTGTGCCTTCTCCAGAGCCACCCCAGAAGAGGTAACCCAAACTGGAGGAATTCTTTCCCCTAAACCCTACATGGCTGGCCATTAGGATTATGGCCTCCCAAGGGCAGCTCAACAGCCACATGGAGACCTACCACCAAGAGCCACAGGCCAACTTTCTACCCAGCTTTGCCCTGCACCATCTATGAGGTCGTCACCAAGAACATGTAGCAGACATCCATGAATCAGACAGGCTAGAACGGCATCATCATGGAGGAGCCCTTCAGGAGGAACCTAAATGCACTCCAACCAGCTTCCCACCCATATCTCTCCCCTATTCTGCGAGGATTAGATCTACCGCATCAACCGCTACCTGGACAAGAAGATGGTCCAGAATCTCATGGTGCCGAGGTTTGCCAACAGGATCTTGGCCCTGTCTGGAGCCAGGACAACATCGTCAACAGCACCCTTACCTGCAAGGAGCGTTTAGGTACTGAGAGCTGCGGAAGCTACTTCGATGAATTTGGGCTCATCCTACAGGTGATGCAGAACCGCCTCCTGCAGATGCTGTGTCTGGTGGCCATGGAAAAGCCCGTCTCCACTGACTCAAAAGAAGGCCAACGTGTTGAAATGTATCTCAGAGGTGTAGGAGAACAACGCTGCCCTGGCCCGTGCAGGGGGAATCTAACAGAGGACGAAGCCACCGAAGGGTACCTGGACCTTCGTGCAGAGCTGCCCTTCATCCTCCTCCGCTGCAAAGCCCTGCATACGTGCAAGACTGAGCCGTGGCTGCAGTTCCACGACGCTGCTGACAGCTCCCAGCAGCGCGCAAGGGCAGTGAGCTGCAGGCCCGTGGGCAGTGCAAGGGCCTGCACAGCCACAGGAGGGCCAGGAAGCCCGGCGGGTTCTTCCGACCCAAGGATTCAGAGCCGGACCTGACACGCCGCAACAGTAACAAGAAATGAAGCTCCCCTGTCCGTTTGAGTGCCTCGCGCTGGACTAATGTAACGGAAGCCACGGTGTGTGCCTGTGTGCCCGCGTGCCGTGAGGCGCTCCGGCCCACCTGGCAGGTCTTTACGCCACTGCTGCACCAGGCGGAGCCTGGGAGGCGCGCCCCGGGCCTACTTTATGGCAGCGGAGGCAGACAAGCTGAAAAAGAGGGAGCTTCCTCTACCAGGACGCCTGCAAGTAGGTGAACCCCCCAAAGCGGGGAGTCCCTGGACCCCCAAACTCTATCTCTGCTTGGTCCTGTCTGTCGCTGTAGCTCCCAGCCCCCGAGGATTTCGGAACCACGCTCAGGCCCTGGCTGGGTCCTCGGTGCATAGAGTGTCCTTTCCAGGCACCAGGGTTGCAGGTCCCATCCAGGTCAGGGCACACACAAGAATCGACCAATGAATGCATAAATATGTGGAGCAACAAATCCACATCTCTTTCTCTCTCCCTCCCTCAAGCCCTGCCCCCTCTCTCATCAATTAAAAAATAAATAAAAATTTACAGCCTGCCCAGGCCAACCCCGGTTGCCCCTTGCAGCTGCAGCCCAAGCCCAGCTACATTCCTCCAGCACCGAGCGCTGGCACTGTGCCTGTCCGCAGCCCTGACTGAGCCAGCTCTGCCCACAGGACTGAGCCCCAACAGAAGGAAGGAGAAGCATGTCCTTCTGTCTGTCTCAGCCACCTGGACCTAGGACAGGAGTTAGTAAGGACAGGGAAGGGCAGCGGGTAGACCTCAGGGGCATGGCCAACCACACCCCCGTATGTCGTTCAATGGGGAATATATAGCCTTTGTCTATCCATGCAAATAATATTACACAGGAATAGAAAGAAGTAAACTGTTGTTTCACACAATTGAATTTTGAACGCATTTTCTAAGATCCAAAAGGCTGCATATTGCTCTCTTGCTTTGAACTTTACAATAGCTGTGTGAGTAAAAAGCAGTTGCCCAAAAGTATATTAGGGCAATGGAACTGTTCTTTTGGGTACAGTCTTGTGTGCTTGAGGTTAGAATAAAGAAAAGTGATGAACAGGATTTCTGTGAGTACTGGATTGGGAGTGAGAACATGAAAAATTAAGATTAATCATTTCAAGTAAGTAACTATAACTCAGGTTTAATTCCATGCCCCATCACTTGTAAGATTAGTGAGCTTAGAAAAATAATTTACCCTCAACACTTCAGTTTTTCTATCTGATAAACGTGACAATAAAATACCTGCTTAATAAGGTCAGTATGCAATTTGAACATTAAAATGAATAATGATGGCAATAAAAAATAACCCATTACATAAAATAGGAAATCAAAACCACATATAGATATAAATAAAGAGTTGAATAAATTGAAATTTTTAATGAGGTATAGGGAGTTCTATGGTTATAATATATATACCAGAAAAAATGCTTATTAATTGTGATAGGGAAGCATAACTTTATAGTGAAGTCTGGCAGACCTCAAGTACCTTAATAAAGTGAGCAAGGTGAACTTAATCAGTAACAAAGCAAATTGAAATATTGAGCCAACCGATAAGATGCAAGAAGTATACAACAACAGATAGAATGACATTTCTCTGATATTCCTACCTAAGATACACAGTTAGAATCTAGTCTTGATGAAACATCAGGCAAATGCGGCTTGAGAGACATTTTACAAAATAACTAGCTTGTAATCTTCAAAATATCAAGGTCATAAAAATCAATAAGTGCCTGACGAACTCACCCAGACTGAATAAAACCAAAGAGATAAGGCAACAGCTCTCTTGAGCTGGAACCTTTGCTCTAAAAGGCATCGCCAAGACATGAATTCAGCCTAGGATCAGATAGTATTTATAACAACTGATTTTGACAGTGTTTTTTAGTCACATAGGAAAATGTCCCTGTTTGTAAGAAATATATACTGAAGAGGAAAGATGAGACATCCCATCCAGTCAGCAAATTACTCTCAAGTGGCACAGAATGGACTGTTATTCTGTAATCTCGAGATTGTAAGTTTAAATGATAAATATTAAAATAAGATGGACAGCAAAGACTTCCCCTTCAATTCTTAAGTAAAACTAGTACTGTTATAATTGAATTTGTGGAAATTCAAATGAAAAAAAACAACAACACAGAAGTACAAACTCATTTATGTGACATATGTTTTCAATCTTTTTCCATCCTGGTAAGGTGGGTCCAACCTCCATAAAATAGTGGAGTATTTGATAAATTGATGTTGACTTTTCTTTGCTCTCATTTTGCTAAACTCACTTCATATTCAAGTCATTTAAAAAAAATTTAAAGTATTTCATCCCTGGCCAGCTAGTGTGGCTAGCTGGTTGGAACATAGTCCTATACATAAAAAGTGGCAGGGGCAAGTTCCATTCTCTGTCAAGACACTGAACCAGGTTGTGGGTTGGATCCCATGCTAAAGACAACTGATTGATCTCTCTCTCTCTCTCTCTCTCTCTCTCGCTCTCAAGTCACTAAAAAAAAAATTAAGTATTTAATTTATAACTAGCATTTGTTTTGTATAAATAACTTATGTATCTTACCTAATTTAATTTTCCAGATATAACCACATTCTAAGGAGTACCTATATAATTAAACAGATATCTATTCCTACTATATGTGTAGATATAGATATATATGTAGCTCACACATATATTCATATACACAAGTGTATTTATAACATAAATATACATAAATGTAAACATTTCTATTTACATATATATATATATATAATATATTCATGCATATATAGTGTATGCATACACACATATATTTTCCCAAAAAGGATTATATTGGATAACTTTTTAAAAACTTGCTACTTTTGAGAACCAAGATGGCGGCATAGGTTAACGCCGGAGTTTGCTGCCTTGAACAACTACTTCAAAAGTGAAACTAAAAGATGGAACGGACATCACCCAGAACCACAGGAACGCTGGCTGAGTGGAAGTCCTACAACTAGGAGGAAAGAGAAACGCATACGGACACTCAGAGGAGGCGCAGTGCTGAAGTCAAATTCTGAGGTGCGGAGTGCGCGGAGCGGGCTGGCGGCGCAGGGCGCGGTTGGCGTTTTCAATCGGGAGGGAGTCGCAGACTCTGAGCTCCAGATACAGGCGAGTCTTTAGGGACCCAGACTCAAAAGGGAGAAGTGGGACTGTCTGGATTCGGTCAGAGTGAGTGCAGCTTTCTCTCCGAGCTTTGCAGCGGTTGCTGGGACTCAGAGAGGCAGAGCCCCTGGGAACAGGACTGAGAGCCGCCATAACTGCTCTCTCCGGCCCACCCTGTTGATCCTGTGCGACCCGCCCCGCCCAAGCCCTGCACAGAGGCATTTGCCGGATAGCCTCAGGCAAAGGCTAGATTAGCACCTCCCTAGAGGACAGAAGTTCTCTCACTGCAGACACAGCTGATTCTCACAGCCACTTGGCCTGGAGGTCAAACCCTCCCTGGTATTAACTACAACAATCAAGGTTTAACTATAAGACTGTGCACAAAGACCACTAGGGGGTGCACCAAGGAAGCATAACAAAATGCGGAGACAAAGAAACAGGACAAAATTGTCAATGGAAGATATAGAGTTCAGAACCACACTTTTAAGGTCTCTCAAGAACTGTTTAGAAGCCGCCGATAAACTTAATGAGATCTACAAGAAAACTAATGAGACCCTCGATGTTATATTGGGGAACCAACTAGAAATTAAGCATACACGGACTGAAATAACGAATATTATACAGACTCCCGACAGCAGACCAGAGGAGCACAAGAATCAAGTCAATGATTTGAAATGCGAGGAAGCAAAAAACACCCAACCGGAAAAGCAAAATGAAAAAAGAATCCAAAAATGCGAGGATAGTGTAAGGAGCCTCTGGGACAGCTTCAAGCATACCAACATCAGAATTATAAGGGTGCCAGAAGATGAGAGAGAGCAAGATATTGAAAACCTATTTGAAGAAATAATGACAGAAAACTTCCCCCACCTGGTGAAAGAAATGGACTTCTAGGTCCAAGAAGCGAGGAGAACCCCAAACAAAAGGAATCCAAAGAGGACCACACCAAGACACATCATCATTAAAATGCCAAGAGCAAAAGATAAAGAGAGAATCTTAAAAACAGCAAGAGAAAGAAACTCAGTTACCTACAAGGGAATACCGATACAACTGTCAGCTGATTTCTCAACAGAAACTTTGCAAGCCAGAAGGGAGTGGCAAGAAATATTCAAAGTGATGAATACCAAGAACCTACAACCAAGATTACTTTATCCAGCAAAGCTATCATTCAGAATTGAAGGTCAGATAAAGAGCTTCACAGATAAGGAAAAGCTAAAGGAGTTCATCACCACCAAACCAGGATTATATGAAATGCTGAAAGGTATCCTTTAAGAAGAGGAAGAGGAAGAAAAAGGTAAAGATACAAATTATGAACAACAAATATGCATCTATCAACAAGTGAATCTAAGAATCAAATGAATAAATAATCTGATGAACAGAATGAACTGTTGATTATAATAGAATCAGGGACATAGAAAGGGAATGGACTGACTATTCTTGGGGGAGAAAGGGGTGTGCGAGATGCGGGAAGAGACTGGACAAAAATCGTGCACCTATGGATGAGGACAGTGGGTGGGGAGTGAGGGCGGAGGGTGGGGTGGGAACTGGGAGGAGGGGAGTTATGGGGGGGAAAAAGAGGAACAAATGTAATAATCTGAACAATAAAGATTTAATTAAAAAAAAATAAAATAAAATAAAAACTTGCTACTTTTACTTAATAGGTAATTATATACACATTTCTCATACCAGTTTCTCCAGATGTTTAATACTTTGTTTTACATATTACTTGAATTCATAACTGGATGTGTTACAAATTTTAATGTAACGGATATGCTTCAGTCAATATCTTAGTATGTGTATACTTAGTATATACTAACATATATGTAATGATAGCATTACAAATGTAAATATATCTAGACATATGTACTACTATCTAATATTTTAAACAATAAAATAAAATAAAAAATAAAACTAAAAAAACAAAAAATATAAATATATCTTGTAGAATAAATTGCATGATGTTTCTAGGTTAGGAATTTATATACATAAGCATATATATGTATATATATGTGTGTATATATGTACATATGCTCATATACATATATATAATACATGCTAGTATATATACATATAAAATTATTGCCAAACTGATATTAAAGAATTTGTACTCATGAACATTCATATTAACAATGATAAAGATCAGGTTCTCAGATTACTACCAACACTGGCTAGAATCAATGTTTTAAATATTTACCAAGCTAATAGTTGAGAAATATCCATTATAGTAGTTTTCATTTATTTAAGTACAATATAGCTGGCCTCAGAAACTTTCATTATTTACATAGTTTAGGGATTGTTCAGGGATCAATTCTTTCAGGCTTTCTATAAATTTTTTTTTTACACTTGATCTCATTTCCCATGCACAACTATATGAATTCAATGCTATTATTTCCATTTTAGAGACAAAGAAAGGGAAGCAAGAGTTAATAATTTACCTGCAGACAGAGGACTATAAGTGGTGAGATTGGATTCAAACTCAAGTCTATCTGTCTCAAACCCTGCTTTTATACTAGACCACACCCCTCCCTGAAAACTTTTGGTGAGCGTAAAACTAGGTACTAAGCATATAATTATGAGAATAGTCCATGGGTTGGCAGGTTAGACATGAATATACATGCTGCCTGATTAGTATCAAATTGAGGCGCTCTTCTAAACAAATGGTATATCCTATTTCCTTTTCCACAGAACCTGAAGGATTTCGATGCCTTATTTATTTATTTATTTATTTATTTATTTAAAATATGTTTTTATGGATTTTAAAGAGGGAGAGAGAGAAACAATGATGAGAGAGAATCAGCGATTGTCTGCCTCCTCCATGCTCCATATTGGGGCTCAAGCCCACAACCCAGACATGTGCCCTGACCTGGAATGGAACTGAGCCACACCAGTGGGGTATTGATGCCATTTTTAAGTGTAAGGGACTCAAACAATTTACAGAACTAGTAGCTGATGCAAAGATGTTCCCATTTGAAGACCTTTGTAATGAGCCCCTCTATATACCCCACACCTGCCTATTTGAATTGTGCTCATAGGAGTGACTAAAAATGAGTATTTCCATTCGTTTGGATTCATCCTTTAAAGTGTGAAGAGAAAGATGTATTTCCTTGGCATGTGTAGTATAATATGCTTTGCACTCAGTGGTTGCTCAATAAAATTTGATGTTGGCTGAATAGGTGGTGGTGATGGTACCCAGAGTTGTTTTCTTTCAAGTCAAGACCATGGGCTTTTGGCCAATTGTCAATGTAAGAAACTTTCAATCCTGTGAAGAATTTTTGTGGGTTTATTTGAGCCAAACTGTCAACAAATTCTGGGAAACAGAATCTCAATGGATTGCGATAATGCTCCAGAGAACAGCAGTTTTGCATCTTATTTTATACATTACAATCAACAGAGGAGATGCAAGTGGGTTACATGAAATCCATTGGTGACAGATTAGGAAGGTGGGAGAAAGCAAAGCGGGGAAACTTCTCAGATTGAATAAAAAGTAAAATGATAGTCACAGACTTCTTTTACTTAGGTGGGTGCAGGAGAGTTAACAGTCAACAATTACCTATAACAATGAGGGGATTTGTGGTCTCCACAGAGTGGTACCTGAGCTTTGAGGGGTCCTGAAAAAGAAAAATTATTTTGACATTGCAAGAATATGTTATCAAAGATGCAGAAAGATAATGGACCAGCTCAGTTAAGGTAAAGATTGACCTTTTTCAGGGAAGATGCTGGCCTAGGACAGTGGTCGGCAAACTGCAGCTCGCGAGCCACATGCGGCTCTTTGGCCCCTTGAGTGTGGCTCTTCCACAAAATACCACGTGGGCTGCGCACGTACAGTGTGATTGAAACTTCGTGGCCCATGCACAGAAGTCGGTTTTCGGCCTGAGTGAGTCTGTTTTGAAGAAGTACTGTTGATATTTGGCTCTGTTGACTAATGAGTTTGCCGACCACTGGCCTAGGACATGACTACTCAAAATAAGCTGCTGTTGGTTTAAAAAGTTTTAATTTCAGACCATACTTTGTGGTTACTTTAGGTCTCTGAGTTTGCAAGACCACCACGCAGGCTTCCCCTGAACTAGCCAAGTTAGCATGTGGCCCCCTTTCATCCACACAGTCAAAAAGAAAACAAACGTGTTCTGTCAAACGCTAGAGAAAGCCCTGCAGTCATTAAAAAAAGCCACTTATTTTTCACTGGCCAGTGGTACTAAGTAGTTAGAGCGTAGGCCCATGCACCAAAGGGTCTTGGGTGTGATTCCTGGCCAAGGGCACATATCTGGGTTGCAGGTGTCATCCCTGGCTCCAGGGGCACGTGCGGGAGGCAGCCAATTGATGTGTCTTCTTACATGGCTGCTTACCTGTCTGTCTGTCTCTCCCTCCCTCCCTTCTACTCTTTCTAAAAATCAATGGGAAAAATATCCTCCAGTGAGGATTAGCAAAAACTAAACATTTTTTAAAATCCACTTAATTTGAAATGCCAAACATTTTTCTTATAGCACCCTAGTCTCTGTTTAGGATGCTTAGACCAGAGAAATTTAGTGGTTCAACTGTTTTCTGTCATATTATAATGTTTAATACTATATTGTCAGGTGATGAATCAGAGGGTAGGAGTTTACAAATCAGTCCCTAGGGTCTTTGCATTTCATCTTTCCAGGCAACCTGGAGTGATAGGCCTTCCTTAAGAAAAATAGTTCAGAAGCTAAGAAAACTTTGGCACAAAAAGAGGAAATATGAGCTAGGGCACTCAGCGGCCAATGAATAGAATGGTCCCACGGCATTCACATAGTTCATGTATGAGGAGACAAGAAGAAATCCTATGTCCTCAAGCTGGATGTGGGCAACCTCTCCTGTGGCTCCATGCGCGATATCCATCTAACCAGAACCTTGGCTGAGGTTGAGGAAGTGCCCCGTAATGAGCTGGTGTGGGCTCATGGACACAAGCAGGACTGGCCCTGGAAAGAACGCAACCTTGCATGGTCTCTGAGCAGCAAGAAGGGGCCCTGCTACCTCCTGAGGAAGAAGAGATTTTGGAGGTAAAGCAGGTAAAGAAAATCCCAGGGGATGTGATGAACAGAAAAGAGCATCAAGGTCTGAAGGAGCAGTTTCTAGGACTTGTCTGGACCCATTGAAAAGGTCAGGAAGCTCAGTCCTTGTTCAGGAAGAGCCAGGCACAGTAAAGCAAAAAATCCTTCTTACTCCTGAGAACAAGTAGTAAAATTATTTACTGCCCACCTCCCTCCAAAACTAAGCAAATTACAAGGAGAAAAAAACATAAGAAAGCTAAATGCTCATTTGGGCACAATCACAAGCACATAACTGATGTAGCATATTGAAAAAGATGATAGCCTGTTTCTTTTTTTTTAAAGCTTGGCTTTTGGTTTGACAGTTTTATGTTAAATGTCTTATCTTTGAGTATGCATTTACCTTGCTGAGAGGGATCATTATGCTAAGAAAATGATCTATTCTATTGGTATTATTTATTAAGTAACTACTAATACCACTTTTTATAAATGGATACAATTAAATCATAGAGTGGCAGCTTTTGCTGAAATTCTCTTCTCCTTTCTGAGCTTATTCTAATCTCTGACTGGAACTTGTGAACAGCTGTCTAGAATTGATGAGATGACCCCATTTGGGTCCCAATCAGCTCAGCAGGAGAGACTGTCATGCTTAGGAGCTGAGTGTCACTGATGTAGTAAAAGTAACAAACTAAAAAAGTAAAAGTGCAGTAGAGGGAAAAACTCACAGGCTAATCCCTCTAATGATCCCTTTACACAGAGCTGAGACTTGAGGAGGGAAATGTTAAAATAATTACTAGAATAATAACTTATACATGTGGTTAAAACACTCAGTGTACTGAAAGTAGGGAGCTTTCTTTGAAGATTAGTTTGAAACATAATGTGCCAGAGGCTCCCCCTAAGTGTCCCCAAGCCAGTCTGTTCCCTCTCTGCCTCCATAGCGGGTAGAATTTGCCCCAACATACTACCTCACCCTTTGTACCCATGCAGAATGTCTTCCATCCAGAGGTTTCAGTGTTTCCACAAATGTAAATTAACAAGCCCCAGCATCACTTCTGTCCACAGAGATGGTTCATTTAAGTACCACAGAAATTCACCTAAATGGCCCTCTCAGGGTCACCTGACAAGTCCTTTGTGTCATCTGGTATTGGATATTCAAAGTGTAAAAATACTTGCAGCCTCATTACGGTTCCAAATTTATTGCATCCTTAGCAAGTACCACTGGAAGGATAAATCATCTTTCACCTTGATCAAGGCTCCTACCACTTGGCCTTCCTCAGTCTCATGGAGCGACCACATTCCTGGGAAGCCAGACTTCAGCCCTCCTCTTTCCTATCTTATCTGCCCCCAAACCTAAGTGAGGACAGAACATGATGGTTTTTTAAGATGTTTTAGGAATCACTTTGATTAAATAAATAGTTGGCCATATATTTTTTTATTCCCCAAACTCGTTATTAATCCAGTGAACAAATATTGATTAGAAACTTACTGTGTTGCCTGCCATTCATGTGCTAGACACAGGGAACACTTCAGTCATGCTCCTCCCTTCATGGGAAGGACAGACAGTAAACAAGAATCAGCCACACTGTGGTCAGTGCTATGAAGATGACAAACGTGATGGGCTGGGTGAGGCAGGTAGGAATGGATGGACCAGGGAAGCTCACTAAGCAGGTGATATTTGAACTGAGACCTGGAGCATGAGAATAAGTCAGACTTTCCCTCCCTTCCTTCCTTCTTCCCTCCCTTCCTTCCTTCCCTTCAGATTTTCATGTCTAAAAATGTATACATCAATCTTTAATATTCCACATTAAAAAAAAGCTCTTTTGTGGTCATTTTATTTTTCCCCAGAGTATAAGGATCATGGGACCAAAAAGAGAGAAAACCACTGTGGTCCATCCCCAACCTGATTGGTCCATTTCTTGCTCTGACCTCATAAGGCGCCATTGTGATCCGTTGCAAACCAATCCTATATAAGGTGCTGGCTGAGCCCAGGAAGCTGTGGGTGTAGTAGTGGTTGGTTAGATTGGTTGGTAGTAGTGGATTGGCGGATTGATTGTTGCTTTTTACCTCTTCCTTCTCCTTCTCCTTCTCCTCTTCCTCCTCCTCCTCTTCCTCTTCCTCCTCCTCCTGCTCCCCTCCTACCACTGATCCCCTTCAGTGGAAATTTTTAAATCACTATGTGTGATTTTTTTGAGGACATCTCGTCCAAAGTGGACTGCCAGTTTGGCAATTATGCCATCCTCAGTAGCATTGGGAGGGGCTCCTTTGGTGAGGTGCGACTGGCCCGGCACCTCCTAACCAGCATGAAGGTGGCGGTGAAAATAGTCAACTGTGTAGATCCCGCAGACGTGGCCAAAGAAATTTATTGTCTGAAAGAACTAAACCACCCGAACATCATCAGATTATTTGAGGTGGTCAACACCAACCACCAGGTATACATGTTTATGGAATATGCCTGGGGAGGTACCTTATACAATTATCTAAAGAAGTGGGGTCCTTTATCGGAGACGGCAGCACGAGCCCCATTCCAGCAGCTGCTGTCGGCCGTCCAGTACTGTCACCAAAAACATATTGTCCACCGGGACATAAAACCCGAAAACATCCTGCTGGACATCGGGTTGAATATAAAACTGGCTGACTTCGGACTGAGTGCTGTGTTCACGGAGGAAAAACTCAGCACCTTCTGTGGCACTCCCAACTATAAGGCCCCAGAATTGTTCCGGCTTGAACCATACGAGGGCCCGAAGGTGGACGTCTGGAGCATGGGGGTCGTGCTCTACAAGATGCTGACCGGAGTACGTCCGTTTGTGGGAGAAACCTTAGAACAACTCAGGGAGCACATCTTGAGTGGGGCCTTTTGTATTCCGTCTTTTCTATCTATACCGTGCCACACACTATTAAAGACGATGATCGACATCGACCCCGGCCGAAGACCGACCCTGGGAATTATGCAAGATGTCTGGGTAAATATCGGGGAGGCAGAGGAAGTGACCCCATACATAGAACCACCGTGGACTGACATAGACCCCCAGGTCACTGACATCATGAGAACACTGGGGTATGAGCCAAAGGAGATAGAGTCATCCCTGCTGGAGAGGAAATTTGATAGTGTGATGGGGACTTACCGGATATTAAACATGAAACTTACCACCGGCATCCGAACAATAAAAGTAAGTGCCAGGTCCCCCTCTGACTCCAACAGAACAGTTTGTACAACCGAGGGGACTTGGGGAGCAGAGATGAACGGCGGACACCCTCGGAATCCACCACCGAGCCCAGAGTTCAGTGTGCCCACCACCACACCACCGGGGGGCCTGGACTGGAGTACTGCCACCCCTCCAATTAGAGTGGAGGTGAAGACGATCATCCGGCCACGCAGTGAGCACTTGCACAACATCAGCCAGCCTGGCAGTGCACACCTGCAGAACATCAGCCAGCCTGGCAGTGCGCACTTGCAGAACACCAGCCAGCCTGGCAGTGGGCACTTGCAGAACACCAGCCAGGCTGGAAGTGTGCACTTGCAGAACATCAGCCAGGCTGGCAGTGCGCACTTGGAAAACACCAGCCAGGCTGGCAGTGGTGTGCACATGGAGAACATCAGCCAGGCTGGCAGTGCTCACTTGCAGAACACCAGGCAGGCTGGCAGCGCGAACTTGCAGAACACCAGCCAGCATGCCAGCGAACAACCGGAGAGTACTTCCCAGCCAGACACCAGGGGGGAATTAAGGAAACGGAAACTGGAGCCAGAACTCCAAGGTGACAGTAACATGTTCCCTGCCACCCAGAGCAGTGGCAGCCCCAGAGGCTGTAGTGGAGGCACAGAGGAGAAAACCACCAACAAAGGCCAAGCTAGGTCATCTTGTGAGGAGACCCGAGGTTCTACACCTGACCACAGCCAGCGCCGAAAAGGGATGGCAAGGAGGATTTTAGGGTTTTTAAAAAGATGCTTCTGCTGTACGGGAGAAACTAAAAAACCACGCGTAAAAATTACACGGGTGGTACCCATTTAACATGCATGCACGGAGTGTCGGTGGCCACACTTCACCCAGACAGACGAAGAGAATATAAGAGATTCAATGGGCCAGAAGTGAAGAGAAAAAGGTAACTGAGTGAGACCATGACCGGACAGTACACCACAGGACACTAGACCAAAAGCAAGGGGAAGCCTGTTCACCAACGCTCACCGACCACAACCTGAGTGGAGGACAGCTAACCACAGCTCGCGTGGGCAAACGCGAGGGGAAGTAAGTTCACTCACCGCCCAGAAACTGAGGGGAGGTCAGTTCACCACCACTCACCGCCCAGAAACTGAGGGGAGGTCAGTTCACCACCGCTCCGCCAAAGCGGAGTGAGCTAGTATGAGAACAGTAGGGGTTGTAGCTGCAGATGAAGGGCAGAGCTTGTGGACCATGGGAAGGAGTGTGAAGTTTATTCTGAAAACAGTGTTCAACCCATGGAGGGTTTTAAGCTAGGAAGTAACATGATCCGATTATGTTTTAAAACTACTAAATTGTGGAATATCTTTCCTTTGCAGTCATCTTCGTATTACGTGATTCACGAGGCAGGGCAGGTTTTCTTACAATCACTGAAACAATGTGAGTTGGAAACTGTATGTATTCTCCCCGCTTTTAGCCTTTCCACATCAGTTCCCTGGACATGTAGAGACACAAATTAATACAATGTATTAAAAGGGAAAGAGCTACCTGCCTCTGTGGAACTGATTCATTGTCTGGTATCACTGATGAGCTGATCTGCTTGCCCTTTTCCCTGAGGAACCTGGTGGTCCTCTGATTCATCTGCCCTCCTTCCCTGTGATCCCAGCAGCTTATGGTGTAGACCAGGGGTGGGCAAACTTTTTGACTCGAGGGCCACAATGGGTTCTTAAACTGGACCGGAGGGCCGGAACAAAAGCATGGATGGAGTGTTTGTGTGAACTAATATAAATTCAAAGTAAACATCATTACATAAAAGGGTACGGTCTTTTATTTTTCTTTCAGTTTTATTCATTTCAAACGGGCCGGACCCGGCCCGTTCGGCTGTTCTATCCGGCCCTTGCTCTCCCCTCCGCTCCTTCACCAGCAGCAGTGTTAACATGGCAACGTCGGGAAACACGGCCGCAGCTCCTTCTTCTGAGTCCAGTTTAAGAACCCATTGTGGCCCTCGAGTCAGAAAGTTTGCCCACCCCTGGTGTAGACCTCTGTGTGACTTTCATCACTTTTGTTGTCATTAAGTGGTTCCTCTTCCCTCCTTGCCCTGCTCTTCCATCCCTGAGGCCTTGGGGGCTGGGAACTCTCTTACTCATCTTTGTATTTCCAGTCATTATCACAGAGCCAGGTCCAGAGTAGGTGCTCAGAAAATGATGGACAGGTGAATGATCAACCTGGTGACTATATAGTGAATTGTCCCAAATGAGGACACACTGGAGTGTGATTAATGATTTTGCTAGGACAACAGTGTAAAGTTGGACTGGGACTTTCTGGGATGTATAATCACCTCGGTAATTGTAAATAATTATGAACAAAATTATGAACTCTGCAGTTCTGGAGATCTCTAGAAGGCATTACTACTTGATTTTCCCAAGCTGGTTTAGAGAAATAGTTGCCAACGTGAGAGAGACATAATAGCATAGGAAGTGTGTGTGTTTAATCCTCACCCAAGGATTTTTTTAAAAAATTGATTTTATAGAGAGAGGAAAGGAGAGAGAGAAACGTCAATGTGAGAGAGAAACATTGATTGGTTGCCTCCTGTGCATGCCTAACTGGGAATGGAACCCACAACCTAGGTATGTGCCCTGACCAAAAATCGAACCCACAACCTTTTGTGTGTGTGTGTGTGTTTGTGTGTGTGTGTATAGGGTGACACTCCAACCAACTGAGCCACCTGGCCAGGGAAAAATAGGAAATGTTTTACCTTCACTTATTCCTTCTCTAATGTTCTTCCTTTCTTTCTGTAGATCTGAGTCTTTGGCTTATAATTTTCCTTTTCTCTAAAGAATTTCTTTTAACATTTCTTATGTTAAAGGAAGGTCTACTGCTAGTAAATTCAAGAAAGTATTTCTCCTTTACTTTTTGAAGGATAATTCTGTAGGATACAGAATTCTAGTTTGGTGGGGTTTTTTTTCTTTTCTCAGCAGTAAATATTCCACCCCATTCTCTTCTTGTTTGAATGGTTTTTGAGGGTGTCACATTTAATTCTTATTTTTATTCCTTTATAAGCAAGGTGTTCCTCCCTTCCCTCCCCCAGCTTCTTTCAAAAATGTTTCTTTATCTTTGATTTTCTTTAGTTTGAATATGATACAGTATACATAGGTATAGTTTTGGGGACATTTACCATGCTTGGTGGTCTCAGAGCTTCCTGGACTTGTGGTTTGATGTCTGACATTAATCTGAGGCAAGTTCTCAGTCATTATTGCTTCATATATCATTTCTGTTCATTTCTCTCTTTTCCTTTTGGTATTCCCTGTTCCATGTATGTAACACTTTTTGTTGTTGTTTTACAATTCTTGGATATTCTGTCCTTTCTTTTTCAATCTTTTTAAATCTTTGCTTTTTCAGTTTTGGAAGTTTCCATGGACATATCTTCAAACTCAAGATTTTTCATGAGCCATATCCAGTTTTCTAATAAGCCCATAAAAGGGACTCCTCTTTTCTGTTATTATATATTTGATCTCCAGTATTTCTTTTTGATTTTCTTAAAATTTCCTTCTCTCTGTTTACATTACCCATTTTTTCTTTCATGTATTTTTCTGTTAGAGCTCTTAGCATAGAAATCATAGTTTTAAAAATATTTCTCATCTTATAATTCCAGAATTCCTGCTCTATCTGACTCTGGTTCTGATTGTTGTTTGGTCTCTTCAAACTATGTTTTTGTATTTTAATGTCCCTTGACAATGTTCCCTTGATAGCCAGACATGATGTTCTGAATAAAGGAAACTGTGATAAATAGGCCTTTAGTGTATTGGTGGGAAGGTGTAAGGGGAGTCCTACAGTCTTATGAGTAGGTCACAATCTCTTAGTGAACCTGTCCTTGAACTTTGACCTTCACAATGTTTCTTAGATTATTTTCCCCCTTATGTGGGAGGATGATCAGAGGGTCTGTGTTGTGCATTTTCCTTCCCTCAGGTCACTCGGGCTCTGATAAAATCTCAATAGTTTAGGCTCCAGGAAATCAGTTTTTCTCGTGGGCAGCCCTTGTTAGACAGAACAGAATGCTCTGGCATATTTTAAATTGGTTATTTTTTTCCTAAACACTGCCCCCTCTCCCACCCCTTTCCAGCTGGAAACATGACAGGATTTTTCTCCCACCTTCACTGTGAGAACCTGGCAGGGTTCTGAAGGTAAAACTGACTGGCCCCTCTGGAGTTTTTAACTCTCAGATTCATCTACAATGAACCTTCAGTGATTCACCTGTTATGATCAGCACTGTTTCTGCAGAGGTCTCTCCTTGTGGGTTCCTATCCCAGGAAGTTTGATGTTCGGTATCTGCTTGTTCATGTCTTCAGTTTGGGGCAGTGGTTTGTCCTATGACCTTACTTCTCTGATGGCTCTAAGACGAGTTGTTAATATTTCATGTTGTCCAGCTTTTTACTTGTTAGCACCGAGTGACGACTTCCAACTCCTCATATGCAAGAAACTGGAAGTCAGATGAGGGCCTTGTAGCATTAAAATGAGTACAGTGCTGGGCAACCAGGGTGGTTTGGGACTCTACTTGGGAGTAAAGAAATCTGGGATCTTGTCTTGGCTCTGTTGAACCCCTTTGTCTTAGAGCTTCAGTTTCCTTTTTTATGAAAAGAGAGAGGGTTGACTATGGGCTTCTTTCCAGCTACCTTTTCATTGCATAGGATCTGATTTCCTTTATGCTGGGTGGTGTTAAGGAATGGCATCTGGATTTAAAATAATGAAGCCTCCTTTCTGGGAGATGAAACATAAATTATCTTGTTAATCATTTTGATTTCTTTTGACTTGGGATAATCTTGGCTTGGAAGGCACAGTGACCCTTGTGCTCTCAGAGAAAGGGCTCCCTGCTGCTTTCACTCATTGTGATGTTTGTTACGCAGCAGGGAGTTTTCTTCCCTTTACACCACCTGTTGGACAACAGAACGATCCTTGCTAAAGATAGAAATATGATATTCCATTCCTTTTGGTTGACTTTCACTTAAAGCAGTGGTTCTCAACCTTCTGGCCCTTTAAATACAGTTCCTCATGTTGTGACCCAGCCATAAAATTATTTTCATTGCTACTTCATAACTGTAATGTTGCTACTGTTATGAATCGTAATGTAAATATCTGATATGCAGGATGGTCTTAGACGACCCCTGTGAAAGGGTCATTCAACCGCCAAAGGGGTCGCGACCCACAGGTTGAGAACCACTGACTTAAAGGATCCAGAGTAGAATAGGAGTGAGGTTGGTGTAAACTTCTGGCGCGGACTGTGAGAATAGGACACAAGTCTTAGACTGGTCACTGGTTCATTTCTTTCCAAATACCTTTTAGTCTCTGCTTCTCCAGTTATTCCATGATCCTTGATTTGCCCAGTAACATAATCAGAAACATTAAGCACATCAATATCTTCCTAAGTCCACAGCAGAGAAACAGCTAAGACAATTTTTATGAAATTGTAATGTGCCCACTTGAACACAAACCCTCATTTCCTGAAGTCTAACTCTAGTTTGAAAAATTGCCTGATTTAATTTAAAATTGAACTTCGCTTTTAGAGAAGATGCCAGTACTTACTGATGGCATTGTTATTTTTTTCTTTACATATTTTAGTCTTAGCTCTTGAGAATAAAAAGCCCTTTCCTTTCTTTCCTTCCACGAACTGAGTTTCAACTGCAGGCCAGATTGTACAATTGCACATGAGTTTAAGGTTTTCCAGGGAAGTGAAAGGTGTTGCTGGCTCATTGTCTAGTTTTTTTTAAATGACAGATTTTCCCATGGCAAATAAACACAGGGAGAGGTTAAACAATTCTAAAAAGTAGAAAGAGGTCTCCTCTAGCTCTCCATCCAC